>NC_134984.1:21680020-22310430 GCF_050947335.1 Megachile rotundata | reverse complement strand
CCGTGACAAAGCTGGTGTATCGTGAACGGACAAACTTTGTCAAAAGCGGATTATTGTTACATATAGTACAAAAGCTACGGGATCCTAGCTTGTTCCCTGGCCAAGTTTCATTAATTGCCGAAGTTTCGATGATCCGATACTACACAACTTCGTTATATCACGTATGGCTCGTGTAGCTTGTAATTTCTCTCGTTATCTGCCGATCGATCGAGGTTACGATTAAACAGAACCAGCGATAAGCATCTGTTGCGAATAACCTGGCGGTATGTTTCGTGCCAATATCGGATCTAGCTGAAAGTGTTTCAGGTTTTATGCGCCGCTTTCAAAGTTTCTTTCCAAGTAGAACGATACGTTGATTACAAAGGTACGCGCTTTCCAAAGCTGTTCTTTCTCCAAATTCTTTTTCCTCCTTTTTTACGCTCGTTCGTTTGTTCCCTATTTTCTATCGTTAATTGTGAGCGCGCGATCGTTACTATTGATTACGCTCGTTGCTCGTATTTGCTTCAAAATTGAATATGAGAGTTAATTCTCGCTGCAAAACATGCTCTTTTACGCGAACATCGATAGAGTATATCATCGACAACGTTTTTAATCGAAACAATTCGCGACCAAGAATGTTTCGACTAGTTTTCGAAACGACCTCTTTAATATCGAAGCTCGTTTCGCGGAACATCGTCGAAACGAACGAAATTCGGGAACTTGAAATTCCTGCTAGAATAATAACTAACCGAAGTTAAAAATACGGAGCGAAGGTCGTTAAAACGTTAATAATGAAATGATACTAAAGTTAAATAAAATATTACGTTACATTTTATACGACACGGGATACACGTATACACTATGCAAAACACGGCAAATGGAAAGAATAAATTAAGCTCTGAATTTGTACGTAGGGTCCTGAATATCTGCTCCGCGCAATACCGTGCAGTTTTTCTACTCCGGCCGAGCGTGTACGACGTCTGTTTTGTTTTGCAACGAAAGAAAACTGCATAGGCAACTCGTTTTTAACCAGCGTGAATAGCAAAAGTAGAAGAGACGTTTGCATTCGAGATTTCTGACAACGTATGTAAACCCGCCGCCAGACAGATAATTTTACTCGCGAAAAAAGAATTTTGTCACTTTCTCGTGCGTCTACGAGCGTACACCGGAACTGAGATCCGAGAATTCGGATTTCTCTCGTTTTTTAAATCGGCTCAAATATTATCGGGCAATTTGACACGATAGAAAAGAAAACGATCAAGTTTTTGTACGTTTTCGCCGATCATTAGTTCGGCGTCACGGTTAAATCCACGGTATAATATTTATTTAGGTGGTTAATTAAAAATGACAGAAGATAGATTCGAACGAATGTTTCGATTGAGTCATCCGTTCGATTTAATCGAACTTTAATATTTGAACTGTGGTTACCACCTAGGTATTCTAGATAGGGAACCAGTTTTACCGATACCATCGAGCAGAACTATCGTCAACCTAGTGGGCCAGCTTATGTTTCAACTTGTCCGCATAATTGATCGTCCACGATCCGTTAACAAAAAGTTGCGGACAATACGAGAAGTTAAACTGTCTATAAAAGTACGAAGAAAGGGAAATCGAATTTCTCTCGAGTAATAACTGCATCCGTAGTAAAAATAAAATCAAAGAAGGAAGAAGGTTCGGAATTTTATTCGGATAAAAGTTTCTCTCGCTGGGGTTCGCGGTCGATGAAAATACACGGCAAGAAAGTAGACACGCCACGTGCATTATATCGATTCCCGTTTCGATATTTACTCGGTGAAACTGGAAAGCCTGCAGGCGGTATCGTACAATGTACAACATCGCCTCGAAACATTATTATCCGTATTCCGGTGACATAATCGATCGCGCGCCGGTTCGCAACGCGTACAAGAAAAATATGTGGCAAGAAGAATAGTAGCGTGTATCGGGCCTCTTTTCGAGCCGTGACATTCGCGCGAATCGCCACGGCCGAACCGTGACCCCGATTCTCTCAGACGAGTTAATATCAACGTTTATAGAATTTCGATACTTCGTTTTTGCCCTGTTTGGACGAGTTAATATCAACGTTTGTATGAACAGTTTCGATACTTCGTTTCCCTTTCTGGCGCGATTCGATCCTCGTAAATAAATAGAGTTTGTTGAACGTGCTCCCGATAAATTATCGTGGCCTGGTTATATTTTACTTTGCACGTTCCTCTATTTTCCTATATACACCTATACACACCGTTCAACTTTCCGCGCGGCGTTTTCTTCGCCGAGAAAAGGGATTTAACTCGAAGGCGAGCCGTTAATTGAGTTTAACTAACTTTTACGATAATACTGTCACAGTTTCCGAAACTTTTTAGTCGCGCTGCGCCGAAAGAATAATTCGAGTTTGTTCGAGCTAACTAGAGATCGAAAGGCGACGTTGCCCGATCCGATATATTGCCAATTTCGAGAATTTTCCGCTCTCGTAGCCGCGTCCGAGCCGATACGTCTAAATATATACGTAATTCAATTAGAAAGCAACTATATCGGTGTCGATGACAGTTGATACGATACTGGAACTGAAACGTTCTCGTTGCGTCGTTCTCGGTGGTTCGCGTTACTCGCCGCAGATAGAGAAGGGTGACGGCGACACGCCCATAACCGAAATTTGCCAGCGACAACAGGCGCATTGTGTTCCAAGACAATAGCTGGAAGGTCCTTTTAGGGTGGCGGTAGGTTTTGCTAAATCCGTGCAACAGCTGGAATCGTCGTAGCCGATGTAGATACGGACCACCAAACCGGAAGCGAGGGTCGTTACTCCACATCCCGCGTATAAATTTTCCCTAGATATCGCCTCTGTTACGGATTTCGATATGCTAGTTACTGGCCACCGGATTTACACCGAAATTGGACTATTACGCGTTCCAGCGGTTACGCGTACCGACTCCTGCTTTGTTCTCTGGAGCTCGACCGGATAAATTCACGCTCATTTTAACATACTTTTCGATCGCTTTCGTAAAATCTATTTTCAACGACATTATAATACTGTACGTCGAAAAGAAGAATGTGGAGTAGGTAATGTAAAATTGAGAGAGCGACACAGTATGCGAGGTGACCGCTTCTTTTCCATTTCTGGCATCGGTCAAGGGACGCCGTTACGTCAGCGAGCATTCGAAAGAAGCACGAAGGGTGGTAGGCAACTGGATAGTCTCCGAAAAGTATCTCTTTCTTCTCGAGACAGGAAGCAGAAGGAAAGGTCGGGCTTCGAACAGGTACGTTGGAATGCCTTTCGGCGTTGCACCCTTGGAATTTTTTCCCACGACCAGTAAACTCGAAATCCGTCCGCATTCTAAAGTACCCCCGTGGACCCCTGCGCGATTACGTTCCTAAGAGGTTCCCTCTTTCACGCACGCCTTAAGAATCAGATTCTGTCGGGGCCCTTTCTTCGACTACGTTCATTCTGAACTCGTGTTTTCGACGGTTACGATGGCCCTGAGAACTTTTTCCGCCTTTCGGTTCGCTCCGTTTCTTCCACCGATAATCGAAACTCGGAGAAGTTAACTACTTTTGTTCGATAACCCGGCAATTAATGAACGCGTTACGAGTCAAGTAACGCATTTGTATCGTTCATTTGTGTTCTTATCTGGGTTACGTATATTTGTGTTCTATATCGGTTGTGGTTTATCTTGCAATTAGCGTTTCAGCGGTGTAATTGCGTTTGCGCGAGAAAATGGAAACGTTGCGATGGTTTAAGATATCGCGAGATCCGTGCTGGTTCGATTAATCGAAAAGTTTCGATGGAAATGGTAATGAGCACTTTACTCGGGGAGAAAGTTTCAAACTCTGTTTCTTCGATTCTTTCCTCTTCGTTTTAACGGCCACTTTATCGTATTTCGAGTTGAATGGATAATCGAGTTTGTCGAGCAACGTAATTGCGCTCATTGAGGATTTGATTAGACGATTCTATCTCGAATTAATCTCGGCGAATAGCGCGAAACGCGTTTAATATCGCGTGTCGAAACAACGGCATCGCGAGATCACGTTTTGTACGCTCCGCGGATAACGAGGGCAACGCGATACGTCGCGGTCACGACCAAGTACGACGCGGAAAAAGTTACTCCGAGGGAATTTGATTTCGCGAATAAAAAAGTTTGTATTTTAAACAGTCGCAAAGTACAACGAAAAACTTAACCGTTACCTTTTCTCTCGGAATTATCACGGACCAAAGAAAAACCATTTCGAATCTCATCTAAACTTTCAGATTCGAGCTTCACTCTTTTTATGCGGAACCTTTGGCTCGCACCCACGTACCTCGTAACGAATTCATGAAAATGAGAGAGCACACGGAAAGCGGTGCATATTCGAGAAATATAAAACATAAACGAGACGGAGTACAACCTGATGTACCCTCTTTTTTTCCAACGAAGCTCATCAATTTTTTCCGCTAGCCCAGCTCAAAGGGATTTCGTCCCGTCCACCAACCAGCTGACTGGGAAATTCTCTTTTCTCGAGAAGATCGCGCAACGATTTACCGAATACCTACATAATAAATAACGTACGCCGTAAAAAGTAAGCTCGCGTGCGCTCGTCTTGTACGTATACACGGAAATTTCTAAATCCGCGCGGATTCTCGTAGTCGATAACACGGTTAATCGTAAAGTAAGAAGTCAAAGTGTTCGAGAAAGGATTCAAAATGTAGGTTAATAATGGACAACGGTTCTAGGTAGTTTAATTTTCTGCCAGCTACCTTTAGAAGCACTCGAATCTCTTTGAAAATACGTGGACCGATGAGACCACTCGCAATAACGGTTGTGAGGTCCCTTTTAATAACGAAATTGATCCGGATATCCATAGAACTCGCTTCATGGAAACTGCTTCATCAGCCACGGAAGATTTTCCTCGTGGAGCACGTGAGATTACGCGGTCTGATCCACCTGACATTCAATTAGCAGTTTCGATCATCAACGTACAGGCTGACTCAAAAAATTTGTAATTTCGTCTCCGACAACGGTTCCCTGCGGTCTACGCTTTAAAGGAGAACTCCGCTTTCCACTTTCGCAGCTTCTGTTTTTATGCGCTTTCTCGCAATAAAAAATTTCGTAATTTGCGCTCCGAAATCGAGAACATTTATTTTTTCGCAACAGCGAAAGAAGAAAAAAAGCAGGGAATAATTGGCACACGAAGGTCGATAACTGGCGCAACCCATTTTCCGCTCGGGAATTTTCCACGTCTCCATAAAGGTACGGTCTAATATCGTCAACTGGAATACAATTGGAGATCGTTCGACTATACACACCTTCGATATAAATCCTAGTAATCCGTTCGCCGGTAATTTGCTACGTGGCTCGTCCCTCTAACGACTTCCTATCAAGAGATAGATATCGAGAGCCGGGATCTATTTTTCAATGAACGGATTTGCTCTCGGAACATTTTAATCGATCGCTTTATTCGAATCGACAAGGGTTATCGATTATCTTCGTGGAATGCTTACGCGATTAATATTCCTCGTGACGCACCGGCAAACTGAAATGCAATAAGGCAACCATCTTATCGAAAATACGAAGGGACGGAATATGAATATCAAACTCGACGACGGATGAAAAAATCGATGAACGAACGGGCAGCGCACCGAAGGAATCCATCGAAAAGCGGATCGAGCGTGTTTTGTGCCAACTGGGAGTGGATAGCGAGCGGACGGTCGACGGATAGAAAGTGGATCGCGAGCGGACTAGCGGTGGATGCGAAACGGATCGAAGGCGTTTCTCATAAATAAACGAGAGGTGCTTAATCGAGCGGGCATTTAAACTTATACGAGTAAAATGAACGGTTTTTGAGGCAAGTAGATATATCAAAGTCCGCCACGAGTCCGCTCCTCGTCCGCTTTCGTCACGATTATGCTTCCGTTCCATTGTTGCCAAGGGAAGTTGAACCATCGCATGGTTGTTGCCCTCGGCAGAATAGGCGGATAATTGTGAGTTTGAGCAAACAATTAAACGCTCGCTCGAGCAATTCGCTGAAGAGGCGCGTTTTAATTTGCGGGTATATCAGAGTCGCGTTTTCGAATCGATCTTCCGGAAAAAGTAGCACCTCGCTGTTTCGTCGGTTTCACCTTCGATAATGTTTTTTAGTCGTATTTTACGTGTCTTCAAAGGATGACCGCTATTTTTCGTTCGGTGTTGCTTTCATAGAGAAACTGTACACCGTATATCGTACAAAGGTGTAGAATGTATTTGTGGCCGTTTTCGTCATCAGTATTTAGGAAAGTCGAGGTCGGCATGGCCGAACGAGACTTCTGATTAAAGTGAGTGCACCGTCAACGAGATACGGTATCGCAAATAGGAGAACCGTATACATCGAAACAAGACCTAGCTCATCTGACCGGTACTGCACCGTAAAGGAAAAAAACCTGAAAATATTACATCCTACCAAAAAATATATCCGCGGTTCAGCGTGGAAAAAAGGGTCTCTCGTAACTGACCGACTGCGGTAATAAAACGAGTACGTCTCGGATTAAAGGATACGCCGAGTAATTCGATAAAGATGCACCGACAGTGAAACGATGATTAACCGTTAAAAACTGTTTATTAAAAACTCGTCGTGTCGGTATTAAAACGGTAAAGAGCTAATTAAACGGACTATACACGTAGATAACCGAACGTAGTTTACAAATAGGTTACGGTGAAGTTCGTCAAAGTAATTAACTATCGTAACAATTAATCACCGATAGAGATTAAAGTTAGCTATCGAATAGCATCGAAACGACAGGCGACATTTAGCGCACATCGGAGTACTGCATAACGGAAGTTACGACTGGTATGACATGGCAGCTAGACTACGAAGAAAGGAAGAAGCGAGTCGCTTCCTTCTTTCTGTATCCGGTTTCTGCCTCGAACGGTGCACGAACGAATCAATTTTCCGTCGGATGTTCTCGTCGCTGCGTACCAAGCCGAAGAAAAGAGAATGAATATCGACGAGTGAGGCAGAGAGCGCGGAAATTGCACCGGGGGTTGAAAAAGAAAGAAAAGAAAAAAAAAAGAGGAACGAGAACGACGAGAATGGCGCGACAGTGACGAGGCACGTTCGTCCGCTAAAACTATCGTCGAATGATGCAGTTAGTCGACCGTGGCAAATTTTTCCGTGGATTATTCGAACGTGCACGACAGTCCGGAATAATGCGCTTCCTTCGACTGTCCCTCTAGGTTCGCGTTCGATCGTCTTCCTTTTTTTCTTTTAATTCCTCCAACGGCTCTTTATTATCCGAACGATCGTTTCTGCTTCGTGATCCAGTTTCGAATAAAAACAAAAGTAAATTATCGTTTCGATGAAATTCCACGGAAAGCGAGCAAAGCGCAATACAAGATACGCTTAATAGCCGATAAAATAGGCGAGATCACGGAATGACTTTCTTCGGGAAAGGAATGCGCGAGGTGCCACAGGGAGGCGAATAAAATCGTCGGTCTCCGTGGGTCGTGGTCGAGTTCAACGACACGAACCTTGGCTAGGAAGAGAATGGATCGAAAGGATCGAGGATCCAGGAGATCCAGTTCTCGACCTCTATGAACGTTTTTTCCACTACTCCGCCGCGTTATTTATTTTCGTTGACGCAACCGCGTTGCGTAACCGTTCGACCCTTTCGCGTATATCGCGTCGACGGGATTCCTTTTTTATTCTTTTACACGGTGGAAAGGATAATTTGCGAACACGATTCTCTATCGATTCGGCCGTTCGTTCGTCCCGAAACTTCCTCGACAGCTCATGACGTATCGACCGTTTATCCAGCCAGCTTGACGCGCGAATAAAAGGGTCCGTGTACGAGCTGTCAGTGTAATTCGGCTTTGCCCCACACCTACGGAAGATCGATCAACTTTCAACGTGAATTTATAGACGTACACATTATATCCCATAATTTTCGGAACGAATTGCGCTCGAGCGGATGATAGAGAACAGCTTCATCGAGAATCACGGTTCAAACAACTGCTGCGCGTTTACCGAGACATTTGTTGAACGATGCTCGTAAATTGACCCGTAAAAAGTTCTTTATTATTATACTAGTACGTTTATCTACGGAAAAAGCGAACTACGGATCGAAAGATTAAGCACGACCACGGACGTCGGTTATCACTTTCGACGTCGCGAGTAGAAGTTAGAGACATTGCGACTATTCTTTCGATCGGATTTATCCGTGGAACGAGGCGGAACATTTGGAGGGACGATAAACATTGATTCGCGACAACGCGTTATCGATAAAACGTAGCTTCCGGTTTGCGAACGGCGCAGCGTAGGTACGTCTGTCTTAATCCTCCGTTCGGTGAAATATGGCGGCACGGTCACTGGAACGCGGGGATTTCGACGCTTAAGCCGTGCACTGTGCCCGATTCCTTCTTTTACCTTCGCGAATAAACGAACGCACAGAACGGTAGACTCGTCAAACTTTACAGCGCAAAAATAATTGTTAGCAAACTCCATGTTTTCGTAATCGACTCGAGCAAGATCTAAAGATATTTTCCGCGTGGAATAACGAAAGCTCCGGAAAGTACGGCGGTTTTCTAACGGTTAAAAAATTCAAAGTCATCGCAAACACGTTGTTACGTTTATGCAAATATTTCACGGAGGGAAGCCGCAGCGTACGGAATAATTCTTACGTGGGTTAACGTCGAGCAGCGAATAGCTGATCCGGGGTTGTTAATCCACGCTAAAAGATTAAACAGGCGGCGCAGGCCACGAGTACCGGTCGGTCTCGTGTAACTTCGATAATGGAAGGTAATTTAGTTTCAATGGGATCACGGTATCGATCCCATCGCCGCGCAACAAGGCGAAGATTCAGCCTTTCATAGAGGCTGTCACCGTAAGACTGTATGATTAATTGAGCTCGGCTCTTTCGAGCGGACGATGTTAGCGCATGTACGAACGTACGCGCCAACTCTTCGCGAAGATTACAGTTCGCCACGAGGCGTGCACTCTTTCGAGCTGCCCCGTCCGCGGAGAATCCAATTTATTGCCGCGTGCACAATGTCCCGTGAAATATGGCGCTGACCGAGCAAACAGGGCGGATTCTTCTCCGAATCCTGCATCGCGACTCTAAACGTTTCGCCTGTCCGTTATCGATCGACGCGAATTTCACCTTGTTCCGACGTTTCCTTTTCTCCGTTCTCGAATTTCCATCAACTTTTTCCACCGAATCTTCCAGAGATTCGCCGCGACCGAATCACGAACTTCCGCGTTTCCGAATCAGCGAATTCGAAGCGGAAAAAAAGAGCTTCGTTTCCTTGCGCTTGTCGCGAAATCGATAAATTTTAATTAGCAAATTACGTGTCCACTCGGGAACCGTGTTTCGTTGAATGGTCGAAAGAGTTAATTAAAATCTCGATTTTGAACGACGTTATTTCGTTCGACCGTTTTCGCGAGCGCGTATCTACATTCTTGAAATATCTTGTCCATTCTCCGTGTGTCAGCTGGTCGGAATAGCCTGCGGGAACCTTCGCCGGAGATTCTTATCCAGACCACAACGAGTTTCATATGTCCGCAGGATCTCCTTTTTGTATCCTTCCGATCGACAATATCTCAGGATGGATATAAACCGTTCCAATTCCTTGGTAAACTCGTTTCCCGCGGTCGCGCTACCACGGTATTCGTCATTATCGCGTCCGCGATGACCTCGTTGCGGGTCGAGCTCGTTCGAACGATTAAAAACGCTGAATAGCGTTCGTTCGCACGGTTTTAGCGAATCTCCCCATAGGAGGACAGGGACAAAGTAATTTGCCGCGGGAAATGCATGTAATCGCGAAATCGACCGCAATGCCGTTTGTAGAGGAAAGTAGCGAAGCAGTTTCCATTCGGGAACGATTAAAATCTCGATGGAATCGCGAATTTTGATGTTATCGTGGACGGTAGCCGGTCGAGTTTAAACTTTTGCATCGGTAAGGTTCGGCTTAAAATTTACCTTTAGAATTTGCATAGGAAAATTGGGATATTTGTAAGATCGGACAATGGTACGGTAGAAAAAAAAAAAAATACTGATCGAATTGAGTAACCTCCTCCTTTTTCGAAGTCGGTTAAAAATTGGCAGCCATTTATGCCTAAAACCGACATCGTCGAGTTAAGGCGATAATGCCGAGTCGATCCGGCAGAAAAAAGAATAGTTGATCCTGCTCGTTTAGCGAACGAGTTAGTTAATCGGTAACCGAATCAGCGTTCGATCAACATGCTAAATAATTCATTCGACATCGGCGTAACACGAGTCGATTAGTGCATCAGAAAATTACGCTAGACCTTCTGGTGATTGTTGTTATTGTTCGCGTCGTTGCACGTTTAATGGCAGGGTGATTATCGCGCAGGGTGAGGCTGGCAATTAACGTGACACTTGGTTCGGTGAAATCGATTCGCATTAACGCGTCTCCCTGTCGTTTGTACGTGGCCAGGATTCGATTTTGCGGTCGAGCCTCGAAACGAAATGGCTGGACGGATTGTCATGGGGTATCGAATGTCCCGCAGGTACATACCTGACAGAGTCGTGCCTGAATATCTCGACGTCACCGATCTCGGTGTCAAATTGCTCGACCAGATTCGATATCGACCATACCGTGATTCCGTTAATTAAATTTACTTTGCAACCATGTACAATTGCGCGCCACTCGAGCCTCCTTCGATCGAACAGCGAGGATCCTCCGCCGACTTTTACTCTCGATTAAAAGCTTTTCCGCTCGTCTCGCGATTTCTCGTTTATTTTAGTAGCCACGGTTTCTGCTCTTTTTCTATCATAATCGCTGGAATGTCGGGTAAGACTCGGGAATACAATTAGTAGGAGGAACTACGATCGATTTCTATCGAATCGAGATCGATACGCGTTTTAAGTTCGAATCGTCGCGCACGCGGCACGCTCGAATCGATCCGTTTCGGTCAGCGGAACATTCGACATTTTTACACGGTCACACGGCGCCACTGGATTTCCATGAAACGCTGTTTTTGATCGCGTTTAACGCTTTCGCGGAATTACGCGGAACACGAAATTCTCGCATGGAACAGTAAACGCGTAAAATGGTGGTCGAAAACGCCGAGTTAATTTTAGACTTTCCTGTTTAACATTTTCAAATCGCGAAATTAATTCGTCGATAGCGTTGACCGAAATTAAACGGTGATTCGATTTCGAAGAGCCGTATATCTCGCGGGCCAAAGGGCGCGCAATTTTACCGGAAACTCGCGATGAAGAGATAATAAAAAAAGAAATATGATCGATTCCGTCCATAAATTTGTCGGGGAGGACGTCAGTGACCGGGATGGAGCGTTAATGAACTGGATGACAACATTCTCATCGCGGCACAGCCGGCAGTATCTTCTCACCCGTGGCGGAGAGTCGTGGATGAAACGCTCGTGGAACGCGGCGCGGAATCGAGATAGAATCCTCTCGCGCGTGTTCATCCTCTTTCCGCCTCCGGTTCCAGCATCCCTTCTCGCTCGATTCGCCGCTCTTTCCACGACGAAGACCCTCCAGTCTTGTCTGGAGGCCTCCCGCTTGTCTTCTTAGATCTCTTCTCATCGCGTTCGTCGGAGAATGCAGAGATCGCGACTCTACCTCGTTCTCCTCTCTCGTTAGCCCGACGAAGAGAAAAGTCGACTGTTGCGAAAGAGGAAGGAGAAGCGGAACGGACGCGAAAGAAAAAGCCCGTGAAAGATGAACGAAGGGGGAAAGAGAATCGCGTGTCGAGAGTCTTGGCTAGGACCTAGAAACTCTTCTGCCTTGGCCACTTCAGTCACGAGACCCGTTCTCGAGAGGGTCTTACGGACGAAATGACCTATTTCGCATTGTGGTTGGCTTTTCGGTGTTCAGACGACGACGAACAGCCCGGAGGAGTATTACGATCTCGATGGGGTGACATTCGAGTACTTCGAGGAGACGGCAGCTTGACTAATGGCAAAAAGAATGAACCTCTGATTAGTTATAGTCTGGTACGAGTATCTTTTCTAGGGCGCCCTATCGACAGGATGCGTGCACCGCTAACGTACGCTTCTTACAGATTAATTTATAAAACTGAACACTGCAGCGTTCCAAGGTAAATCCCGAGATCCCCAAACCGTGAAAGCTGTGCGAAGATCCCTTCTTCATCGGTTTCCGCGCGTTCTCTAGGGAAGCCAGATTCGCCGTCGACCGTACATCTTTGTTATCGGGAAATATGTAAACGTATCCGCCGCGTCGCGTCGTAGATACCTCGACCAAGAAACACGGAGCGAAGAGAACGATAAAGTTCCGTGGCGTCGAACGTGTTTCGGTTTATTTCGGTCGAAGGACTTTCGAGCCAGGATTAGGAAAGTCGCTAGCCGATTACGAAGCGTTTCCACGGAAATCGTGGTCCGATTCGTGTAAAATTCCTGCACGCTGATCTGGTGGACGGTGGTTCCAAGGATGCATCCGCTTTCGATGATTCGGAGGAGTCGCGTCACGACTTTCGTGCACAACTCCGCCGCTCCGACTGGGCTGGAATACACGTTCGGGACGAAACAGACACGGCTGGAGGAGTTCGAAAGTAAAACAGAGCAAAAGAGCGCATCGTCCGCTGCGTGCGGTTAATAGCTTCTTTCACCGGGACCGGAGTAACGTGACTAGAAGCTAAAACGTAGCATCCACCGTCGATAGACACATCAGACCGCGAATATGATCGCTCGGGAGGTACCTACAAGACCCTGCAGAGATCGTACGCGTACGTAGCTATGCATATTAGGGATCCGCTGGATGCGATTGAAGCTTCATAAGGGAACTTTGAAGTGTAAATTCCGAATCTGTTTGAATTACAGATCACTCGAAGGTTGTCGGGTTAGCGAGGGTCGATACGCTTCGAGGATGCCGAGTCTTCGCTTTCGGTTCGTTACCTCGTTTTGATCTTTTCGCGTTTTAAACTCGACTTATGTCGCTCGTTTGAACCCGCCACGATTACAGGGTTAAGGTTAAATTTACACCGCCTTGCCTCTAATTTGTACGAAGAACGATCAGGTTCTAGCATTCTAGTAAACGCTCGACGATAAAAGAAATGGCTGTTAAAACGTTTGGAAACTCACTTTCTTGTAGATCCACTTGATGCTGCGGCTGAATTTCGCCATCGGCGAGTCGTCCACGAGGAAATACTTGACGTTCGTCTCCGTCTCGAGTTGCTCGTTCGCGAAATCGTCCCGAGGGATCGCGTGATCCCCCTCCTGTTCCCCGAGGCACTCGGCAAGATCGTTGTTGTCGCTGTCGATCGCTGACTCGGAGTATTCCGTGATCGTGGACAACCTCTTCGTGCAACTGTCGCTGCTCGGAATGGCACGTTCCATCTTCGACGAGAATCTGCTCCGGCGTGAAGCACGGTTTCACGCGGAACGTCCGAATCCTCGCATGGTTAACAGAGCACGGCTCCGATTTGATCCCGAGTAGACGCAGCCGAGATTCGACGCGGTTCATTAAATAATACTTTCGGACGGACGACCGCTAGCCAGAGATCGTCGAAAGCTCCGAAAGTCCAGTTCGTGTAAAAAACATCGACCGTCTATTTTTAATCGATGAACCTATATACCAAGCGACGCCCACTGATGATTAAAAAGCGAAACGGGATCCGCTGGTTTAACCGATTCTATCGCTTCGTTTTGCGGGGATTAGATGAAAAGCGATGTCTTTGGCTTTCTAAAGCTAGGAAAGTCGAGCGAAATTAATCGGGAGCGCAAAAGTATAATTTATACGTTTTAAAAACGATTCTGGATGTAGAAATCGGAGCTTGGTTGCTGTAGAAATAATTCTCCAATCAGCTTCGATGATTCGTTTCTATTTTAGAGATCGCGACGCTAATTTTCGGTGAAAGAACGCCATAAAAATGATCTTTTGAACAGCGCGGTTACGTTAGAGCGGAGCGATAGCAAATATTGGTAATTACTATGGTAGACCACCATCCTTGGCATCGGGGTGGTCTGCTCGACGTAATATAAGAGAGAAGCTTTAATCCGATAATCGAGCGCGTCAAAACTTAACCTCGCAATTATGGAGGGTGGATAAGGGATGAAGGGCTGATTTATCGACTAAGCTGTACGCTATCGAGATTAAGGGCGAAGAGGGTACTCGATCAGCATCGGAAACACGCGTTTCCACTTAGGTCTCCGTTACCTTTACATCGATCTCGGTGAAACCGTTTTGCAATTAAACGCCAGAAAATAGGCGAAATTCCGAGCGTTCGAGTACTTTGGCGTAACTATTTGTATTACCCCGTTAATTCCCGTGTTCGTCGTACGTCGATGATTCTCGATTTTCTAAAAGACTGCACTCTTTCTGTCGTTAACGTATATCGCGGAACCGATTCCGTAAGAACTAACGCGATACGATTAAACGATCGCAAGAAACCGCGAGTTTCGTTACGGTAAACTTTCGTCTCTCCTCTATTTTCTAATATGCTAACCGGTTACGAGGAGATAAAACGCTCGAACAAATAAGAAATAACGAAAGCGTAAGCGAAAATTCATTTTTCTTTGGATAATTCGCGCAAATGAACTTTCGCCGTAACTCGACCAGGTTTTCTAACGTACCGATAAATTACGAGAAAACGAAACGCTCGAACAATTATACCATTTCGAGAAACTCGAGCTCTAAACTGTTCTAGAAAATCAAGGATGAGCCGTGTTCGAGCGAACAAGTCGACGAGAAAATTGAAATTTAATTAGAAGTCCGTGGGCGAATTTCCACGGTCGAAGAGTATGAATGAAGTGTCGCCTTCCCGTCCGAAAATAGTCTCGGAAATCGACCGTTTTAGCTAGCAACGAAATTAACCGGTTCCTTTCAATTTCTAACGAAGGGTCGATAGATATTGCGGATATTTCTATATTTATTGGCGATACTGTATCGATAACGTATATATACAATACTGATCGGAGAATCCTGAAATACCGATTGTACGATAATAACGACGTTACAAGAAAAGATTCGCAGCGCGGCAGATATCGAGAGAACGAATGGACCATTATGTTCCCTTTTGTTTCCGATCGAGTTTCTCGCGTCCAGATGTTCCTCGAGAGTTTCTAGGACGGCACAATTTTAAAGCGATCAGGCTTTCCTCTCACGGGCGGATGGCCTCGTTAATTTAAATGGCCTACGACTCGTCGAGAATAATTAATTACAGGAGGGCTCGTAGATGGCGACGATACGAGCCACGGTATTTACGGGATTCCTCGAACTTGTTGGATCACGAGGACACGCGTTTCGTGGCTAATAAACGGTTCTCCAACTTTTCTATTTCCTTCGAAATCGCATCGGTTCGACCGCTCGTTCGAGTACGGTCGACGAGTGCAATGGTAAAACGGTTAAAGTAATGAACGATACTTGTCTGATTTTCCGTTGCCGAGAATGGCATGATAGATACTCGGTCGGGTCGAAAGAGATATCGATCAATCTCGAAACATCGAAGAACGGCATAGAAGCTACCTGTTTACGCACAATACCGTTACGGGACTACCGTCTGAAGCGAGGAATCTCGATCGGGTCGACGACGAGCGATTTTTATCGCGCCACCCCTCTAATTATCGGGGAAGGAACGATAATTGCCCTTAACGCGCTCGATCGAAGCTTTGTCCGGAGCCGACGCGACGTTCGGCGTCGTGCCGCGTCTTCTGGAAACGAACTCGACCCAGCGATTCATAAATTAATTAACGTTTAACGCGAACGGACGTACGACTCTCGAGTATTTCTTTGATCTTCTCCTTCTCGGACACGGTACAATAATTTCCAAACGCGAGAGACGAGCGTCGATTTCCGCTCGAAAATAGCCGGATCCAGCCGGCCAACACTGTTCTCCTCTTCGGCTTTTACGACTCTTCTCGAGCCAAGGTCGTCGTAAAATCGTCGCAAACTTAGCCTCGTTTCCAGTCACGCTTCGATACCTTTGCCAATTATATTTTTTCTCGAACGCGACACGCGCGCACTTTTTCTTTCTGCACTTTTCCGATTTTTATATTCTTCGTTACTTAGTCGCGACTTCGTTCACCTTTCCTGCTCATTTTCCCTTCGCGTCATCTCTAATTTTGTTTTTGCAGTTACGCGACTCAATTCGTGTTTACTCTTTAATTCTTTCCTTCGCGTAACTGGACTTACTCCGACGCGATAAAAATTTTCTCCTCTGCAAAACACGGTACACATGCGTTCTTTTCTTAATTTTCTCCTCGCAATCAAGTAATTTAATTATATTCCGACGTCGTCGCACTACTTCCGCGCAATTTTTTCGGAGCAAAGATATGCTACGCGCGTTTGCTTCTCGTTTCTATTAGTCGCATAATTCGGTTACGTTTACTCTAATACGAGATGATATACATTAGGTTTTTCGTACCTCGATTTCCCTTTAAATTCCATTTTTCTAAATTTTTGCACAGGCGTAATTCGATTGTGTTTATTATATTTTAACGGGACGCGATATACGCGCAATATTGTCCTCGCACGGAAACACTCTGCGGTAGCGCTTTGCGTAATTTTCTTTTTTCAATCGGATAATTCAATTATATTCGTTTCAGCGTTACACAATTTCCCATAGTTTTCCATCCCCCAATTCTCGTTTGCTCGCCAATTTTTCGCGTAATTCGATTACATGACTGCGATACAATTTTTCCCGCGACTTTTCCCCGTGCCATAATACCACGCACACATCCCTCGTCAACTAAACCCGACTTCACACGGATTTTTACGCGCAAAAGTATCCTCGTTGATTTTTCCGATCGCGTATAGTTACCCCGTGGCGACACAATTTTCACTGCGATAAGAAACCGCGCACCCGTGTTCCACGGCAACGCTCACCGACAAATTTGTCACTACGCGAAACAATCAACGAAAGCAACTTTTGATTCTCGCGGGGAAAGCCGAAACACCGAACTGATCGCTCGGTGTAGTTCCAGCTCCAGCTGCAGCCGAGTGCAACTACTGCAGTTGTACGAGGCGGCGCGAGTTGCCTCGCGAGCGATACAACGCAACAGCGTGTTTTGACTAGGTGGTTACACCGTTCTCGCCAGGGAACCGCGCTCTCGCGCCTCTTCCACCAACTTTATATTTAGACGCGTGTACACGGGACACGCGTTATATTCCCCTACGGTGTGTTCGCGCTAACTAGCCTCTTGTACTCCACCCACGCGATACTCCGACAGAGCATCGGTAATATTCGCGCGCTTATCGCTCTCGCTGCTTCCACAATTTTTACCAATAAACTTTACACCTTTTCTCTTGCACCGGCAGTTTACGCATTTCCTCTGGTATCGTCAGTTTTTAAATCTTATTCGATCTGTTGTCGTTTTTGAATTGAGACAAGTCAACAAATTTTGTGGAGATAATGTTACGAAAGTCGAAATAGATTCTAGGCGAGGTACATGCTTTTCGACGATATACATTTTTCTCCTAAGGGAAATTATGGTAACTGGTGCTACCTTGCTAGAAGGTAGATGAATTTTTGCATTTCTACCTTTATCTGTACCAAATCTGTCGTTAGAAAGGGAAGACAAGAAAGAAAAGGAACAGGTAAAGCTAGAAATTCGACTATCTACTAGTAATGCTAGCACCAGTTACCAACAATAGTGTAGACGACCCCTTAGGGAAATAACGTAGTTTCGAATTGTATCGAAGAGGAGACACCGTGTGGTAAAAGGTTCTGGCTCCGATTTTGTAGAACCTCTGACCTGTTGATTAGTCAAATGTACCGAATTAACCCCTTGACCTATCATTTTCTCGGCTAACTAATTGTTGATACAATATTAAAACAGGGAAGTTGAAATGTTAAGTACATTTTAGATTTATGATTATGCAAACCGTGATCGATATTAACCCTTTGCACTCGAAGAGAATTTGACTGTTTGCAAACAGCAACTTTAAAATATTAATTAAAATGTTGAATGACTTCTTTTGAAATTATTATTTCTCTACTAATAATTTCCACTATTGTCTATTTCACTATGTTTATACATCACATAAGCACTATTATAGAATTAATTAAATAATGCTTCTTTTATATTATTGTATTAAATCGAATGGCGCCTAAGCGGCGCCTCTCGAGCGCAAAGGGCTAAATTCCAGACTGTAATGTACGTCATGACACGATATTTATCCAACATTTAAAATATTTGTGAGGAAGTAATCCGAAATTTATTCATTCGCATACATATTGCAAGCTCGCAAATCATTATCCGAGTCACGATTAACATACACGTAATAGAATATGACAGATGCAATGCATTTTTTATGAATCGAGTACAACGCACTGGATCCAGTTTTCGCAACGATCGTTATCGCTGTACGATTTGTTGCAAAACAAGCATTGTCTTCTGAAGGATTTTTTCTCAACGACGAAAAGAAAGAAATCTTTTCGCTTCGTTATAGGACTCCGATATCCTTGCCCGAACTTCTCCTTGATACTTCTTGTTAAGCGCGAGAAAATTGCTGTTATTCGAAGGCGATCGAAGCATCGATCATGGTTACGCTTTCGCGAATGAAAATTCGACTCTTCCGAAACAATGGTCTCGAGGTAAAAGCTTCGTAAGCTCCCGAATTTAACTCGCACGTAACTGGTTTAAAGCAGTGAAATATGAAGATTAAAAGCAATCTTATGCAAGGTGTCCCAGTTCAGTGTTGCCAACGTACGACCATTCCGTTGAAACGTTGGTCATTTAATGTTTTAGAGATTATGGTCGTTGCGCGTCGTGACAGAATGTGTTACCACCAGAATGGACCAATTTATCTTTTCCGCGTCGCGTAATCTTCTAAATTCCATTTTAAACCATTAAATACTACGTATTAGGCGCCGAAACTTCCTGCGGTCTTTCTGTCACAGATAACTTTATCTATAATTGTCACAAATTCTCTTTCCGAGAGTAGCCTATTCCTCCGCGTTACTTCTTTATAGTCCATACTTGTCTTCCCGTGATCATCGTTCGTTTTTATTCGTGGAGAATTTCTTACGAACGAAGAAGGTTTCGGAAACGATGGCGGGATTAAAGAGATAATTAATTCATTTTTTGTAAGCAAAGCCCATAAGTTCGTAAGCCCACGGAAGATTAAAAAAGGTTTAAATATAAATTGTATTACGTATATTAGAATATCAAGGCGACTTAAATTACTCGAACATTGATTTACAAATTCTCAGAAACGTTTCCCAGCGCTCAAGTACGCGGTAGTTAATAAACTACAAGAGTCTTAACAAAGTAGAAATTTAATCTTCTTACGGTTAATTTAAAGCGAATCTTCTTCCGATAATCATTGGGAAGGTTCGTTAAGCCTGATATACCGTTTTAGATCTCGAAACTTAATCCTTTACGGCGGCCCAACCTCGATGCATAAACCAGCTCATAATAAAGTTAGCAAAGTGGCCAACCTACTCGACAGCTCAACATTTGATACGCGATTGGAAGTTATTCGATTGCTAATCGAAGGAAACTTAATCCCTTCCTCTCGCGACGCTTTAAGTCGAGCGCATAAACCAGCAAGAAAGCTCTTTGCGCGAATAAGTTTCGATCGGAAGTTAGGCTTCTCGCGTATCTGCCGGACATTGCGTTACGAGCGCGAAGGACGAAAAGGCGTTCGAGATTAGAAAGGGATAAGACGAACGATTCGGTATCCTAAATCGACACAGTTTCGCGGACCAGACCATTCTCCGCCCACGCGATTTCGCGTGCACGAGCGTAGGTGGATGCGTAACGCGTACCAAGTGGCCACGCGCGTGCGACACGAACACTATCGCTGGCGCGACACCGACACGAGCGAGCGCGCAGCTTTGTTGTGAACCAACCTCATCCATATTCATCCGCATATGTATGGCCCGTAATCTACTTAACCCGTAGGTGCGACGCGTCCGTAGTACGCGTCCGTTCAATTTGTAACGCAGACGGATATTTGTATTATCCGTAGGTGAACGTATGCGTATCGCCGACATTCACCTCGTAATTTCCTCGATCGACGAGCGTAATTTCATTTAGCTTCGTCCCGCCGAGCGTAAAAAATCTTTTCATCGGCGTCGCGATACGCGGCCGTTTCAAAAGAGACCGAGGCGAACTTTCAACGAAACGGGGAGAAGAAAATGCGTCTCGGAGTTGAAATTCGAATCAACCGGGTCGAGCAAATACCATCGATTCTACTTATTCGTTGCGTATACGAGCACTTTCCGTGAGGTAAAAAATAACGCTATAAACTTTGACGATGATCGCGCGTTTCATAAACGGGGCTACCATCGCATAAACAATTCGATACCCGCGCAAACTTCTATCCGAAAATATACGTAACGAGCCGAAAGAAGAAAGCAGGAATTGGTTCGAGGTATGTAAATGATTATCGGAGTTGGACGTTCGTTCGCGATAGAGGTTCTCGGGTCGTTCGGCTGTATATGGCACGAGTATCAACGGTGATACCGTGTATACGGATCCCATGGAACTTTGAAACGACCGATACATTATGGCGATCGCGATGCACGACGCGGCTTGTTGCACGTCGGTTCTGCCTATGCACGCTCGTTTCCTAGTACTTTATCTCGACCAGTTTATCGGCATACGGCGTGCATTATAGCACGTATGGGTACGCTCAAAACCGAATGCATCCAACGCCACTGGATCACAAACCGAGCCACGAATGTTCGCCAACTTCCATGTAATTCACCCCAGAAAGAGCGTCGATCAACCAATACCCATCAAATTTTCCGCTCGAACACGATAGCGAAACCCCTTTCGTTCCGAGTCGTTCGGAAAACGATAATAAATCCGTATCTCGCGTTAAGGTTACTTTAAACTACTCCAAATCTTTTTATCGTCTATTTTTCTGGTTAATCACAGAAAACTCGCCTTAAGCTGAATCAAATAGCCGACATAATTACGTACGACCCTAGTTGCGCGTCTACCGAATTCACCATTAATCAACGTCTCCGCGTTGAAAATGGTTCGGACGTTGTCGATATCGCGCGACCACGTTTCCTTCGAATACCAGAGCCACTTGAACGATCGTTAACGCGTTTCACGATACAAAATGGCCCTCTGCCGCGTTTCCCCGGCTTTTTTAGCGGACAAACGAATCTCTGGATAGCATCAGATCCAGAGGCATTCTGAAAGGCACTGTAGCGGAGCACAAGGAACGCTTTCAGCGTACAAGTCAATGACAGATGAACTTCTCTCCCTTGGCACGTTGCATCTACACCCTTCTCTCTTCCACTGACCTTTCTTCCTTCTTTTCTTTCCTTCTTTCTTTCGACCAGCCGCACACGCCATGCACTCTGCACTTTACTCTCTTGTTTCTGCCGCGGGACGATTCGGAACTCTCGTACTCTGAACTTTCTATCAACGACAAACATACAGGGTGTCCTATTTAAACTTCGACCCTTTGCGTCCCTAGTTTGCTCGATACCTTTCAATTCGAGCAGCGGAGCTTTTCAAACTTGCGTATACAGCTCGAAACAGTTTCGGTTCTTTATGAAACCATTCCGTAATTTACCGGGATTTAACGAAAATACCTGCTATTCGAATCGTACGTATCGAAACTGTGCGGTAGATTCCATACGTGGCCTGTACAATTTTTGCTACGTTTCGAATATCGCTGCTAGCCTTTGTTCTAAATATTCTGAATTCGCCAGCAAATTCCGTGGTCTTGTTCGAGAAAGCTGATCGGAGAAGCACGAAGAGGGGAAACAGATGGAAACTATGGGTCAGAGGTGCGCGAAAGTATGTAGGTTGAGAGCGGTGCACGAGTTGCTCCTGGTTCGCCTAATTGAGCGACGATAACGCGAGGTCCTCGTCGACATCTGTTGTCATTCATCACGCGAAACGCTAGATTAAATTACTAGCCAGTTGTTAATTATGATTTATGGAGGTTTGATGGAGAAACGGCTGTCTCTGCTCTACCGACATACCTAACGACGGGTTCTGTTTTCGCAAATATTCCTGAGCGTTCGTGACATCTTTTAAAGTCCTAATTTCGACACGTTAAATCTCCGCGAGTCTCCGTGTACGTCCGTGATCTCTTCATCGGACACTTGATCGCATACTTATTGTTAACAGAAGAGGAAGCGTTGAAAGAGCGATTGTTCGACACTTTCACGACTCGGACCGCGTATGAAACGATGTTCGCAGCGATCGTTTATCGCTTCGCAACGAGTCATCCGACCCGGAGTTGTTTCGAGTACGTAGCTTCGGGATCGACCCCTTTTTCTGCCGACGCACCGAGCACTCTTCGAGAAAGTGGCGGTGATTTAAATACCCCATGGGTTCCTGCAACGCGAGGGCGACGGAAGACGGAAAAGGGTGACTGGATTCTTTCCCTTTTCTCGTGTCACTTTAAAGTCCTCGTTCGATCGGTCGGGCGCAGATGGTTTTCTCTCGAAGCACTTTTAAGGCATCCTTTCTAAGTACCTTTTATTCGACGTCACAAAGTTTCCGAACGTTGCGCGACTTTAAAACGCGAGCCTGAAAATCCTGCCGACGTCTACGAATTCCTTGCAACGCGTTGAAATCGTGATCTCCCTTCTCGACTCTTCCGACAGTTCGCTGCCTTCTTTTTTTCTTACCGTTGCATCGATTCGAAGAAGCAAATATGGAGACGTATCATAAAAGGAAGGGAGCAGGATTCTCTCCGTACGTGTCGTTCAAGAGGCTCCACTCTATCGTGTGGTCGATATTCTTTCCGAAACACCACTTAACCTTTCCATTGTTTCGCGGTTACACGAATCCCGTATCGGGAGCGAAGATGTACGCGGTAATGATTTCTTCTTTCGGACGAAGAAATCAATCCACGAACTGCCGCGAGAAAATTCGAAATCGCGGTAAAACTATATGCGGGTAGTCGAGGCGTCGATTGTTAAGAGTAACCGAGCTAGTCGCTTTGAACGTCGGACAAAAGGAATAAAAGGAAAGGTCGCAGAAAGAGACGAGACAAGGGTTAAGATGAGCAAAAGGCATCTTTAGCCTTGTCGGAGGAGCAGTTTTTCCCGGACACGGTCATTATAAATTCTCATTGATTAGAGGGCCATAAACTCGTTTATGACGTACAAACGAGCAGAGCAGAGAAGATTTACGAGAGAAGTCGGTGTCGGTTAGTCTCGGCAGAAGTTGGCGATGGCATTCGTCGCGGCGCGGTGTTCGCGGCGTTCGCGAGCGTGGAGCGGCGCGTACGGCATGCGGCTTTCTTTTGACGGAAGTCGAGCACGTTCCGCGAACGTTGCAACGTTTCCAACAGGCCACGACACTGGCCACGAACGCTTTCTAACACCGAGAAAACCTCGCTGCACGCCAACGATCCTACAGCCCGCTAACGGTAGTACCAGATCTACGATAGTCTCTTCTTTCTGCCCTCTTCCGTTCCGCGATCGAAGTTTCGTTTCTTACGACTCTATTTTCTTGCTGTCCGAACGATCAACTGCCTCGAGAACAAATTTTTATACTTCTCCGTCTCCGATGTATCTACTTGTCCAAAAAGTTATTACGTAACTAATCCACCGGTTCATGAATGTCTTCTTTTATATGTCAAGACGCCCTCCTTGAAATAGGCGTTGATTTTTCTCGAGATAAAGCGAATTTTTCTTTGACAAATGCTTACATCAAGTGCTATCGTACATAAATTGCGAGGCTTATGCTTTAGTACCTTATAAAAAAAAAGAAAAATCGTGTCAAGTATACCGGAGTTTTCCTCCTTTTATAAATGAAGACGGATTTTGGCAATATCGCGTTGCATCATTTCCTCGAAGGCAGGAACGTTGCTTAACCTCGAAAAATACATGTACAGTACACAGCGAAGTTGCGGTAAATGATTGCGAGTGTCAGTTTTCATGATTCATCTTGTAGAAGAGCAAGCACAGTTATGGATGATCAGCGATGATTAAATGAAGATCTTGATCAATCATAATTGTCTTTCCACGCTGAAACAACGATTAGTATGTTGTATAAGATTTTAATTACATCTGTTAGCCCTGTAATGGAACGTTTGGATAACCAAGTATAACAAAACTTTCTAGAAACTTGATAGTAATTTGAAGACGTGGGTCTAGATCGAAATATTTGCATATGAGAGTTATTCCAAATAATAAGTTTATTCCGAATATTGTATAAATCTGCAAAGCTTTTGTTTAAAGGTCGTGAAACGCTGCGAGGTAGCTCCTTTGATAAACCACCGATCGACACGCCGTCAATAAAGTCGAGTATCGCGAGCTTCGACCGGTCTCGTTTATTCCAAGTCTCGAACAATGTTCACGGTGTAAAGTTGTTCCCCGCTGACAGGCTATTACAAAACAGCATCAATTTCAATGTCGAAACGACAGGGGTAAATGAGTAGCTCATAGAAAACGTGTTCGGCGTGGTTGCCGTATCCTTCTGGTTTCATCGTTGAATACACGCCAGAGAGTTAATGCCCGTTGTAAAGAACGCACCGTGTTGCGTTGTACCGTTTCACGGGTTTCCAGTTAGGAGAACTAGATCGAACGCTGTTGGACAAATTCCAACGCGAAGTACTTCGAACGACGGTAGTTCATGACTCGGGTTTTGTATTCGCGGAAGAGAAACAGTTGTTTCAACCTGAACACACTGTTTCACGCTCGTCCATCACGCGATTGTTCCCAGGTTTGTACGCTGCTTTAATCGTTGTAATTTTAATCCCTATTGTATGCTGTTCCGCGACTTCCAAATCGGTACACGGTGTTTCTCTTAACGTAATAGCCGGCGAGGATTCAGGAAAGAACAGGTGTATCTTAATTAGCGAATACGAGTTCGCGGACGCGAAATTTAGCGAAAATTCGATAAAGACTCCCCAAACAGTTTCGCCTCTCGAATACCAACGCGGCGGGATAAATTATTCCCACGGCGTAATTAAGGTACGAAGACCGATCTTCGATCGTGGCTCGATAGACGTTTCCGCGACTGAATTCCGTAGATAGCAAAGAAATAATTTGGTCGACGAACGATATCGTGCCGGGGCAGAAACGTTTGCGCGAAAGGGTTAATAAATCTCTTACTAGCCCGTTTTCATCGTCGCTGGCCATCGTGATATATCTTCAATGGGCGTCTACGTAATGCGTTTAACGTCTACGTAGACGTCATTTGTCAGGATCGACGTAAAACACTGGGTCAAGCATTGAACCGACACGCTAGGATACGTCACAGAGTCATATATCATTTGCATCGTTCCTACTCTGCAACGTACCCCGTCATTGCAGAATCTCGCACATGTTATTTCACCGATTCGAACAATACCGTGCGGCTGCGCCGACCAGAATTTATATACGGGGTTAATTAAAGCCCTCATTGTTTAACCGGTCGATGATAATTTCCCTGTTTGATCCCCGGATAGATAGGATCCTTGGTTCGCGACGTGGCAATTGTTGGGACGGTGACAGGACCTCTGTCGAGCTTCTATTATTCAATGTCTCTCTCGTGTCTCGCGTTCCTTGTGTACCTAACGTTTCACAAATCTCTCCTACGAATTTCGGCTAAACTTTTAGGTACACACTAGGCGTTACCGTACCACTTTGCCATTAAACGAGTCTTTTACGCTGAAACGCTATTATAGCGAGTGTTTTCCATATTTTATGCTCGCCACTCGACGCTACAGTAGCGAGCTTCTTTCAACGCTTAGCTCCGTTTTAAAATTCTTAGTTTCCACTTTTAACACCTTTCGTTCAGATTCCGTGAACTCGAAATTAATTTGAAACTTGCATAATCGATCGAATTTTATAGAAAACTGGTATTTAACAGGGGATCTGGGTGACACTGATCCAGCAAGTGTATTGAACCCGAACGTCTCCCCTTCCTCGAAAGTCGGTTTACTTTTCACCTGATCTCTCCCCAAGGTCAGCCGACGATGAAACAGGTACTATGCTTTCATCGATTCGAATCTCAGCCTATAGTTTCTCGAATTAAGTACGCGTCGGGTCTTTTTGTCCACGACGATCTTGGCTAATGACCTCGATAAAATGTCCATTAACACAGTTATCGAAAACACGGCTTTAATTAAGCGAAGAAAGTTACTTATCGGTCCTAGTTTAACGAGCTTCTATAAGAAGTATATTGTGAAGAATTTAAAGACGTGACGAACTTTAGGGATGAGCTATTAGATGGAGTTTAAAACGTTCACCATAAACCTTATCGCGTTCGCTTCGAAATTCAAGTTATTTTAGATAAAACGGAGAAAACGGATAGTAAATGCAAACTCGGCGATAAAATTACCGATCGACTCCATTAAACAATTAAACCTCGATTAAATACTAATTATACGACCACGTATTTTTACAGTTATAATTTGTATTTATTAAAATGTTTCGTTAAGTGCCGATAACTGAACGAGTTAAAATAACAAAACTTAAGACGCCAGAGTAAATAATTACTCGAGTGGTACTAAAAGCGTTAAACTTGCCAGAAGAGGCGTTAATTCGATTCGATCGATTCGAAGCTACGAGACCGTGAAACTTCTCAGCCAATTATTACCGACAGTATCGTGTAATCGTTATCCACGATTATCGTAATCGAGTTATAAACGTTCGAAAAAACTTGTAAAAGGTGAAAAAGGTAGGCGTATCCGTGAAGTTTCTCCGAGTTTTTCTACGTCCTTCTCACGCTCCACGCTTTTCTCCGGCTGTTCGTGGCACGTATTAACCCGGTAGCCTACTTCCTGGCGCCAACAGCCTCGAGGCTTTCGAAAATACTTTGCGTACCTACTCGCCGTTTCCTACGGCTCGCGAGAAGCCCTATTCACGATGTTCGCGAAAGTCCAAGGAACTCTCGGCGAATGCCCAGCTGGCTCGACTGCGATCCGTCAAACAGCCCCTGCTGCGCGAAAAACTTCCTTCGTGCTACCACGTTCTGGAAGTTCCATCCAAACGCGTCTCTTCCCGTTCGAAGATAACCGATCTCCCGATAATTAACCCTCTCACCGATAGTTTACGCTCTTCGAATTGTACCGGTTAGGTATAATTATACTCTACTTTTAGCTATACGAAGTATTTGGATACTACTGTGTACATTGTACGTGTTCAAAAGTTGAGGAGATGGACTCTGCAACAACTCGAGTTCTCTTTCGAAAGAAAACACCGAGTGTCGCTACTTCCGCGAAAGTGTGGGTCAAGATTCAGACGAGTGTGTGTCTACGTTAGAGCTAGATGAAGGCCTCTAGCCTACAACGACGAGTTTTTAGAAATCTCGTAACTAGCGATAATAATAATTCTGCTTAAAAACAAGTACTCACCACCTCGGCAACGTTGCCGGAACCGTCCCTCATGCCATCTCTGTCGGTGCGTCCCCCTGAAACGAACAAA
Source organism: Megachile rotundata (assembly GCF_050947335.1). Classification (NCBI taxonomy): domain Eukaryota; kingdom Metazoa; phylum Arthropoda; class Insecta; order Hymenoptera; family Megachilidae; genus Megachile; species Megachile rotundata. Next base: position 22,283,224 of record NC_134984.1, on the reverse strand, counting down.
GATCGTTAGGTTAACCAGAAGTATTCGAGCGTAATTAAAAAGTACGATCTCAAGCTCAACTCCAATTACATAATCGTACTTCTGTAATCATCGATGCAAAGTATCAGGAACCAGTTTACGGAATGTGCGGATGCATTTCACGTGAGTATTCCGTTTCTACTCGATCGTAGAATTCAGGCCAATCGTTACACTCGGCCGGGCAACGAATGCGATAGACGGAAGTGGCCAGTAGAGCAAACTAGATTCGTGAGCCGAGTCACACGAGTATCATTCACGTTTTTCGAGCACGTTCCAAAGAAATCGCTATTATCGATCCTAATCTTCAACTAGAGTCTCTTTATATCGTCAGCCTCGCCAACGCATACTAATGCTACTATCGTACACGACTACTCGTTATATCGCCGTTCGTATCCACGCTGTATCTCCTCCAGTTTAGATAACTAGGCGATATACCATTCCGTGTTGCGTTACCACGTAGCGTTACCGCGAGTTTTATATCGGCACGCGTCGCGTGACTAAACATCGAGGAATGTGCAAAACGCGAATGAAATTAACTTTGACCTAACCGTGGGTTAATATCTTAATCAACCATTAACGGTAATTAGGAGGGAAGAAATGATTTCCGATTAAGCATTCATCCAGTCCGCTAGACAGTGTGCATATTTCCTTCGATGAATAATTCAAAGACGCCCGTTTGTCTGGTAAAAGTTTCGCAACGTAGGAACGGTTGTGCAATCGGCGTGAGAAGGCGTGCGAATTATAAATACGAGCTTCGAGAAATAATCGTAATTCTTTTCCTTTGTACCGAGAGAAATCGAATGAAATTCGCGGAGTACGCGTTACCTTGAAACAACGATAATAAAACGTTCAATTACCGAGTCCGAGTGCAATGACCAGAGCACGGCTAAACACGGAAACGCCTGTGCCGTTAAAATTCACTCGGAGCCAAAGCAGTTAATTAATGGAAAATTGCACCGGTGAGGAGAAAATTAGTTCGGAGGACGCAGCGGATCTGTCAGAATCGCATAATGCGAGTGCACGTTTAATTAGGAATTCTCAAGATTCCTGCCCGATCGAATATTCGAATGTGTTCCAAGGTCAACGTATTGTACCTCCATTCGATTCTTCGATAAAACATTTTTACACGTATTTCCTACGAGCAATAAATGTACATAGCGTAAGTACCACTTTACGGTACTTTTATGTCATCCGATCGTGTTCGACATTTTACGCTCAGAAAACCACTTCTGACACGCGCGATTTAAGCTGGACGTACGCGATAACGATTGACCGATATGATCGATATGTTCACGTAAAGATTTCTAATCTTCGAATGACCCTTGCGGCACGAAGTGTTTCAAGGTTACAAAGCACGTAATAAAAAACGATCGTGAAGACATAATTTGTACTATTAAAAAGCAATAATGGAAAGTATAGTTTCTGGGACACGCTATTATGTGTTTACGACGTTATGCAACTGCTGTCCTTGTGAACTAGGTCATCGAACTGTTCATCAAATCGCTGTGTTTCGAACGAAAAAAATGTGCACTCGAATTTAACAGATTTGAAAAAATTCCTCGATATAAAATATGAATTTTCGATCGAACAAAGCTATTTTCCGTGTCCGCATCGACGAGTCGGAGAATAACGAAAAATATTTAACCTCGTGTTTCTTTATTTCCGTTCCCTTCATTTTTCAATCCCGACGGTGGGTTCTTTTGAGGCTGAAACGAATCGCGCCGGCTAATCGCCGTAATTTCGTGCGTCGTTCTTCTCAAAACATTCTTGCGGTGTTTCGGACGGAAAAGTGTTATTACCGCGGTGAAATGTACGCTGAACTGTCAGCCAAAGTATACGACAGTTAAATAAATGTTGCGGCAGAGTCACGAAATTAGTAGTTCCTACCATTTCCAGGACGAAGCCGGAGTAATTATACGCGAACCAACTAGTGCAAAGTACGATAAAACAAATTTCGACGATCGCGATCTTCTTTTGCTTTTTCTCTAATTTGTACTTGTACGACGTGAAATATTAATGTTAATATTAATACGGAAAAGTAGAATTTTGGTTCGTAGGTTATATCAACGAAACAGAATGTTACGCACTCCGCTTTTTATTAAATCATAACGAAATTGTTGTACACGGGCGGAGTAAGGTAAAAACGATGTAAATTCGCATCGAAATATGTACAAAGAGAATGGTGCTATTCGGCAAAAAATATGAAAAATGTAAAAGTATTTTTTCATTTCTGAAACTTCTTCGAATTCCTCCGAGTGAAATTTATCGGAATAACTTCATTTCGTGGAAATTCATATAATATTTCATCCCGTCGTTTTCTTTTTCCTTTTTTAATTCGTGGAACAGTTAGCATTCCCGAACGACGTAAACACAACACCGCGGAATGAACAATGGAAAAGCGGTACCATGTTCGCGTACGCGTCTCGAAAATATTGACTCCCGCCATTGTGAAGGATCGAACGCGAGTTATCGATAAAATTGTCGCGAAAATATCCTTTGTTTCACGGTGAAGTTATAGAAACTTCTACGCGACACAATAGCGACATTGTCCGTCGAGTTTGTACAAATTTCAAACAACCGTATGTTGAATTTTCAATGACAGAGATCCCGTGATATTCGTAGAAAATACATACATAAAAAGCGCGCGAAATTTCATTAAAGAGGAAGGCGGATTCAAGGTAAGGCATAGGTCGCTTTCTCTGTTTTTTCGACCAGTCTGAATTCGATTTAAAAGTTAAATCGGGCTTACCGGTGTCACCGATACCGGGAAGGATTTTAATTGAAGTTTTGCCGAAGCCACGAGAGCACGGGCACGCGGGAAGGCAAGAGGCAGAAAGAACGGGGGTAACCGGAGAAAAATAAAGGACCAACGGTTGTGCGCATGCGCGCGTCCCACGAGAGCCAAGATCGAGTGTTTTAAAAACACGCAAGAGGCGACGAGTGGGATTTCAAGGTTAGGCGAACCGAGACATTCGAGGTTAAACGACGAGCGAACCGACTTTTCTTCCAACATACGAATTCGAAGAACACCGCGAAAAAGCGACTGCCACGACTGCGTTTAACTTTCTTTATGATCTCGCTTGGATTACTTTCAAGATACTTTCGACTTCGGATGTGTGTTCATCGTTCACGGTTAAGTAAAAATATCCTGTCGTAAAAAATTACCTTTTCGCGCCTACGAACCTGCGTAGAATACCGTTGAGTTACCTCGTATCGATTCGTCATTAGCGCTTATCGATTATTGCTCCGTCTATCGTTTACCGCTATCGAACGATGCAACTGTCACGCCAGTGAAATCCCGACGCTACCTGCATTTAAATTCGAATTTCCTTTTTTCGCGATCTGAACCGGTAACGCGAATCAAAACAAACTGTCACGGTCGAACGCGAGCGACTGCAGTCGATATCGATGATCGAACAAACATCGTTTATCGAACAAATTCGATAACCGTACCTTTAAACAAAGAGAAAAAAAATGCGCTAGAGATAAGGAAAAAAATAGACGCGGGTGTTGGTTAACAAAAATAGATACGCGTCGATTGAACCTGTCAAAGATAAGTTTCGTTATCGGTTTTTAGGGACCAACGACCGACAACGGTGACACGCGTACTCACCTTTTTTATAAACTGGCAAAATTTTGGCAATTCTCGAGTCGCCCGTGTGATCCAGTTCTCGAAGATTTCGTGCGACTTTTCCTCTTTGAATGGTGTTCCCTTGCCTCGATATTTTGTCTCGTTTGCACTTAATCAGGTTGTCGCAGTTTATCGCTCGGCCACTCTTCTCTTTCTCTCGGTTGCACGATCCTAACCTCACCCCGCACGAAGCACAACTATACGACACACCGAGGCACCGCACTCCACCAGCACGAACGGAGAACTATAAGGCGCACCTCCTCTTACAGAGATCAGAAAATCACCGCGGCTATTTCTCGTTTTCTTTCGCCCCTTCTACGTCGAGCTTCCAGAAACTATTTTCGAAATTCAGCCACTTTCCGCCACTCTTCGCCGCGACTTATCTTTGGCAAGGAATCTACGCGCCACACGCATATGTCACTCCGAGGGGTCGACACTCTAAAAAGGAAGCAGCGCCGCTTTCGTTTTTGCACCGGATTTCCCTGCTCTGCTCTTTATCCGTCAACGACGAAGGTCGCAGGGGTCAGGAAGGTTTTCCGGCGCGTTCGAATTTTCCGCTGATCGTACGAAAGCGCCGCGAAGAGTCGTGGGTGCAGGAGAGCCGGTACCGTAGCCCCCCGTTCCTTTCCTGGTCGGATCTCATGCGTACCCCTCGCGGTATCCGTTTGAACCGTCGACGATAAAAAGCGGCGAAACCCTCGCGCGTCGATCACCAGCAGCGAACGATCGAAAGAACTCGCGAACGAAACTCGCTGCGCATTGACATTATTTCGACGTGGATCGACGTATCGATTTACTCGCGGTTTCGCGACATCGCCGCTGGCCGGATCTCTTGGTTATAACGGACAGAAGCAGGACGACTTTTTAAAAATGCCACGCACCGACCAATCACGAACACGCGCACGGAACGCGGAGGATACGAGAAGATAGAAGAAGAGGGAAAGAAGCGGAGCCGCTATACACGCAGGCTCGATCGTACACGCCGTGTGTGTACAGGTATCACACAGGCATCGAGGGGGGGCGCGCGCGTTACACGCACTCACACAGGCACGAGAGCACAGGCACACACGGACGAGCGGCGACGCGATCTCCTGACTGTTGATCTTTCCTGCTGCCGCTTTCTTGCCGTGGCGGATCGCGAGCGACGATCGAACACGGAGCACGGACTCGCGAACGCGCGCCAGCAACCGGAAACAAAGTGTACCGCGAACTAACGCGGCAGAGGTGCTCGCAACTTTCGTGTGGAATGTCCGGCGTGAGTTGCGTGGCCAACCGTCCGTGCGGCTAAGGTAAGTTGAACTGAGCAGCAGCGCGCCTACGGTAAACGAGATTAAAGCCGTGTGCCGACGGAACCGCGATATCGGCCAATCAGCGCGCGGTTTTGCGCGACGCGACCAATCACCGAGCTCTCTAACCTGGCGAACGGTTAGCCCAGGTGTAGCCGCTAAGGCGCCATTGCCTGGCGTTGGCACGTTACCTGCTTCGCCGATGGGAGGGGAGTCGTGGACGACACCGAGAGAGGGGGTTACCCTGGAACAGAGAAAGCTTGACTTTCGACCGGTCGACCGAACGAGAAAGAAAATGGAGAGGGAGAGCCACGGGAGAGAGGCGAATTACGGTAAGCCTACGGTCGTAAGCGTAACGTCGAACGTTCGTTTTCACCAATTTTCACGATAGACTTTTTATCCGTGCTCTCGTTAAGCCCGTACGGATCGAATTTCGTCGTTACGAGAAGAATATCCTGGATCGCGACGACCGGACCAGCATCGTCCGCGGCGTGTCTCCGGAGACACGTTAGGGTGCGTTTAGAGCGGACTAAACGAGCAAGAGCGTTCGTTCGTTCTCTTTCAGCGCGAGCGACCACCGAGCAAATTGTGCGGTCGCATCGAACGCCCGAATACGAGCGAACGTTCGCGGAGTTTAAATCGAGGAGTGTACGAATATTCGCGATTGGTACCGGTGGATCGAACCGCGTCGGATCGAATCGCGTCGAATTGAATCGAATCGATTCGTCGAGCGAGCGTTTTTATTATCGAGGCATTCGATTCGACGAGCAATCGTCGATCAATCGAGGAATGCTCTTTCGGGGGAAGAAGGATCGCTCGCTCGGTCTAAACGTACCCTTACCGTCATCGTGCTTGCCGGTGATATAGGTAGAGAGAGATAGAGCAACGGGGTAGATGGCTGTTATCTAAATTACTCTATTTTCTCGAGGGACGCTCGTGATGGATTTTTTTTCGATCGTCTGGAACGTCGGTATCGAATCAAGGTGGGTGTTCCGGCTGTTTTACAGACACCGTCTCTTTTCTTCGCCGCGTACCTCTCTGTTTCTCTCGATCCCCTCCTTTCGGCGTTCCGTTTCTCTCCCTTGTTCCTCCGCTGCCTGCTGTCTCCGTCGATCTCGAAGAAATAAGTGTCCGAACCAGGGCACCGAGCTGTACCAAACACGAGTCATATTTAATTTCGAGATATCCATCTTTCCATTAGGGCAACGACAGACCTAGGCTGGAACGTGGCACCGCCACGATCGAACTACGTTCGAAAATAACTTTCTTATTATTTTATTGTCGCCTATATTGCCGACGTTACCGTGTCGCAGCGCTGGTGCATCTCGTACGCTCGTTTGTCGGGTTTACCTTAACTCCGGGACAATTTGCTTTACAACGAGTATAATCGGTAATATACGTTTAAGGGACGAGGGAGTTAACGGTAAACGGAAATAATCGCGGAACGCGTTAAATGGGAAAGGAAACGAAAGATTCCGTTTACCTGGCGAACACGATATTCGTAGAGGACACGGCTACGTTTTTATCCGATGGGATTGTTCGCGGGGAGATAGAGAAATGACCTGCTCATCGGTCGGGACGAGGAAAGAACGTTTATACAAGGCGAGGAAAGATAAAGTGCTGGCGGATATAACAGGTGGGAGCAATATGGTGGCGTCTCTGAATGGAAGGCGTACTCTCCCGTGTTCGACGTAGTATTTGCTCATTCACTTGTTCCCATTTTATCGTGGCTAGCGGAGTTTCGTTCACGGGCAACTTGCCACGTGGATTAGGAACATCGAAGATTTGTGAGAACTAGAGATACCCGATATCTGTCGCCGTTTGGCTTTCCCTTTTCGCTCGCCGTATCAACTTCGAGCAGACTGTCGTCTACTGTTTCGTACGCGCTCATATCGTAATACGTTCCAGAGACAGATACACGTTTCCCGAATTAGAGCGTGTAATCAAATATCCACGGAAGTCCCGCTCTATGGTTTCTTCTTACTTTGCTCTGCAGTCGTTATCGATCTTCGACTTCTACTCCAACTCGGCTCGGAGAGATATCGATAATTTTCGTTACGGCCGTTTATCGAGGTTCACCTTGTAACGATTACGACCAATGCGGTCATCCATAGATTTTTACGTCGGTAGAGAATTAACTATCGAGTTATCCTCGACACGAATTCTATCGATGAACAATTTTGATTCGTGTTCGAATTTTCAACGTACCCTTACCGTCGTAAGGAAGGAAGGTAACGATACGACATTTGCAGTAATCGGTGGAAAACCGTTAAAGCAAAGAGGATCTAACGTAGCCAAACGAACCGATGACCCTTCCGAGAACCTCTCTTGCCTTTTACGATCGTTTCGAGTCCCAAAACTTCCGTAAATTCCTTGAAAATGCTGCCACGTTCTCTCTCTCCGTCCTCTCCGACGACGATCCGTATTAACCATTGTTTCCAATGACCCGTTACATTATGCTCGTTTCACAGCTGGCACGTCGCTGAATAATGCAAAAGCGGAACGAAGGATTTTTCGAAATTTTCTGTTCGGTTCGTTTGTGTTTCCGTTCGGCCGGCGAGGACGCCGCTCGATCGTTCGACGACGAAAACCGCGAAGCCCCGCATCGACCGGCATACTCGCGAAAGTACGAATCGTAACTTTAGACGGCGCTCGTTCGCGATTTAATCGACTTTTCGAAACTTCCAGTAGAATTCCCGATTCGCGCGTCACGCGATTCGCGCGGGCACGGAATCAGACCGCGGCAAATTGCTTCGACGACTCTCGTCAAATTGCCGCAATTTACGCACGGCATTTCGTCGATTGCAAATTTTCTCAAAAACGAATGCGTGGGAAAATCAACTATACGTTGCGTAAAAGCTGAATTCGCTTTATTCTAAAACCTATTTACCGTCGACCGAAACGCGTTGCAAATATTTGGCCCGGATATACTTTCCCAACGAATCTCGTTACTTATTATGGGATGAGCTAATAGAATAGCAGGGACGCGATTACGGATTCAGGCGCCGTTTATTATCGAGCAACCCGCAAAGTACGCGATAACAAAGGAGAGGAGAGAGAGCCGGTTAGACGAAAAGAGTGCGACAAAACGCTGGAGAACGCAAAGAGAGGAGAGGGTTGGCCAGGAGATGCTATTCTACGAGCTGGTTTTGCATAAAATGCATTGTAATCCCTGTGCACAATGCAGAAAGCTCAAGTTTTACTTGCCGCTGTAATTAATGCCTGGCCTCGGTTCATGCAGACGGAGCTCAATGATAATTCACGAAACAGAACCTCCCGCATATTCGTGTGTCGCTCAAAGACAGCCTACCTTCTTTTGTGAGAATGCGTCAGCCGGCGAGTTGCGCATCGGAGACTTTACCTCCGTGTTCACCGCGTTCAGCCAGACCCTGGTGAAACAGCGAGCTGAAATTCTAAGACCTATGCGTCACCGGGCGAATTCCTGCTATATGTGCGACAATACGAAAAGTCTACGATGTCTGAAAGAAACATTTTTGAGCCCCGACTTGTTCATTATCCTCTATGTTACCGATTTAACGAAGCGAGTCGAGTGTTGCGTCGCCAACTCTCCGGTTCTTGGTATAACGAATTAACGGAAGAAAAAATGTCTAAATACCCCTAACTGGTTTAGCGAAACGAGTTGAAAATCCGAAGTGTTTCCCTGGGTCACCGACCTTCCGGAAGTAGAAGTAATTCTTGCTGACTGCAATGGCTTCTGAAACTGTGGGACGCAGGAGGTTGCACAAGAGAATTTCCAAAATTAGAAGTCATTTGATCGTCGATTACGAGATACGAGACAGTATCTAAGAACGTTGGGTGCGGTCTAAAATAACAGCGTAACGCGTACTTATCTATGCAAGAACGAGTGACACACAATTATTACAACAATCTCAGGTAACTCGATACCGTTCCCTGTTAGACTATTGGCGCCGAGTGTACGCCTACTAGTTCATTCGCTCTGCTCTCTTCCATTTGTCCTGGTAAACATAGATAGGTATGGTCGTCTCGTAGCGAACAGATCGTTCGAGTCAACGACTTCGATGGAACGAGATATCGACACTTTCAAAATCCTCCCGCGCGTCCGTGTAGCCATATCGCCCCGGGGTGATTCGCTTCCTTGTCTGATTTCTCATTTTCGAAGCTAGGACGCGGTCTACGAACCACCTGCATAACTCGAAGCCGTTTCATTTTATCTTGCTCCGTAAAAAAAGAGCAAAAATATAATGGAAATTAGAATTATGTGACTGCGCGATGCACGATACGTTGTACATCGTCGCGCGTTGTGTGACCGTACATTTAATATAAATCAGAGATCCTGCAGAGTTTCGAGATAGTTTCGTCGAAAAATTTGCGAGCCACGGCAGATTTCGGATAATTAAACGTCGCGCGAACAACTTTTTTATACGAGTACAACCTCGCGATAACGTATCTAATAAAGAATGCCGATCTAACGATAGTAAATGAAGAAATACTCCGATAGAAACGAAGTTGACCAGCGCTGCAACGTTACACAGAGTTCGCCGTAGATTCCGTTTTTCCGCTCGCGGAAGGAACTTTGTTGCACTGTCATGGTTGTTTCGTATCGGTTTCTCCGTTAATTTAACTATACCTGTTTGCTTCTCGGCGCACCATGCCCAACGATTGTTTACTCGGATAACAGTCAAACTTTTCCTCACCGACTAGTTGCATTGTTCTTCCGAGTTTCCACGGTTGTTGGCCCGAATACTTTTGCTCGAATTCGTGGAACCGTAAATTCCCGTTTACAGACGAGAAATTGTATCGCGATATTGCAGCAGTTAGATGAAAATAATTTGCGTTGTCTATAGACGCTCGCGAAACAATAGTTGGCGGTTAACTGGCTGATTTTAACAGAGATTCGCAAGTATTTGGTCACGCTTCGAAAACACCTCGCGAGAGACGTTCCGGATCGCTGTCTAATTTGTAATCTGGATTCGCGTACATTTCCTAGCAAAGCGTTTATCCGCTCTCGAGCATCGGTCCGAACTGTTGCGCGTTCGTTTGTAAATCGCTTTTCATTAGCGGATGACATTCTGGTTTTGGAACAAAGCGTCGGGAACATAATACTGTAGGTGCTCCGCGTTGCTATAGGATCCAATGCCCGACATCCTGTAACGCAATCGTCACCCGTACAGTTCGCGTTTCTAGATAGGACGAAAGTTAAATGTAAATGCTAGAAAGAAAGTGTCTGTAATGTTTCATTTATTGTTCGGAGTAAACCAGAAAGTGGAACGATAAAGCGTTTTCTCTAGTGGTTAATTCCATGTATTTTTTTACGAGCTTGGCATAATTTGCTTTTACCTCTGTTTTAACGGGATGCCCGCTCTATGGCTTCCAGATATAACGCAGCGAAAAGTTGCGCGCACCACGGGGAACGTGCTCTTTTTCCGCCGTTTTCTATCCTGCGTGTTTCTTTCCTTTTACCGGCGTACCTTTTTATTCTACACTTTTTCTATTTATCGCCGGTATATTTACTAGCCGCGGTTTAAACGGCGTAACTTCTTTCGTGAAAATGGGAAAAACCCATCTTCGTCTTTGGGAAGATGATTCATCTTGATAAAATGGAAAGCGCGATAAGAAAACGCATCGTTATCGAGGTTAATTTATGACCATAATTTCATCATTTCTTTTACGAGAGACATACCGAACGTATTAATAACGAATTAAAGATAAGAATTATTCATTTTCGTCTTTAACCAGTTAAAAAACGATAGCGCTTATCTATTCTATTTCCCGGCGATAAATGGCGCGTTATTTTCGAGAATATCGAGTACTTTGCGCGCTCACCGAATAGGTAGCGTGTAAACAGGCGTAACCGCGAACACTGATCGTCGCCGAAACTTTGCCCATTACTTTTCCACCCCGAAGTTTCCCTTAGACTCGATTATCGCGCGATATCAATCTCATAAATCTCGTCCACCATCTTCCCCCGAGCAAAGATCGAATCCTCTCCCTTTGTATCGTCGAACAAAACGAAAGAAGAGAAGGGCTACCGCATCGGGTTATTAATTTATCGGAATTAATCGAAGGAACCTTTCTTTTTTTCCGACGTTTCGAGAAGAAGAAAAATCACGTTGAAAATCGTCGCCGTAAAAAAGAGCAGGAAGACAGAGAAGAAATTGCGAAAGCAACGATACGGAACGTTTCGTGGTGACGTCGTTTGCAGCGGACACTTAGTTTTCTGACGATCGTTAATCTCACTCAAGTTGCGACAATGACAAATAGAGATCCACCTTCTGGGAGAACGAATGAGTTTAGGAGAGATCAAGAGGCTTTTCCCGTCACGGGCTGAGCATTCGAGTATTGTTTTATCGAGGCCGTTTTGCCAGAAAAACATTTCCCCGACAGATTTTATCGCGGTAAATTACCTTCTCTGTCTCTTTTTTCGCTCAAAGTTCACCGACAAAAACTTCTAAATAAATGGTCGTCTTTTATGACGCTCCTGCGGATCGCCATTGTTATACCTTGCTGGCTAGCGTGGACGCGTTACATCGCCGAGGTTCGAATTCCGCTGGAACTCGAGAAACGTCGAATTCGTTGGATGCACATTTTTCCAACTTTTCCAGTCGATCGACACTTTCGTTGTATCGCGCGCTTTTATTTGCCGCGGGGGTATTTATGCGGTCCAGGTCTCAGAATACGATTGTTCGTTCGCTATCCATTGAACCTTTTTTCATTCGCATCCGTAGAACCGCTGACTCGTATGGAAGAGCATTAACGCGAAAATAAAAGGGGCAAAGCGAAGCGAGAGTGTGCGTGAACGTCAATTTTTCGCGCGTAAAACGGCAAGGGGTACGTATCGATATTTATCGCGTACGTAAAACTGTATCGAGAAACAGAGCTCAAATAAGGGGTCGGTAACGACAATTTTTATTTCCGGTGATTACGAAACTTTCGTTATTTTTTTTCGTCGAAACGAATTCGACTTCGCGAAACGTCCCGTTCGGCTTTGGAAACAGCGAGAGCAATTCGAGAAATTTCCATTTCGCCGATAGCGGAAAGTGGATCGAAGGAAAATAACGACCGTGACTGTGCGATTGCAATTACATGCATACGTATCTTCGCTGGTTACCGATAGATCGGACAGTGTTCGATGTTCGATATCATTCTAGGAAGAACTTTTATTTCGACGCGTAATTTTCACGGAAAATAGCATTCGATCGACGCGAGTCGAGCGTCGACTATCAACGAACCTGCTGATCGATCGATCAACGTTCGGCCATCTTTTGATCCGATATCGTTTCGATTCTGCTCTATAGTTCCGTCATGCCGCTAAAAATCCCAAAAATTTCCACGTCATTCGTCGTCGATATTCGACGTTGAACGCCGCTGGGAGATCCAGTTTATTCCCCGTCGACTCACCGAACTCCAATTACTCCAATTTTGCGCAAAAGTCGCATTCCGGTTACGAAACAATCGTAAATATTTGGAGGACGCGAGGGTTAACTGCGTCGATCGCGCAAAGTTTCGATCCCGCATTAGCGACGTTTCCATTTTGAATATATCGTAAAATAGCTTGGCGGAAACTCTGTGACCATAAAACAGGATATAACTGCTGCAGTAGCGCCGTTCCACATCCGCCACCAGAGGGATCATTCGCGATACCAACTTTCCCGTAAGTCCTCGAGCAAAATTATTCATCGGAATTTACGTATCCGAACGGGGGTTTTATTCGTAAGTTCGGTCGACGAACTCTAAACGTAACGAGCTTTTCCACTTGTTTCGTTAATTCCGTACGATAGTCACCGAGCCACGACGCGTTCGGCCGAACGAAGAATTACGCGGATATAAAAGGAATCAGCGCGTCCAGATTGAATTCGAGGCAAAGCGTATTGGGAGCGTTGAATTCCGTTAACGAAGGATTGTGTTCGCGACAGTACGTAGAACTCGTTCAGTCTGTAACGAGGCGAACATCGATAAAAAGGGTACTTCGACTCGGTTCAAGAACTTCCGATAGCGAGACAACGGGTTCCCTGCGAAATTTCCCGGAGCTCGTTTCGTGGCTCGCTAACCGAAAGCTGTCGTCGAGAACATGTTCCCCGTCGTAATACACAAATTTCGCTCGATTAACACTCGAGTCGCGAACAAAAACGTTTCGTAAATCTTACAATTTCTACGCCGCGCGGTTTTTGCGGCGAGCTTTTACGGCAGAGATCGTTAAAAGCTTGATTTTCTCGTCGAAACGCGCTCCTCGCGAAAATGGAGGAAAATCGGGACGATAACCGAGGTCGACCGAAGAAAACGAAATTGTCCATGGATAGAGTTAAATCTTGTTGGTTTCAAAGCGGAATAAGCTTTCTAGCGAGAAAGAAGTTTCGTGTTCTCGGCGAGTTTAGTCCACGGAAAAATTCATTTTACCTCTTGAGGCGCTCGAAATTCGGTTGACTCGACGTAGCTTCTTTCTTTCTTCGGCTCATACCCGTAGAAAGCCCACGTAGCCATTTGTTTCTACCCCTTTCAGTGCTTTTCGCGCGACTGTCTTCGGGGACGCGAATTTATTTCGTCGAGTTCACCCTCTCTCGGCTAACCTCGTATTACGCTTCTACCGCGTCTTACCCTAGCGCTCGCTTTTCTCCTCCTAAATTCTATTTCTTTCTTTTTTCCCCGCCCTCCTTCTCTTTTCCTTTCGTCTATCTAACGGGAGCATTCGGCACCGGCTCCTCTCTCGGCCTTTCAAAAGAGTCCTCTTGCCGCGTAATTATAAAACGAGACGGATTTCGTTTACAAACGCTCCGAAATTGAAAAGACTCGATTTGTTCGATCAAACAAACCGACGCCGATGTTTACCGTAAAACGAGGTCTTGCTCGAAAGAAAATTAACGGATGCTCGTTGAAAGAACGGGGTTGCGATTTAAGTATTTTATAAGGTAGAAACGTCGGAGCGATCGACTCTTCTGGAATTAAACTCCGACCATTCGTGCTCTAACCGGGAACATTGGCCCAATTGGCACGTGACGCTTAATACTTCGATGTTCGATATCGCGATACTTTGATAGCCAGCTTTTCGCTTTGTCAGTTTTATGCAAGTAACGTAGCTGGTAATTATTGGTTCCGCTTTCAAAAGAATGGAGGAACCAACAACACTTTCTCGTATCTCGCATAAAAATCGATGACACGGAAAAAGGGACTCGGGTCAGTCTGCCTCTAAAGTTTAGAATATTCTTTCTAGCAAAACTTCTTAACGAACATATCTACTCGATTGTCCGTGTTCTACGAGAAACTGTAACGATAATGGCGGTACTTCCTACGTTCTCCATCAAAATGGAGCGTTCACGATAATGTCCGTACTTCCTCTCAAGTTGACAGTTCTCGAACACGCGGCGATTGATCGTTTACTGAAAAACGATAAACGTCTACGTGGCGAGCTACGTGGAAACATTGAATCTAATGCGTACGCATTAACCCGGTTTTGTGTTCCTTCTTGCCGACGCTGTTCCTATTCTACGGAAACTGGCGCAACAGCGTCAGCCTTTTTGCACGCGGTCGAGGAATAAATTGTTGCGTTGTTTTGCCTGTTTCTAGGTAAGTGGGAAGCAAGTGGCCCGGAAACGAAATACTCGACGCTGACACGCTGCGTTTCCTCAAAGCATGGAAATTGACCTCGAACCAGAAAAACGCCTCTTGTCCTGTGCTGCCGCTTCAAACGACCCGAGCCACCGTGACGAACCGCCAAACGAGCATTTACCGACGCTTCTTCCATATTTTTCTCCTACACTTTAAACCGGTGGAGTGTCCGCGAATTTCGCTGTACGTTGCGGGACTCGAATTATAAGAGAGTACAGTAATTTTCGGCGTTTCCAAATTCATCCAGAGTCGTCGAATCGAGATAAGAATCGTTTCGACGTTGCGTTACGACGTAGGAGAATATCGGTTTTTTCCGAACGAATCGCTAAAGCTGGAGGACGTTAATTTACAACGGCGGTATTCACGTTGGATTGTTGCACCGGCGACGAGACCACCTGTACCGCCATTAATTTCATTCCTGGGGAAAGATGGATCTTACGGGGTTGCGCAATGCTCGTTGTCTTTCTCTCCTTTAATTACACATCTTCCTGAGAAGGGTCCCAGACCATTTCCGACCATTCTACGTGTCCGAAGGTCTTCTCTTTTGTTACCGAGATATTCTTGAGAACGATTCTTCTCCCGCGTGTGGCAAAAAATCGCGAGATTCTAATCGTTAATTGCACGAGTTTCGTCAACGGAGTCGCGGGAAATGTTCTTCTCTCGGTTCGTCTTTTAGCGAATCTGTCGAGTTCGCGGAACGGATGTTTCGGCTTGAAATTTCGGTCGTTTAAACGAAAGTACATATCCCGTGTGCGAGAGGTCCGTTGTTCGGCGCGAACGTACAAGGAGAGATTGCAAAGCTTTTGACGCGTCGGACGGTGAATTATCCGACACACGGGTAAATAACCGAGAATCGTCTGCTAACTCAATTTGCTGGTCCCCTGTCAAATCCAATTAACGGCGAGCTACTGGGCTTCCCGGATAATCGGCCGCTCCCCGCAATTTAATTCGACGCGTTTCACCCTCAAACGTTTTGATTTCGATTTACGGACAGCTTTCGAGAAGATTATCTTAGAAGTTCGTCACCGTTGCTGTCTACTTCTGGATGCTGCTACACCGAACGCTGCTCGATTTATTTTCGACGAAACTTCGTTACACGATTATTTATCGGTACCGATGAATTCGGCTCGTTTGCAACTGCCGATAAATCGAGTCATCCATCTTTCGAAAAACCCTAACGTATGTAGCGTTAGGAGCGCGAACTTCGTTTACGAGTAGAAAAACAAAGAATCGTAGCAGATTTACGGAGTCGAACGTGACGTACAATTTATTTTTGGAAACGAGATTTCGTAACAAAGAGTACATTCGTATTTGATGAACGGTGTTGAATAAGTTCGCGGTCGTAGAAGCATTCATCTCTTTCGGGGAAATATAGATAAGACTCCCGTGATAAGAGTTACAGTTACGACAGAAGGTTTCTGTTGCCCTCCGTTAAATGTCACGTTTCTACGTACAGGTAGAACGATAAACAGGCGGGAATAGCACTCATTGCCTCGCGTTATGCTTGTTATCGCTAGCCGTGTCGCGAAAAATGAACTATTCTCGGTCATTTCTCTCTAGTCGATGTTCCTCTTTCCTTCTCTTTATTTCTCCCGTGGTTTCGTTCCCGCGGTGCTTTTATCGAATAATTCCTCGTTAGCATTTCTACCAACAACGCCCTTTCCCTTCGTACAAAATCGTTATGTATTACTGCCATAATTTCACTCGGTCCTAACGATCCGAAATGTTTCGATCGAGTTCTCGTTCTAATTAAACAAAAAACGAGGACAGCTGGCATACAGGAAGGAAAAGAAAGATCTAAGAGGCGGCGAAAGACACGGGGGTTAGTTACGTAACGAGACGGTGCGTCGTGTTTATAATTAGTCGCAAACTATTTGGAAAAACGAAACCGAGCGTGTTGGAGGCCATTGTCCGTGCACGCGTGTATCGAGCACGTCAATAAAAACTGTTTATTCGTAACAACGATTACCGTTATCGCGTTTACAGAGTCCCTCTTTCAGATTTGTTTGATTCGTCGCTGGTTGCCAGTGTCCCGCTGAAAAATCGATTTTAATTAAAACGCAATTTATTAGAGTAACCCGCGCAAAGAGCGGAACCGCGGGCCACGCGACCGAACGCGCCATGCAATTATTTAAATTAGCGGCCGTAGTTATTTTTCGAATCAATATTTCCCGTTGTACGCTATAACTCGTTGATTTCGCGTACCTACCATCGAATACCAATCGGGATTCGATGGAATTGCTCTTCGCTTGTGGACCGTTACGGGTCACGCCTTTGTACGCCACGGACATTTAATTGTTTCGTCAATACGTCATCATGATATTGCATGCGTTTCGATTAAACGATACGTTTATAATGTATACGTTTGTGTTTGGAGTTGATAAGCTTCCGTCATTACGATAACTGATTTCAATTTACATCGTGCTATGGATTTTTTTAGACCATCCATACAGTGCAGCTTAACGTCCTGCAAACGGCACATGTACCACAAACGTCGTACGAGTGGATTACGCTTAGAAATTTAGAAACTTGTCTGTAAATTTACTTAAGACTTGTTGCATTGAAATTAAATTATGGAATTGTAAAATTATCTGTAAAATAATAGGTTGTTAATAATCAGTATTCTTCAGAAACAATAAATTAGTTAACTGAAAAAATAATAATTTAATTAATTAAAAACGTGTATATAGCAAGCCTTTTTATTACATTTTTTATTTTATATCGGTGCGTCTTTTGAAAACAATACCACTAGCGCCATCTAATTGTACGCAACGAATATAGAGACACATATTTCTTTGCAGAGGATATTCTACTTTATTGATTTTACTAAAATTTATGAAGCATATTATATCAATAACATTTGTTAAGTAAAATATCTTTCTAAGTTTATGAATAAAGTAAAGAAGCAAAAATGTTGCCGAGCGTTTTGGAAAAATACTGCTACCGCCATTCAGTAGTAAAATAGTAAACTACTATGAAAAGAAACGATTGCCGCTTATCCTTAGATGGCACTGGCAGCTTATTTAGATTGTGTGTAATTAAATACATGATACATGTGGTTTGTTGTGGTCAAATTTAAATAGGTTAAGTAAGATGTATTCGCAGGAAAATATAAAAAGAGATTTAAATAAATGGCTGGATTTGAAACGCTGTGGGGAATTAGACAGCGAAGAAAAGCTTTTAAATTCTAACGATGAATTTTGGCGAGATTCTATTACCTACAACACCTTAAAATCCTATATACACAATGACGACGAACAAGTACAGAATTTATGATACACATGTTCTATGTTTTTTCGGTATTTTAAATCGTGATTATAATATGAATAATGATTGTTTTAGATTAAACTGAACACACTTGCTCTAGTGGTAGAATCTAAAAAAAGTACCTTGAAATTTACTTTTAAAGAATTTGACATAATTATTTTATTCTTACAAGTTAACTTGAAAGAAAAACTAGAATTTGTTCCTTTAATTAAAAAGGTGAGATTACCATTCATATGTCCACAATTTGCTGGCAAATAATAAAATTAGAGTTATCTATATGTTGTAGGCATTGAAACGTATGAAGGAAAGTTTAGCTGTTTTGCAAAGACAATATACCCAAGAAGAAAAAATCAGATATCACTATCAGAAAAATTGTAACTCTATGGAAATGAGGCAAGAAGTGTTACACCATTCGTATGAAATGTCCTTTAATATCAAAAGGGATATTGAAATGTATGGTGATGCATTTAGATCTTTGCGTAATACGTGTATATGTAGCCCTGATGCTACATATTCCAGAAGAAAGTCTTCTTTACAGATATTGTTATTAATGAGAGATTTCTTGGATAACGAATTCAAACATATCACCTGGGAGTCTGAACAAGCGGAAGCATTGTTTAAGTTGATGTTATTAGATACATATGAAAGCAACAAAGAAATGGCTTTTAAATTAATCAAGTCCATAAATACAACTTTGTTACAGTTAGATAATGAAAATGTAGTTCATGATATTATTAAAGTTGCTATTGAATTAGGTAATAGTATCAAGCCTATCGACAGTGTTACTGCTGCATACATGCTAAAGCTTAGTACATTGTCACCAGTTGTACAATCAGTACTTGAAGCAAGATTCGATTTAACAGAATCAGTTAATGAAAACATAACAGAAACCGTAATATTACAGTTGATACTAATTTTGTTAAAAAAGTTACAGGTATTTAATTTTACTTACAGCATATAACTATTGAAAGAAGATAGTATACTTATTATTTTTGCAGCAATCACTAGTATGTGCAAAAGAGAATATAGTAACAACAGTTACTAAACATTCTTTGTATGGATATCTTTTTTGCATTAGAAGTTTGTTAGAAGACTGTGATTTAGAAAATGTTGAAAAGAAGCAATTATGGCAAGATACCATTGCAGAACTTGTGACTGTATGTTTGGAATTAAGTTGTGCAGTTTCTGTAATAGTAAATAATTCTTCCCCTGAAGGACATTTGCCAATGGATTTAAGTTCAGAAGCTATCAGTAAGATAAATAATTCATCCATCAAGCAGATGGTGACTCCACAAATGGTACTGCTCTGTTCTTGGCACACTGTGAAGGAAGTCAGTTTAATGTTTGGTCTTCTTGCTATTAAAGCACCAATAAGAGAAGATGGTTCTTCCATAGAACTTTTAAATAAGGAACAAGTAAAATTTCACCGCTCAAGTTTAAGATATCGAAACAAAGAAACATCCCGGATATAAATAAATAAATAAATAAAACTGATTTTTCAACAGATCATTAAAATAGGAGAACACTTGGTTATGCTGCTTACCGAAACAAAGCATAGAGGAGCATTTGAACAAGCACATGTAGGTTTCAATCAGTTATGTACTCGTCTTTGGCGGTTGGATATAGTAGACCTAAATCAATTGCCTAAAGTATGGTTACATCAAATTTTAATTGCTATCACAGGAATTAAGGAAGACAATTTAAAATTATGTGCAACCCGACGAAGTGCGGGTGTTCCTTTCATGATACAGGTACCAACTTTAATTTTATAAATTTCTATTGAAAGAAAATCATAGAAATTGTATATTACAGGCATTGTTATCTACGGAACCGCGTCAGTACAAAGATACAAATACTACAACTTTCCATTCTGTGATGACAATTCTATTAAAATTTACGAATTTGGAAAATATAAACCTACGGGACAAAGTAAGACGCTTAATATATACCAATTCGGTATTCTCAGAATATGAAAACTCACTTGAATCATTAACACATACCGATGAATGCGTACGCGAGAACGCTACTCAAGTAACAGAGATCAAAACTCATGCTTTGAACATTTTGAGAACAATTTTTAGAAATTCTCGTCTCGGAGAAGTAGCGAACAACTACGTGGAAGATGGTTTAATAGCAGCAATTAAGAGCTATGACGCTCTAACGTGGGCGGTAAGTTAATTTCGGAATATCAACTATTTTATTTCGGAACGTGTAGAGTTACATGCGAAGGAACGTTTCATATTGTTACAGGAAAGAAATGCTGCGACATTACTTTTCAGTGCACTCATCATCAGAATTTTTGGTGTTCAGAGAACGAAAGATCATATTAATCTTACTACGGATAACAAAATGAATTTTATATTATTTTTTGAGAAGTATCCCAACTTGTTGCCTTTTATTTTAGAGGAATTGCAATCGTTTGTGACAACGAATGATAGTCTTATAAAGTCTAATGTGCAGTCAATTTTATTGCTATTGTCACGATTATATCATAGACATGGTTCTGATTACACTAACATTCAGAACAAGGTAACTTTTTTACGTCATGTTACAGTGTGTTAGTTTGTGAGCATATTGGTTTAGTTTAACAGTTAAAAAGGATTTCAATTTCAGATCAACGATCTTGTCACTGTAATAATACAATGTGCAAAGAGTGCAGTATTCGAAACTCGTAAATTAGCGGCTAGAGCACTTGTACATATAATAACAGAACAATCTGTAGGAGAAGTTTTAATGAAAATAATTGAAAATATAATACATACTGGAAGTAATAATTTATCTCTGAATTTGATTCATGGTTACATGTTACAGGTACGTACAATCGTGCAAATATAACGGACGATTACATTAATCCCTTTCGTTATTATTCAGATATTCGAAATAATAAAACATTTTGGTTTTAAACAATTCCAATCTTACGATAAACAATGGGGCAGGTTTTTGAAAAAGACAAGTTGGATCTTGGAAAATTTAGAATGTCAAAATTCAAATCCTCCGTGTTTTTTATTGGCCACAGTTTACGTGAATATTTGTAGTGAAATATATAAAACAGATGAAACGTAAGGCAAATAAATATCGATAATATTTTATTGTTTAAAGAAATATCATGTTAATTAATATTACAGGTATTTTACACAAAATATTCAAATATTACGTGTGCTTGTTTCGCATTTACTACGACAAAAATTGAAGCAAGGACCAGCACGAGAACTTTACCAAATATCTGTGATTAAATTAATTCGATGTCTAGCGGAAAGAAATCAATTAATTTCACATAATCTGTTAATCGCGCTATATGTTCGTAGTTTAAAAATACCAGAAACGCAAATTATTGCATGGTCTACTTTGACAAAAGTGGTCAATGAAATGCAATCAGATTCTGTGTCGACGGAGCTATTAAACAGCACTGTTAATGAAATACGTGATTCTCTGAAAAATTTGGATAGGTACGAACCAGAGTTGCAAGATGCAATATTCGATTTCCTATACAGTACCTTAATATACCTCGATAAGTTTCCGTCATTTTCTACGAGGAAAATGGACATTTGTAATATTGTTTTGAACGAAATACGATTAAACAAGGAAAATACTGCTTACTGTATAAGAGATTGTTATTTAAGATTACTTGGGAAATCGTTTGTAATTTTTACTATTTTAAACGAGGACAAAGATGCAATTAATTTGGCATTTATTAATGACGTGTATAGTATCTTTTGTGATCATTTATGGATCACGTCCTTAGGCACAGATTTTAGAAAATCTGTATTCGATATAATGCGTGATCTTCTTCCAATATGTAAGAAATCTTACGAATATCGTTGTAAGTTATATTTTTTAGGAAATTTTGTTTTTTATTTAATTTTATTTAACAAATACATCAATTAAATATGATTTCGTAGATGTAGAAATTCAGTGGTGGACAACAGTATTACAATTGTTGCTGGACAACAATTTTGAAGTACGACGCGAGGCAGCCACTTTAATCGATGCCATTCCAATAGATTGCATATTAAGTACCAATACATCATATGTAAACCTGTTTCTTTCTAAGTTCTGTAAATCTATGCACAGTGATCCTGAATTAATTTGTACTGTGCTGTTTTATTGGGGGGTCGCATTGATGGATGATTCGGACTACGAAATGGATGAAACAGATGTAAGTATTATTAATAATTGAAGTCATGCAAGAAACTGGCTATTAATACGATGCTTTTACTTAGGTTTTCGATAAATGCACCAATTACGATTTCTTCGAACCCTTGGAAATATCAAGAATTTGTGTAGAATTTTTAATGAGATATATGAAAAGTTATTTGAACAGTGTATTGCCAGATCACGTTATAGATTGGATAAATTCGCGACTAAATACTGAATTTGAAAAATCAATTACTTTTAAGACGTTGGTACAAAATTATGCAAGTTATGTACCTACACTCGAGAACAAGTTGCACGATGTTTTAGATCCGACTTATAAAAATAAATTGTTACAAGTTTTAGCATATGGACACTTTAAACAAATATTGTAAATATGTTTTTATACATGTATATAAAATACATTAAAATTTTTATACGTGAGATACAAAGTTAAGTTTGATTTACTTTTAGTTCGAAATTGTAGTCGATCTAAATTTTCGGGCCGCGAATTCGGTCGAAAATTAATTTTATAATAAAATAATAGTTAATTGAAAATGGCACAATCAATGAAATAAGTATTCGGAATGAATCGAAGGTAAGTAATTAAGAATTACATAATTGAATATAAGTGAATAATCTTTTTGATAGACGATTAAATAATAGATTCGATAATGCTCGAGCCTATTGTGTGACGGTAATTGAAAATATGTTGGGAAGTAGTGGGGAGGTAAGCGTAGCGTCGTTTGGAGGAATATCCCCAAGCGTACGGTGGCTAGAGACTTTAGTTGTGCCGCTGGTCGCATGCAGTCGCCACCGTCGTAGCCCGACGTTAGCCGACTCTGTACGTATTTCGTGACATTATACCGCGGATCCGTCGGGATTTTCGCGTTTTTCGCGCCTCTGCGTCGTGACCGTCCGGTATTAGTGTGCGCCGACGATCTTTATCCGCGTTGAACGAGAGACAGCATGTCCACGAGTGTTCGTACAGATTAAAAATCGTGGAAATAACGGGTGAGAAGACAGTGGCCGTGCGTGCGCCAGGCATGGAGTGGACTCAGTGCGCTCGTTTCAAATCGTTACGAGCCGTTACCGCAGTCTCCGTCGAGCCGAGGTGAGTTCCGCCGACGTAAACACGCGCCTACGTGTTCCATACACGTCGTTTCACTTTCGAATCGAACCGTCGAATCGTGTCCGTGTCAACCTGTCGTTACTTCGCGTTAACTGTCGTGTATGACCTACTTGTTGTGCAAAGCTGTCATCCCTCGATTAGCGAATATTTCCGTTCGGAACGTCGCGTACGGGCAAACCCTTCCGATCGGTGCCGCCAGTAAGTGTACTTCGCCGACTCTTTCACGGGTAGGTTTGTTACGCAAAAAACACGCACGAAGGGAGGGGGGACGAAAGGAGAGGCAGAGAGAACGGAGAAGGAGCGTGTAACGGAAAGATCAAGCGAGAGCAACGAGAACAAGTTTGAAAACTAGCACTGCCAGTCGGTTGAACATCTGCGATTCCTAAAGTGCGTCCTTCCAAACACGGGAATGTTAAATAGCCTTCGCGCTTGATCAACTAACGGAGCCTTCTCGAATGATCTCTCTTGACCTGTCTCTTTCGTTCTTTCTTCTCTTCTTCTGCTCTCGCCGTTTCACTCTTTTTCTCGCGCTCTCCGTTTCTCTCCTCGAGGAGAAAGGTCATCGGTCTCAAATTCATCTTTTGTCCACGCCTTTGGGCACACCAGTAGTAACGCGCTACGACGTGTATTTCAGTTCGCTCGGCTACGAACGAGTTTTAAATTACTAGAAGCGGTTCGATATCTTTTAGAACCGTTCGTTCCTTTCTTCTCTCGCTCGGGATCCTTCGAAATTTTTCAATGTCAAGTTTGACTACCAGTTACATCCTGTCGTGTTCAATTCCGACGGTTCGCGTCCCGCTTGGTTCGTGTGTTACATCGACGAGACGATCGTGGCAATACGTTTCTGTTTTTAATCGTTGTCGTGACAGTTCGTTCCTTCGTTACATTTCACGCGAACGTATAACGGTACGAATCTAGATTCTTTTTCGCTTACCTATCGTTTTAAGAAATTTATAATGGATACGTTACCACAGATATTTTGGTATAAACGAAACGCTTTCAGTTTACGCGTTCATTGGAAATATCGACTCATTGGGTGCGTGTCACAGTCAATTACAGTATTAACATTAATTGAGTGTGACGCGAATTCGTGATGTATTAATAACGATATAAATACTAATAATATTATTGATATCACGTATTCACCACGAACGCCGTGAAATCGTGTCACTGAACATCATTAATACGAGTGGGCAATATAACGCGTGGAAATTTAACGTGTGACGACATATTGCGCAGCGATCTAACGCGTGAGAATACGTATATCATGTGGCGATCCAACTTTATTTCTAACTATCGTATATACGAGGGTTACCTGTATGTCGTTCCGTTCGAAGTTTATTCTATCTCCTATGTCACGTTCATGTTTTCAAACGTCAGGCTGCGAGAATTACGTAGGAGGAGTATTTCATAACGAGACCATTTGCATTGTTCCGCTTACCGGGTATTTTTAATAAATGATGATAAGGAAACGGTGGTGCATTTAATACGGTCCACCATTTACATTCTTTTTACGTATTCTCGTTTCTTTTTTCGCTGACTGTTCCACTAGAAAAGGTACACTCATTTCCTTCCTAGGAAATTGTATATACCTCTGAAATACTAGAAGGATCTCAGTGTCATAGAGTTTTTTTTCTATATAAAGAAATTGTTGCAGAACTATTTATAACGTTTTAATTTAAAATTTAGAAAAAATTCAAAGTTAGAAAAAAACTAGTTATCTAATTACGTGTTTATTGCAAAGAGGGCCTTAGTGTCCTACGGCCTTTCTTGCATCCACCGGTACAATTACGCGTATTAACTCTTTCTGTGGAACGCACTCGAAACGATTCAATGGAAACCAGCCCCGTCAGCGAATACGTTTCAATTACGAGATCCGTTCTTTTCAAAATACTGCAGTAACCGGCAATCATGACCGCCCAAGAACGACGGAAATGAAAGGAAACAATGCGTTTGATCTCGAAAGAAAGAACAGTGTATCGTTCCATCGCGTAGGAGAATCATGTAAAGTTTTATACGAAAAGTAAAACGTTCGGAGAAATCTGACAGTCGACACGTTGTTTAATGTCCAATGTACATTTTTGTGCGGCTTATTTCCGTTATCGCGACACGCATTAGTGTTCCGCGATACGATCTCGTTTCGCTTCGGAAGTGGCAGTCGACCTTTCTTCTTTTCAGCGTTTAATTTCACGATGGCGGGAAACAATTGCGCGTTCAGGGGCCTGGCAAAGGTCGAATATACAACTCCGTGTCGGAGGTCTATTTGTTTTATCTAGCCTGTAGCGGCAACCTGCTCCCGCATTATTTTGACAATAACGCCGAGCGACCACGCGAACCAGACACAACTATACACGTAATTTATGCAAAATGCAAACCCTCGCTCGCCTACGGCCGCGTAACGTGAGCGGTACTCATTACGTTATAACAAAATAATGTTTAACGACTGTAATTGACTGTAACTACGGCTCGAATCCGATATAAATCAAAAAAAGTCGAATTACGCGTAACGCGTCAATTTGCATGTATCGCGCCTCGCGTTCCACTTTGGCTCGTTGCGCTGCGTCGTGTTAAACGAATTCGTTAAATCAGAGATTATCGATGTATGAGTCGTGGTACATATTACGACGGAAAAAATTGACAGGTATTGAAACGGTATGTTGAAGTACTTACGTTCTCGAAAGTGGAATTCGGACTATAAATGTTTAACAAGCGCTTCATTAAATAGTTGCCGTTCGTCGAAAGTTCATTAAAAATACATCACTCGCGATCGGTTCTCTTTTACCGTCGCTATCGAGTTAATCGAGTCTTAGTAAAAGTGCAACGATCGTTCGTTATTTAATCGCATTCGGTTCGATTCGATATTAATCGACGTACACTCGATCGATAACGTTTCCCGCGTTTTTTCGCTAGTCACGTGACTCGCTCGATCGAGAAATTCAGTTTTCGCGATGCGCAGCGCGGTTGCGCACAGCGCCAACACACCGTTACGGAGCGGTTCAGCTGTCAGTTTCTATTCCGCGGTTAATCAAACCACGTTCATTTTCCACGGTCGAACGGTATTTATAATCTGCCTTTCAAAACAAGCCCCGAAGCACCGCGTTCGCTTTCCGTCTTCCGGTTGCCTCTCGATGCTGACCGGAGCCTGGTTTCCGATTTTACGATGGGACGCTGCCGCTCGTTTTATCTCTGGTCATTGAACCTCTCTACTTCGGAGAACACAGTGAGGCTATGTTGTTTTTTCTTCGTTTTTTACACGGTGGTGCATGACGTTTGACCGGATTCGAAACATTGTGTCGTTACGTGTGCGTTCACGGAACGTTCGTGCTCCTCGTGATCATCGTTCCGACTTAATCACGTAAGGTGAACGTCTTCGCGCTTTACCGTGTACTAGAGATGCTATTGATTACCGATAGATCGATAATATCATTTAGTATAGGTATCGTTACAGTCAGTGAGAATAAATTTGTCATTCGAATTCATTTATTTTTTTTACGCAAACTTTAAATCGGAACTAACCTAACCTAACGCGCATGCGTCGAACTATAGGCCATAAAATTGATCAGGTATTTTGAAACACGAGCGTTCGAGATCACCGAGTGATAGACGATTTATCTTCGCGAGGAAAATCTTTACCCGCGTAAATTCAGTGATTGTCGCGAGCCGTTAAAAAGCAACAACGTTCGTTACGTCGGGAACGTGCATAGACAAATAGCGGAATTGAATCGCGACTTGTTACCCGGCCAACCATGTACGTGACGAATAGGTTGGGGGACGTGTTCAAATTCCAACGGATGATTCACGACGTGAATATAAGAAACCGTAGTTGGGATTTTTGTCTCGGGGCCGTTGAAATTCAATCTCGTCGCGAGAGGAGAGATTTTCGTTCGGTGAAGCGCGATATCGTTGATCGAAATCCCTGTGGCTTGGTAATTACATTAGGAACCGTTTGTCCTCGAGTGAAATTAATTTTCACAGAAAATCCGAGCCTCGCGTCGCGGCTGAAACACGATACCCGTGGTTCTTGTTTCTCTCTGTACCCTTTGAACAGAAATACCGTGCATATTGTTCGCGTCATCGTCTAATCGACTTACGTAGGTAGCCTAATGGTTTCGAGCGATTACCGGCCTTCTTTACCTGCGCCGGAAACGCTCGAGCGCTTTCTTAACGATTATTAATGTCCCTTAATGGCGTTCAGTCGGTTCGGTAGCGAGATTACGGCGATTAACTCTCGTAATTGTTCTTGCCGTTTAAGTTCGTTTGGCTCGATTTCGGGCTTGTTAGAGTTTCGCGTGTTTGCACGTAATTCGAATTATGCCCGAGGAGAAAAGTTTTCGAATCGGGAAGGTCGGGTTTCGGGAATTTAATGTACTAATTTTCATCGATATTACGCGTTAACGACGCATACGTTTACTTATCGTCTTATAATTGCGCGCGTTAAGCGCCGGCATAATCAATCATTTAAATGCGCCGCATCCTTCCCGCCAAATGTTCGAATACCTAACGAAGGGTGGGGCGTTATTATCTTTCGATTAGCGCGGCAAATTTAAGCGCTTCAGTGTTTTTATTCGCATTCGTAAATTTATCGTCGCCGGTCGTATTTCGAACATTCAATGGAATTTAATAGGATAAAATAATAATGATGTAAAGGGTTACGATTTACATATTATCGAGTAACGCGAGTGAAAGGATATCGTAACGCGTTTAGAAAGGATTTATTACCGGTTGTCCGACACTCCGTCCCAGTAATACAGTTCGGAAGTAAACACGTATCCTTATGATTCATGTTCCCGTTCGACTTTCGCGCGTGCCAAGGACACCGTTCAGTTACGGCGCGTCCTTGCCAATTTTGGAATCCCGATAAGCGACACGAGTCCCGTCGTCGATGACAAATCATCCTAACGAGCTACACGGTTCACAGAGATATCTAGTTTACAGCTTCTGTTTTGTCATCGACTGACCTGGCCCTTGTCCATTTGGTAAATGGCACGAACCGTTCGAGAGGTGTCAAGGTTCTACCCTCGACAGATTTAACCTCGTAACACGAAAACTGATACCGTTTCAACCTCGTCTTCCTTCGTCTCGTTCTCGGTGTCGTTCTCATTGACACCGTACACGGGTTAATTAACTACGATGTGCTCCTTTTAACCCATCGTCGCGTTACGGCTCTTTGTAAGGTAATATAGTTTTTGCGCGGTGGGTAGCGTCGATTGGTAGCGGCGCCTATAGCGGTGACCGTGGATTCCTTCAAATTTACACCGCCTTTTCTGATCATTCTTTCTCCATTTGTTGGAAGTTGTCCGTATCATTTCGTTTTTATCGTCCCGCACACGCACTCCTCGTAAAAGACTTTCTTCCCGGAGGCTCGTAACATCAACCCGAAGGGGACGGTTTTTTCCAAAGCGTGCGAACCGAAGGAATATCGTATCAGGTCGTATAACGGAAACCGGAACAATTTTCCCGGGCCGATCGTTGGTCGGAATATAGGTTCGATTATTAGACGATTCAGGGTCTGGTCGGTGGCGCGCATAAGAACCCGTGAAATCGTCGGGTTCGCCGACGCCATAAAATCCTGGTGGGCCGGTGGTGCTCGCAATCTGGCAAACATTCGTACGGTATTCAAACGGGTTCCGCGTGTCCGAAACTTCCTGTTTGTTCTCTCGTGTTTCTCGATATCCGCCACCCCGTGCTGGCCGAGAAAGGGGTCCCGAAACTTTCGCAAAGTCCCGACGGTTGGCGGATCAGAAGCGGCGAATGGACAAAGTTTTCTGCTACGGACGAGAATTTCAACTATACTCGCGTGCGACTATCCGCGGAAATTTATACTTCTCCGCTCCGTGACGCTCCGGAACGTTCCAGGACGGCGAATTTGCTTTCGAGAATCGGCTAACAACTCGAACGAGTTTGCAATCTCTTTACAGAAATCTCGCTATTTTTCCGGTCAGTTTAACCCGTGTATTTAATTATCGGCGAGTCCATTTATTTATCGGCGGAGTTCGTGCTTAGGAGGCACGCTTGGACTATTAAAAGTTTCATCGATAATGCCACTGGACGACGAGCTTTTAGTTAGTCATAAATCGGTACGACGTATCCGATAGCCGATAAGTTCCCTCGAAATATTTATCGCTTAAAATATTACTCGTCCGTGTGTCCATTTTCCTGCGCGAAATTTCCCTACAAAATGTACGGATACGGCGATCCAGTGATTTAGGGATACTCTCGTCGATAAAATATTCCCCTCGACGGTACAGACGTACGCAACAAGTGATCTGTACGAAACGATTATAGCAATCTCGAGTAGCGAAGGTCGAAAAGAATATAATTCATAGCGCCGCGTAGGAGCTCGATATTTCGAGAGACGAAACGGTTGATCGGGAGATTGATTTTGGTCGAAGGTTTTCGTTCGCAGGATGTTTCCCGTGCACATTTTCGAGGCGGGGCTTCGTGCATGCCCTTTCTACCCGCAATTAGCATCGGCGATGTATTCGCGTCACGTATCCGCGGGATAGTTTCTTCGCACGCGACTCCACGCGAGACGTCCTTTATTTTGCTGCGTGTACACGAACGGGCCAGACCTCGGAGAAATTGCACGGGAAGCAACACGAAGGACGGATAGAATGAGAAATAGAAGCATCTTCGACGAGCGAGGAATGCGCGTAGCCCGATTGGACGACTTGTTCG
This sequence comes from Megachile rotundata, assembly GCF_050947335.1. NCBI lineage: Eukaryota > Metazoa > Arthropoda > Insecta > Hymenoptera > Megachilidae > Megachile > Megachile rotundata. The sequence goes on along the minus strand of NC_134984.1, from coordinate 22,253,499 downwards.
ATCTCGAAAATTCGTCTCTTTGCCTTCTCCGCTTCGGCTTCGATACAAGATCTTCTCTCAGATATTCCGGTGTACACCCGATTTCCCATCCAGTTAGTCTCGCTAATATTAATCAGCGAAATCCTGTTATTAATCTCGGCGACAAGTACAACTTGTTCTCTGTATAACCAGTAATTATATAGCTAATAAGTACTTATCTCGAGGATTATTTTTTCCTCGAACGCGTTCGTTATCGGATTCGAAAACAGGATCGGTCATCGTGCGCTACAATGTCCGAACGTTGATCGTCAATGTCGCATAATCGAACGCGGATGGCGTGTATTGTGGACTAATCAATTATCGAACGACAGTTTACGGATAAAGTCGAGTTCAGCGACGGAAAACGTGTCGCAATTAAAAGACGCGAAGTCGGTTGGATCAGGAGGGTTAAGGGTTACGGAGACTACCTACACGAGGCCATAAACTATGTCGGTGATTGCGCAACGCTGAGCAACGTCGAGCGTTATAACGAAATTGTCATGGATCGAGAACGTAACGGCGTGTCCCATAAGTCAGGCCGCGAGTCGCTCGCGAGGAGACGAAACAACGAATAGAATCTAAAGGAAAGATTTATAGAGGGGGCGTACGAGCCACGAAGAAGGACGCGACGCGGAAAACTCGCGTCGATGTCACGTAATCGAACGAGCAACAGAGCTCTTTTTCGACGGTGAAAGACGGAGCCAGAATCGTGGCAACTCTCCCGTCTGTTCGTTTGAATTTGAAAAAGCTAGCGGGTCGAAGCTTTGCATACACGGGGTGTCGAATAAATTACCTCGCCGAATCGAAAGCTGTCCGCTCGCGTCGGAGAAGAATCGGATTCGTTTCTGCGAGGATCCGTCGAGCCATAAATAATACATAACGGATGTACAGCGAGGCCTGACTCGCGGAAAAAGGGGAAAACGTCGGAAGAAACGAAGCAAGACGAAGGAGAAGAGACACGCCAGTCATATCGATACGGGCTGAAACTGATCTTTTGCTGCCGAATCGTGATTTTATACGAAAGAACGAGGAAAAGTATTTTTCGATAACGTTCCATAACTGAAAAATTTAGCTTCGATATTTCTCGTTATTCGAACCTGTTGCGCGAACACGAAATAATTACTTACGTAAATTTTGCTTTCTTCGATCCTCCTTACGTTGTCGATTCCTCTCTCCTCGACGTCGATGCGACGAACGTTGCACTTTGTCGTGACCGATAGAATTGCCTAGAAAGTACCGTGTACTCCGGTAAGCTCCAACATCTTGTTTCTATGGATTCCTACAAGAAAATCTCGCTCGATCATCTTCACCGGTTCGATATCCTTCGGCGAGAAGCATAATACGCTCCGTCTCATAACGATGCTACTCCAAGTATTTCACTCGCGTAGAAAAAGTTAACGTCTACGGCGAAACGTTTCGAAAGAAGTCGATCGGAAGTACCGGTTAAAATTTCGAGCCGTTTGACCGAAAAAGAGGAAGAATTTTCCCGACTGAAAATGGAAGAAGTTGTTTCTGGAGCAGGTAATTTCCCCTCTCACGGTGTCTGTGCGGAGACTTTGCACGTGTAAGATCGTGGGAGTGGATCGTTGGCGTTATAACGTCTGCCTCGAAGGATCCGAGCAGATTGAAGAGGGCTTCCGTCGCGCCTCGTATAACGCGAAAACCGTTCGAAAGTTAATTCGAAATTTATTCATGGACTCTGCGGGACCACTAGATGCCACCTCCGCTATATACGTCCGGACATTACGTAGCTACGTGTGGCCTGAACTCGCGTAGGCCTACTCGCGACGAAACGAGGGTGAAGGCTGGCTGAAAAAAGAACAAACGGTCCTTCTATGAATACGTAATTTTATTACGATTAAGAATTAAGTCTCGTCGATCGATCGGTCGCTGCTAGTTCGCACGGACCTGTCGTTTCGAACTTTCTTGCAGCGAAAATTTTCCGTAGGATAACTGTTCCGAACATGTGCGCTCTGTAGAGTTCTTCGATTAGGGGTAAGTATGGGAAAATTGAAAACGAAGGTGACAAGAAACAAGTGCGTGCCCGGTGTTTCGCGTAAGTCGTCGCGAACGATTTCCGTGCAAACTCGTAAGTAGGGAACGTTCGCAAGAAAGAATCGTCGATAAATATCGCAACGATCTCGGTTTCGATTAGGAGAGAAGAAAGAAAATGCGAGAATTTATGGTCGCTCGGATCGAAGGGTCGTTCCCGGTTAGGGAGAGGAGGCCAAACGTTAGCGTTTTCCCCGGTGTTCCAGATTCGAAAAGTTCGCGGTGGGCCGAGTAAACGTTCGCGAAACAAGGAAATGGTCCGAGACCTGGATTTTATCGAGGAGATTTAGGTATTTCGAGTAGGTATTCAGATTTATACGCGGAACTCGCCGTTATTGCGGCCGTATATCTCGTGTGTATCCAGAGGGCCGTGGCGCACAGAGTCCGAGGAGCGTTTTCTTTCATGAAAACGACAATCCCAAAAGTACACCGTATCGCGTGGAGAAAGATATCGCTTGCTCGTAAAACCGACGATATTACGCGCGAGCGACCAACAGCGAGGGAGTTCTTTGGCCCTTCGATCGAAGAGGAACGCTTACACGTTTTCAGAGAGCGAAAGAGAGAGAGGGAGAGGAATTGGCATCGAATCAACTTATGTCGATATAATAGCCGATAGATTTACTGCATAGTAACGATAAAACTGGAGAAATACGAGTCTATTAAATCAATCGTCTAATAGAATCGACTTGTTCGCGTTACTCGATAGAAAATATTGGCCGATAAGGGGTCATCCGAATACGATGAAAAGCGGCGAGGAGGTATCGGCCGGGCAGAGGAGTTAATGCAGCGATCAAAACGCGTTGTGGTTTCGAGTTGGTATTAGTTCGGACACGGACGAGGATGTTAGGTATCGAGGAAGCCAATCTCGAAGGCGAGTTAACCGCATCCATTACACACGAATTCTCCCGTAGAAGGGAGGTCGTCCCTTCGAAAGCGCTTCGAAAGCGGTACCACGCGTCTACCGTTACCGATCTTCGACTCCGAATTAACCCTTCCGCGTGAAAATCGATGCAGCGTATCGACGCTCCTATCTCCGACGACGAAAGCTACGATTACCTCCGCGACAAAGTTACATTTCGCTGGAATTACGTGACTCTCCGTCCCGTCTCGGAGAAAATATCCTTCGAAATCGGCCAGTCGAAGCATAACTCGATGAACCAATGTTACGTAACTCGCTCGTAATCGCTAACGATCCTCTCGATGCCAGTCTCGCCGGCGTTGCGTCGTTACGTCAACGCGAGCCATATTTTTATCCTTCACGATTGATCGAACCGTTGGATCCAGCCGACTCGAAATACCTCGATTATCGGTCGCGAACGAAACCGATAATTTATACGGTTCCATAATTTAATAACTCGCAACGCTTTTATTTCGCGACATCGGTTTAACTTAGAAACGATTTTACTCGGAAAGATTTATGCGAGGTGAGAAAATTGGCGAGACGGTGCATCGACGTCTGGCCGAAAAGGTTAAACGTATACATTTTATCTTAATATGTAATGGCTGCGGTGGAACATCGTCCGCGAATCGAATGCCGAATCGGTATAAACCATGCAGACGGCACTCGAACGATAACATCAGCCACTCGCGGAGTCAAATAACGAATAACGAGAGAGGTTTCTCCTGTTCGGGGATGCGTGAGAACTCCTAATCAGCGTCTATTCGCTCAGATAGCCAGTCGATTCACGAACCCGATATACCGGTGCCACGTAACGAACATACGTAAGCGGGTTTCGTGCACGATCGCGAATACTCCGAATTAACCCCTTCGTTGTCGCGTCCGATAGTTGCCGATCGATCGACGATATTTAAAACGTGCCATTTTTCGGGTATTTCCTTTGGTTCTGCACCGTTTAGAACGTACATCACCCGATCGAAATACACGTGCTTAGACGAGCGTGTACCGGCGAAAGGATTAATTTCATAAGGTAGCAAACGAGAGGAATTTCAATTAGAAAGTGAAACGATCGTGCATTCCTTTTCACCGGCGTACTTAACGCGTTAAAGAAGTATCGGTTACGTAAAGTAAAAACTTGCCAAGTACAAACGCTTTTGTAACTCTTCGTCCCGTACCTTTGTTCCGTATCTCGAGAAAAGCTGTTGGAGCACTCGAGTTCCCAACGGTACTATATTAATGTTTAGATTCCTTCCCAATTTATTTCTCGTTTATTCCGCCGTTCCGCGCATTTATCTCTCACCGCGTTCGCAATCTGGCGAGACTGTTCTACCCCGTCTGCCTTCGAGGTTACATCTTTCCTCGTTTTGCATCAACCCTTCGATGCTTCCCCCGACCCGTTGTTCCGTAGTCGTAAAATTGTCCCCCGATCTGGCGAGCAATTACGATAATGGATCTAATGAGAAACATCGAAGAAAACGATGGGACATCGGCGCGATGTCGGTAGAAGAAACTTCTCTCGGAGGGGAGGAAAGTTTTTTCTGGACGCGAGAGAAGCCGCTTTCAGAGAAAACAGTAATTATACAAATTGGTAGCGCGGCCGGAAACCGAATCTTCGTCTAGAAATAACAACGGCGGAGCTCGTTTCGGCGAAGTCGCGAGCCCTTTGTGCCCTCTGTCTCGGTCTTTCGTGCCTCTCGTGCTCCTTCTCCGTCTCTGATTCATTCCGCGTCGCTTTTTCTCTCTTTTATTCCCTGCTCGTGCTCGTTCATCTTATCGCGAGTGCCGCGACCTCTCGCCACGCCGGTACTCGATGAGCCTCGAGCTACCTGTGGCGTTCGCGACCGACCGATAAATACCGGAAGCGAGGAAGTACGAACGACTACGGTCGTGCATGGCGTGGATTTTCTATCGAAAAACGAACGAGGAGAAGTATGCCAATCGGAACGCTTTATTCGACGCGGCTAAACGGAACTTTTAAGAGACATCGTTTCAACGGGATAAAATATCCCGTGTACTCGAGTTTAGAACGAAGTACTAAATATTTCATTACTCGGATTTATCGAAGTACTCTATGCTGTAGCTAAAGGGTTAATTGTCAGGGATTCCTCGTAAAGGTCGGAAGACGTAGAAACGTAAAGCCGACGATCCTTCATCGTTACTTAACGAAAGTGGTCGTGAAAGGGACGCAGGACTACGTACGAGCCGTAACTGTAACAATTTCTGAGCTCGTAGTTGGCAGCTAGCTCGAGCGTTCGTTGTTCCTGTTCGCCGTCCTGGTCGTCCTCTTTGCCAGGAACGGGCATCGGTGTAGACGTTTCGCCCGCGGTAATTGCAGAACGGAACGTTACACGACCCACCCCTCTCCATCCGGTTTTTCATTTGGCCCCTTTAGTGTCGACCTTAAAATAAACTTTGTAGCCCTGCGTCGCCGTCGTTCCCGCGGTCCTCTCCTCCTCCTCCTCGTTCTTCGTTGATGCTTTTCCCTTCCCTTTGCTCTCGTCACGCCAAGTCAGCCGAAGAAGAGACGGCGAGGAAATGAAAGGAGGGCGGGTAGAGGAAAGCTTCGCTTCGAGAGACACCCCAAAGAGTTACAGCTTTCAATTTAGTACTGCAAACACTCGCCGCGAGTTAATATCTGCCTTCCATTTCCTGCTTTAACCTCGTCAACGGCGACCCGCGAACGAGACCGAGAAACTCGTCGCGGCTCGATAAGTACGACAACTTTGTTCTGCTCGTTCGACGACGAGGAACGTCTTCCGGAGAAGAACGATCGAGTCGGGAATCGTTACGGTCGGCAAGTAGGAGCAATCGTCCTGAAAAGCATCGAAAAGCATCGGACGTTCGATGGTGCTCGAAGCGAATCGAGGACGAACGCGACAGTTCGAGGAGACGAGTGATCGGAAGGTGATAAACCGCGTGCCGTTGTCGTTTTCGCGTTCTCGCGTATTCTTCGCTAGGACGAGCAACGCGTCCTTAGATCGATCGAAAATTTCCTTCGTGTCGCGCGAAAGCTCGCAGCCTAGCTAACCGAATGCGTCCGTGACTCGGTATCGCGGAGTTACGTAACGCTCTGGTAGACATCTCGTGGCTGCAGATTACGCTATCGTAGGCGCTCGGAGCGACGTTTAAACGCGTCACGTAGAACAAACAGGTCGATCGGTAGCGACGTGTCAAGAGCATGGCCGTTGTTCCAGGTCGCAGCGTAGCCGGGAGGAGGATGTGATCGAGGATGCCAAGAAGAGGAACGCGTGAGATCGTGATCGCCCCGAGATGGCCGCGCCGTCAGTCGCTCGCGTTTCAACGTGATCCCTGGAGGCAAGCAGGCAACGGGGACCGGAGTCGAGCAGAGCGGAGCCGAGCGATGCACTGAGTCCTCGCCGTCGGCGAGGAGGACACCGACGACGAGCACAGCCGGCCGAAAGAAGATGGAGGAGGTACGAGGATCACCGGCGCGCCGCCTCTCGCAGCTCCTCGACCCGATCCAGCGGCTGACCACCGATTTCGGCTCGAACTCGGCCCCTTGTAGTCCCAGGCTGGGCGCGCGGGGTCACGAGGCGGCCACGAGTCAAACCGGCCCGCAGTCACTGGAGGCGGCTCGCAGACAGCAAGCCGGCGCGGAATCGAGCCGAGGGAAGCCCGCCGGGGCCGAGAGTCCTCGACTCTGGCCCAGACAGTTTCGTCAGGCTCCCGCGCCCCCGCCCAGACCGAGACACGCGGGCGGCGCCAACAACAACAATAACAACAACGTGGCCTCGGCCTCGGCCAGCCTCCAGCCACCGGTACACTCGAGGGACTCGCCTTACGTGAACGTCCCCAACCTGTTGTTTCAAAAGGACAAAGGATTCGCGGAGGCTGCCAGGAGCGCGGGCTACGTCGAGCTCAGGGACAGCAAGCCAAAGTGCAGCCCGTACGACTTCACGTCGGATTCCAGTGGACACGTGGAGTACACGGACAAGCGGACGTTCGCGGCGCAGACCGACTTCGAGGCGGGCGGCGCCGGCTGTTACGAGGCGGCCGTGGCCAGGTCCAGGCCGAGTTTCGAGCCTGGACCGGCGTCGCGAGGACACTTCGATCGAGCCTACTCGTTCTCGGGAAGGCAACCGGATCAGAGTAGCAGGATGTTCGCGGAGAATCGGTTGTACGCGGAGTCGAGGAGCGTCGCCGCGGCCGCTGCCGCCTCGGATCCGAAGAAGGAGAAGCTCGAGAGCAGACCCGCTTACGGCTCCTCCAAGAGCTTCGATGGATACTCGACCGCCGTGGAAGAGCTTAATTGGCAGGAGAAGTGCCTCGAGCTGCAACTCGAGCTGCATAGGAGCAGAAGCCAGGCCACCAGGGTGAGGGACATGCTTCGCGAGAAGGTGAGTCTGTTTACTTTCGTCTTCTTACGCTCCTTCTTTGCCGCTCGTTTCTCGGACTCGTCAGCTTAACTCGAAACTTAACCGAGACCGTTTAAGATCGCGTCAGAGATTCGCTCGAAAGAAATTTTCCCGCGATTAAATTGAACCGGTCGACGTTGATCGTGTCCGGGAAATCGCGTTACCGTTGCAGGAGCTGCTACGAGATGTCGACGAGATTGCGCTCGTCCCGAACCACTCGACCCATATTTTCCGGCGAGCCCAGGGGGACCGATCCCGCGCGACAAACGATCCGTGACTAAACCAATAAGCGACCCCTGCACCGTGCCATGCCGTCGGCCGACGCCACTACCCGATAACCATTTTGTTCTAAGCGTTTGACAATCGAACCAACTCCTTCCGTCCACTGATTCCCTTTCACTCGCGATCGATTCTTTGCACGCGATCTTCCAATTTTATGCTCCGCGATACCCGTTTCCAACGTCGTTCGTATCCGTGCGCATTCCTAGCTTCGCGTTTATGTACAGAGCAAAAATATCGTCGTCGAGTTAATCCGAGAGTCGGTATTGAAACCCGGAGTCCCGCGATTTAGGAGTCTCTTATTTTTTCGAGAAACAAATACCGTTTCCGAATTGGTATCCGGATTAGTCTCCGTTCGGAAGATCCCGTTCGACCCGTTCAAATTGATTACATCGACGAAAATGATGGACGAGGAGTTGGAGCGTTTTCTACCCTTTTCGGTTTAATACCGATCGAAGGCTAGGTCGAACGAGTCCTCGTTACGATCCCGGAACAATTTATATCGTTCACGGTCGGGTTTTATCCGACACTCGACATACGTCAAATGAATTGCTGGGGATTTGGCGGGTGGACGGGGTTGAATCGCGTCGGGGACGGGGAAAATACCGCTTTAGGTACATACGTCTTTAGTATGCACGGTCACGCGTTACGATTTAACGCGACCACCCTAGATAAGGCACATAGCCGCCGCTATAGAGGAGCGCTGGAATGGTCTCCTTGCTTCTTCGGAACCCCTCGTGCCTCTTAAACGGAATTGAATCACTTACCCGGATGAGGAGACTCCACGGGCACCGCTTAACTCGTTGTTTTCTTCGCGTCTTTCTTTCAATCGGGCGGAACCTGTCTCTTCTAATGCTCCATTCGCTTCTAATGAATCGTACTCTTTTGTTTCGTCGGTACTCAATAGTTGCACGCTTCGTAACAACGCTCCTAATATCCAGATTTTCGAATCGCACGATTTCTCAGTTTGTTGCTTTCGTACGAGAGACTCGTTCGAGGTTGGCGTACGCGTTACTCGCGGACGGTAATTACCAAGTTTCCGCGTAATTTTTAGCGATAACGTCTCCTCCGATGGAAAACTAGGAGCGTGCTGGGATTAGCTTCATTCGTTCGCCACCGGTTCGAACTTGCGCGCTCGTTATAACAGCGTTCTGAATGTGAAGGAATGGTGATTAGATTATCCTTTAGAACCGGTCGCGTCTTACAGAATGCGCGTGATCCTTGGGTTTCAAGAAACTTTGGCTGAACTTGGACTCGGTTTACCGTAATGGGATCTAATGGAAATATGAACGATACTTTTAATTCTTACGACGGTTGAACGGATTACGTAGTGGGACCTCGATTAACCCGCCTAATCTGGGGATCCTACCAGGAATTATTAACATCGTCTTTTATGCGCGAAGCCGAGCTCTTTGTGCCACTTAAATTGCATTTCTTTCGACGACGTAATTACGCGTGTGAAATAATTCCGTTCGAACGTTCAAAGCGACGACATTTTGAAAATAGCGATAAAAGAAAAATTGTGTCATAGAAAACGAGCGACTATTGTTCGTGGCACGGGCGAGTTTATGTGTACATTGTTAAATGATCCGAATATCGTTACAATCGGGCCCTGCAAGTTTTCTCATCATTAGAACTGCTTTCTAAGGCTTTTTAACGAGGTCATTAGTAAACAAGCTATATTCACGGTTTCTCTGCTCCTTTAACCAGTTGATCTGGAATGATGAGCTGCGCAGGTCGTTACTGCTTCGTAACGGAACACGAAACATTGTGCATTGTTTTAGTTTCAACGGGTTATTTTACTTTTTAGTACGAGTACGTTATTTTATTTCGGTTCATTAGTATAACCCCGCATTTTAATACATTGTTCCCGCTCTTCTCTTTGCTTTCTATTAATCTATTCTATCTTTCGCCGTTTCGGCTTTTTCCACTTTTCAAAGCGACATCAATCTTTTTTCCAATTATCTGTCTTTTTCTGTTCCTCTTCGGTGTATCGTACCGACATAAATCTCTTTTCCAATTTTCTGTGTTTTGATTCTTTCAATTTTCCGTACCAACCTATATCTGTTTCCTGTTTTCCGTTATCCGTGAATATCTGTGCTCTCGCATTGAATTTGCTTTAAATCGAACCAAAGTCCTTTTTCGTCCCATCAACATTTCCGGAGTTCGTTTCTATATCGATCGGTAAATTATTTCTTCCTTTTACGTTTACGAAAATCGTCCACGAACAGTTTAACCCTTCGACTGCAGAGCACATCGTTATATTTATCGAGATATTCGCGACCGTAAAATGCCGAAGCACTTTCCGATGCTCGCTACGTCGCTCGAAACGATAAATTCTATGTTAGTTCAGTTTGCTAAACGGTAAATGCGTCGTAGGAAAAAATTGCGGTCGTATATATACTTGTTCGGCGGTGAAAGGGTTAATCGAAGCAAATCGTAAATAAAGCAGTCGTTTTCGCCGGAAAATAGCCATGCAGCCCATTTTCGTCGAGATCGATTCTCGCAAGGAACCAGCCCAGAAGGGGTTGGGTGGAGGGGGTGGTTTCCTGGAAATCGCTCACGTGCTCCGAGAGTTGACCTTTCGTCGCGTGACAAAGGCCAACATTCCGCGTTCACGGTCGCGGTACGGAAATAGTTCAACTGGAGGCCAAGCACAAGGCGTCAGGAAAGAAGAAGAAGGTAGATAAAAGCGAGTGGCAAGCCGCGACCATGCCCCTGTCGTCTATCGCCCTCTTTAAAGCCTCTTCAAAGGGCACTAACGAGTAACGGCCTCGTAAAAAAATTAACAGCACTCGCGGGCTTCCGGCGCGATACAACTTTCCAGGAAGCAGAAACTCGCGATTCTACCCTTCGCGTCCCATAAAAACCGGAATAAATGTTGCTCGAAGGGCGCGAAATGTTCACCGAACGAACGTGCCTCCTGCCTATTTTTTTCACCGTTCGTGCCGCTTACACCGATAATTCCCTGTCTGTTTCTAGATGTATACGCTTCGTTTCGCGATTCCAGCGACAACGTTTAATCGCGTGGAATTTACTGTTTTCTGACATCTCGTGATCTCGCTTAAATTTTTAGTTTACACGATAACGTAAACCCGACGGTGAAAGTAAAGTATCGAACAGAGAAATTTGCATTTTTTTTCTTGGCGAATTTTGCTCCGGTTTCCGCTTCTTTCCCAGGCGTCGAACACGCGAGCGTTAATGCAGACAAACTGCGGCCAAAAAAGGGGTGGGAACATTGTGTTATTCGTTCGCTGGCAAGCTCGTGTGTGTGGAGCTTGCGGGGGTGGCGAATAAAACGTTGACGAGAATTTGGCGAGCCGCGGTGAGTCGGAAATTATACGGCCGCCTCCACGGACCCGCCATATTTCGACGTTTTTGCCAGTCAACCCCTCGCGCTTCGCCCTTCTTCCGGTCCTCGGTTTTATTCCCAACCCGAAAACATCCAGTTAAACGGGGAATCGGTAAATACCGCGACGCGATCGTACGCGTCGATGCATGCCTTTCGTCCTCGGTTTCAACCCTGTACAACTTTTTTTCCCTCTTTTGCTCGCTTTCCTTTGCTCCCTGCAAAACGGCTGAAAATTGATGGGCATCGATGATCGATGTCTAGTCAAAGCGGATAGAACGTTCTCCGGTATAAATGTCGTAGAACAGACGTATACATATTTATGCGCGTCCTCTGTGTCATCGTACGAGACACGTATCCTCCATTTGCTTACGCTGACTCGGAAAAGTGCAATCGTGTTATTTTACCTCTTGTCGGATTTTCAAACATTATCCAGCAGATTTAACAGGAAAATCATCGGCGAAGTGCAGTGTTCTATAGAGCATATATAGTTCGTGCATAAAGCGTAGAGTCACAGGGTTTACGATTACATCTAATGAATAAATTACGCGAACAACGCTTTCGGAGCTGAGGCAATCTTTTCAAACTGTCCTGCGTTCCGTCGGTAAAGTATTAAAACCAGCAGGCATTATGCTTGCCCGGGTAATACTCGGTCCTCGAAGTGCGCGACGAAGTTGATGCAATCTTCGGGGAAATATTTCTAAGGGTGACCATGCTTTCCCTTTTACGCGCGCGTATCTTTCGTTTTAACTACCATTTTACGTAGATCTAGGCCAAAGTCCCCGTCTGCTTAAGCTTCCTTAGAATTTCTAATTTACTGGTGTGTCTCACGCTCTACTTAGACGTAGAACTTGGATGTTTTCCTGTGCCAAGGGTTGTAAGAACGGAGTAGGATATAAAGAAGGGCCAACTTTATTCTTTTCAAGGCTGTTCCGTGACACTAATCGAGGGTCATAATGGTGCGCGAATATCTAAGAGGAAAGTATCGATCTTCCAGCATGTTGGGATTATCCTAATGATCCTTCGAAAGGAATTGGCGCCTAGTTCTCTCCGTTTCTGTTCCATTTTCCTTCCTTTTGTCTCACCTGTGCCAGTTACGACTTCGCTCCACATCGCAACAGCCTTTCTCCGCTGTTTTTTTGGTTTCACCAGAAAGAAAGAAGTCCTGGTTCTCGTTATTTACGTGTGAAATATTGGACAGAGAGCGACGCGATGGTTAGATAGGTGTTTCCAAAGTATGTCAGGTATGTACTTATGCACCGTATGTAGACAGGTATGTCGTATCGCGAACATACGTGTAGTTATTCTTGGATCGGGTATGTTTTTCATGTAATCTTAACCCTTCTCGATTCCGACTATCGGCGCGCATATTTTTGAAAATCAACGGACATCCGGTCGCAAATCAAAGGGTGTGTTCTCGTCGGAAGCCTCCGCGTAAGCACATAAGCTAACTGGAGTGAACTCGCTAATAATTCAGACCGGTTATCGATTCAATTAATCTTGCTTGGGCCAGCTATTGGGATTCAGTCAGTTACACGGCACGATGTACTGCGTCAGATACCAAACAAGACGTCCATCACCCTCCTGTAAACTGAGGAGAGCAAACCTCTATTTCACCCACGTGTCCTAATAGAATCTCGCGATCGGAAAAATTGCTACGTTCCAGTGAATGTTATTTCAACTCTCCCGACTAATACGAATGCATTCTTCGTTAAAAATAACGGGACGGAGCTTCGTTGAAAAAATTTAGAACGATCTGGCAGATCGATAGAGTGTAAGACGGGGAAGATAGCTACGTCGTAGGTAATTGGTGACAGCTCGTTATCGTAGGTGACGATGACAAGCTTATAACGCGTGCTAGACGCGTGCACGCGTCTAACCAAGGAATATATTGTTCGAGCGTCCTATTAATATTGCATTCCATCGGAACACGGTGTGTTCCGTGGCGCGTACCGTGTATAAAGGTCCGTATCAATATTGATTCGCTGGCGACGGGCGTGAATGGAGGCTCCCGTGCAAACAGACAGCTCTTCCGCTGCGCGGATTTCAAAAGGTGCCTATATGCCTCCTCATGCTCCGCTCCACGCGAGACAACCTCCTTTCGAACGTTTTCAGACCTATTTACGGATGAAACGGATGTTAACTTCGCGTCACGGAAACGGAAGGGATACTGAAAGCTTCTGATCGAGTATTCACGGGTATATTGAAATTTCAAGCTACCCTTGCTGCTACCTTTTTGTCTCTTCCGCATAAAACTCCTCCGTCGTGTTCGCGTTTCGTTCTGTCTCTCCGCGACCCGACACCGAGACCTACTTTTAGTCACTCGATAAACAAACGCGCGAACGATTCGAACATGGGTAATTAGTTTACGAATTCTTATTTACGCGCTGTTCGATGTATTCGGTTCGACCGGACACGATTTCAGAAGACGATTTTCCCTAACGACAGAATTTACTCTCCGTAATAAAAGGTGAAAAATGCACTCGTAGTTGGCGCGTTTATAAGAGAATAAATATCGTGCTCGTTGCCGTTGACGTTACACGTTCGAACGCGCATGGCAGCGGGGATTTTAATGAAAAATCATGGCCACCGATCAACGTCAAATTCTCGCGCGGATACAACCCTAATTCCGGATTTTATTCGCATCGCGCGGCGCGCTCAATAGGGCTGCAAATGCAAACATCGAAGGTGTCGGGACGCGCACAAAATGGCTCGTTATGCTCATGAAAAATTACCGAAATTCCGAAAGTCATTTCGCCGTACGTGCCGATGCGACGGTATCGCGCGACCAGAGTCATTCCGCTGATCCCGTTACGTTGCAAATCACATTTTCGCAAAAATACCAATCACCGTGAATCACGATTCCGCGAATACCGCTACGCCACTATTTCGCTATTCCGCTAACCGTTACCGTTTTACTATCTCGTCGGTTCTTTTTTCTATCGAAACGGCCCGGCTTTTGCATCCGTACGTTATTTAAACGGCAGAAATCTGTTCGGAAATCGGCTTTGACTTTCCCGGTGATTCGGTTTCGCGATACGCGAAAACAAGAATGTTTATTATCCGAAAAACCGGTGATCGAAGAGGATTTTCTACTACCTGTTGGCACGAATAATTCATGTTTTATTAAACGTTCAAATCCGCGTATTTCTGCCCGTCGCCGTGCATAAAGTTCGTCGCAAGTTACACGAAACGCTGAAATATTTACATCGAGACTATAACGCGTTATTATCGATCGCGCGGTCGTTTTTCCTTTTCCGATCAACGTTGCCCTCGAAAAGCTTCTCGGCCGTGAATCTTGGCTCGGTCTACAGTCGTTTCTCTCGATAGGGATACGAGCGACTTATCTGTGCCCATCGAGCTTGCCAGCATTATGCAACAGCGGCGGAAAGTAAAAAGGAGAAAGCGAGAAAAGTCGATGCCGGTGGTGCTCTATTGATACAGATGATGGCCTATGTCGAATACTCTCGGGAGCTATACGACTCAGCCACCCGTTACATTACCGTGAAATATTCGCCATTATCTTGATTTGTACACCCACCGAGTGTATGTCCCCGCAGCGTGTCCATCAATCTGTTGATTCGCCCGTGTCCCGTTCATTAATGTTTCATCGTAATGGATCGGTCGATTATCTCGCGGAACGATCGGTCACGTCGCTTTCGGTTTCGTCGGTTCGCCAAATTCTTCAACCACCGTTCGTTTAACCGCCGCAATTACTCTCTGTTTTTACCCCTGGTCAATGCAATTTACCGTTACGCCGGACTCCCGCTATATCGCCACAGCCTCGCAGCGACGCTAAATTATTGCGATTGAAAATGCTCACGATCTGCCAGAAAAGGCTCGATTTCGTGTTCGAAAAGTTTCGCGGTGTCGAGGTCGCTTTGGAACTGCTTCGGGAGAGATTAGAACTTCTGTGGGAACTTAATCCGCCACGTTTTAACGCGTTATCCGCCAACAGAAAGCTTATTATTTTTTAAGTAGGGTTTATTCCGTCGGAATAGCCGAAAGTTTTGGTTACCCGCGAGTTTTACAGCCCTGTTAATCTTTTTAACAAAGTAAAAAACTGCCCTTTCGTGTACCTTACTCGATCTTCGCGCGAATACGACAAATGGCGCGTTAAACTTGATAGCGCTTCGGTATTGCCTCCGTTGTAGAAGTTTCGAAAGTTTCGAAGCGAAGATCTTCGACGATTACATTTCGAAAGAGTCGGCTAAAAATAACCGATGACGGCATCGAATTTCAACGGTCTGTCGCTAATATTAATTTGGAAAACTCGCTCGTTGATAAATATCGCGAGGGAAATGAAACGGAACGAGATAAAGGACGCGGCAGCTTTTGAAAACGAGCCAGATATCACGGTTCGTCTGCGCGTTTAGAGGATCGTTGATCCAACCGACTCGTGTATCACCGGAGTGGTCACACTCTTACCTTGGAGCGTGCAAAAGGGAGTCGGACGATGCACACGGATACACCGGGAATCTCTCTTTGAGAGCGACTGTTGGATGGGACCAATTAGAGACACCCTTCTGCAGTCTCCTCCGGTCGGACGCGTCTTTGGCGTACTGCCTGAAGACGTTCTAAGCCGACGCGAAACAGGAAACAAAGAACGCCGGAAGAAAATGAGGCGAGGAGTGCCGATAAACGATATCGAGGACGGCAACATCGCTCGTCGACGTTTACCGCAAACTGGAAAGCAATTTTTCGCGATTTATCTGTTTCGGCGATCGTGATCGGCGTCACGATTTCGATCATTTATTTCGCGAAATTTTCGCTCGCGATTTCGAAGGCGGCTCGTTAGTCCTTCGGTCACCTGTACACAACGTATTTTCCCTGCTCGCCGCGTTTTCGACTGTGCTGGTAGGTCTCTTTGAGGCAGACAGGAAGGCGCACACAGAGAAAAGTACCAAGAGCGACTCGAGTCGGTTCCTTTCGTGGCACGGAACCCTCAAAAGTCCCTCTCGTCGCGAGTACTCCGACGACACGGGGACGAGAGCCGTGTACAGGGTGTTCCGTTTTAAGCCTTTATACCGGGCCAGTGGCTCGCAACTCCTAACTTATTCGCTCCCGAATGTTTTATTCCGTACCGATCGTAAATCGATTTCACCTCCGTGTTTTACGTCCGTTTACCCGGACGATATCTCCGTCGCTCACGACGTTTATCGGTAGCACCTTCCTTTCTGATTCTAATTTTGCCTGGTTCGCCGTTCCAGGAAAGGGTTTAAATTTCCAAATTCGAACATCAGCATGCAACTCCTCGAGCCGTGTAAAACCGCAGCCTTGGCACGCTTCGGCCATACATACATACGTAAATAGTTAACGAGCGAGTTTGGCCAAATATTCGCGCGATCCAAACTTTCTCGTTCTCTTTGGCGCGTCAAAACTCGCGAATCCAGCGACTTCTTAATTCGCGTAGAGGGGCATTTGGCACGGACAACGACGATTATTTCAAGAGAGAAACTCGCTAAAAGCGGCGATGACTCGACGAGAGATCTAAAAATTGAGGCGAAGTTTCGTCCTCCGACAGAAGACAGCTTCGACGGTTTCGCGTCCCGGCGCGAACTTTTAATTGAGACGCGAATTCTCCGGACTCGAATTTCGTTCAAGTTTCCCACTAGCTCGGCTACTAATTGGACACGATGTCCGGGCGCGTCGGAGCCATGCAATCCGACGTCGGTTACACCTAGGAGTTCGCAGATTGTAATTTTCCATCTCCGCTCGTCCGCCACTTTACCCTCTCGACCGCCCTCGCTCCCACGCCCGTGCAACCCGCGCGAGTTCCCCTCTATACAGGGTGTCTCCGTAATTTCCATTCGTCTATTTCGTTGTTTCGTCGAAGAATCGTTTTATCACGGTATTAATATCAAAGAGAAAGTCGAAAATTGCCGCAGCTTACGCGGCCATAAAATAACGTCGCGCACGCGCGTCATATCACAATGTGCAACTTATCAATGCAAATGAGCCGTACCATTAATGCCCGTTACGCGGTGCAGTAAACATTCCCGTTTATCTTTACGCGTCGTACAATCCGTCGTCTTAAGACCCGGCAAGAGATACGAGCAGCGTGTATTATCGCGGAACACCTTGCACCGCGTGTGTCACGGCTGCGTGTGCCGTCGCTCCAGCCACGGCTCTCTCTGTCCTCTTCGCGGGTACGCGAGGAAACGAGACGGTGCTGCAGCCGGTTTTCCGCTCTCGAGGATGACACGGCGTAGCTCGCTCTCTTTCTTACTCGACACGAGACGGGACAGAATCGAAAGACGGCCGATCGATAATCGACGAGAGGCGAGTGTCATCCGGGAAGAATACGATACGACGTCGAACGAACGCGAATATATCCAGGACCTCGTATAACTTGCTCCATGTATATTTTTGCATCGAAAGCGACCGCTATAAAAATATACCGATGACACCGAGCTGCCGGACCCCTTCGCGCGTGCTTTTCTTATAAATCGCGAGAGACGGAGATTTATTCGCGAAACTTTCTATAACGTATTTAATACATCCGAGCGGAGTCGAGATCGATCGGTAGGACACCCTGTGCAGAGAGGTCGCAGCGGATCCGTAGCGAACTCTCGGCCGGAAGTCGCCGAATTCGATCCTTTATTTGCGGAGAAGCGCGTTGCGAAACGAAGGAGAAAGGAGGAGTAGCAGTACCTGGACCGTTGGATGTGGTACGGGCGTAGTCGGCGCCACGACGCCGGGCGTCTCGTCTGCCGAGAAAAGTTCCGCACCAATAAGCGACCGCGTCTGAATAAATCGAGCCACGCTCCAACTGGACCACCCTCTGACTTTTCCTCGGCAGCACGCCGCTGCATCGGCAACCGGAAGAAGGCTTAATATCAATTTAGGATCCTCGTACTTTCATCCTTCCTTCCTTCCGCTATTTTTTACCGCTGACTCATCGAATCTCTGTCGGGTATCTTCCGTAATTTGATTAAATTGCTTCTGGCATGCGTGTTTGCGATTCTTGCACTTTTTCCGCGATACTTTCGTCGTCGCGAGCGCTCGCTATTTCTGATTAAAATATTATATGTTCTCGTTTACCGAAACGGTCGCTCGCTCTGCAGTAATACAAATACGTATTCGCAGCGTTCGAAGAATACTCGAAGAATTTTTAATCGTAAAAGTTTGCGCTTTTTCTTTTATCGCTTTTAATATTAATCTCGCGTAACTTTTCACGGGAGCGAGTGCTCGTAAGCCACTCGATATACGATGTTGTAAAATGGACACTTTAACATCCCGTATTCGCGACTGGTGCAGTTTTTACAAGAATATTACTGGAATTTCGCCGGTGTAAAGACTCGCAATTTCAATCTCATTTTTTATATTAAATCTCGTGCAATTTTTCCTCGATACGACTGACAAGAAATATGGTCGCTCGTAAGATGGTCGGCACGATGGCGTGAAATAGGGGCGCGATGGTTAAAACACTTGGTAAAGCCTCGTAAAAAAGAAAGCTTTGTTGTTTCTAGTAAATACCGGTTACGGAAAGTATGCGGACGCCGTGCAAGTCTACGAAGTTGCATCGTATCTCTTTCTCTTTTTAAACAATTTCCTTTAAAAACCTACCGCGTTTTTTCTCTAATCGCGCTTCGAAGGAAACATTATGATCGCAATTAACGTAAGCGGACGTAATCTGTTTGCGTCGCATAAATTACCGTTTGTGCAACCAGCGATCGTAAAACGCTGGTAAAAAGCGTATTACTCGAAGAAAAGTTATTCGTCGCCCAGGGGCAGCATATTTTACCGGAAGCACGGGCAATTCTGGTAAAAGGCAATATAGAGCGAGGTAACGACGTATCCAGGAACCGCACTCCATGTACCGATACGTCACCGGTTGGTCAGATACGAGGCAGTCCATTCTAAGCGCACCCTTCGAACTCTATCGTGTGATAAAATCCTATCGACAAAGCTATACCCGTTGGATACGTATACGTTTGTTCCGTTGTCCAGGAGCCTTTTACGGGGCGACGAACGACCGTCTTCTCCCCACAGGCGACGAGTTTCGAAGCTACGACGAAATTGGAAAGCCGTGGCTTTCCGGAATGAGATTCGGAACACCCACGGTCCGTTCCGCGATATTCCAGCCGGAATCCCTTTGTGACTAATTTCCCGGCCGTTTCTGGGCCCTCCGACGACCCCTCCGAATCGAATCACCGTGAAAACGCGCCACGGAAAGGGAAATAACTCGATTTCTAGCCCTTTACCGTCCACGCCTTTCATTCCCTTTTAATCATCTTTCGTTATACTTCTCTCTCGACGATATAGTCCAGTGATCGATAGACGATTCCGCGATTTGCGTCTCTCAGAAATATGTCGAGTTTCGGGTAGTGATTATCGTAGAAGACGTAAGAGTCAGGCAGGAAGAAAAATGGAAAAATCCGAACTCGATACGGATGGTCGAGATTCCTGAAGGTCGTTGAAAATCTAGCCCGAAACGCCGACAGTCTCGACGAGAATTGATTAAGCCCGGTTTAACCCTTCGTTTTAACCCTCTGGTGCCTCGTAATCGTAAATTGGGGTGGCTTTCCGTGTCCCTACGTTACGGCGACCGAGAAGCGTCACCCCTTTCCCGGTTCACTCCTTTAATTCGACTCCGTACACACCTGTACACCCTTCCAGACACTGCTTTCACGAGGGAACATCGCGATTCCCCAAACTCTCTTCTCCGACTCGCAACATCGTTCTTCAACGGCCCAGCAAAAATTTATAACCCGATCCTTTCTCGCGTGACCGCGTTACGTTTCACTTTTTATCGAACGATTTATTCCGGCCACGATATCCTTCCACGAATAACCACCCGTTCGTTTCTTCCCTGTTTTCTTCCTAGACCGCGGAATCGATATTCGCCCGCAATGCAGTCGATGTTATGATAATTCCATCTCGCGGATCGCGAAGCAAGTAAACAAACTTTGCGATTCCTTTAAAGCTTCGACCCCTTTACCATTTCGATATTCCTTCGATTAAGAATTAACAAAATATTAGCAGTTACTCGGCTCGCTAGTTATTCCACCGAACGAAAGAAACTTTCGAGCATCCGACTAACTTTTGTAATAGACATTTCGCAACGTGTTGATAATACCGTTTTTCGTAACCAATTCATTTTATGCAACAGGTGCAACAAAAGTAACTTTAAAATTTAGTAGGGAAACTCGGGAATATTAGGCTATTAATTAACGTTTAACAGAATTGAAAGAAACCTTAAATATCTAATTCGCGTTCTACCTCGCCTTTATCAGAATAATCGACGTAGGTGGAATAAATCCAAGGCGTAGATGGGAAAGTCGGGAAATTACTTCCGCGCGATCAAATATCCGAGTGATCCTCTCGTAAAAATATCAGTGCATCAAATTCGTTTAAACAAAGTTGGAACGATCGTTTCGAATAAACTTTTCGCCCTCGCTCCATACATAAAGGTTCTTTCGAGTGGGTCGTTGACGGAATAACCGTCTGGTGTAAGCACCAAGGAATAATCCAGCCCCTGACTTTTTACCGGTCCCTCGTTTCGACCCTCCTGGACGATCCCGTGCTCGTAGTCGGACACGTAAATCTCGAAGAAACCGTTTCTTGGACGTAGAAACACTTTCACAGTCCAGAGACGACGAGCACACGACGAAGAGCTCATTTGACCAAACGTACGATAAAGCTCGTGTCTAACGGGCAGAACCTCCCACCCCGCATCTTCGAGCCCCTTTTACGACCGGATTCTTTTGCGTAAGGGTTCCTCGTGTGTCCTTGCAACAGGCTCGCGATTCAACAGGCAGCAAATTGTGTGCTCGCTACCGAGAAACAAGGGTAACGAGATCGCGGAGGGTGTACTCTACGACACAGTCGATACACGAGCGTTTTTTTCACGCTCCGAGTGCTGGGGTAAGGCGTCACTGAGCGAAAGAAACTTCGCGTTAGTTTCCTCTTTTCGGGGCAGGACGTTGTCCACCTTTACTTCGTTTTTGTTCTTCGTATTCGATGATCGAGTGTCGAAGAAGGTGTTCTATTATTAGGGGTACCGGAAAGTAATCAAAATTTCTTCGATGATTTCAAAGTTTTTCTATGAAAAAACGAAGGACTTTTTTTAAGAAGGGAACAATTGCCTTTACGCTGGCAAAAAGCGTTAGAAAGTGATGGAAATTATTTTGTTGATTTAAGATTTCTTTAATAAATAAATATTTTTCGCCAGCAAACAAAATTTTGATTACTTTTCGGTACCTCTAATATTATTCGCGTTTCGGGAAACACGTATTCCCTTTTGTTCGATCAGAATCGTACGTACTCGCGATGGGCTCGAAGATAATATCGAAGAGGATCGAGGAAGCATCGTTCCGTGGCGTTGTTCGAAAGCTGCCAGTTAATTCTGTCCAATTTCAACGGCCAATAAACTCGGTGACAACGAAACGAAGCGGCTTTCATCTCGTCGATAAAAAAGCTTTGCCGAGGATTTATCTATTAATCGAGCCCCAGAGAGCGGGAAAACATTGTGCCGTCGAGACACGATAACGACAAGGACGATTCCGGTCTGACGGCGTTCGCAATCCTCGTATAACGTATCGGCGTTGATATCGCAATATCAATTCTTCCCGTTGCTCTCCCCGAACTGTTACCATCGTAATCGTATTCGTGACAATACGTTCGCTCGCTCGCTTGTCCGTGTGTTCGAGTTTCGCGTGCATCGCAGAGCCCGGCAACCTCTCTTTCGCAGCCATCGTATCGTTCGTTCGATGGACGATCCACGAGACAACCATCGGGGGCTCTATTCAATAGCCGGGATATACTCGAAACGATACCGTTATACGAACGCCAAAAAATCGAGCATTTCCATCCCTGTACACTGCTTTTACGAGCTGCACGCGATCCAATAAAAATCGCTCTGTTCTTCCCCACGAGATTACACTTACATCGCGTTTCAGCGAACGCGAAATTATCGCGGAATCGTCCAGACGGAACGTTTAGGTAGATCGTTCAATTTACATAATCATTGGAAAAGGATTTTCTTCCCGATTTCATACTGTTCTTCGAACATCGCGTTACTATCGGTCGCAACGATACATTTTTTCTTATAGAATCGTGCGAACGTAACGGTACAGATTTTCTTTCTTTCGTTGTTTAGAATAGTTACCAGCTTAGCGACGCCGATTTTCTTTCGTTCTTTATAAGAGCTGGCAATTACAGTACGATCGTGAGAGCATATCGATGCAAATGTCTATCTGTGCCGTTATTTATAACAGTTTACGATAATCTTCCAGATCTGTTCAGGCAAGAAAAAGAGGAGCTTAAAGTGTAGTCCCAGTTTCGGAATCGATTGCTCCACTTTTCTCGAAACTCTTTGCTGCTCTTTGTTTCGTGTCTCTGTGGGAGAACGCGGAATAAAATCGTTCCGTACACAGGATTCTATGTATGCGTTTCATTAGACTGGCACTTGTTGAATCGATGAATACGGTAGTAGGGTCACGATTGATCGGTTTAATTGAGAACTAAGTAGAGAGCTTCTTGTGCCTAGCGAGAGCTCTTTACAAAGGAAATCCAGATTACAATATCGAAGCTACTTCGTTTCGAAACGGCGATAGAAGCGGGGATTTTTTTTTAAAGGCTACGATTTTACAATATCGAAACTACGATACATGTATTCAGTTTTAACGTTGCTGTAACGGAAGGCTAAAAATAACGAATTTTATTTCGCGATGTCCATTTTGACGTATCGGGAAACCGCAAACGAGATAACGATTTCGAAGGCGGTGTTTTTCGCGGAGAGAATACGCGGTAGAACGATCGCCACTGGTAATCGGAAACGTATAAAAATCCGTTAATTCGCGGAACAAAGGAAGAGTATCGGTATAATCGGCGGAGCGAGTAGCAGGTTTTCACGGTAACAGGTGATTTTTCATTAGACACAGCCGGTCAGCGTTCTTGCACGCCTCACATGGCGAAGCGAGTAATGGAAAAGGGTGGCTCGGGTGGTAAACCCGTGAACTTTTCGACGGGGACGTGGAAATAAAAAGATCGAGCCTGTGATTAAAAGCCCTTGGGCAACAATTGATTTTTCCCCTGTGTCCATTACACGGACGCAGACGCACGCACGGAAGGCGTACGCTCGCGTACAAATGGAGGCTCGCGTGGTCGAGTCCTATCCCGAGGGTTCGCACCGAATATCGAGGGAAAAAAAGGGGGAGGAACACGGTTCGAATTTGTTCGTCTACGTCGTCGCTGGTTTGCCGTCGGAGGATGTCGCAGATCCACGTCCGCGAATTTAAACGATTTTACTCGATACCGTTGCCAGCCTGAGCGTACGTGAGCGGAATAAAGCTGGCAATTTTTCCGGCGCGTACGTTAGCGTGCGAGCTATGTACTTTCCAGGTGGTAGAATTTGTTTCTTGTGGGCGTTTCGATAAATTTCGAAGTCTACCGGAAATTTGCGCGTCTGCTAGCTAAGCCGCATACAGAGCGTTCTTATGACAAAAAGGATAAAAAACCACTCCCGGTATTTTGCAATTTGTCGCTTCGTTCGCGGGACGTAAGAAGTCGATATTCGAGTGTCTGGTTTAACCCCGGAATACACTGAACTTGCATGTTTCTTATCTCCGTTTATAAATAAGAAATTTCGATAGATTTTAAAAGCTTCCGGTCAGAAGGGGTTAAATATCGGGGGACGAAACGAAAAGCAGCGTCCGTGGACGGAAAAGAGGCGAGTATCGTCGATGTTACGACAGAAACAAGCTCGTGTTTCGTGTGCTTACACGGTACGCTCGCCAGGGGTGGAGAAGCTTTATAGGACGGTGTAATATGTAACTGTCGCGAGAGAGGCGAACGTCCAATAAAAGCAAGCTTTTTCCTTGCCCCTTTTTTTCCCTACCACGGGGATAAATGGATCGACCGGACGTGAGCTTTAGCCTGGTGCACGAGCCGCCGGAGTTGCCAATCGCGCACGAGCTTTCCGTCGCGTCAAAAACAACCCGGAACGTTCGGGAATACGACCTCCGATGAAGTTACGCCCGTTGCAACAGCTGCGTCCGCGAAACAACCATCTTGTAACGAGTTAGCGACACGTGCGTCCAACTGCTCTTCCTCTCGGAAACCCGATGTTAACAAAAACATCCCCTCTGACCCCGTGCCGTTATTTCCGTCTAACGCTAACCCAATTTCTCTCGCGAACGCTTTGATCCGCGGACGTTGGATCCAGCCGCGTCGTTTCTCGCCCTCGAACATAATCGCTTAGAATACTTAGAATCCTTTATGGCGTTGAATTTACCACGAGAGAGAGAGGAAGCTTTTTCCGCACCATGTCCAATTCTTTGCGTTAAAAATTCTATCCGGGACACAGGGCACAAGGAATACGACGCGAAATATTATTCTCGCGATATAAAACACGGCGGTACAACCTGTCAACGGCTTCCAGCTGCAACAACGTACGATGTCGTAACACGGTTTTGTTCCTCGTATTTCGGAGAACGTAACGATATCACGGTAACCGCGATGGAAAACTTGCTCCTTTTCCTTCTCCGGTTTCAAAGTAAAATTTTTCTACCAGCTACATGACTCAAAAGTACCGAAATGGTCGTTCACTGAATTTGAGAGCATGCTTCAAAGCGTAAACTATAGCGTCGTTGCGCGTTCGCGTGAAAAGTTTGCTATCGCGTTTCATACACGTTTTTCGCTTCCATTAAGAGTATACGTTTGTTCGCGCGGGTCACATCCGACGGCGATGCACTCGCCTCTTCTAATATTATATTATGTTACGTCGCGCGTTATCTTTTAAGAGAGAGATCCATCGTAATTGTACTGTTCAGAATCCCGGAAGTTAGACTCGATATAGTTGTAAATTGGAAGAGAGGCGTAGCGGAGACCGAGAGACTCGGAGCGTGCTCGGCTTTGGGGCGCGGCTTTGTCCGTTGGGCACGCAGAAAATTAATAAATAATGTTGGTCCACTTTATTGCGGGCTTTTCACGAATCACGCGGAGAAAGCAAGTCCTCGCGTAATATCTTGGCCCCTAGAACGGCTTAACCCCTAAGGCGACGAGGGCGAAACTTTCGCGAACCCCTGCCGCGTTCGCGTCACGCTTCGACCTAAGCTTCTGCGAAGGCCGACGGCGAAATTATTGACTTCCGAGACAGACCGAGAGAACACCAGCAGCCTTAATAATTTACCTGAGCGAAACGCGGCGTTTTGTAAAATTAGTTTTGTTGCGCCATTTGACGTTTTGCGAACGTAACAGACTGTTCCCGAACTTCCTCCTGCGCCTTGGCAAAATTGGACCTCTTCGTTTCGGAGAAACACGCGCTAGGGCCTCGGGGCGACGTCTCTAATTTCGGGGTTAGTTAGAGCCTGCGATGCGTTCCGTTTCGAACGGCAAACGAGAGTTCCTTCTGTTCAACGAAGGAACGCCTTCGTTGTCTCGCGACTTACTGTCCCGGATTAAGTTCGAGCATTAAACGCTGCGAAACGGTTCTACAGAAAATTTCGAGCACCTCGATGTTCCTGGAATATGACCCTGTACGGTGTTTCCGGCGAAACTCGGCAGAATCTTCGTCGCGAGATTCGCTTAGGTCGTCCTTTTCCGAAACGTAAAATCCTCGCTTTCCAAAACGCGAAATCGTTTGCCGGTGACTGTTGGAGAAATCCCAGATTCCCGGTGGTGGTTGTTGGCGAACGCCAGACACAAAGACGGAGACCAGATCTCCAGCTGAGAGCAGTCGAGAGTTAGCACGGTGGAAACTAAAAAGAGGACGAGGGGAAAAAAGAGGACGCGCGCGTTCTCGTTACAGAAGCGACGCGACGCGGTGAATATTCTCTTTTGTGCCAGTCTCAGCTTCGTTAAAATTAAATATCGATTTTGCTGCCGGGCCATTTTATGCCGGCTACATTCGTCGGCCGAAAACGAGACAAGGATTTCGTAATATTCTCCCGGGAGAAGGAGGCGTAACGCGAAGGGGATGAACGACCGCGCGAAATCGATGGACGATTTAGAGAAAGAGGAGCCGGCGTAATATTTCGTCTGACCCAGAAAGCTGATGCGCGCCACATCGATGACACGAGTGTACCAGTGAAATATTAAAAAACGACCGTTCCAGTTGCTCGGAGTCGGAGAGACGAGGGCGAACGACGGTGCAGGAACTCGCGTCCGCGCTCGTCTTTTGTCCACGAGTCTGTTTTTCGCTCTACTGGGTCAACAAGGCCACGAGGTCAGACCAGACAGATAAGACACAGATAAGAGGCGCTTCACGCTATCTTGCAGCTTCCACTGATCACGGGGAGACGATGCATCGATCCTCGCTGCTTGACACCGTTAATCCATTCGAGGCATCGTTTAATCGAATCAAACTTTTCCTCTTTTTTTTCTTCGAAACTCTATGTAATACGTTTTATTCCGCGAGCAGCGTAATATCACGAAATTTGGAGGATTTCGAGTTCGGGAGCCGAAAACTGCTGGTCAAATTATAA
Organism: Megachile rotundata; assembly: GCF_050947335.1. Taxonomy (NCBI): domain Eukaryota; kingdom Metazoa; phylum Arthropoda; class Insecta; order Hymenoptera; family Megachilidae; genus Megachile; species Megachile rotundata. Next base: position 22,227,096 of record NC_134984.1, on the reverse strand, counting down.
GTAATGTCCTTAATCGCAGTTGCGATACGCTAATAGGGTTTCCGGCTGGAGTCATTAGCAGGGTTACCTACCAGATCCTTGGCTTAAGCTTAGTTTACACCGATAAAGTGTACTACGCAAGCAGTTTTTTCATTGCACTCAGCGTTTAAGAGAATCGCTTTAGAAATAAATATTTTCTCCGAAAAAAATGTCTTCGCAATCTAAACAGATCATATAAAAAAAATGATCGTAAACGGAAGCTCTATACCGGCAGCGTGATTTTAACGAAGAGGAGGTGCTCTAGAGCTGTCTCGCAGAAACGAGGCTCGTAAAAAGGAGAATTTGTATCGTCCGTCTGTTGGTAGAATCGTCGAACGCGGTCCAATTTCTCGCACCTTGCCACCGTCCTAGAGCGAGGAAAGGTTCCGGAGCGTAACCCTTTGCCGAGGAACTAAATTCGAGCAAAATTCCTTCCAATTTTACAAAGTGCCAGGGCAGCTCGCAATTTCGTTTTTGCGTTGACGAGCACCGTTCACGCGAGCCAAAAGGCTTAGAACTCGACAAAGGAGTCTAGGACTCTCGTCATGCAGCGTGATAAAAGTACGCTTTCCGTGGGAGCGTGTATTTTCCAGGGATTTGGAGGAGGACGGCCGCGAAAATTGGCGAAGAAAAGGCGAGGCTTAGCCGCGTAGCTGTTGGCCAAGGGGAACGCGAGCTTTTCGGCCTCGTGTCTGGATGTTCTCCGTGAAACGACGTTGAAAGATCGTACACGAGGCGCCTTCTTCTTTCTTCTTCTCCGCGTTCGGACCTTTTCCTTTGTCCGAAATGCTCAGACGACCCTATCCTCTCTCTTGCCTTTCTTTTCGTCTGACCAGATTCGATCACGATACGCTGCGGCCTGGAGTTTGCTTGGTTCCTTCAAAATTTCATCCCAGGGACGAGCAATTTTTCTGAGTCTTCCGAGTTCGTTGACTGTTGGGATTCTTGAAACGGCGCTTTGCTTTTCGAATTCCGAGCAGAAAATTCTTAACGCTTCCTCGGTCAAATTTAATAACCGGATCGAAAACACTGATTAATTAAATTTTTTCGAAGGTCATATCCAAGAGTCTCGACGAAGAGTCGTTTTATTACCGGGCAAATTGCAGCCAAACATCGAAAGTTCAGACCGTTACCTTTCGCCCATTCAATTTCCCGGCGAAACGTCCCTAGCCAATTCGTCAAAGGGCAAATGGTTGGAGAATTCGTGGATCGGTGACGAGGAGAGAATTGATCTGTCGCGATAAGTCTGGGCCAATAGCTCGACCAGCGGAGAGGTTTCAGTTTCTCTCTCTCTTCGAAGGTAACTGGCAAGAAGAAGAGCGAAAGGGAGGAAGCTGTTCTCGACGGAATCGTACGCGAGGACATTTGGAGCCGCCATTAAGCCCTCAAAGACGAAGCCCTGGCGAGAAACCGTCGGTGTAATTAATTCCTCGTGCCTGAGAATTTCGTTAGAGCAGGGACGGGTCATACGTTGAACCCGTTCGCTCTCCTGGTTCACCCTCTTTCCTCAGCTCGCGTACTGCTCGTAACGGCGTGACACCGTGCTTTTCCGGCTGGAAAGCTTTCTCCGCGTTTTCAGACGTCGCACGAGACTGATTTGTCTGCCGTTGAGTCGTGTTTGCAGTCTGCGTTATACCGCGAGCGAACACCGCTCGCGAAATCCACGCTTTGAATAGTGATTTTCCATCCGAATTGATTCGAATTTTCCCTCCGAATCGTTCTCTTTCGACCGGAATATTTTTCCAGTTTTTTTCGTTAGCGGGAGTTTATAACGTCCGCAGGGGGTAACGAACAAAACGTCGGCTCCTTTATGCGAACAGGTGACTGGCTAAGTTAAGCGGAAACAAAGAAACGAGAGTCGGTTCACCCTTTCGCGGACCGTCGAGCAAAGGGTGAGGCTTAGAATTACGATGGACAAGCGTTTTAATTGCTTCCTCCCTGAAAAGTCGAGAAGGGAAATTAAGGGAAAAAAAGGGTGTCCGATGATCTCTCAGTCTCCACGACCGACCTCTTGGAATTTTTTTTATCGAGAAACTTGTACGCGCTCGGTAGCGACCCTCGTGCACCCTGTACGTTTCTCGATTTCTCGCGTGTTCGTTTCGTGTCCGTAATCGCGTAAAAAAATTTGGCAATATTCGATAGTCGAGGGTGAACGGAATCGAGTAGACGGCGTACTCCTCGATTCTCGTAAAAGGAAGAGAACGTCGAAGAGCTTACGATATATTGACTGCTTATCGAACCGTTCTCCCTAGTTCTTCCCTCGTTCCCGCAGGAATCTATTCTTTCGTCCGCGTTTGTCCACCTCCCTTTCCAGACGTTCAACGGAACAAGAACACACATGGAAACTTGCCACCTCGGTTTGGCTTACCTCGCTGCCCAGTATATCTCCTTTTGACAAGCGGATACCGCGGAAACGCGGCCTGGTAAACAAGGAAAAGGAAGTGGCCGAAGGTAAGACGAGGAAGAAAAAACGGGAAAGGTACGCGTGTAGCCTCGTATATCTCGAAAATTGGATTCGAGTCGAGAGATTCGTGCCCGTGATAAATTCTCGCGAGGTGATTTCCCGCTTCGCTACCCTCTGGCCCTTGCGCTATAACCACCGTAAGTTCTCTTGACCGAACGCTTCGACCTCCTCGCCGAAATATCGACCGAAGCGACGTTTCTGTCCTTACCTCGTTTCCTTCAAATTAAATGACTCCTATACTAATTTGCGAAAAAATAATTAACGAAAATTTGTAAAACGTTACGAGGACAAACTACTAACACGAAAAGGGTTTGTCTCGTTTAGGAGAGCTACGTTTCTAAAATTGAAATTTGTAGAAGATCGTAACGGAGTAACAGACAGGTATCGTAGAAATAGAATGTTGCTTCTGTAACGTACGCGACGGTTCCCTTTGAAAATTTCACCGTTTCGCTCGTAATCTACGAGGCTCGTTCATCTTTCTCTCCTCTGGCCTCTAATTTTCCTCGGTGCAGTGTCGCTTTCTCTACGATAAATAACTCGACACCTTGCACAACCAGTTGCAGACAGCCCGTGTTAGATCCGAGTCCAAGAGACCCCGCGAAGACGAGCGAGCTAAGCCTCCTTAACGGGATTATCGAGCTTTCTTTGCGTTCGTAGAAGGTCTCGGGCTTCCTGTTACGCGATCGCTCCTTGACTTCGTGTCCAACTTAGACCTTGTCCATTCCCGGCCGTCTCTCGAATCGCTACCATTATCGTTTACCTACGCGCTCTACCTCGTAAATTTCTATAAACGCGCCATGCGATTCGATGCCGAGATTACTCGGACTTTAACAATTATTTGGATTTAGCGTTTCTACGATCGGGTTGTATCGAGTTCTTTCTCCGTTGAAAGAAGCCTTCGATATCGTCGAACGTGGCGAACACGGAACTCGACTAGTCCTGCGCGAGCGAGCTTCGGTAATTCGTCGGTTGGCGGAGAAAACGCGGACGCGACTAATTACGGGAGGTGGTCATAAGAAAAGCGGGAAAGAAACGTGTAAGATGGTCGGGAAACGAGCAACCGGTGGTAAACAGCACGGAATATATATTAATTAGCCGGTGAAAGAAGGATGGCGGAGTAAAAGTTGCGAGACACGGTTGTAGGTAGCGGAGAAGAAAAGGCGGATGGAGAAGAGGTAGCAGAAGAAGAACAACAATAAAACCCCGGGGTGTAATTTGTCATGGGGGTACGTCGACAAGAGGGGCATAGATGTACATTTTCTGCCGCACAAGTTTCCCCATTATTATTAACGCTCTCGAGGTGGCTGGCGCCGGTGCTGCCGGCTGCTGATGTTGGATCTTGAACGGCACGCAACGACGATTTTTCTTTCATCGCGAGAACGAAAATGTTGCCGGTGGCTGGCGTCGAGAACGATTCAGCAGTCTCGACAGGCGATGCGGTGAAAATTTCATTTGGCCGTGGCTTCCTTGGTAAACGGCGAAACGACCGGTGAAATTTTGATTGTTTCACTTGGCCGAACCCTCTTCGCGCGAGAAGCGTCAAGATTTATGGACCGTGGCTGAGAAAGAAACTTCCCGGCTACATGGATTTACCTGCGCTTCTTCGTTTCGAAGCGTGATTCCAGCTCAGCGATTCTTTACGGCGCCGGAATACGAGTTTCATTCGTCTTTCTACAACTATAGCGCGCTATCGATACGTTTCCGCTACGTGATTTCGGAATACCTTTCAGGCGGTCTTTTAGGTACAACTGTCGAGAGAACGAGCGTTCTTGTTCCGTACAGGTTCCTTTTGTCGAGGCGAACCTTTTTAACAGGAAAAGATGAACAAAGTCGCTGATTTACTTGCTCGGCCCGTGTGTACCGGAAGGAGAAGAATTGGATGTAGGATTTAATGGAGCAGGAACCTGTCGTTTGCCGGACAATTGTCCTGATCGATCGAGCTATCGCGGCAGATTCTTTCTTTCTAAACGTAATAGTGGTTACCTCCTACCGTTTCTCCGTCTGACCGATGTGCTTACCGTTCTTATCCGGGATATTCGACGTCCGATAATAACGGACGTTAATTTTATATACGTTACGGATCGAATCGAAGAAGAATAAACTAGAACGCGACTAAATACCTAAGAACCGGTTATCGTTTCCGGCTTAAATCGTCGACGATTTTCGTAGCGAAAGAGCGCCGGCTCTACTCGAGAATTAGCCGACACAAGAGCGTTTTAAAAGCTTCCGACAGATTCGATTAGCGTGGCCTTTGCCTTTTTCGCGAACGCGTGTACGTCCCTCATGGTTTCTACTTCTTGTTGCTTTTGCAGAAGGATAAAAAAAAGGAGAAAGAAGGAGAAGTTGCCATCGGGAAGCTCTGCTCGTACGAGGCGAGCCCATTTAGCCCGAGAAAAGTTATCTCGAGGAACTTTATCGGTTCTGGGAGTACCCTCTCTGCACTTTGCCTGAACTGCTCTTCCATTCGTTGCTGCTGCCTTTCTCTCTTTCGTTCTATCTCCCTGTCTCGTTCTCGCCGTCGCTTACTCCCTTGCCACGCTCGATTTTTCAACTAATACGCCGATGAGAACGGAAACGTAACGTTATCGCGTAAAACAAGCGGCTGGCAACTTTTCTACCCCCTTATATCGTTCCCGTGTCTCTCGTCACTTTGCTAAATCGAGCCATTTCGCTCGTGTAAGTGCCTCTTCTTTTTCTCCTTTCTTCGTATTTTATTACCGTACCGGTGCTTCGTTAAATGCAATTCCCAACGAGGAAACTTCTTTCGACGGGAACGACCGGATCGGGAACGAAACGATAGAATTTTGGAAACGAAGTCTTACGAGGACGTATCGCTTTCCGCGCGAGACCTTTCACGAATTTGCAAACGTTACTCGGGGAAACGCGATCTCTTAGGCTCGCTACTCGTCGAACTCGTCGCCGGAATTCGATAATTCCGTCGACGATATACGCCTCGGCAAGAAGCTGAGCGGATGGGTTGCACTTATGAAACGCATTCGAACGAAAACTCGTTTTGCTGACAAAACAATGGCAGACGAGCGCGCGATGACAATGAAAACAATGGGACAGGTCGCGTGATTAAAAACGTAGGGAAAAAGGGACTCGGTTTTTGTGGGCTCCTCGTTTGCGATCTTCTCCGCGTCCACTATCAGCTTCGTACTCGTGTTCGCGGACGCGTGTCGTATTTGCTCGTTATGTCTCGAGCCTGCAAATTTCATTTCCGCGTTCGTCATTTTCTGGATTTCGCCCTTTTGAAATCTCGCTTTTGGAAAAATTTTTACCCTCTATACGTCTCGTATTCTTTACAGAGTTAGAATTTTACAGTTTCCTGACGGTGTAATAAGTTTAAGATTAATTAAAAGAAACTCTTTTCCGATGGGTCAACGAAGTCTGCCTTAGGTTTTCCTCCTTTCCGGGTAAATAATTCAATAAATTACCGCGGTGGAAAATAAAGGAGGAATCGAGCGGCATAATGGGACCCGTGGGTACCGTGATAGGGACAGTTTTAAATCGAGACAAAGACTGGCAAAAAATAAAGTGCTCGATGGGCTTTTTATCGAACGATTTGGTCAAGCGGTTCCCTTCGGACCGATAAGGGTCGATCAGGTTCTTCCGCCGACTCTCCACGTCCTGTTCAATCGCCACCGTACCCTTTTCTCTGCTCCTTTCTCTCCGTTCTCTTTCCACGTTCGCGAACCTTCTATACACGGTAATTGAAAAAATAGAAGAAAGGCTATTCGTTCCGAATGAAACGCTGTCCGTCATCTTCTCGGCGAACGATTAAAAAATCAAGGTCGACAATTAGAGAACTCCGAGGAGAATTCCGGCTGCCGCGTCGAAAAGTTATTGTTTCAACGAAGAAACTTCTCCCGCTCTTCGAGTTTACAAGTAGATCGAGGACGATCGTGATAAAGCGAGGAAGAGAGAATCGCTCGAGGAGGTAACGAAAGTTTTGGGGCAGCGGGAATTGATTAAAAGGTTGGACGTAACGACAACGTCAGGCACGAGATTGAAAATCATCCTTCTGGCTCTTGTTTCCGGGACTTTCCGATTCTTCGAATTCTCCGTTGTTAGATAGGTTCGCGAGTAAGTAGATCGAAGTCGGGCCACGAGGTAATGCGCTTCGGGTCTCCGGGAAGAAAACTTGGATGCGAGCGAGATTAGTTTACCCGCTAACTTATTATCTTTTTATGCGCGTTCTAAATCGAATATCGTCTCGACGCGTTAACCTCTCTTGCGCGGTTATTTAACGGAGAACCTCGCGGTGTTATTAACGCCAGAAATCGATGCTCTCCCGACGACTAGTACAATGACGTAAAATATTTGTAAAAGTATTCGAAAGTTAGGTGACTCGATTCACCCCATTAAGTCGAAGCTCCTCTCTCAGGACTTTCCACCGAAATAAGGAAGAATCAAGAGCGCTCAGAAGGGTGGAAACATTAAGGTACATAATTCGAAGACGTTTCGCCAAACAGCAAACGAGAAAGAGATCCCGGCGAACGCGTTTAATAAGAAAGACGGTGGCTCCGGGTAGAAGAGAGAGACGCCAAAGTCAATTTGCCGCTGATTTCGAGGCGTTAAGTTTCTTTTCACGACGAGTGTCTGCCTTACGTTGGAACGTAAAAGGCCAGCCAGCCGTTTGAAAACTCTCGTCTAGAATCATTCTACCGAGGAGAATCGGCTATCCTGTCGAGATGTGTCCTTGCTTCGTCGTGATTCGCCCAGGGAAAATGGAACGACTTTACTCCACGACGTTTTTACCCGGCGCCTAGCGTCGCACGAATTTTTGGCCGCGGGAAAAGGATACTCGCGTCGGGTCGTGCCACCGCGATAAACAAGAGTTTCATCGACCGTTAAATCACATCCAGGAACGGCGTCGTCGGTCGGATTAAACTACTAAATTTCAACGCGATTCTCGACCTGTGTCCTAGCTTTCTATATAGCCCGTGTCGTCGCGTTATATCTACGCTCTAATTCCTCGGTTCGTTAGTTTCATAGTGGCTCGATATATCGATATGCGGCGAATAAACACACGGAAGATATTAGGGGTCGTCGTTTCCGGTGCTTCTACCGTTCTCTTTTTCCTTAGACGCTAATGGCGTTTCGGGCAACCCCTGTTTTCTTACGGGGAAGACGCGTCACGGTTCAACCCCGAAGCGCGTCAAATGGATATCGTAAACTAAGCGACCGAACGAAGTTAATAGGAATGCTCGAAACGGCGAGAAATTCGTGATCCAACGCGGTGGAATTGAAACGCGATCGAATCGCACGGCAGAGTGTCTAGTTGGCCGGAATAGGTAGTTGGCAGTCCCCGGGCTTTTCAAAAGTTTCCTCGATACGATTCGAGGCGTCTCGGAGTCCATCGCTAACGCGTTCGAGCTCGCACCTGTTCAGGAGGGGTTGAATTTCCAGCATTGAATTAACTCGAAACAATATATCGCCAGCATTGTGTACCGGGAGCCTCGCTGTTGAGCTTCCACGCTCGGCTACTTCATTTATCAAGTTAAACAATGAACCCGGCCCCTCGTCTCTCCACGGCTATCAGCCCTCTTCGAGGTTTGCTACAGAAAATCTCTTTCCCTCTTTTTCACGGCCTCCCCCTCCGCCGTCCTTCCGTTTCTTTTCTAGCCCACCGTTTCACCGCGATTCGTTCTCGACCGAGCGTGAGATTTTTTCCGCGAGAACACGGAAGAAACGTTTTATCGCACCCTTCTGCCCACCCTCTCTCGCCCCTACCGTGGCGAAGGATAATCAAAAGCGTCGCGTCGCTGATCTTATTGGGAGCGGTCGTTTCATGAAATTCTAACTCAATTTCCGGACTGCCTTCCTCCGCAACGTTATCGCGGTCTAATCGTCCTGGAAACGAATCTTCGCCAGCCTCGAATACGACCCGAAGGTTGTAAAACTGCTACTGGATCAAGGGAATCCACGGAGAATTCGGATAGTCCGGGGATTTTTTATAGCCGCTTACGGATAAAAACGATGCACCTGCGATTTGCGGAGGATAACGTGCCGAGGTATCGATGCCGTGATTCGCAAAGTTTTCTCCATACAGAGTAGTGCTTCGGATTTTACTCGAATCGATAACTGTTCGGTAATTGTCCACTTTATCCACGCAAGAAATAACAGTTGACTAGTACATTTTATTATTAGATACGCCTAAATGTCTTTTATTTCGACCGCTGCAGCGTGGTCTCTTCGCGCAACAATTTTAATTAGTACGTTCTCGAGCACTAGCGAAAATGAGAAATCGTCGCGCGAAGAGAAAAATGTAATTCGCGTCAGCTCGACGATTCTTAGAGTCCCTGCCACGCGCGTAAATAGCGTCAGAAAACGATTGTCCGCGGAAACGGCTTTTGTTTAAAAGCTTTCGAAACTGCGAGAACCATCTCGGGAATATCGAAACGGAACAGAGATGATATAGCCCAGATTCCTTTTTTCAAGAATATCACAATGTTATTTTGCTCGAAAACGCGATTCGACGCGACAGTTGTAAAGCTGCAGAGAGCCAGCTCTTTCTCAGTTTTTCGTGCGATTCTTCTAAGCGACACGGATAGCAAAAAGTAGAGCTTAAAATGTTTCGATTCGCGGCAGAACACGCGCAAAAGAAAGAAGGTTCATGAATCAGCGCTCGGATGCCGGTATTGACCCAGGCATCCAACGTAGACCGCGAACCGTAACGATATTCGCGTTAACTAGTCTCTCGGAGATATTTTAATTGCCGGTCATTAAACGGCCGCACGTCGTCGCGCGGTGTGCCCTCTCGATTCCACGGGCTTTACGTTTAATTGGGCATGCTCGAGAATAGATAATGTTAGGCGCGCGCGAGAGCAAAAGGTATTCGGGAACAGCCCGATCGCCGACCGGTGAAATACGACTGTCGGAAGACAAGGACGCTATCGATGCCGTCGTTCCCTTTTGGGAGTTCTTTTTCTCCGTGATAAGTGAACGACGAAAATGTTCAGAAAGGAGGAAGCGGGAGGAGAAAAAGGGAAAGTAGAGGAAAACGAGCACGGCGAAGGAGAGTCGCGTTCGAAGAGACGGCCGGTAGTTTAATTTATAAATAGAGCTGCCGGGAACGGACGCTGGTAGTTAATAAGCCCTCGCTTTGAACTTCCCAACGAGAACGGGGATCCACGCCGAGGATCGATTCGAGATTTAGATAATACCCTCTATTAGTTCTCTCGTAATTAGAGGTGCCTCGCCGGAAGCCGATCGCGTCGATGATCCTTTTCGCGCCAGATACGCTCCGACTTAATGTCCGCGTTTCAACTAAATTCCCCAAACAATTACGCGGTAGCTAAGAATTATGTACGATCGCGTTAAATTCGAGGACAGAGATTTTTCGAACGAAGGCCTGCTTTCTGAAAGAGCCTGCTTTGAACGGTTTTAACCGTAACGAAGCAATGAAAGGCTCGGAACTTTTATTCGTCGTGCTTTCACGATCCATTTGTGATTATCGTAAAACGCGAAGACAGGATTAAGAGAAAGAAGAATACTCCCGCATCGGGTCCGAATAATGGTCGACGCGTTCCACTGGCATCGAGAAAGTACTCTCACGGTCCAACCGGAAATGGTAGCGTCATTTAGAGCCATTTGCAAAACCCGTCCCGCTTCAATTTACCCTCCTACACGTTCCACCGTGAAATACTCGCGCGTAAAACGACGCTGGCTAGCCGGTTCAGACTCGGCAGAGCGAGAGAGACGGCGAGAGGACACGTCGCTACTAGAGAAGAGGCTAATCTTCTCGAGGTAGCTGAATTTTTCAGGCATCGATTCGAAGAGTAACTCCTCCTCTGTTCGCCGCCTCTCGCTGAAAAGTCGCTCACGAGAAATTCGCGATCGAGAGAATCCACTAACCGAGAGGGAAAAAGTAGAGGGAGGATTTTCACTTTGCGATTCTCTCACCTAATTCGCCTAAAGGTCGCTCGTAACCGAGAAGCTTCGTTCGTGACGGCTACGATTGGCTGATCTTCGATTTCTTTACACGCTTTGTATCCTCGGAGCTACCGACGGTTTTCTTTTTAACAATACTCTGTGTACAGGGTGTCCCGTGATTCTTATCGATCTCGATAACTTTGCGACCGGCCTCGCACAGATTTAAAAGGTTAGTCGATAATTCAGAGGGTGAGAGAGGCTAGAAACCGAAAGTTCCCTTTTCGAGCTTGGCTCGGACCGTTATTTGCCGAGAGCACAATTAGAGGCTTCAGTATGAAATGACCGACGAAAGCGACTATCGAATCGTAGAAAGTTCGATTGGGTGACAAGAGAGTATCGCGTAAAACGTTACGTAAAAGATTTCCGATGCGAGTCGCGGATCGCTGATAAGTACGCGGTTGCTATGAAAATTGAACAAAGAGATATACGATTTTCATTCGCGAACGGCTCTTATCGGGCCGCAGCAGCGAAGTCGTTCGATGAAAGAGCCTAAAAAGGAAAGAATAATAAAGAAAAAAAAGGAGCGGAGGGACGAAGGCGGGCCAAGCGCGACGACAAGATACGAAACGACGAGGACCGGCTGCACTTACGGGATGACACGATAATAAAAGCACACCCACGCTACACGCTTACTTCCCCCGTTGGCCTGCTTCCTTTTGTACGTACGCATGGGTTTCCACTTGTCTGGCCGCTGATTCACCGACCGCCGCCGGAAACGACGGCGAAAATAGCGCCAGAATAACGAAGATCGCAACTACGACGACGGCTTTATAGTTATATTGTCAGCGCTCGTTGCATCCGCTTCGCTTCCGTGCCGTCGAGTTCTACTCGTTCGCGCAGAGATACCTGTCTCTCTGTTTTCTAGTCTGCCTCGTGAAAACCTGGAAATACCTCGATGAAATACTGTCCGTGAGCCGAGTGCGTTGAAACCCGCGCGTGCACGGAATTTCAGCTCCATTTTTGAACGCCCCTTTTGCGCGAGATATCTGCTATAATAGACCAGACTCTACGGCTAATCCGTGACATCGGGATTTTCCTAGCGTTCGAGGATTCCGCAGTTAGACAATAGCAGTCTGTACGGACAAAATTTTATTAATCCTCTAAATTACCGCTCGTGAAAATGGCATACGCTCTAGACTTCGCTAACACCGCGAAATTTTAGCACCCGCGATTTTGCTAGGGGCTCTAGACTCGTTTAATCCTCTCGAGCCACGAGCACGTTATAGCGTACACGTTTGCTTTGTTTCGAATTTGAATACAAGTACGCTTCTATAGTCGAGAAACGTTCGCCGCGATAATCTGTTTGCTTCGAAATACTATATCGGTAATCCGCTCGTTTCGCGCGGAGGAAATTAGATCCGAAAAGGTTAATAGAATGGAGCGGAACTCCGTGCAGAGGGAAACATTATCGAAGGCGTGTTATGAAAGAAAAGGATTGGCAACGTTTTCGCGTAAACGCATTTACCTAAACTAATCGAGTCAGCCTGCAAGGCGGTTTACGAACCTCTTCTAAAAATACAGCGAATCGATATCGAACAAAACGGTAGTCTTAGGTCAAGGATGATGAACGCACGACGCGGCTAATTTACCGCGACGAATCCTATCGTTAGCTCTGAAACCGCCTCGTTTACCGTGAAATATGTCCGACGAAGAGTGCGTCGGATATTTCATTCGTCTTAATTTCGAACGGGAGAAATATCTGGTGGGTTAAAGAGAGCATAACCGATCGTGGCAGTCGGAAAAATCCGCTCCGGAATCCGCTGTTCGATCACGCTCGACTAACGCTCATCCAATCGCGGAAGAACGGACCACGACTAAGGGATCACGGCAGGAAGGGGATGATGAATTACCGAAGGAACCATCAATCATTGTCATAAATAGCTCGAAGATCGAGGGAGCAACCCCGAGCTACGGCGACGGCCTTTTGCTAAGATAATTACCAGCACCTTTCCAGTAATAACCCTGCTGGCTGTACGCTACCAGTCTGTTAAGTATTATCGTTCGATTTTCCTGGGGGTCCGGTTTCATCCGCTGAACCGTAACGACTCTATAAGCGGAGGGTAGTTTTTACTGCGCGTATTATTTTACTCCGAGATATCTCATTTTAAAATTAATAAACGAGATTTGGAAGAAACGTGGAAACCCAATTAGGCTGAGGCTTTTATTAGATCGTACTTAGAGCAGGAAAAGCATAGTAATTTTGTGCTAAACAACTATTTAGCGAAATTTTCGATAAGAGACAGCAGCAGCTCGGTTAACTCGATCGCTGGTTCTGGACTGCGTTCGGCGATCGTCGAAGCAGTCGTCGATATCGGCAAAGAGGCAAGGGGGGATGGGGCGTTAGAATTGTTTGCGGTGGCCGCGGTGCTCGCCACCGAGGGGTAGCTTGAATTAATGGCCACGATCCTACATTCAACCTCCTTAGTCCGGATTAGTACTGACACGAATGGCGTGTCATTGGGAACCGGGATTCTCGGGGATGGTCTGGCGCTAAGCAGACGCCGAGAATTCCCTGCGGAGCCAGGGGGAAAGGGAACAGAGTTTCCGATGCTGTTCCCGTATGGCCGGCGTAACCGCGGATTTCGAAGCCGTGCTACGGCGTCGTTTACACGCGATACACGGCTACCATCCTCCAGATTCGCCCGGTAAATAGTGTAACGCGACACGGTACGATGCAGTTTTTATTAGAGAAGCTCCTTCGTAGTCCCTCGAGCAGCCAGCCCGATACGAGAAACACACCGGGTGCAAGTGTCGTGAGAAATTTGGCCAATGAACGGCGTACCGAGTTGCCTGCCACGTACCTTTTTAATATTAAATTACCTCGTACGAACTGTCGATTCAAATGCTGTCTGCACGCACCTCCTGGGATAGTTCATGACTTTGTACTCCGAGATTTTGAGTATGCTGAGAGGATGTTTAACGCGAGGTGTTTGTGCCACGGCAGATGTTCGCCAGGATTTCCCTGGCTTTGGACTTTGATGTCGAACGTTGCCGAGTAAACGTTTCGTGCAAAAATCCAAAGTCACTCAAAGGTTCTTTGTACAAAAAAATATGCGCAACCTCGCTGCAACAATAACATCGTTTCCGACATCTCGATCGCGGGAAGCGTCTCGTAGCGGTCGATTAATAGATCCGTCGAGACTTCTCGTGGCGATTCGGGTATCCAGAGTCGAACGTGGATTTTTCGCGATGGAAAGGTGAAAAAGCGAGACTCTCGAGGAACCGTGAAGGAGAATCGATCGAGCAGGGATAACAAGCCCGTGGAAACGGCGCGATGCCGCAACTCGACTATACGAGGGATAATATTACCCGCTATATAGGCGCGTAGTCATTAATTCTATCGATTTCGCCGTCCTACTTGGTAAGTTCCTCGTTATTCCTGTCCTCAGACCTCTCGCAGAGATTACAACGAGCTAAAGGACGCGCTCGAGGATTCTGGGTAACGAGCTACTCAGACTAGTCGTACCTAAATTCTAAACACTCCCGGGTAATTAGAACAAGCGAATCCCTCGATTTCCTCGTCAACAACTTCATCCCCATCTGCTGTTTCCTTTCCGCCATCCTTCTCTCTCCGGCCGTTAACCGCTCGATCCTTTTCGGACCTGCTCTACTTCCAACGCGCTAAACGATATTCTCCCGTCTTTCAGATTAATAAACAACTTCTTCGGTGGTCGGCACCGAATAAATTACGACTTGATCCTTACCGTTTCGGGATTAACACGTTGACTGCCGCGCGCATTTTACGTGGTTTGCCCGTGACGGTAACAATGGTATGATTTAAAATTTGATCAGTATCTATATTTACTCTATTTAACTATGGTCGCGTCGCCGGTCACCGGTGACCCCCACGGCAGCCAACGCGTTAATAACCGGTCGAGTTTTAATTGGCGGTTAGAAAATACGGAAACGCGTTGCTTGGCGTGGCTGAAATCTTTCCGGGAACCCCTCGACGGGGTGGAAATCCGAACTGGAGGGATATCCGGCTTATCTGTGACCCTAGAGAAGAAAAAATCGCCCGTTGCGTTCGACGTTATCTGTCTCGCTTATCTAGGTCCTCCCCCAAGCTCGTCGGATTTGCGTTCGCAGAGGATGCGGGGTTAACCGAACCGCTTAGGAGAAACGCTTTCGTCTCGCTCGTAACGATCAGCGCGATGATTAGGCCTATCTGGAGTATTAATCGAGCTCGTTTGTAAGACGGACACCAGCGAGTGTTATTAAATTTCATCACGCGTGCCGGACGCGTATCGTTTCGTTCGCTTTTGGCTCTAGGGGTTGCTTCGCTCCCCCTTTCCGACGCTGAAACCGCCGCATCCTTCTTCTTCTTCTCTACATAATTTATGGCTACTCTGTGCACTGTTCCGGGCAAAAGCGTTCTCGGAATTTGCCAACGCGCGTGTATACCTTGTATGACCAAATCTGATAATGATTTTAATTCATTCGTTTCGCTATTCCGTGTCCCGTTTGACCGGTCAAGGTGGAATCGTTACACCTTTACAATTTAAGGAATGAAAAATATTTATAACGCTAGGAATAATACCTCGTAGCGTTTACAATACGAATAGTATAATATTTTTAACGCTAGCTAGTTAATAACGAACCGTTTACAGAACTCTGTTAACGGAAGCCTGGCTAAGCGAGAATTGAATTAAAACTGCAAGTGAACCTCCGGCTATTGGTCGTGCATTTACAAATTATCGAACCAAATGGATATGCATTACACAGTATTTACATTTCGATAATTATACCGCGAGCAATCGAAATCGTGTTGCCTTGTTCGCTACGCTTTAAACATTCAACGATATCGCTGCAATGGTAATTACATAGTTCAACGAAGTTACTTTGTTGTTTTCATCGATTTCCATCGAGTGCACAAACCAGTACGATACAGGTTAATTTTTTAACGCAATACCTTTTCGCTAGAAAATAAATCTCCCATGTGCCATGGACAGATTTTAAAAAAGTTTTACGTGTCTCGCACTGTCGTATATTTTTACGTGATCAAACGTGCGGGATAAATTATTTAATACAATATTTTTACTCAAAACGAAGGAACCAAATAAAGTTCCGTTTATTATCCGTAAGTTTCAGCGAGGGTAAATACGAAACTTTTTAAAAATTCCATCGGAGGAGTTTCCAAACGCAGACAGATAGGTTTAGACTCGCGAAGATTGTCGGGAGTCAGTTTTCGGTATGCCTTATATTGAATTTGAAAGAACCGAAAGGAAGTCGGGCGGGGACCCTGCATTCAACGTTCTCCCTTTCTTCCTGTTCGCGGTCCCTTTCTTCCGTAACTCTGCCGTCAGGCAGCGACAAAAAGTTTGCAAAATTAAATATTGATTTTGTTTGCGTGCATAAGAACGTTTGCGCCGGGAGTAGAAATCTCGGCAAGTTTATCGCTGATTCTGACCGAAAATCCACTTATACCGAGTTTTAAGGCTAGCGTTGGGGTTCTTCGCCCCTCTGCTTCACGATTTAGTCCTCTATTTGCGTGCCGTTGTGTCGATCTGTCGATAACTTTCGATCCCTACCACTTTCTGCTTCTGTTGAGCCAACAAAAGTTTGCGTACCTTAAATAAATTTTCACTTTCTGGTTATATTAGCGTCGGCTTCAAAAGGTCTGTGAAGAGGGAATCAACTTTGTTACGGTCTGAACAATTTTTCTAACTGGAGCTTTAATTGCTGTCGTTGAAAGACGATGCCTAGAATGCAGGCATTTATTGCTTCTTTATTAATTGTATGACCGTTAATGAGGATTGCAAGTGGTGATGAGTGTTCGTTGAAAAACGCATGAATGCCGTGAATGTTCATTTAATTTCTAACCAGTCTTACGTTATCCTCGAACTTTTAAAGACGTGCGTGTTATTTCTTGAGAGATTAATTAAATATTTTAAATACTGTTTCGTTAATAAATGTATTGTAGAATATTATTTAATAATCAAAAAGGTTAATGAAATTTATTAACAAAGAATGAATAGTTATAATTAATTAAACACAACACAAATGGAATCTCTCGAATTATAAATCGCACACGTCTTCATCTCACGATTTCTCTCAAAGCCATGCCCTCTTAGCTTCCAAAACATTCGATCACACCCAAAAGACAATCTTACAATCTTCTAGCAACCTTACATGCAAACTTCAATCATACCATACGCGAGCTTCATTCATATTATGCACGATCATACAATTACATAGTACATACACACACACATACCACAGTATTAATTAGTTAAAGTACTACTAGAATATATTACTTTGAATTTAAAGTATGAGCCAAGTAATGCAAGCGTAAATACAAGTAAACCAAAGGTTATCGTGTTAAGGGAATTGCAAAGTAGCTGCAAGATGCGATATTTAAGAGAAGATTGTTGCGATCGAAGCGGAATGTGCGTGCGCGTCCTACGAGGTTCTCGAGGACTCATTATCTAGTTGACTAACAGTCAGAATTAGAGACGCGAGTTGAATCGACTAAACAGGATAACCGATTTAATTCCCTCTCCATCCGTGGACCTCGGTCAGCCACTTCAGCGAATGAAATACGTGCGAATCTCTTTAATCGCGGAAAGGTTTAACGAGATCCGTAGACGTCGTAAATTCTCCCTTATTTCCAAATTAACCTAACTCGAGTAGTTTTTTTATTCGCGCGAGACCAACGCGCCCAAACTGACCGTCGACAATATTAATATTTCTGCGAGGAGGAGGCGTCTTGGCAGACCTATCCACGCACCAGCAACTGGACCGGAAGTGTCCATTACGCGCGAGGAAAATTAAGTCCCGCGCATAATAGAGCCACTTGCGTCCACACGACGCTTCTCGCGACTATATTTCATTCGAACGTATTTTTCTCTTTTCTTTCGTTCGAGTAGCGAACTATTAGTTAATCGCATCTTCTTCGAGCTAATTGGACAGGAAATTTGAATTTTATTCGAGCAAACTCGTTATAGGAAGAATCGGATTATACTCGAAAGCGCGTTAATCGAATCTGTACGGGGGAAGAATTTAATAGAAGCCACTAACCTCGTAGAATTCGGATGTACATTAATGACAGACAACATTTGGTTCGCGTGCTCGTTGAAAGCGTGCTCGGGGCCACTCTAAAGATGATTAATCGATCTGATAGGTTAATTAACCGGCGCGGTTTCATTAGAGAGGTCCCTAGTGACCGGTGGCTATGCCGGGAATTTCGCTAAAATTCCCATTGGTTCCGACATTCTCGTGCGATGAATTTTGAGGGCCGGCAGCTCTGCCGCGCTCTTTAACTACAAGCGTTTTTTCCTTTTCATTTTTTTCAATTACGCCGTCACGGGCGTTCGTAATTATCGTTAGCAAGTTTGCAACTGGGTCAGAAGCATGGCGTAAACGACACCCAGAACCAAAGAATTTCTTCCGTTCGTGGAAGGAACATTCCGTTCGCAACGGGCTCTAACGAGCATCTTATAACGCTGAAAGGAACTCGGTACCTTTGGCTTCTCAACCTACGCGAAAATTCGAAGTTTCGTAATTGGGAACTCCACCATCCGGAAATCGCGCTCTTTCGACACGCAGAAAGAATACATTTATCCGGCGGAATATTTACGAGACAAAGCGTGTTAAGAGCCTCTGAAAGTTTCCGAATGCAACTCGAACGGATCCTCTTGGCGAAACAGTCTCTTCGGAGGATTAACGCTGATCGATTTCGAATTGTCCGCGTCTTTACGAAGAAACGTTTCGGCAATACGAAAAGAATCGAGAGAAGGAAAGTTAAGAGCTCGTTAAATCTGTTCTTAACTCCGTACCTGCGTAAAGCTTCGTTTAATACTTTGTTCAACTTTGTACTACTTAGCTCGCTTAATTTAATTGCCATATTTCATTGCACTTTCGACCTTGCTAACTGAACGTCGCGACAGATCCATTCAAAAACCACATAAAAATTTTCTAATTCTCTTCCTAATACTACCTCTGATTGTCTAGCGATGTCGTCAACATACATACCAACATATGTGAATAAATACAAAAAAATTAATAAGCAGGATCGAGAAACAGTCGCGCGCAAAGTTGTCAGCTCGAGGGGCGGTGAAATTGAAAACGAAAGAAGCTCGAAAATCGTAGCATTTCCCGAATCCGACGTCACGAACGAGCATCGCGTCGAATTGACGGGGTAAAGCGGGTTATACGTGTCCCGTCAGAACACGCGGTTGTCTGTCAAGCATAAAGCGAGACTCGCGATGACATTTTCGATGGCCTTACATCTCCAGCTGGTTGCTCGCACTCCGACCACGTTTCCACGCTGTCTAGCCTGTGCCGGGAATATCAAAAGCTCTCGCTTTTACGCGCGACAACTCCGAGCTTTGCTATCGGTTTCTTGCGGTAACGCGTGTCACGCCGATAACGTAAACTGGCACACCAGGAAACGTTGTTTGACGCACGCGAAAACCTACCCTCGAGTTGTCTCGGAGGGGAAGTTCCGTCGTTTGTTAGAAAAGCTTTCGATTCTGAAACGGAATTCGAAGTAGAACGATACTGTCGTTTTTCTTTTGTTATTTCTTGTTTTTATGGATTGTTTAAAAAGCGAGATATTGAATAAAAGTTTTTTTTTTGTTTCAGGTAAGTTGGACGTTAAAGGATGTTTCTGAATGTTGACACGATTCTTGAGGATCGGAAAACACGTTTGTTACACGATTGTATTCGTGTCTTCAGGTAAGATTGAATGTAACTAATTAATATAATTCATTCGTATAATTTTAATACTTGCAAGAAGAACGGACTCATTATGCTGTTTACAAATGTGTCTCATTAAAAGACAAATACTCAATAGTTCTATCAGATGTCTTATTTAAAATATACTTGATTGCTTAATATAAAATATACTTAATTAGAATGAATAAATTGATGGTACAGAAAAAAATAAAACCTTCGTAAAAAAGGAGAGATTTGAACCCTAGTCGACAGGGTAGAAATTTGGCACTTCACCGCCGCGCTATCTTAGCACTCTATAATTGTCTCCACCAAAACAGTATTTATTGTAAGAATGAAATTTTACATCACAGTGGAAACTGCCGTTTATGGTCAGACATACGATACAAATTATTAAGAAATTCCTTTTGTTTCTTTCGGAGTGTTTGTACAACCGTATACTGGGGTTGTTAATCAATTAGAAAAGTAAGAAACGAGTGCGAAGCGAAAGAGCAGCGATCTCGCGTATCGCATTGCGAAGTGTCTCGGCAGCGCGCACCGTAAATCAGCTATCCCGGCAATTACATTAGAGAAGGAAGTAGAAAAATAGAAGGCAAGAGCAGGCATCGAGCAACGGTTACCGCAGCCGGGCGAAAAGGGTGATTAGCAGGCGAGCGTTGGGTAGGTTCGCGAGAAGAGCGTCGGACAGGAGGTGCAGTTTGGCAGCCCTCCCGATTCCGTATTCTGCAGTGATGCGCCACATCCCAGCAGCGGTGCGTCGCCTCGTGCCGTTGTTATTGTTGTGTTCGGAACGGTGCAGCCAACGAGAGGGAGCGCGCTTAATTCCCGTCCCCGTTCAACCGACGGAGACAACCGGACATTTTTGTTTGGGGTTACAACGCGCATGTGACGTACGGGTACACTCTAACCCCCTCTCTCGGTCTCTCTTTCTGTCCTCTCTAGAGCTCGACACAAGTCCGATGCTAGAACACAAGTTCCCTCTCAGTGGCCCGTGAACCGCGACCGGAGCAACACGCGCTCTTGTTGTCGCTCGATCGATCATTGTTTCGCCAGACACGCGATTACGCCTCCTCTTTCTACCTATTATACGCTTCTCTTCTCTCTCCGTACCTGTCTTCGTGGAACGCTCGCCGCTTCCGCCATGGACAACGCTTCCGGTCCTTCCTTCGACGAGTCTCGAACGTCCTACGTGTCGAGTGATCAGTGACTCGTGTTACTCGATCGTGCCGCACACTTTTTCCGCCCTCTACAAACTTATATAATGGACAATTTGTGCTATTAATATTTCACTTTTCGATACAAGGTTATTTCGAGCGGTATAAAGGTTAGAAGTAAGGGTGCTCGGAGTAACGGTAAGGGTTGTGACAGTGAACAGCGTGTGGTATAGCTGGGTACCCGGGTATTTTCCCTATTCGGAGGATCGTAATTGTTTCTTCGTAACGTAATGCAAATTACTATGCATGCTCTACGATTTATTCGAGTTTCTCCAGCATAATAAAGAAGTAGTTCTTTAATAAAGTAAGATAAGGAAGTTAACCGCGTTCGATATTCTTTTGTTATTGCAATTGTTTAACTCGAATTCTTTCAACACTTGCTACAGCGTCACGAATTCGATTAATTACGAAAACGGAAGCAGAAGAAACCTTTAGAAACTCAAATCTACGTTACACGGCAACAAATTACCATAATAGACATAACTGAAATAATAAGCGAAGAGTAAATAACGTGTCCAACCACGGATATCGCTTTTCACCGTAACAGTGAACGCGTTAACGAATCAAGGGGTGATCGCGGACGAATTATACGGAGTACGGGAACTGTAAAGCGTGTCGTTAAATTAAAAAACGAATCCTTAATGAATACAGCGCTTGGTATTATCATACGGCGTAGCAGGTATGACTTTACCGTGGCAGTCATCGCGTTAACGCTCGGTTAATGAAGTTACGATAATGACAGAGGGATTCCGCGTTCGTCGCGTTCGAGGCGCGAGGTTGAACACGCGACCGGTGTAATAACGAGAGAATCGATGTCCGCCACCCTCGTCGATACCAAAGCACTTTTCCCTGCTAATTCATTCGTTTGTTCGTCGAATGTACCGTGCATTACCTACCGCTCGGTTAATTACTCGCTTACGCCTGGTCATCGCTTTCAACCGTTTAACAATCTTTGTAGTTCGTTTTTATATTCACCGACATCTATGTATCGCAATCTTATTCTTTTCATCTTTCGTGTTGGGAGATATTTTGAATTATAATTTTGATAAATTATAAGATTCGTTTTGTGGTAAATTTTGTCGATCTGGAAAGGAGCGCGAAGTCCTCGTGATTGCGACACGAGTCTCGAATGAATCCGTTCGAAGCGGCACAATTAGCGCCGTTCGTAATCGGCGATACTAATTAGCAGGTAAACGGCGCGGAAAAAAATCAAGGGTTTCTTTCGTGTCGGTAATTAATCGGTCCCGACACTCTCGACTTCGCAGCCAATTAGCGGAGTGGCTCGATTCGACCGAACAAACTCTTTCGCGCGTTTCAATCGCTTTTCTTTCACGAATTTTAAACGTGTCGCCACTCGACACTGTCCCATTATTCCTTTTCTGCGAACGTACACAGAGCGTATCGTAACGAGTGGAATCCGATTCGCTGGCAAAAAGAAGAGACGCGATCATTTTTCTTCGACTTCGATTCTAGAGGATCTATAGGATAAATAGGCCCTGTTACGAGAAAAGTAGAAGAGCAAACGACGAACGTTAGCGAGATCGAGAACGCATTACGAAACCATCGTTGCGCGTCGATTCAATTTGCCTGTAAGGCTCGATTACCCCGATACAAAAAAGAAGGATACGTCCCACGTAGAAGAAAAAGAACGCGAAGATAAATGACTGTTAATCGACGACGATGACATCACGGACGGTTGCTCTTGAAAATTACCTCGGAACGTAGATTCGCCTGGTTGGCCGTGTTCGCCATTTCCTTTCTCTCGGTCTGTCCACACGGCTTTTAATCCCTCGATTTAACCGGGGAGGCTCGCGAATATCGTCGCTGAAAGAGAGGTAAAAGGCTGCATTGTCGATCGTATTCGGCCGGTATCAGTTTCCATTCGGCGTGCCGGTCGGAGGATGAGTCCGGCCCTTTTTCAATTAAGCTTTGATCACAGAGTCGAGATAAAACGCGTCGAGAGCCCCGGCGAACATCGGTCGATCCGGGCAGGAGGGGCAACAGAGGGCAGCAGGAGGGCAGGAAAAGCACCAACCACTTTCCTAGTCGAACGCGTTAAACGAACAAAAAGGAACGCCGGTTTAGCGTGATCACCTTTTGACAACGTGTACCTTTCACCGTGTATCCGCTTATTATACGTCGACGAACCGAGATCCGTCGATTGTTTGCGATTGAACGAACAGGAAACCTGATTCGATGACCTTTCGATCTCTGTCTTCTCTCTGGTTTCGACTTAAGCCTTCGAAATTAGGTTCGCTGCTCTTTAGATCTACCTCGAACATTTTTCATATTTTCTTCTTGCCGATATTTTTCACGACCCCCTAAGAAATTCCCCGCGATTCTTTAAGGCTCAAGAGAAATTCGGGTAGGTTGTATACTCGAAGAATAAGGGGATGATCGATAAGGAGGTAAAAAGTAGAGAAGATGGCGAGTTTAACAGGATATATCTTCCCGGTTCGGGGCCGTCTCCTATTTTAACCGACATATAAATTACGACTGGTGAGTCGACCGAGTGTTCGTCTTTTTGCCGGTGCTTTCGAACTTTTCGTCGTCCGCGAACGTTGGAGAGAGACAGGCCAGGGTCCGGAGGGAGCAGCAACGAAAGGGAAGACACGTGGAAAGCGACGTGCAAAGCAACAAAACGATAAGAGAGAAATCGAGCGAGTCAGAGGGTGAGCGACGACGAGAAACACGGCGTCGAGGGTGTTCTCCGAGCTTGGATCGACTGTTTTCACTCGGTGGATATTTTTAAGCCCCGTTTGGAACGACCGATTTCCAGGAGGAAGAAGGCTTTCTCTACCGGTCCGAGAAAGACGGAACGAGATGCACGGTCACGGATAATCGAGAAAGAAAAGGCTGCGTCCCATCTTCTTCGTTTGTTCGCTCTGGGGACACGCTTGTTTCGGACTAATTGAGCCCGGGAAAAACGCGTCACTTATTTTTCTTACCGTTCCCTGCTTCGTTACTTCACTGATTTCCATGCCTCTCCTGCATGCTACTCCCTCGGTTTATTAGCTTTTATATAGTGTTTCTCTACGAAGTCCTTCACCGGCTTAGCTAGGGTTACTCCCCACAAAATGTGAACTCGATGAACCTGACGCGTCTCGTATTAGGAACTCGAAATTTTCAATTATTCCTGAAGAAGGAAATTTGCGCCCTTTGAACGAAAGAGTTTATGGATGACGAGACTTCGATTTTCAAATCGTCACGGGATGCGCGAACATACTTTTCCCGTTTAATTTCCCGCGAGACGTAAGCAGCCAGCTCGATTCAATTTTTCCGCCTAGTACACGCGTCGCTTTAATAAACACCGTTTGGTCCGTTGTAGCAGGTTTTTAATTTTCGTTAAAAATCGTCTCGACGATCTCTCGACCCTTCTCGATGTTTGAACGAACCGCTGGTTAATTGGCGAGCGAGCGATAGATCGTAGTTCAGGTCAAAGCGGAGCCTCTTCTTCGGTCGTGGCTCATTTAATTACCGAAACGCCAACTCGACAGGGTGCTCCGCAAACACGTAAATACGCTCGTCGATCTTTCGTTTATTTACGAACCGACTACCGTGTACTTTACGTTCATCGACGACGGGGCTCGCTAATTTCTAACGCTTTGACTTGTTCCTACGATCAAATTATTCTACACGAATCGAGAATAAAATTAAGTTTAATCGCTACCACCCGCAGATTGGCGACAAGTAAAAACTGCAAGGAACGATCGTAACGCGTAAAGAGGTTACCGAGCGTTTGATCGATAAAGTGTTTAAGTGATAAAGTGTTGAACCGATTTTTGATTAATCGTTCGGATCGTGTTTCGGTAAAACGAACACGTGGCGTGGATTCGATTTCGCTTCCGTTCGCGTCGACACAGGATGGCCAAGAGTCGATTTCTTTCGAAGGAAAGAGCGATAGGCGAGTGAACAAGTGCGATCGAGAGAAGCTGTGGAGAGAAACTGTGACAAATGGTTCAACCCGTGCAAACGGAGAACAACAACTCCGCCTTGGACATGGAGTCGTTCGAGGAGATGCTTCGCAAGGTAACTCTTCCCTCTAATTTTAAACCCGATAGGAAATAAATCTTGCAGCTTACCTATAATTAACCCTTTTTCTACTCGTTCGCATCTTTAAGAAGTAAACTGTTATCTAAACGATAGCCCCGGAGCGCTGTTTACCCGCAAAGGGAGTAAATTATTAAACTTCTCCGCGGTTAATCGATACGTTAGTTAACGATGACCATTTTCGTCGTTGCACAGCAGTATAGTATTAATTCCTATAACGATTAAAGAGCAAAAATGTTTGGACAAACGCGTTATTATGATCCACGTGCCATTCACTCGATTTATCATGGTCATTTAACGGGTTAAAGCAAGAATCACATTACGTTCTACGAAGCAGGCCCAAAGACGTACGAATACGAGGAGGGGAAAAGGTTTTTTAACTGCTACTTCCTGTAATGTATTCCGTCAGGCATCGCTGAATGGACCACTTAGCGAGCATCCCGCACACGCGTGCCCTCTCTAAAGAGCTGCCCTCTCGCCATAAGCGCTTTACCGTCGGTCTAAAGTCGAAAGCCTATTCCTCCGACCACCTACAGGATGCTTCAAACAACTCCTACACAGAGAACGTTGTAAATTCTTCCTGCTGAAACCACTCTTTCCTCCGCTTCACTTTCCTTTTCAAAATCTGCGCCATTAAAGATCAAGTGTTCTACGTTTAACCCTTTCGATCGTTACATCTCAGAAATAGCTGCAAATCGCGAAACGTTTATGGAAAAATTTATGCCTTTCTCGATACGTAACTTTTTATTTCGTTTCATGGAGAATTGTGTCTTTGTCTTAGCTTTTTATTAAGAAGAGAAAGATATATTAACCCCTTCCCGTGCTTTGACGAGTCTCACTCGTGACGCACTCACAACTCAAATGTGATAAACCTTACTCAAATTTTGAATACTCTTCAACTTGAAGTTTAGATCCAACTATAATTTGCGTTGTCAAGGATCCCTGAATATAAAATACTTAGAACATATTCATTTTCTTTGTTCGTTTTAATGTTATAGTCCCGAATGGTTAGTCTTGACTGACGCACCTCATAAATAAATGGCACGGGAAGGGGTTAAGGTAGTCGCCGAGGTGCATCATCAGGTATAATCGTTTTGTTTTGGAATTATAGGAAACAACGTGGTTTATGAAAATCGTGCGTTGCAAGAGTTTTGAAGCAACCCGTAAATGTACGCGGTACTCTCCCCTTTAGGCTTTCTAATAACGCGTTAATGGTCAATTCAGCAGAAAATAGCAATCCCCTTGCTCATCGACTATCGAGGACACTTCTACCGCGTTTTTTTCACGCGACCCGCTATAACTCCACCCTCTCGCGAAAAGAACATCGCTCTTCGAATGTCGCTGAAAACGACGCCGTGGTAAGGGGAGCAGACCTTCGACAAGTTGCCTCTCTTTCTCCGCGTTTCTAAGGGTCCATTGGATGTGGACAAATAAGCAGGAACTACCCTTTTCAAATTATTCAGGAAGAGAGTTCTTTATCGCCGACTCTTTCATCCGTTCGTGACATAAAACATCTTAAGAAAACGTTAAACGTCGAAATTTTAGAGCATACATTCATCGTTGAAGATTGACGTCCACGCGATACCGCGGGACATGTTCTTGACTCGTCGTTGCAGCACGCAACAGCTGTTCGAGTTGGCTGGCGTTACGTTTTGAATCATCGCCGATTTTACGTAACAATTGCGGTAAAACTGTACACGTTTTACTCTTTAGCATAAAAAAACCTTTCCTTCCTCTCCCTTTTAAGCGCTTTTTCCTGCCTCGACTCTCTCTTTCTGGTAACTTTGTCCGATACGGGAGAAAAAATAAAGGGAAAAGCTCGATTCTCGCGTAGCCGCGGTAATGCAGCTTTAATGCAGAGCTCGCGAAGGGAAAGTTGTGTCATTTCCCTTTGACGATTTTCCACGTCAAACGACCGCGCTGATTTCCACGTTGGGGTATTAGCTTTTTACTCGCCATCGACTGTCTCCGCGCGTTGCATTTTCTGCTTTTTAAGTAAAACGGGGAAAGAGAAGAGATTGTAACGCGATAGATTCTCGAAACTTTTGCGCTCGCCGCGATAAAACCTCGATCGCTTTTTCCGCGATAAATTCAATCCGTTTCTTTCTCGCTTTCCTCTTTTCCTCGATACCATCCGTGGTTTTTCAATCGATGGCGAAAGGAAAATCAAAACGTTACGTGTGATGAGAGTCTCTCGGAAAATGTGCACGAAACATGGTTCGACTTTATAGCTTTTTCTGTACACATGAAAATCGCGAACAAGTAGTATTATTATTGAAAAAAAGAAATAAAATAAGATCATACATTGTAACACTAAATTACATTTTCAACAAAGTGTTCGTTCATCTGCATCGACTTAAAAATGTGCACGAAACATGGTTCGACTTTATAACTTTTTCTGTACACATGAAAATCGCAGACAAGTAGTATTATTATCGAAAGGAAGAAATAAAATAAGATCATACATTGTAACATTAAATTACGTTTTCAACAAAGTGTTCGTTCATCTGTATCGACTTAAAAATGTGCACGAAACATGGTTCGACTTTATAACTTTTTCTGTGCGCGACATGAAAATCGCAGACAAGTAGTATTATTATCGAAAGGAAGAAATAAAATAAGATCATACATTGTAACATTAAATTACGTTTTCAACAAAGTGTTCGTTCATCTGTATCGACTTAAAAATGTGCACGAAACATGGTTCGACTTTATAGCTTTTTCTGTACACATGAAAATCGCAGACAAGTAGTATTATTATCGAAAGAAAGAAATAAAATAAGATCATACATTGTAACACTGAATTACATTTTCAACAAAGTGTTCGTTCATCTGCATCGACTTAAAAATGTGCACGAAACATGGTTCGACTTTATAGCTTTTTCTGTACACATGAAAATCGCGAACAAGTAGTATTATTATTGAAAAAAAGAAATAAAATAAGATCATACATTGCAACACTGAATTACATTTTCAACAAAGTGTTCGTTCATCTGGATCGACTTAAAAATGTGCACGAAACATGGTTCGACTTTATAACTTTTTCTGTGCGCGACATGAAAATCGCAGACAAGTAGTATTATTATCGAAAGGAAGAAATAAAATAAGATCATACATTGTAACATTAAATTACGTTTTCAACAAAGTGTTCGTTCATCTGTATCGACTTAAAAATGTGCACGAAACATGGTTCGACTTTATAGCTTTTTCTGTACACATGAAAATCGCAGACAAGTAGTATTATTATCGAAAGAAAGAAATAAAATAAGATCATACATTGTAACACTGAATTACATTTTCAACAAAGTGTTCGTTCATCTGCATCGACTTAAAAATGTGCACGAAACATGGTTCGACTTTATAGCTTTTTCTGTACACATGAAAATCGCGAACAAGTAGTATTATTATTGAAAAAAAGAAATAAAATAAGATCATACATTGCAACACTGAATTACATTTTCAACAAAGTGTTCGTTCATCTGGATCGACTTAAAAATGTGCACGAAACATGGTTCGACTTTATAACTTTTTCTGTGCGCGACATGAAAATCGCAGACAAGTAGTATTATTATTGAAAGAAAGAAATAAAATAAGATCATACATTGTAACACTGAATTACATTTTCAACAAAGTGTTCGTTCATCTGCATCGACTTAAAAATGTGCACGAAACATGGTTCGACTTTATAGCTTTTTCTGTACACATGAAAATCGCAGACAAGTAGTATTATTATCGAAAGGAAGAAATAAAATAAGATCATACATTGTAACACTGAATTACGTTTTCAACAAAGTGTTCGTTCATCTGAATCGATTTAAAAATGTGCACGAAACATGGTTCGACTTTATAACTTTTTCTGTGCGCGACATGAAAATCGCAGACAAGTAGTATTATTATTGAAAGAAAGAAATAAAATAAGATCATACATTGTAACACTGAATTACATTTTCAACAAAGTGTTCGTTCATCTGAATCGATTTAAAAATATGCACGAAACATGGTTCGACTTTATAACTTTTTCTGTACACATGAAAATCGCAGACAAGTAGTATTATTAACGAAAGAAAGAAATAAAATAAGATCATACATTGTAACACTGAATTACATTTTCAACAAAGTGTTCGTTCATCTGCATCGACTTAAAAATGTGCACGAAACATGGTTCGACTTTATAACTTTTTCTGTACACATGAAAATCGCAGACAAGTAGTATTATTATCGAAAGAAAGAAATAAAATAAGATCATACATTGTAACACTAAATTACGTTTTCAACAAAGTGTTCGTTCATCTGCATCGACTTAAAAATAGTGATATTATTGCAGCATCGATTTGAATTGTTCGTAAAGTCAGTGGTTTGAAAAGAAAACATTAGAGGGTAAATTATTTGGACGAAAGGCTTTTCCAGCGTTAATTATTCCCCGCGGGCGATTTTTCCCTCCTTCGGAACACGAGACGATGAATTCAGCGCGTATCGAAGCAATGAAACAGAAGAGGCCCACTCTGGCCAAACAAACGCCAATTAAAATGAAAATAGCCACGAAGGAGAGCTCGCGAAATAAAGCACGGCCGGTCGAGAGAAAGGATCGTTTATAATTTCGTCGAGCTTTTCCGCGGCCATCGAGCATGAATGTTTCATGAGCGAAGCTGAAAACGTTCGAATCAGACACAGCTGCCGCTAAGAAAAAGACCAACGCGTCTCGCGAGCGTGCAGGTGAAAAATACTGTAACGAGCGGGAAAATTATTGTTTCGATTCCATCGAGAAGACGGCGTTAATTAAAAACGTTTGTACGCTCGTGTAAATTTGCGATGCGAACCGACGTTGCTAATTGAAAACCTCTCCTCCGGCTGTAAATTGGAAATTCGAAAATTAGTAAATCGCGGAACGAAACAAAGTAATCTCTTTGGCGAATTCGAGCAACGTCGGAACGACTACCGGACGATGTTTGACAAATCGGACACAGTGGCTGGACTCGGTCTCGGTTTCCTGTCCACGGCGTATTTATAATTTATGCATGGAATGCATAATCCAGTCGGCTGGAGGATTTGCATAGGCGCGTAAAGCTGACGGATCGTGTTGGCCTTCGTGAAATAATGCTTAAATAACGTGCATCTGCATTATGCGTATTCATACATAATTCAACCAAAAACTTTCCTCTAGCATTTAATCTCTTTCAGCTTTTGTCGTGGATCGAATATTCTCCGAACGCGATTACCTTTCTCGTTCGCGACGCGTAATAACGAACATACATATTGAAGCAGTTCGATATGGCGTTTCAAATTCCGTGGAAATTACATATGTATTAGATGATTAACAAACGACCGTTCGCAAATAAAGGCCGAACATCCCCGAAATTTCTCAAATTTCGTACATAACCCGTCGCGTTATCAAATTTAATATACAACGGTTAATTTTATCGCGCAGCTAAAATTACTAAACTGTAAAGTTATCTCCGTTAAAAGCTCGCGAAATACCCCAGCTGGATAGTTGATAAAATTCGCTCATCACCGGGTAGCTGTCGAGGCCCTCGAAAGTTGGAAAAGCTCGTCCGCCGGTTCCATACCGCGCGTTAAATATTGGAAACTGAAGGAAAACGTTTACGTTGTCGGTTAATCGTGTCCGTTACCGCGTTACTTGGCCGCAAAATTGATTTCCACGTTCGACGCAAGAGCTCGAAGTTTCGAAGCAACGAATAAATGGCTAACTAACGAGAGAGAAGGGCTTCGTACAAGTTGGAGAACGTCGAGCAAACACGATTCCCCGTTGCTGCCAAACATTCGTTCGCGTCATAGACGAGCTTACCGACTCCGTGTAGACACGACCGACCTAACGAATCGTGTTGCTCGAATTCGAATATCAAGCAGTTCGAGAAACGGAAACAAATATCCTTCGTTCGAGCAAACACGGAGAAATCGCAGTTCGCTTTGTCTTACGGTGCTCGTTGCCGAAAGCGCACCCCCCGTCTTTCTTTACGCTTAACGCTTAACTGGAAGTACGTGGATCTTTCAGACCCGAGACATTTATAGATTACGAGGCTCTTTTAAGGGAGAGGGTCGATGACCTTACGGAATATTTTTAGAGGAGTTAATGAAGGGATATTACGCCCTGTGCTTTCTTTTCTTGGAATTTTTTCGATCCGAAGGGGTTGCATAGTCCCCTTCGAACATACACCTCTTTCGCGCGTTAAGTACCGTCCGTTCTTCGATCGACAGTTTATTAATACTTACCGAAAAGTAGTTTGCTAATGACGTCGTCCCAGCGTGATAGAAATTGATGGATTCCATTTCCGCGAAGTGACTCGGAGACGAAAAACTCGGGCAGCGACATTATCGGCGAGAACTTTCCGACCTAATATTTTCGCGGCACCCCGGGGCGTTAATGATTCCCGGATCAGAAGCGATGGCGGGAAACTGTAAGAGAAAGAGTAGAAGGAAAAATAGGATGTAATAGCGTAGCGGCGAGTATAAGCCACCCTACTCTATCCGTATCTATTTTCTGCTTCCGAGAGGAGTTATCGGACTGGATGAGCCTTTGCTTAGGGGCTCGAGAGTCGCTGGTAGAGGCACGCTTTTATTATATTGATGGCATCAAGACCTCTCCTCGGGAAAGCCTCTGAAATATTTTCACGATTTTCCGACAAAGCGCTCCAACGTTTCGCGCCAAAGTGCTCGCGAATAGTCTCATTTTTAACGGAACACGAGGAAGGTGGTGTGTTCGTCCGTGAACGTTTTCTGAACAGGGGTGCGCAACCCCGATCATTCTCCGACAAACTTTCATCCTACTTTTCATTTTTTCTTTTCATCCACACTCCCAGGATAAAACTTATGGATTGCCCAGAGAAACAATTTCGAAAGCGTCACGCTCGGGGAATAACTCAAATTTCTTCGCATTTTTACTGTTAACTGCTCTACGAGTTGCAAAAACTTATTGTAGTAGAACAGATTTTTTTTATTTCTTACAAATAATTGCACGATAAAGATAAGTATTAAAAGTGCTGTTTCATCGATTTAAAGTTCACGGATTATATTTTGAAATATGGATATTTTACAGAAGACGTATCTGCAATCATTCCGTTGCCCCTCTATGCGAATATCGATCGGTCGCGACAGTTTCGTCACCGGTAGAACGATAAGGCTCGTTACTTAGCCTCGATAAGGACAGATCGAAGGTCCTGCACCCTTATTTCGATGCTCCCTGATCTGCTTTCACGCTTTTCCCCTTCGATCCATTTTTATGTGTCCAACGCGGTTCCATCTTAATCCGTCAAGAAGAGCGACAACGTCTCCGAACGCGACACGCTTTCTAATTCAATGTTGCTAGAACGGACCGTCCGAGTCGATTATACTCAACCGTGAAAATCACGAGCGACCTCCAGGTTTTTCGACAAAAACCTCGGTACAAAAATTAAATAAGATGTCAGAGATTTTGTGCAGAAATTAAAAGAGCGACTTTCTTTCTTTTTCTGCACAGCCATTAAGACTTGAATGTATTTCGATGAAAAACGAAAGCTTCCTTTGTCAAATATAAATCGGAGGAAATTAATTTACCGATGAACTGTATTCGAATGCATATCTGGGTCAGCGGTGACGCACGATAGCAGCTATGCAGCAAAACAATGGCGAAAAATAGGACGTCAGAAGAATCAGATGCAAAGTGTATTTGTAGCGCAGGAAGGGGGTGTCGTTGGAATCGGTGGAATTTTACGGGCACTATTCCGGCGATCGCGCACTCCAATTAATCCAAGCTCCATCGGGAACGCGGCACAATTAGCCGCTTATCTGCCGGCGAAAATTTCAAGGGCCACTTTAACGCCAGTCTCTGTTGGTCCTTTTCGAGCGCGCTCGAGAGACCAGGTCGTGAGCTCAATTAGGACCAACAGCCACTCCAATTTCCCTCGTCCTCGATCTCGCGTGCTTTTCCTACGATTCGACCACCCCCTGCTTTCGCCCTAATACCACTGATAGACTGTCGTTTTTTAGCCGCGGTATCTCGCAAGAAAAACACTGATGCGACTCCGTGTACTTGGCCGCAAAAAGCCGCTTATGCCGGCGTTGTTCGCCGCGCGGAGACGCCAGGTCAGAAAGGGCTCGGAAAAAGCTTCCGAAACCGGCCGGGGAGATCCCTTCGACCGTTTCCGCTCCCTCGACGATGGAAAGCCGCGGATTTCCCTGCAGGGATAAACGGTAAAGTCGAAAGGCATGTTTTTCCCGGTTTTCGTCCGTCTCCATCGAGAAAATCCCTCGGCTGACGAGAGCGGGATTCACGGTGATGCGTGAGTTAAACACTCGGGGTTGCAGCGCCGGGGACAGCTTTATTTCGCTATCTAGAAAAACCATCGCGGGGATGCAGATTCCTTGCGGCGGAATAAGCCCTTCGGCGTTTTACGATAATTGCTTCTCTTTCTTTTCACCCTAGAAAACGAAAGAACGTACAATCGAACGGTATTATCGAAGGGTATTAACCAGCGCGGAATGCTCGATGGTCCGGAAAAGCAGCGCACGATTATACAGGCTTATTAAATCGGTCGAGAAGGGTTGTTCTCGCGTGTATTTTGATGCGGCGCGCCACGAGGGCTCGCGCGAAAAAAGAAGCCCTCTCGAAAGGGTTAGGGACTTTGAAGAGCGAAGGGCAGCCGTTTGGCCGTTTGAAGAACGTATAACGAGAGGTAAGCTCTCTTAGTGTCGGTGCAGGCCGGCGTAACATCAGCCGGGGAAACGGAGAAAGTGCCTGGGCAGGTTGCTAACCAGTCGGTATGCGGTCGAATGGACAGGTGCTGCTGACCTTGAAACCTCTGCACACCTTCCGCATTGGTGAACAGGTAGACCGCGTGGCTGCACCTGTAGGCACCCAGCGTTCAAAAATAATACAAATTATCGCGGTTCGTCGCCTTTCACCCGCTCCCCTATCGACACCCCCGAAAACTATTATTAGATACCATTCTCGCTCTTCGTTCGCGCGCGATCGATAGATCTATTCTTACCCTCCGTATCTTTGATCAACCATCGATCGAGAGGGGATAAAAGCCTTATCGCTTTCGTGTCGAATCGATTGCTCTCCTTATCGTCCCCTCGAATTCGTTTCGATAGAATTTCGCAGCCTCTCTTAATTTATTAGAATTAGTGTAACAAGAAAAACTTTTCTTTGGTTTCTTTGCCAACGCCTGTAACGCCTTCATGCTTTACCATATTCGCCCTTTAAGACAGGAGCGACTTTTTCTTTACGATTTCGTGCGAACGAAAGCAACGACCGCAGAGAAATCTCGTGCGAAAAAATCGCTCCATAATCGGTCTCTTATATTTTCTCTCACGAAACCGTATGCTGGATAATCGATCATCTCGAGTCGATAAGGCGGCCGTTATCTCGGCTCAGAATCGGGCATCTGGCGAGGAACGTCAGGCATCCAGGCTCAATTAAACGAAATTTAAGCAAACTGCTGGTTCCCTCCCGAGAAAAAATTGCGGAACGACAGGAATTTATGCGAGCCTCTTTCGCGAGAAGGTCTACTCGGATTTCGAGGGTCCGAAACGACGCTCGGCAAGAAACGAAACGATCTCGCCATCTACCCCTTGGTCGAGCTGCGTAAAAGGGCAATAAAACACACGAGACGCATCTGGGTTACGAGCTTTACAAGCCGGTACCTCGTTTCTTTATCTCGAGTCGGAGCCATCGCTCCGATCCTGAGCGATTTCTCCAGCAGTTTCGTTCTTTGACCTCGATACGGTACACCCCTTTACATCCTTCCACATTTGGATAACCTCATTGTCTTTCCTTTCTAACTCGATGAATATTATTATATATTTTCCTTTAGTCTGAATAAACGCCTATAAAAAGCAATAGATTCAACAATTTCCTCGGTGACTTGGGTATCATTTGCCACTTGATTAAATAATCACAAAACATTTTAAGAAAAACTTCTTAAACTTGTCAATAATCTGTCTATTATAATATAAAAAATTCACTGTTGCAATTTCTTAAACAATCACTCGGTGTCTATCACAAAAGTGTAATTGTTTTACGTTACAGAAACAGGCGATGCCATTTCCTCGTACATATTTAAAACAGTCACGCGCAGGAGTGTTGGCGTATTCGCTAAAAAAT
Source organism: Megachile rotundata (assembly GCF_050947335.1). Lineage (NCBI taxonomy): Eukaryota > Metazoa > Arthropoda > Insecta > Hymenoptera > Megachilidae > Megachile > Megachile rotundata. The sequence goes on along the minus strand of NC_134984.1, from coordinate 22,192,640 downwards.
TACAGACGATTTATGAATATTCCAGGAATCGTTGCGGTTCTGTAGTCCTGCAGGAACGTTTAATTACTACCGCGCGATGGCGTTCTCGAAGTGCGAGGTTCGTTTAAAAAGACAAAAAGAGCAAGGAATTCCTAAGCGAGGGTAGAACGAATTATAGCTGCAAATTATCGTAAAACTTCTGTTCGGTGAATTGGGAGCGTAATTAAAAATTGCAAGCGTTAAGTGCGCGTACGTAAACGCGGACGATAGTGGGTCCCTGAAGACTGCACCCTCGTTTCCGATATCCTATCCGACACTGGAATTATGACGAAATTTTCGCGATAACCAAGTCCTTGTTAATTAGAATTTCCACAATTATGTCCGTGCTTAAACGTTGATAACGTTGCTCGAGTATACGCGTCGCGTAATTTACCTTCGATGACGGTGACACTTTAAAGAGGGTTGCTTTTCAACCCCCTCTAACGGCCAAGAGTTCAAATTCGGATGAAAATCGTTTCATGTACGAGGTTAAGAATACAGAAATTTCGAATTGTAAATTTCGGAAAAGATAAAAAGACAGGAGGGAATAGATGTATGAGGTACAATGGTTTCGAATGATAGCGCGATTGAAAGGAGAGACAAGCACGGCCCCTAATCGTGGCTCGATTTCAAAGAGCTGGTTGGATTTCCCAGGCTTCGATTCGATTCCCGGGTGTATTTATCTTTCCGCCTTGGTAACGAGGTTCCAAAATGCTTGGAGGTATTTCGAGGAATACGATTATGACACCGCAAGCAGGCCGCCTACGGAGCAGGTTGCTCGCGCGGCTGATTTTATCGGTACACGGGGAAACGCGTGTAAATATGCAGATAGCTACTTGCCAACTCGTGTACCCACGTTTAATGCAACCAACCGGAGTCGTAGCCGACCCCTAGAAAGCAAAACGTGCTACCGTGCTGGCCAAATAGAAGACAACATCTGCTTCTGTTACTCTCTTTACGATCTTTCGATAACGCGATCGTCCGTTAACTTAATATTACGTCCTTACACATCGAGGTATCGATTTTCGAACGCGCCACCGTTCGTTACCAAGGAATAATAACACTCTTTATCCGTCGATTTAACCCTTAAATGCATCGTTTTCGTTAAAGGGAGAGGATGAGACCTTATTACAATACATATTTTATTAGTAATCATACTAAAAGTATGTTGCACTTCTGCAAGTTCATATGTCACTACTCATGTGTGATATGATCACATCATACTATTCATATGTGATATACTTGTATGGTATGACACTATATATGACACTATTCATATGTGATATACTTGTATGATATGACACTATGTATATATGACACTATTCATATGTGATATACTTGTATGATATGACACTATATATGACACTATTCATATGTGATATATTTGTATGGTATGACACTATATATGACACTATTCATATGTGATATATTTGTATGGTATGACACTATATATGACACTATTCATATGTGATATATTTGTATGATATGACACTATATATGACACTATTCATATGTGATATACTTGTATGATATGACACTATATATGACACTATTCATATGTGATATACTTGTATGGTATGACACCATATATGACACTATTCATATGTGATATACTTGTATGGTATGACACTATATATGACACTGTTCATATTTGATATATTTGTATAGCACTTCCAACTACTTTAAACATTTATTTAATGGGACAATATTTAAATATTTTATTGAATCTTTTAAAACACGTCTTTTACAATTCAAGGATGGCAAAGGACTGGTAACAAATCAATTAAACATTAACGGCATTCATACATTCCCAACGATCATTCGTCTCCACTTGCCACACCTTCATTCACTCCATTCACACTTCAAGGAATTATAATAAACATATAACGGGTCTTACAAATAATGTTAAACCAATAAATGCCTACATTTGTATGGTATGATATATTTTGAAACAGTTGTTCATATTACAGCAGAGAAAAGCTCTAAAATACATGTTGCAATGCTACAACTTGACATTAGAAAACAGCTTAGACTTATCTCCAAATGTCCTTAAAATTGCTAGATTCTCAAATGTCACCCTGAAACGTCTTACATTTCCAAATTAGCAAGTGTCGAATGTATAAACTAATTAGAAGTAGCGAGTTTTGGATGGAATTTTTGTAAACGATCGAAAGAAGAGATTTCCGGGTGTCGAAAAAGCGATGTTGCAGTAGAAACAATTGCATGGGAGGGTGTCTCGCGTCCGAATGGAATTGCAATGGGAATTGGGCACGTAGGCGGTCGAGAGGCTGGGAAACGAGCGCGTACCATCGACCACGACGCAATAACAATAACGACGATCGTACTAACAATCGCGAGGACGACGATGACGGCGTTACCGCGTTGATAATAAAGTCTCGTCCACGGGACAATCGAAGCCCGGTAACAAGGGTAGGAGGTTGAATGCCTACGAGTCGATGGAACGAGCGCGAAACCTGTGATTTCGCCGCGCGGTTCTCGCGGCTCGTTTCCCGGTTTTTCGATAGCCCTCTTCGATCGCCTGGCAATTCGGACGATTTCAAGGTGCCTTCCACTTTCCACCAATTTCTCCGAGAATTCAAGAATTTACGCCGCGAAACAATTTCAGTTTCGTCGGACATCTTTCCGCGGTCAGATTTCGCTGAAAATTTCGACCGTAATTCGATTGATGCTCGGACGAAAATTTTTAAACGCTTTTGCGGCAGACAGGGTGTGCACGCGCACGCGTTATTTTTCCAACAATACCCGCAGGATTTAATTTTCATAGGAGGCACCGAAAGCGTCCTCGGTTAATTTGCGCAACGATCAACTCAATTTTTCGCTACGTCCCTCCTGTGCCGGTGAAAAGCGCCCAGTTGATGAAAACTGCATTATATATTTGCTTTATTCATTGTTGGGCGCGTGGTTGAATCGATTTATTTTGCATATCGAAAAGCTGCCACCGCTGCCCGATTCGCTGTATTTTATACACTAGTTTTTGCTCGTGGATGACCATCGAACACACCCTTTTTGCTCATTTCTAACACCGTTAACATCACCCCGGATATTTATCGATTCGTATAACCGTTAAAAATTACGTCCACTCTCTCATTACATAAAAAATATCGAATCCAAGCCTAACATCCAATTAGCTTTAACTTTTGCCAAAATCAGAGAAAGTGTTTGACAGAATATTCCTGTGAGGTATAAAGAAAATTGTTAGAATAATCCGACGGGAGTCTGTGCGCGAACGGCGGTCGAACAATACCGTCTGCGACGACAAAGAATATCGAAAGAAGAACAAGCGCGGAGGTGTCTCGCGAAAAGCAAACGGATCAATCGCGAAGAAAGTTGAAACCGCGAAGAAAAGGTTTTCTATCGGGGCGAAAAGGCTGAAGGTGACACGCAGACAAGGGTTGGATAAGGGTGGCTGGAGGGGCTCGAACGGGCAGGAGACGACGCGTTTAATAATATCCTCGAGGAGAGCCGGCGAACAAAGCTGCTGCCTCTGTGGCGAAGCTTTCGGAAACTCGTATACCTCCAGGGTAATTGTACGGATTGAAATATGCAGACTGCTCGTCTATGATACTCGTGGAACTTCGACGAGCAAGTTTGATGCGTACCATTTCATGCGACAAACATCGCAGACGAGCTCACTGTCTGATAATAATTAGATCTCTTGGGTATGGAAAGCAATTCTCGAGTATCAAGTATCCGCTTAAGATTCGCCGATGAAACTCTCCTTTGCTATCGAGGAAATAGTTTCAAATTATTTCCCGAAGCTTGTAAAATCGTTTCTAGTCACTGTTACTTCTTTCTGAGTTTATATAATTATTCCACTTTTTGTGGGAAAGTTTGTTCTACTGAGAGGAACTGTAATCCCCTTACCACATGATTTATTAACCAGAATCGTCACACTGTAAATTTTTTTTAACGATCAAATTCCTACATGATTAACAGGGTTTCCCATGAAATTTTTCCTCGTTCGACGGTTTTTAATTGTCAGTCCAATGTCTCTTGTTCTCGATCGGCGATGAAAAGGAGCGTCACCCTATTAAAATGTGAGTGACGTTTCATCATTTTTCGAAAATTATCAGGGAAATATGGTTATAAAATTCCGTGACGTCTTTCAGTGTTCGTCCTCGTAATTGACAGTTTCTAAAATTACTTCAAAATTACTCGTCGAGGAAAATCTTCCGTAATTAACTACCGAATAAATGGCCTTTTTTATGTGAACCTTACATTCTTCATTGGCCTACAATTCCATTAAAAGAAAAATAGCACATGTAAAAATTATAAAATCTTATAGTGTTATTTTTCTATATAAAATTGCATACGTCTTGGTACAAGTATGCCTCCAAAGAAAAAATGATAATTTATGAAGATGCCATCGAATTTCTCCAGGAAGATTACGCGTGAAATGATTAAAATCAAATTACGGAGCATGATGCGAGCGATCGCGTATCGCGTCTGAAATTTCGCGGTTGGTCGAACGGAAAAAGGTCAACCGGATTGGTTAATCGTGATCGGTCGTTAGGTTCCAATAATTGATCGATCCATTTCCATCGTTGATAGGAGAACGATGAATTATATCGTCGAGAGCGTGTGTCCTCTTTGGCATTGTCCGGCGACCGCGAATACAACGGGAGCCGCTAATGAAATTTGCATCGTCGGAAATTAATTCGCGAACAGGCTCGACCGTATCCTCCGCATGGAAAATTAAGTTATCGATTTTCACCTGCGCCGCCTGTCCCGTTTCGCGCTATTCATCATCATTTCCACGTGAAAATCGTAGAAAATGTTTTCACTCTGTTCGCTCGCAAATTTATTCGTTTCAATTAAATTTTAAACAGCTACGATTATCTCGTTTTTTTTATGTATTCTTTTTGCCTCTGTTTGCGGGAGTTTCGACAAACTTCTCGCGCGAATGTTAATTAAATTTTGCGCTTTTTATCCGGTGATATAATACGCCGAAGATAAAATTGTGGTTCGCACGTGATCTCGGGGGTACGGAAGAATAAAAAGCCAGGGATGAATGTTCTATCCGTATGTCCTTATGTATACGTAGTCTGCTTTCAGTGGTCCAATGAAGAGCTCGTAGATTAAGAGATTGAGGAAATAAAGAAAAGACGACGGAGATAAAGATCGTTGAAATTGAATGGGGTTGACTTGTTTCCACTGTTCCTTCGTTTCTTGGAAGAATAATTAATAGAAGCGTCTGAAGGTGGCCAGGAGGGTGAGGTCTAAGTAGCTTTCAGTGCGATCATTTCAACGATAATAACCATAATAATGGCAACGAGAGCGGGAAGAAATTTGGTGAAGAAGGGTTGAAGGAGCGAAGGTGTAACGCGCTACAACAGGTAGCTTCAAGGGGTCGCTTTTTAGGAGCTTCTCCGAAACACGGATTAAACGAAGAATAAATGTAATTCCCTTTACTCTCCTCCGAATCTGATTTCTTCAATTTTCTGACGGAAATTAAAGCTGAAACTTCGTTGAACGTACTTGGAGCAAAGTTCGCTAAACGAAGCGTTTCAAACTGCTTAAAATTTCAACTACATAGATATCATCGGGAAGGATTTTATTAACGTCGATGCGCGTTTTAACGTTCTAAAGTTGCATGGGAGAGGATTAAAAGCAATTTGATCGTCGGAAACGGTTACTTCCCTTCTCGGTCAACGAAATCTGCAAGTTTGAATCAAAGGTCGAATTAGATTTGAAAGTTGCTTCGTACATAAGTTACCTCTGCTGCAAAATATTAGCGATTTATTTTTTTCCCAACATTTTCTTCTTCTAAAATTCACTTCGCAATGACCAGAGTATCCTGTATAGGTATTCTCGTATCATTTCATCAAATAAATTGTCCGAAAAAGGAAAATTAATCAAGCGGAAGAGCAGGTTGGATCGGATACCGTCATTTATTAATGCAAACTCATCGATCTATCTCGAAAGCGGAAAGCAGCGACTCGACCGCGTTCATAAATCTTGGAGGAGAGATCCGAATCAGTTCCAGCCACGATATTAATTAATAACATTAACGACGAAAGTCTAAAGACTGCGATGTAGGTCAACGGTGTATCTCGTTGCTCGTAAGCATAACCACGTAATTTTCTTTCCGACCATTTCACCCTTTCTCTCTGGAGGGAAGCTACGAGACCGCCTTCCGTACCCTTTTCCGCTCGAAATAATTAATATACAAGGCACAGGAGAGAGACGATCCGGAGGCTGTGGGATTTCGGTCGAAGGCTCTTCGAGGGTCCAGCGAAAGCCATCAAGTGCTAATGTACTTCCGTAAAGAGCCGCAATAGCTCCGTAAAATTGATTAAAAATGTACGGTCCTGCTGGTCGTTTAGGAACGTTACGAGCACCTCGTGGAAATCGGTTTGATTCGCGTTAAGGATTACGTTAACGCTCGCACAAATTTTATTCGATTTAATAATTACGGAGTTGGATGTCCTTGAAAGTGCATCGGTGCAAGAGCGAAGTCTCAAGAATTTATCTGCCATGATACGAGATCGTGTACAATAAATTACTGCCTCGAAAATTTGTATCTCTTCGATATCTCTATAACACAAGAGGCTCTCCGTATATTACCGCTTCTAAACGAACTTAAGCCGATACAGTGTCGTAAAAATAGAGAGTGCCAGTACCGGAAATTGAATTCTGGCCTTCCCCGACTATCCTGCTTCCCCACGTTTCCTTTTATCGAGTCCGAAGCTCCCAAATCCCACAATACTTATCTTCCAAGAGAAACATTACTTTCTGTAATGACACCTTCCTGAAACGCTACTCTCGGATCGCGGATATCTTTGCCGGGAAAGAACACGGCAAGGATAGTTCGCGTGACGATTTTCCCGAAGGGAACGAATTAACTGGACACGGACAGGCGTGTATCGCGCTTTCTTTTTCGCTCACGCGACAGGATCGAGCTGCCATAAATTCACCGGCACAAAGAGAAACGAAACTCAAGAAGGCACGATGCTTTATGTTTCGCGTCACGCGACCCACCGATAACATTAACGAACCAATCCCTGCCCACCCCATCTCTCCGACAGTTTTCCACCCTTTCTCGAATGCCACAGATTAAAGTTATCGCCTTATACGCGGTGTTCCGAAATTCTCGCGTGTCACATTTGTCGGCGTAGCAGGCGAAATTTATGACCGGCGTTACGGAGCAAGACGCGGGCTTCTCGTGCACGAGAAACATCAAAACGCGGAATAAAATTTATTCGTACGACTTTGTTCCCGAGGAATCGTCTCGCGGGTCTGTCCGGTACACGCGCATTTATGTTAATTGTCTCGCTTTCTTTCTACCCCTTTGTCCGCGCTACCTGTTCATTTTCATCGAAGACCGCAGGTGGATGTTGCAGGGCCTCTAACTAACGCGTTCCCTCGTAGCCGCATAAAACGACCCGATAACGATCAACTTTTGCATCGCAAACAACCCCCGCGTTCTCATACACATGCATTATCGTCTCGCACAAGCCGGATCGTTTTTCCGCACGCGAGACACGGATCGTTCGCGCTGAATTTACGAGACGCGAATTTTCCAACTTTCGACGTTCCCGAATATCCGAAATATTCGTCCCCTAAAAACGTAGCGTCAACCATCAAAGTGGTCCATTTTCTGGAAGCATGCATCAATTGGCAGGAAACATTTAAAGCGGTGCTTGGAGCCGAGCTAACTAGTCGTTTGATCTTTCGCGAAACGAGCTTGTCGTTCGTTGAAAGATTCAGGAGAAACTCTTGGTCCGCCGGTTAGGTTATTCATGGTGTCGAGATATATTCACTGGAAGGGTGTGTTCGAGCGAGTAAAAGGGACGCGATGGTGGTGGTGGTCGTGGGGGGAGATGCACGATTTTCATAAGCCCTTATTGCCCGGCTGCTGTCATCGTTACCGAATCGCGGCAGAAAGGAACAGAGGAAGAAGAGGAGCTTAAGCACCGACGACAGTTTGAGAGATCCTTCTGGTATCCCGTTTGCGGCTAATGTACCCCTTCTTCGAGCCTCCAGACTTTCCAGTTCTTTCTTCGCGAACCGCGACTTCAACGTCACGGAAAATCCACGCCTATACCGCTCTCCCTTTCTTCTCCTCCTTTTTTCCTTCTTCCTTTTCATACGTTCCTCCCTTTTTTTCGCTCCCTCTCAACGCCAGATGCTGCTAACTGCACCCTCCTGATGAGATCCTTCTCTCCGCGCTGTCTGTTCAGCTTCTCTTTCACCCTGGACTCTCGTTTCTTTCCGCTCAGCCATCTTCATCGAGCAAAGGGATGAAATTCTCGCGCGACCAACCCTCTTCGAGATACGGACGATCGAACGTTTTCCTTAGACTTCTGCGCCTACTTTCCTCGCCTACTCGTGCTTATTTCTCTTTCGTGTCGTTTTGCGTTCGCTTTTTAGGATAATTAAGGGGGATCCTGCTTTAGGAGCCCTAAAAAGAGCGTCTTTTAGGGAATTTTTTTAGGACAGAAAAAAAAGGTGACCCTAGTGAACTTTTTAGATTATTTTACTACGTGTTTGAAGAAGAAAAAAAGAATTTTTGTACGGAAAAGTATTCAAACGCAGCCGATTTTTATGCACAGCTGTGCAACGCCTTTCAATTGCAGTCTCCAATCGGCGGGAAAGATGCAGTTCGTAATTTTCGTCTGAAATGAAAAAACCAAAGAGAATTCTAATTTTCATAGTCTTTTCTTCTATTTGAACTAAGAAAAACCAAAAAAATTGTGAAACTCTAAAATTTTCTCAGGTTTGAAGAAAATTTTCATATTTTGAAAAAAAAAATTGTTTCAACTTGCTAAAAAAGTTGTTTAAAAATATTTTTCGTGAATTTTTTTAGTTCAAATAGAAGGAAAGACTATGAAAATTAGAATTCTCTTTGGTTTTATAATTTCAGACGAAAATTACGAACTGCATCTTTCCCGCCGATTGGAGACTGCAATTGAAAGGCGTTGCACAGATGTGCATAAAAATCGTCTGCGTTTGAATACTTTTCTGTACAAAAATTCTTTTTTTCTTCTTCAAACGTAATAAAATAATCTAAAAAGTTCACTAGGGTCACCTTTTTTCTGTCCTAAAAAAATTCCCTAAAAAACGCTCTTTTTAGGGCTCCTAAAGCAGGATCCTCCCTTAAACTCGCCGGAACTCGTGGCGAGAATTTGCCGGCTATTCGCTACCTAAAATATTCGACCGATTGTTCTCGGTTGTCGATGTACAACGATAAACTTCGAGTTGCGTTAATATAAATTATATTAAAGTACCAACCAGGGATTAAACCGAGCGATTTTATTGAAACTTTGATATAACATCCAAGCTGAAGAAATATTTCACGTATGTTTTTTGCAGCGGTCTAGATTCATATTTGAAGAGCGAAAACTACCCCCGTAGGAATCGCCGATATTTGGTCGTCTATCGAAGTGTTCCTTCCAGAAACAAACGCACGACTCGAAATTCCAGCTATACGTAAATTTGTGTACCCGATGAAAATAACATTTTCGAGCTCACGCCGCGGCTCGCGACGTTCAACGAGTTAATAAAGTCCGAAAGTGAATTTTAAAGTAGAATTAGAATTTTTGAATAATAGTCGAGAGTGACTCGAGAAGGTATGTAATATCATGTACGCGATGATGAGGGTGCGGCGAACAACGGAATTTTAAGGGGAGCCGGCCAATAACACGCGAATTTTGCAAGTTTCGTAGGGTTAGGTGAAAAAACGACGGCGAAATAGAGGCGTGTCGTCCCGCGAGCTCGGTGATTAATTAAAACGGAGGTTAATATACGGGTCGAGGCTCGACTTTAAGAGCAATTCATATTGTCCCTCGGGTCAACCACGGAATACTTTTAAGCCGGTTCTCTACTGGAAAAAGTCAACGAGCCTGCCTGATTCTGGCCAGCTTAATGGGGCTACCTTGCTAATTCCGCGAACACTTAAATCACGGACCTCGCTGTACCGCGTATCGGACTTTCGCAATGAATTATCCATTATTTTTGCGAATACGCGAGAACCAGCTTTTTCCGGATGATGACTCTTTTGGGATCTTCCGAGAACAACGGAGTCGTTTCTTCGAACAAAAAACTGAAGCAAAATACTAAAGCCTGTGCTTAAAGCTTAACAAATTACGCTGCTTAAACGTTTTGTCGCTGTTGCTGCTACAAAATGACTCTTATCAGAACAAATGGTCGATCATTTCTTAACTTCGTCTTTCGACGTATGATCGATCTTTTCGAAAATATTCATGGAACGTTTATATCGTTTACATTAAAATTTAAGCTCAGGCGTCACCTCCTGCGTCGTCGATCAACTTCAAACTTTATATTTTTCGTAATCGATCGTTATTGTAACTCCAGTCAGTTTTTATCAACGTTATCGATGAAACCCGTACGCAGTAATTTTCATGAATCTTTAAATTCGATGCATTCTGTGATAGTTTCCCGTGATGAAAATTCGACTAACGACGTATGACCTATGCACGAAACTTGCCGATCAATTATAGACGAAATCATAAAGTTTAGAAAGTTGGCTGCCGCAGGCTCGCCATGCAGAAATCAATTCCCCGGAAGCAGGCATTTTCGTGTCTCCCACGGGATGACTGGAGAAAATACGAGCGTGTCAGTCCGTGACTCGCGCGTATCAATCTTTGAAGGATCAAGCGGACTTTGAGGAGCCGCTTAAGTCTGTGGTATCCATTAAACTCTCGTCGGTCGTGCATCTACGTGTTGCCCGTGGACTTAAGCAAGTTTGATGGAACTTTTCCTCTTTCGAAAGAAAATTAGATGACGCGGGAGAAGAACAGAGAGGCAGCCCCTCTAACTTGCGAATTCTCTGCTTCTCGTTTCGGCGCCTGCTGACGCCAGATTATGAATATTTCATATTTTTACGAAACATCCTCTGGCTGCCGTGTATCTTCCCACGCAGCGTGGCTTCCATTCCGATGGACGTTGGTCGCTCATTGTCTCTGGACAATGAGTGTTCACGAATGATCGATCCCGCGATGTTTGGCTGTCGAGATAACGCCTCAATGGGTCTTGATTTTCGGGCCAATGCAAGAATTCGGATTAAGGGACCTCTATTGGATGAATCTTCGAATCGTGTACAAGAACTATACGATTTTTACTTCTGTCATGTATGTGTATACATATCGGATGTATATTTTGAACAACGAATGTAGGTGTTAAGCTTTGGCATTCTTATAATTCGCAGCTGTTACACTTCGATATTTTATCAGATTTATATTCTCCTCAACCTAGATTGATTAATAATCGACCACAGCAGAGATCGAAAAGCTGTGAATCGTTTTTATTCGGAAACACTTAGTAAATCATGTTATTTTATGTTTACAGCTCTCGGAGCTCGAGCAGCGGGTCTTGGAAGCCGAGGGCCGAGCTGACGAGGCGGAGGACAAGGTGAGAATAAATTACTATCACTCCTTTTGTAATAGAATTCCCCTTCTTTCCTCGCATTTCTCGGCCAGTAATCAGGGAGTGGTCAAAGCGTCTAGAGTTAATCGAACCGTGATTAAAACGTTGCATGATTCGATGTAAATGATCGCCGGATGCCCGTGTCGTTAATGCTCGACAAACTGACCTGGAGACCTCCAGGGTAAATAATTCATTTAGCAAATAGCAACGATGCTCTTAGACCTCTTTAATCACTCCGGATTACCATACTGGGTAAATCGGAAACTAAACAGTATCTTCCAATAAGCATTTCCATCGTTCGTAAAAATAAACTCCTTTACAAAGTATGTCATCGAACAGGTCTTAGCATGAACTATTGGGTTGTCCGGGAAGTTCGTGCTGATTTTCGGTGATGGCATGAAAATTTATTTAGACAAATTTTTCGCCGAAGAACCTGAGACGTTCTGGAAAGAATTCTCAAGTTGCATGAAAGATGGAGAAAGGTTATAGAACAGAATGGCACCTATATAATTTAATAAATGTATACCAAATTTAAACGAGCTGCGTTTCAATTGTGTCTCAAAATCGGCACGAACTTTCCGGACAACCCAATACTTTCTTGCGAGCAGAGAATGGTAAAAAATTCCTTTTTACGAACGAAGTATATTTTTTCTGGTGCCTACTCAAAGGGTGAAAAGAGAAAAATAGGGGTCTATATTGACCCATCCCGAGCGAAAATGAACGTTAAAGTCGCGCGTCAAAATCGATACTGCGTTACCGACCAGAGGGAATCACCGTCCACACAGCTGCTAGCGAACAGCCTTTACTCTCCACCGAGTTCCTCATCGATTTTCTACCCCCGGCTTGCCGTTTCATTTTCTCTGACCTTTACCGACTGCTACTCCAGTTTTCCGTGGCATACCACCTGCAGGCAATCAGAAGCTTCCTTCGGACAATACCCTTTCGTGTACCAGCGAAGCACGATATTGATCCGCGATTTCCATTATACGCCGAATGAACCTGTCGATGGCAATCTAAAGACAAAGGATATCCTCTCGCACACTGTTCAAAGCCCTTTGTCATAATATAATAATAATTCCCTAATTATCAGATTGTTCTCCTAATCCTACACACGAGCATTAATCCTTTGAGGGGACTTAGCTACAACCAAACGCGACCAATTCATTTCCGATTACATCGATTCACACCCACCTGGGCATATTTGCATTGCAAACACACCTTTCATATACACCTAGCTTGCAAACCAAAGCACTTGTTAAATAGATTGTCTGCCTTGTACTGTGTCGATCAAAAGAAAGAACCGACACTTACGTTTACGAGTATCTGCTACTTTTATAATTTTATGCAGTAGAGATTCTTCGCGTTCTACATCGTATGACACTCTATACTTACCAGAAAATTTCTCCAATTTTACAAACTATATACCTAACTCGTATTATAGGCGTTAGCGCTGTATTAACTGTGGGTATCAATGCTGCCAGCTATAGACGGCGTTTATTATAGGTAAAGTCGACTGTTGGTAGTATTATCCATCGTCGAACAATATTGGCTATGAATATCGTAGACAATATTGACCAGGTATAGCATCGACTACGGATAATATTGCACACGAGTAGCATTATCTGTTGGTAGCGTTCACGGCGTGTCGCGTGATCGACACCTAGCACTCGATATCGCGTGATCGGCGGTAAACGCGTAAAAGCGGCTATAAACCTCTAAAGAATGTTGATCGGCTGGGATATCGGAGCGTATATATAGGTCCGGGAGCGAAAGGTTTAAGCGGTGGAACAAGGAAGTTCCGCGAGGGAAAGTTCGGTCGGTGGTGCACGATGGCCGAGTGTCAGGGCGCATGTTACGTCGCATTGATTTTTGCGTTCGGCCTCGCGAGAAAGACGAGCCACGAGGATAGGAGAAAGACGACCAGCTGAAAATCCTGATAGACCAACGAAGAGAGCATCAGAGAGCGGGAGGAGAGAAAGAGAGGAGGTGACAATATGGCCGTGCAACCGGCCGGCAAGACCATCGTTTTTGTTATGACCTCGAAATTCGAGCGAGAAGTCGAGCGTTCGTGAACCACGTGCACTTCCGTTACCGGTTACTCGCCTTTCGCGATCCTTTCGCTCGATTCTCGTGCACTCGACGTCGCGGTTTTTCTCTCGCCAATTTTGGACACTCGTTCGGTCGACACCGAGGGCTAAACCAACGCGTCTCGAGAACTATGGAGCTCACCAGGTGACACCGATGAAAGGTAAACTCCGTATCAGTTTATTCTCTTCTTCGTCGTTTGCTTATCGTCTCCTTCTCCAGTCGTTTTATTCCTAGTCCTCGCAAATGTTTCGCGCGATCGAAGTCTTGTGTCGTCCCGATTTTAACCTTCGCGTATCGTGCACCCGTTTCCGTATTCTCTTTGATCATTTTTGCACGTCTTGCAGAGTGTCGCGAATGTGTTCCTTGCAAGCTTCGGTTTCGATACAAAAATTTTAAATATTAAACCTTCGATGGCTGCGAAGGTTAGGGAAGCATAGTACACTTTTTGCTTTGCAAATGAACTGATCCGCTAGATTTTCCATGAAAGTTTAATTGTAAAACCAATGGAACGTTCTACAAATCTAAGAATATTCTGTCGAAATCAATGAACAATTTAGACAGTGCCAAACAAGAACTGCACAGAAACGAGCAAAAATTTCCCTGAGTACAGTGACACAAATATGAAAGTGATCGCAATGTCATTAATGAGTAGTCATAAGTATCAAGGGGTAAGGCGTTCGTACTATAGGAGGGCATAGACGTCATTGATCTTCGGGATGAAAGAACGTTTCGTAATTGAATTTACGTCGCGCTATATCTGTCGGCGATCGAAGAAGAGATCGAAAAAGATCGTATGGTGGGAATAAGCAAGATCGCGGAGGACGATTTAGCGACGCGACTCGGTTTAACGACTCGCTTTCACGAGACGTGTCGCGTATAGAATTGGCGTACGGCCAATTCATGAGTAATCCTCGTTTCCCGTGAGCATCCCCGCACCAAACGAAATAAAGGTGAACGCAGACGTTCCTTTTTCGCGACTCCCTCAAGTTCCTTTAAATATTTCAAAGCATCCGTGGCGCCGGATTCGCTTTTCGTCGCTCCGACAAATCCTCTTTGCGGGAGCCACTTCTTTAAGCTGACCCCGCGGATACTCTTTGGACAATTTCTTTTATACCAAACGCTTTCCCGCAAAATGTTTTAGCTTACTGTCGTTTCACTTTGGTACATCGCTTTAATGACCCCTTTTTATTCTTTCTTCGTGATTTTTAAGAAGTTGACAAAAATTGAAACACGAGAAAAACTTGATTAACCCCTTGCACTATTTTGACGAGTCTGACTCGTGACGCACTTGTACCTCGGTCGTGATCAATTTTACTCGAATTTTTAGTACACTTCAATTTGGAGTTCAATTATAATTTGCATAGTCAACAATTGAATAATAACATATTGAAATAACATTTCAATATTTATGTCTATTTTAATATTATAGCTTAATTGGGCAGTTCTGACAGACGCACCTGACAAATAAGTCATAGTGCAAGGGGTTAAGAAGTTGAAAGATTTCGTCTATAAATCATTCTCTTCCGACTGATTATATCGTGGAACATATTGTGGAAATAGCGTATGTAGCGTTGGCAGACAGTCGACTATAAGTATCAAATGTGGATCACATTGTGGATAACGTTCTCTATTAACCGTGATTCCGAGTAACGATGACTATTATGACTCGTTCTATGTGTAACAGACTATGAGTAACGTTTGCTGATCAACGCGTTAACTATGAATATTACTGGTTATCGATAGCGTTGATAATTCGACTAAAAACCCAGACACAGCAGATCTAAAATTTCTACTAGCAGTCTTGTTTCTTCCATTTCTTTCACGCGTTGATAAGTTGTCGACCCAATTAGTAGTTCGTTTCATAACACTATCTAACACTATCGTTCTCCGGTCATAACTGAATGAAGATTTCTGCATGCACATTAGCGGGCTAGTTTTGGCGGGAAGCCAACGCGATTCGACGTCGAGGTGACACTCTCGTACACGCGCACGTGGGTCATTCTAAAAGGATGAAAAGAAACCAGTTTCGTTTGTCTTCGATTCTTTCCGAATACGTCCTGTTTCTTTTCTGTTCAACGAAATGGTTTTAGTCAGCGAAAAATGTTCAACGTTCGATAATTCGTTTTAATTGTTTGTACGAGCTTATGATCTCGTTTGCGTGTCCGTAGATCAATCTTCCGCAAAGATTCATGGGTTTGCGAAGAATGTTCCAGACATAACAATTCGTGCAACGTTGCATCGTAGATCAATGAAGCAGGATTGAAATTATTCTTTCACGACGCTATTTCTGGTTTCTCGGTATTTTGCTTTCGAGCCTGCGCTTCCGAGAGACACGAGACGAGTCGATAAATCTTTAGACAGGATTCGAACGTCTGCGAAAGTCGTCGGACGTTCGATCGAATGATGAACTCGTCGGTGGGGTCGTTGTCTTTCGTTCGAACCGAGAACGTCTGCCAACTTTTTCCAATATATCTGGAACCCTTTCTTTTCCTCGAGTTTCGAGATTTCAAGGTCTCCAAGGTTCTCGAATTCCAAGCTTCCCAAATGCTACAGTTTAAAAATCTCAGAGTCCCAAAATGTCGAGGTCGTAAAAAATTCCAAATGCTAAGGTTTTGAAATCTTTACATTATCAGGATCGGAGCCGCGGTTTGAGAATCCCTAACGAAATACAGCTTTCTTTGCACATTTTAATGAACGTGCTCGATCGAAATCGTTATCCGAGGACATCTAATTCTTCCTCTCGCTGTGTAAAGTTCCGCGTGGCGACGACGAGCGCAGGCTTACGAGATACAAGCGGTGAAACAGATCGATAAATCTCAAGAAGAGACGTGGTCCTCCAACCAAACTGTTCTCCCTACCATTGTCATCTTCGTGTTTTCTATCAATATTCGCCCCGCAGCTCGTTGAACCGTGCGAACGATCGGTGATCCCATAAAGGTTAATAAAGTTGACGAAGACGTCTCGTGGTTGTCATAGTGGCAGCGTGTTCGGTTCAGGGTGGCGTGCGTGGACACGAGGAGGACCTCTACGAATTCTGCCATTGGCCAACAGCCAAACGTGACTCATCGGCTGTTGGAAAGCCCGTAGGAAGAGTGTTTTAGCTGGATAGGTTCCGTTCCGTTCAGTTCAGTTCCGTTCGATCAACGGCATCGTGCGTTACCGCAACCCTCTTCTTTTCCAGTCTCTCGTTATCCCACGGGAGAGACGCTAAAACGTTTCGATTATATAGACCGAGAGAAATCGTGCTTTCTGCTTTGGGAGTGTCCTCGAGAGTCGAGGAACCCTCCACGGGAACAAAGGGAAGAGTTTAAAGAGGTCCTCGGATGATTCTGATTAACTGCGGATCGGCTATCATGGCCACTCGAAATCTTGGTAAGAATCTCCATTGCGCTTCTTTATTTTCCTACAGATTCGTACAATTTCCTAATTATTTCATCCCTTATGGTCACATTGCTCGTGCAAAGAGAATTAGTGAATACTCAGTTAAAATTGTTATAAAAATTGCAACCTTCCATTGTGCATTCGATTGCAAACTAAATTTATCAACTTTTAGATTGTTATACATACATACTATATGATAAAAGATTTGATAAAAAAATTAATTGTCGAGCAAAGTAGAAAGTATTAATTTTTGTTTCGAGTTTTTCATTTTATCGAGTGAGTGGTTAGAATTTAAGAATATAGATGCGTTTCGTAAAGTGGATTCTTAAGGGTTGCTGCACGTGGCATTTCGTGATCTGCGGTGATTTCATGGTGAAACATGGTGTACGTGGAAAACGCGTTCTAAAACTTGATCGTTCTACTACTAACAATCAAACGAATAATTCAGTGACGTTAACAGTGACAAATAGCAATGAACATTTGATTCGATACAAAATTAAACATAATCCTTAAAGTTCATAGAAATGTATTTTCATGATGCTTCGTATTTTATTAAATTACATGAAATTTCCTTGTATTGTTCTTAATAAAATTTCCAATAATTCGTCGTTGGAAAAAAGTGCGAAAAGAAACCACGCGGTCTTCGACTGTTGATAAACGACGACAATGAACGTGAAAACGTAGCGAGTGATCGATAACAATACTAGGAAAGCAACATGTACGTACACGAACGATGGAAAACACATTTATCAGACAACACAGAGGATTTTCTCCCCCTGGTGTATTGATTTTCTTGATACACCACTCTCCCCTTGTGCCTTGGTGAACGTTCGGTACGCTTACGTACATGTCCGTGCTCCGCGTGAACGCGATTATCGATTTTTGACAGCTGCTGTGAAACGTAGCTCGCCAGCAGCGTGTCAGAAAAAGGGGTGCACCAGGTCTACACGCAAATCACCCTCTTTCTCTCTTTCCCACCCTGTTACGCTGTTTACTCGACGATCCCACGCGTCCCGCAACTGCCATGCTTCTTCCACCCTGGACAACGGCATTCTACCCGACAAATTTCAATGATATCATCGCTGTTCAATTTCAATTTCCACTAATTTCGTTATACCGAGTTGCTTCATGCGGGACGAACGCGTTGCTCGTTGGCTGCAAATTGTAATCGCTGCCCGGGTGAAAGGTAATGCTGATTTTCGCTGCAATTTCGTACGGAAAATAGAAAGCAATTTTATTTAACCTCGAGAGATTCATATGCTTTGGTGTAACTAGGTTTTTTATTGGAGATGGAACTCCGGAGCAAGCATGTTGCTTTTGAAATTTTGGAAATTTTGAAATATTATTACTGATGTAAGGTATTTTATACTATACGAAATCGCGTTTGAACCCTGTACAACCCTATGTCCAATTACAGCTAATATGTCTCGTTCCTATAAATTAAACTCACTTTTAAACCTCCAAAATATGTACTGAAAGTAATTAAAAAGTACAAGGGGTTGAAAGCAACTGTTGCGAGAATGATAAAGATACATTCGATATCGTTGCAGGTACGGATGATGGAGGAGCGGCTAGTGAAGGGTGAATACTGCTTGAGCACATCCGGCGTTGGCTCTCCACCGCATTCGCTGCCGTCAACTTCCGGTACGCAGAATGACAAGATCGAGGACGTTCACTGTGCTTGCATCTCGAAGCTAGAGACACAGGTCGAGGAACAGGTAACAACATTAATTTATTTACTCGACAAAGCTCGAATCTTCTATAAATCTAACACGGTAGTTAGTAAGCGACATCCGAACTTCCAAGTATTTTTGAACACGTAAACATTCCCGTATCTATGACGCATCGGATCACTGCAGAATGCTTTGATAAGACGATTTATCGTATCGAGATAAAGCAACAATTCAGAAATACAATTGCACATTGCTTGCAGAGACAGTTGCGGCTTCAAGACGCGAGGCAGGTAGAGGCGAAGGCCGCGAGGATAAAGGAATGGGTCACCAATAAACTGAGGGAATTGGAGCAACAGAATCAACATTTAAGGGAACAGAACAACAAGTGCAACCAGCAATTGGAGCTGCTGAGAAATCACATTACGAATATCGGCCTGAAACCACCTGTGAGTCGCTTCCGCTCGATGACGCATACGGTTTAAACTGTTTTTAATACTTTAACACCCGCGAATTTGAGAAAACCACTTGTTCGTATCAAGATTACCGAGATAATCGTGTTTACAAAATTATATAACGTAACGTAATTATATTTATCGAAAGTACAAGTAATTGATAGGAAGTAATAGATAGAGTAACTTTCTAGTGTATTTTCCGTAGTTGTTATTTATATAGATAACGGTAACACTGTAATTAAAAATTTGCTTTTCGCCAGAAACGAAATTGAAGGGTTAATTTTGTTGCAGGCACCCACAAGAGCATCCTTGTCCCTGGAAGTGGATTCGACGTTACGAAGGCGATCGGAGAGCCTCGAAGGAACACCTCAGGCGGTTCCGGAAAGCGTGCAGAGTGCCGTGGCGGAACCTCAGACAGGCACCAAGCATCGAAGACACCTGTCCGCTTGTGGAACGATACAGCGAGGAATCACCGCCACCAACATGGATTCGAGGTGGAATACACGTACTTTCTACCACGGTTTCGAATGCGTTTTCTTCTCGCCTCTCGTAATATTCGCTTCCTTCCGCTTCTCTACTAGCTCTACCTAGCGTCGTCCGTCAACCTGTATCGTAATAAACGTCGTTGTAAACGTGTTTCGATTCTCCTTGGGAGGTCTCACGACGTGATAGCGGCGCCCGACTCTCGAAAATGTGGTACCCTGTAACGTCCTGGGACTTCCTGCGGGGATCTCTCAACCCGTATACTCTGTTACCTCTAAATTTTCAGCACGATAGATGATCTCTTTTCTTTTTTCTTCGAATTCTTCGTACTCTTATCGATTCGAACGTACACTCCGTAGGCTTCCTTTGTACCAAGAGGCTATGTAGGATAACGATTATATGGGTCAGGCTCGTTTCGTACACTCCTTGGACAATTCACGTAGACAAATTCGAGTTCTGCTTAGAAACTTTCGCAAACTCTAGGACTTTCCTAAGTTCGTTCCTTCCGAGCTCCTTAGACCTTCTCTAGGAGGACACCTAAACTTAATTAAGAATAACTGTAGCGTAACTAGGATTTCACCGCTTGCTTTCGAACTTAGAACGATAGCCTAATCTATGTCGATGGAGAATATAGACAAACGTAAGCGGTCAAATATTCCTTCCCCTACACTTCCTCTTATCCAATGGAAGCCTAAACTGCACATGACCACACCACCTATATACATACGAGCATATAGCGTATAACATTGATGCTTGTTAATCGACTCCACCGTAGCGAAAGGGTTAATTAGTTCCCTGTTTTATGCTTGCCATTCTTTTTCTGCTCTAGCCTACTGTCCGAAGAGCTGGCGGCGGCCGTCGAGAATCTGGTGATGCTACCAAATATACCGGGTATTTCGGAAACGAGCAGAGACAGCGGAAGCTCGGAAGCTGTCCACGATTATGCGGAGATTTACACGCCTAGTAGAGAAGGGATGAATTGGGCTCAGAATGCACAGGGTCCTCGACCGCCCACTCCACCCCTGCACCGATTTCCCAGTTGGGAGGCTAAGATTTATCAGGTATTTGACCAATGTACATTGAAAACACCGTTGGTGACCCGTACAAGTTAATCGAGTTAGGTTTGCTTTGAAACCGCAAGTGCTTGCTGATAAACGAGATCTGAAGCGAAACGCGCGCGAAGACACGTTCCCGAAGTTGTTGCAATTTGTAATCAAATAAACGCGACATTCTGTGATATTGTAGGTAGCAGACGGTGGGCTTGGCATCGGTCCACCGACGAACGAGGAATCCGCGCCTTCCACGATGACCAACACGACAAGCTCATCGAAACATTCCCAAGCAACAGGACACAACCTGACTGCGCACAATTCCCAAGGCTACTGCGATATTTCGGTTCCAGTCTACGCAACGGTCAAGGGTAGGTCTTTTTCTGTCAACTATCTACGCACTTGTACTTCTAAAAGTTTTCGCGTCTTACCTCTTTGCACTTAAGCAACATTCGTAGATTTGATTTTCATAAATTTTTGGTGATATAGGACGAGCCAGTCAGATCAGGTCCATGCCATTCGGCGACAGTTCCGACGACAGTTCAGATGGCGAGGAACATCCCAATCAAACGGAGACGAACACCAGAATCACCAACAGTTCGTCCGATAACACGGATTCGTCGCTGGGCAGCGGAAGCAGTCCGTCGAAGAGCGTGAAAACCACCAGCAGCCTTAGTCCTGCGAAGAGAAGCTCCAGCGGCTCTCCCAGCAAAAGCGTGAAACGTGGTACGCTTCTCTAACGTCGTCGAGTCTTTAGACTTTGAAAATTCTACACTCCGCAACTTGAGAATTATTTCGTTGTCGCAGATACCTCGTTGGAATCTGGCCTGTCGGAAGACTACGCGATACCTCCTGACGCGCTCAGCTCGACTTCCCTTGAATCTAGTATGCCTAGCTTACTGATGCGCGTTTCTGGCGAGAGTCCAAAACGCCAGGAATCTCTGGAAAAGACTGGCCATCTCGCGAAACTCGGTGGCAAACTGAAAACATGGCGGAAAAGGTGGTTCGTGCTGAAGAACGGAGTACTCACCTATTGGAAGAGTCAGAACGACGTGAATCGAAAGCCGCAAGGGCAGATTGTGTTGGATGAAGTGTGCAGGTATATACCTGCTTTACTGCAAACTTTATTTAAGAATGTATATATTAAACGGAATCTTTGTATCAGGATAAACAGGGCAGAAGGCGCAGCTACGTTCGAGATAGCAACGGGCAAGAAGACGTATTATTTAACGGCAGACTGCATAGCGACGATGGAAGACTGGATAAGAGTTCTACAGAATGTACAAAGGCGGAACGCGACGAAACTTTTGCTCAGCAAAGAGGACAACAAGCCAACGATACAAGGCTGGTTAACGAAGGTGAAGAACGGGCATGCCAAGAAGTGCTGGTGCGTCCTCATCGGAAAAATGTTCCTTTACTTTAAGTGCCCTAACGATACGGTAAGTCCTCAGGCTTCCAGTACGATCCGCGTTAACTACCAGATGCAGAGTTATCAAAATATCTTTTTTGTAGAATCCTATTGGACAAATAAACATGAGGGACGCCAGAGTGGAAGAGGTAGAGCACGTGTCCGACAGCGACAGCGAGGAAAGAGACGCCGAATGTCCTCACGAAAGGACGATTGGCATCTTCCCCACTCATCAAGGTCCTACGTATTTGCTGATGCCCCACAAACAGGAGAAAGATAATTGGCTGTACCACTTGACGGTCGTGTCCGGTGGAGGACCCAGCGCGGGAACCCAGTACGAACAACTGGTTCAGAGACTGATGGAAACTGACGGAGATCCTAGCTGTGTTCTTTGGAGACATCCGTTGCTGCTCCATACGAAAGAGAATATCACTAGTCCACTGACCAGCTTGACATCCGAAGCCTTGCAAACCGAGGCCATCAAGCTTTTCAAGGTTAATATATGCTAGTTAAGAATAGTAAATAGCAGTCAACGCGTTAACGAAACTTGTTAAGAAGAACATGATCGAGAAAGGAATATTTTTGTACGAACAGGCTTGCCAATTGTTCATGTCGGTGGCAGTGGAGCAAGCAGGCATAGACTACCACGTGGTATTAGCGCAAAACGCGTTACAACAATGCTTAGATCAACCTGAACTGCAATCTGAATTCATATGCGCACTGGTAAAGCAGACAAGTCGTCACACGCAACACCGTTTGGGCGTACAGGTAAAAAAGGCCGCCAGACTTGTGTCGCTGGGTACTGCGCGCGTTGTAAGTCCTGCTTATTGTTTAACAAACACTCTGAACCCTGGTACCATTTTTGCAGCTAATCGATTTTAGTAACGAATGTCTTACTTATTGGCTTTAAAGAAACAAAATTATCGAACCAGCAGCAAGATAAGAGAAGTAATGTTTAAACAAGTGTATTTGTTGCTTTCGCGTTTGAGAAATGGTACACTGGGTACGCTTAGTCAAGTATTATACGTAAAATATAATCTAATATCGATGTAGCGGTGAACTGTTCGTCTTTTCTTTTTCGTTTTATCGTTTCTCCTTTTTACGGTACCTAACTAATATTAATACGATGTACAAGCTGTCGTTCGTTTACCAAAACAATAATACTTGACGAAGTTTCTTTAACAAGAAAAGATTTTAGTTTTAACATTCATTCACATTTTCATTTTCATTTGCTGCTTTACGTGTGCTATACCTAGGCTACTCTACATCGCATGCGTTTTATTCAATTTTCTTTGTTTTATTTTTTTTAGACATCGTCGTGTTTTTTGAGTTCGTTTAATTTTATTGTGTATCTTTGATATTTATACATGATACCCTGATCACCCGTACCCTGATACCCTGATCATGTGAGCCGAACATATTTCGACAATTCGTTCCATCTTGCTTAGAGAATCGACAAATTTCTTCGTTCTTTTTCTTCTATCCTTCTAGTCTCGTATTCATTGATGCATTTATCGATTCATTGTTCGAATAGTCTTGTCAAAATACGTTCTGCGGCACACACACTTGCAGAATGGTATGTTGGTGTACATAAGAAACCACACACAGAAAAACATCTTTTTACTAGATTGATTTTTTGTTTTCTGTTTCCGTACATTTTTTTGCTCGATATAGCTCATTATAATATATATATATATATCTACAAATATATTATATTATATACTCTGTTTTTGAATGCTGCTTAGAAGAATTAGTCTTTGATTATAATTCGGTCATAGACGGTTATTTAAGGAGATAAGAAACAGCTATAGATGCTCCTTACAGATTCGAATGTGTCCCGTCGTAGAATGCGATCACCGAGAAAGTTCGAAAGCTGTGTGCCACTTTGTTCCTTTTTTCGATACATGATATAATACAGTGATGGGCAGATCAAGTGTCCGGCGAAGAACTCACGAGCACGGGCGTACAACAGAAAACTTGGCTACCGGTATTCTCAATAATCTGTATTCTAGTATGTCTGCCCACGTACGTCGGTATTCACTCTGGCATTCGACGTGTTTATCGGATTTAGTTAGGCTAGATTAAGTTAGGATCAGGTTACATTTATTTGCTCTAAGCCGTACAAATTCTAGAAGTGGCTCTGCTCATGCATCGCTTCCTCGCGGGCGCTGCTACCCATCATTGGTACAATATGAATACCATACAAATAGTACACTTGCAGGAAATATGCTTTCGAGCTGTAAGGTAGACTCACATGGCCTATACAAAAAAAAAGTAAAAAAAAGCAACAAAAACGCTTCTCTCATCCACATATCTCTTAATTCATTCAATTGTTTTTTTCTGACGATCCATGCGTTTTATGTGATTAACATACATAGAGTTATGCGTTGATTACTCCGATTTCAATTGCTTTATAATACTAACAGTCATACGATGATTCGAGTGTTCCATCGATCAAAGATATTTCAATTGTTAACCTAAGAAACACATATATCTCAAATCAGTTATTTATTGATTGATGTCTATGTGATCTATCAAAGTCTATTCTGGTTCATCGAGATAAAAATAAATAAAGGGAGAATACGGTATGAAGATGGAGCGCGATTTTATTGAAAAAAAAAGAAAGTAGTAGAATTAGGTCTGGTTCAGTCCAGGAATATAGTAGTATGCCAGCATACCATTGCAGCAGCTCCTCCTCTGCGCCACGCAATCGCTGTTCACCTGCGATACGCAAAGTCCCGCGGCAAATGGCAGCGGTGAAAATGCGGACGCACAATCGACGGCCTCCACTTCTCACAGTCCTCCGCTCATGCAGGGCCATTCGACATCTACGATTCTGGACTGCAAAACTAATCCTGCCCAGTACGTTCTTATCCAGGGATGGCAGCTGCTAGCACTCGCTGTTTCACTTTTCCTGCCGAGAAACAATCGGCTACTGTGGTACCTGAAGTTACATCTGCAACGAAACGCGGACACCAAGTAAGCACTCTCTGTTTCCTGTATTTTTCTTCTACGTTAAACTGTCGAATTGTTGCCTTCAGCTGAAACTCTGTTTCAACAAATTAGATTTACAAGAACAAGAATATAATTTGTCAAACGTTTCCCGTAGAACGGAATGTGGTAAATATGCAGCCTACTGCGAAAGAGCTTTGGAAAGGACGCTGCAGAACGGCGGAAGAGAAGTGAAACCATCTAGAATGGAAGTTCTTTCGATACTAATGAAGAATCCTTACCATCACTCCCTGCCCCATGCGATACCGGTTCACTTCTTAAATGGCACGTACCAGGTTGTAAGCTTCGATGGTAGTACAACGATAGAAGAGTTTCTGAATACCTTGAATCAAGAAATTGGTTGTCGAGATGTTCATCAGTCTGGTTTTACATTGTTCAGTGATGATCCGATCGAGAAGGATCTTGAACATTTCATCGATCTTCAAGCAAAAGTACGTATTTAAGTTTATAAATTATAATTAATTTAATGTTCGGATGTATTAATAAATTTTGTTTAATTCCAGCTGTGTGATATAATCTCAAAATGGGAAACTGCTTTGAGAGAGAAAGGGTCAGGGAAGTTTGAAAACACCAGAGTGATACAGTTGACGTATAAATCGAGATGTTATTGGCGACAGGCAGCCAAGATGGAGACCGACAGGGAGAGGCTGCTTCTGTGTTACCAAATTAATCAGCAGGTGGTGCAAGGCAAATTCCCAGTGAACAGAGATCTTGCATTCGAGCTTGCATCGTTAATGGCGCAGGTGAATTGATTATACAGAGATAATGATAAGAATATTGGTGAAAAGCGTTAGAGTACTACTACATTTTTCAGATCGATTTTGGGGAGTATAATAACGACAAAGCACGAGGCAGTGGCCCAGGAAGTAATCCCCATCATCTCGTGCTTCAAGCCCTGGACAAATTTTATCCTCTGCGATACAGAACAAACATTACTGCCGAACAATTGAGGCAAGTATCCAACAGAAAGAGAATAATTTTCAACCTTCGTTAGTCTTATAAAAATACGTTTTTATCGTTGTAGGGAAATGCAAGAAAAATTGCAAGAAAAGTGGATCGCCTTAAAAGGTCGCAGTGTATTAGACTGCGTTCGCATATATCTAACTTGCACCAGAAAGTGGCCTTTCTTTGGAGCTACACTTTATCAAGCAAAGGTCAGTAAGAAGAAACTCTTTCGTTGTTAAAAATTAATTTATACACCCAATTCGATGATACAAATATTTCGTATACCACAGCTAAAACAAGCTGAACCAATAACTGTTTGGATAGCTGTTTCCGAAGACAGCGTAACCTTACTGGAATTACAAACAATGGCGGTGATGTGTCGTTACAACTATGCAAATATAGTCACGTTTGGAGGATGTTTAGATGATTTTATGCTTGTTGCTTGCCCTGACGAAGGTGCTGCAGAACAGAAGCTTTTGTTCGCACTTTCTAAGCCCAAGGTATATCGCGTTACAGTGCTGACAAGATTTATGAAAACAAGGTCTTTTAACGTGTCGTGTTTTCGTAGATTCTGGAAATAACTTTATTGATCGCCGACTACATGAACGCCTTGGGACACGCTTTACCTGGAACTCCACAAATGAACACGTTAACGCGCAATGGGTCTCATAGATCTATCAAATCGACTCTAAGACCTACCACTGGTTTGTAGAAAGTAAAAGCATATACAGTGCAATCTCGCTATATGGTTTCCATTTATATGGCCCGTTGATCACTAACGACAGAACAAAGTTAGAAATTTGAAAATAGTAATTTTGAAGGCTGTATAGCGAGATTCTATTGTAGTTTCATATTTCAGTTTCATCGTTATGTCTTAATCGTGAAATAATTGAATCAGGTTCAAGCTGTCTTCCAACACAACCGGATATCTTAAAGTCGACACCAGACCACCAAAGACCTTAAAAAGACTGGTGCATCAACTTCGAACATAAAGAAGCAGGGGAATACGTAGTTCTTGGTTTATAACAGTTTAATTCTACCAAGGCACTAAGTTTAATACTCGAAGGTACTACCAAGCTGTACTATAAAAACCCGTATAAAAAACGATACACTGGACGATGCGCAGTTACATATTGCGCTGTAGTTGATTTTAGTTGCATTTTTGTGTAAATTAGTAATTGAATGCTTACGAACGACGTTTATGTACATACCTGACAGCATTGAAACTCTGTGGTCCACGTTAAAGCGGATTAGAACGTGGTGACTGAAGTTAATTGAAACGATTTGCAACACTGCCTAAAGTAAAATTAGTATGTCTGAATCACATCGAATAGAGTTTCATTGAAAAAGCTAAGCAATCATTGCTGAAACTTTTTTGCTACCGTATTTATATACCAAATTCGAGACGTTTTAGAGTAAGTTAACTAAAGAAAAAGCGACGTACCACATACTGTGTATATAATTTAATCAGAGTTATTGGATGTTTAGAAGTCTAGTGAGTGATGGCAGCGATACCTTTGTCTTCAATATGAGAGTACGATGACGTAAATTCTTACTTCTTGCCAAATCGACCGCAGGCCACGTACGAGCTGCAATAGAAAAGTGCAGCCATGAACACCAATGCACACTTGATCGTTATTACTTGAGAATAAGTATGCAATTTTTTAAACATTTCTTTTCAATACAAAATGCGTCGGACACGGTGACTGTACTGTACTTACCGTTACAAGTTCAAAATACAATTTTAATTATTTTATAACCTTGTACGCTAATATGTTCTAATCATTAATGTTTTAAGTCGATGAACTTTCTTTCATGTATGATATTTCGCAGTTTCAAGTAGTCACCCACTGATCTTGAACAGTAAGTACATACAGTTTTTAAGTCTCGTTTAAAAGCTCAATCGTGAAAACAAAAGATTCTTTGTACGAAAAGTAACAAACAAAACTTACATATTGTCATATTATTTTGATAACAGCTAGTCTCATATTTTATATTTATTTAATATCTAAGCAAATAAGTTTGTTTTATATAAGGACACGACCAAATAGATATAATGGGAACGCGTTTTCTTTAACACGTATGAGGAGAGGTCACAGCTGTAAGACCAATTTTAATCGAATTTGTTCCAGTAAGTCTGGAACAAAAATAAGCAGCGTCGAGCATCTTTTGCTGATACATATTATTTGCAAAGATATCTAACAATTAATTTGTTAGCATGCAGATAGTCTTTATTTCTAATATTAATTTGTAATAATTAATTTCATTGTATTTTGTATCAACCCTTCAATTCCTGTGTCTTGTCAAACATAAATGAATTGCATCTCTTCTAATAATCAGCTTGCGTTTCAAATTGATACAATGTTGCAATTTTTTTTTAATAAATGTATAGTATAGAAAGTACTTGTTTATTTGTTACAAAATTGAAAAAGTCATGCAACAAAAGATGAAGAAGCGTCTGCTTATTTTTAATATAGATTCGCCAGAACATGTTCGATTAAAATTGACGTCCTCACAGCTATAACTCTTGCTTGTTAGTATCGTTCCTGGGTAATATACGTGCAGCATTTTTTGTACTAATTAAAAGATGATCCCATCATATTGTATAGAAGTTTTGTACTCGCTTGACGTGTCCTACATAACTAGCAAAATGTCTTCCTTCTCTTTAGTACCCAGAAGTAAATAAAAAAAAGGTTAAAGGTAGGGCTTTCGTGCAATACGTACAAGACTTCTATAATTTTGTAATTCCTGAAATAGGCTGAGTATGATTGTGCCTCTCTGAGCAGTATAGACAAAGTAAATTCTATGCACGGCTTTGTTTAGCGCATTGAAGATTTATATAAAATGAAAACGATCGAACCTCAGATCACTGGGAGCAGTACAAAGATATGCAAAAAAACGACATTTTGTCTTTAATTTTTATAATAACGCAATGAGAAATGCTACTATGTGGGTGCTTAGCACCCTGTTGTATTATGAAGCAGTAAAAGAGTCATTGATCTGTAAATATTACCGTAGGTTTAAGTTTCTAAGTATAGTAGAATGACGAGAGGGCAGCTAATGAAAGAAAAAGTTACAATTGTCATAGAAGTCTCCTGCGATCGTCGAGCTGTCTATGGAATATTCTGCTAAGCCTACCACCTTACATTTCTATTTATTATTTATTCGCATAAAACGACGCGTAAAAGGCACGAGCGGTGTAAGCAGAAAACATTGTACTATTGTACAGAAAAAAGAAATAAACTGCTCGAATGTGCACTTTAAAAGACTATTTATTCAGTTCAAGTATTAATCACAATAATAATTATCATTTCGGATTTGTCGAAAAGCGTATAACTTATTTTACATTCCACCCACAGTAATGTGTTCATACATACATTTAATCCACTTCCTCCAGCCTCACAGGATGAGTTAATGGTATTACTGATTTTTTCTTCACGTCCCTTGATAATGCTTTTCTCATGTCTGAAATGCAGATATACTGTTCCTTTTACCGCACATTAATACCTTATACTAAATGTTGAGCTACATTCTACTAGAAGTAGACAATTTGAATAAGTTAAGTTACGTACCAAAAGCATTTTCATCCGGATCCCCATTATAATACTCTAAAACGGTTCTATATACAATATATCCCAATTGCTGATACATTTTAATTGCTACTTTATTACTAACTCTTACGAAAAGATCCACAAAATATGCTTGTTTCCTGTAATAATGTAACACATTTTCAAATATAAAATATATAATGTTATATCATTAAATTATGTCTTTGTAAAATTTACTTTTCTGAAACCTGCTCTAAGGATTTTATCAACATTGCAGCCAAACCCAATCTTCTATAATTAGGTGACACTGTAAGCGCCGTTATGTGACCATGCCAATTCTCTCCTTGCCCCTCTGCCTTTCCCATGACTGATGTGTTTTAAAAAATGTAAAAATTTATCCATCAAAAATATACATATAATAAGACATGTTAACACATTCATTACTGTGATGAGGCTTATCATACTCTTGGATATGACTTGTATTTCTCAGATATAAGATATTTATCCTGCATGTTCGTTCTTGTAACAAATGTGTTAATCCCATAATATAAAAATGTGAACTTACTATAACCCATGATTTCACCACTTGGTGATTCTGCCACTTGAAAATATTCTGGCCAATGGGCCAAGTAATGCGTATAAAAAGAAAGTCCATACTATAAACAAAAATATTAATGAAAATATATGATTGATGCAATTCAAACAATTGTATTAATACAAAAACAGAATTAAAGGATACTGTTTCCGTGAGGGGATCTAAATTCCTATAAAGAAAATGAAATAATTAAGAAAGCCGGTAAACGTTTTTATTTGTTATTGTATTTATAGGTTAAGAACATTGTCAACCCTTAAAATGTATATAATTTAAAACTTACACGTTATTAAACTTGAATAAATCGTTGCACGTAAAAGGTCTAAGAGTCGTCATATTTTAAAAATTCTGGAGAACTAAATAAGGAAATAATAATGGATGTATAACTGACTGCAAAATGCCAGAAACTTTCTACTATCCATAAATCACGTATCACTTATGGTTGTCTAACAACGCCGAATGGTGGGGAAACTACTGAAGTTTGCTGAGTTGGACAAATCGAGTATAATATCTCGCTGAATGAACAGAGATTATTATTGTGTTATGGCGAAAAGATACAAATTATTACCTGCTTAGAAATTTAATGTGACATACAAACCTTTATATTTACATTCAGTTTTGAAATAACAATAATTACAAAAGTACGCCTTATGTTATTTAAAAACAACAATTTTATTAAAATTTTCATAAGAAAGGAATACAAGCAACGTGTTCTCCGTTAAAAATTTGAAGAATTTACGCGAACTTACGTTTACATTTGTTTTTATACAATATTTATCAATATTAGTATCCATCGATGCTTATAATATGATTCCGAAAATGTGTCGTATCACGATAAAGTATGAGATATAACATATTTATCTTAGACGTTCTACAATAATGATTCAATTATTCTTAATGATAAACATTTCATGTGAATGACAAGACTGTGTCAAACAATCTTTAAAAAATCATTATCATGTAACTTCTTTATACAAAATAGTTCAGTGTTCTGTTAATTACGCTCCCTATAACTTTCAAAAAATTTGTGTTATATAAATATAAATCAAAGATCCTCAAAAGCTTCTAAGCACCTTTTACATAGAACTCTGATATTAAAAATATCATTATTCAATATTACTATACAGCATAATCATAGCTTTAAATAGGAAAATATAATATTCTTTAACTACAACAAAAAAGAAAAACATTTATTTAAATACGTGCATGTAATATTGGCACTAATAATAATAAAATAATTGTTTTATATGTAATACACAAAAATAACATTATTTAAAAGAAAAGAGAAAACTTAAAACACAACCAGGCACAACCAACTTATGGTTTCTTCGCTTCAATTCTATTAGATTTTTATATTTCTTCTTATTCTTCAGTTATATGTAGCTTGCATATACTATACTGATATTCTATTAAAAAGTGTTTTGTACAAAATACTGAAAATTTCACTATTATATTTTATAATTCGCACAACATAAAAACAAACTTTTTATGCAGTAACTATAAAGTGATGTATACATTTTACTGTAATAAATACAACCATTCGTTTTTAGTCACATTGATTCCTATTATTAATGAAATTTGACTTTTCAGTTTTTATTGTACCACATATGATATTTTAAATCTAATGTAGTTAAATACCTCAAAAATATTGGCCCTTATAACAAAGTATATGTTGCTATGCAATTAGTATTACATTACGTTGATTTGTTCTCATCATACTCTTAATAATAAATCAGATTTTGGTTTTTACATTATTCGCAATCATCAACTTTTGATTAGCAACACAGTCAAGATTTGCTTCATGTCTTTACATTTAACCAAATAACTTTAAAGAATACATGTTTATAATTCAAAATATAAATTTTATTTAGAAACTTAATCATTTCTTCTTATGTTACAGTTCTGTGACACATTCAGAAACTTATTTATACCATTTCTAAAATTTGCAATCGAGACTAGAAACATTTTATTGCGCTATAATGCATTCACTTTAATGTTTCATAAGCATAAAAGTATCAAATATCAGTAACATTCTATTATTCTCTTAAAAAATAAAAATGCATTTTCAACATAAAGAATTCATAAATAAGAAATCTTTAAATTTAATTTTCTTCCTTTAATTACATGTTTCATCTGTATTCTCATTTTAAATGCAAAGAAATGCAAAATAAATTTAAAAAAAATATTCATATATTTCATGAATTATTTATATCAATAAATTTAATGTAAATTCAGAAATTCATACTTTAGTACAGTTATGTATTATGAATACTTAATGTTTTTAATATGTGGGCAATATTTACATCTATTATTTTGTATGAACATTAACCGCATTAAGATTGTTATACAGTTGTATGTTGCTTCATGTCATATTCGAAATGCACTTTTTTAATAATAAATACAACAAAAAATTAATTGCTACAGCTATTTCATGGCAACAAATGTCCATATCATGTGTGCTTTAACTAATTTCTTGTTCTGAATTAATCAGTCTAAAAATTGCTTTCAATTTGGATTGTATTTTTTACATTACAATAACCAAATAGGCAGCATCGAGGACATTTTTAATAATTGTATTATCACTATGTGGATGCAATTATAAATTTTATTTGTAAAGTGATGTAATATGAGCATCTTAAAAACTAATTGTAGGCATTGATTTAACTATGAAAATTATGCATATGCTTATATACAACTAACACTGAGATTTGTCCTTAGGAACAAGGCACAGTTGACGCGTTATCTTCTTTCATGTAACAATATTATTTCCGGTTGAAAGTTAGCAATGAAGTACACATTTTACTTCTTTTGACAGAACTTACAAGATATTACTTTTATTTCTGTCAAATGTTTGTGAATAGTTTGCATGAAATTTCACATCTACTTTCCCATAGAATTGTGAACTTATATCAATTTTCTAATATGTAATTTAAAAAATTTATATGATTGACTTCGCATTGAAAAATATTTTTTTTCTATCATATATCACAAATAAATCTTGATATTTCTTTGAAATGGTATTCACTATCACTGCTCCTACATCAGCAGTAATTTGCCATTAAATCTTGCAATTCCATTTGATGATTCTACTTAAGATATTGTATTACAAAACACACATGCAGAATACTATGAGAATCCCCTGAAATGCTGCCAAATTCTCCAGATAGATAGTAAAGTAAACATATTTTCACACTTTGTAATAAATGAAGAAATAGGAAAAACAATATTTATATTAAGCAGCACATTTAAAACTATCATGCAACTGGTAGCATTAAATATCTCTAGTTGAATCAACAATATTAAACAACTTGATTTATATAGGTAATATGAATATTAAACTGTATTGTTTACAATAAATTTGTCTACAAAATCTTTAAATAATCTCTAAGATAAGGTAGCATGTAATTTAAAACGTTATAAATCTTTACACTTTCAGAATTGCTCATGCATCAATATCCAACAGTGTCTCTGATTAAACTGAACTTAGATTACTACTTATTTAAATAAAATATGTAATCTCGTTTTGCAAATACCTATTGCCACAGATAAATTTTTGTAATTACATTGGAAGCTAATGTCATGAAATATAACATATTTAGAAGAAACTGAATAATGAAATTTTTATAATAAATTTTGTTAAAAAGAAAAAGGTTTTGTTATTTAGTTATGTTCATTTCATTAATACAACAGATTTGTAACCAAGTCGTAATATTAAAAGTAATAGTTGCAATTAACTATCTGTGACATAATTACACTATAAACATCCACCTGGAATTGACAATTCGTACATTCATTAGTTTTATTAGTCAACATCAAAAATAATTTTCAAGGCAGGAATATTTTTACTTTACTAAATTATAATTTTACTTATGTTTTGAATGTAATTTCTTAGATAGCATAAAATGCTTTACCAGAAGCAAGATAGTACATACGTAAACATGTTATAATGTATGTAACTAGATGTTATGAAAAATAAATGAAGGACTAGGAATCTTAATGGATCCTGATGGATCTTGGAACCTTCATTGGCAGGTGCCTGTGTACCAAGAAAAGTTCCATACTTGTAAAAATTATCCAAAAGTGTCTCTTTCTCAACCCATCTATCATACAACCATTTAGACAATAATTCTGGTTCTCGAGGAACCTGAAAACGATGATGAAATAAAGTACTTTTATATAAAATATAAAAGAATATTTTACAGCTTACAACTTACCACTGAACTAGGAAAAAGACGATAAAACAGTACTGTTTCACATGGTGGTCTAGAACCAGTTATAATTGTAGGTAAATCAATTGGTTTACCTTGAGGATATGCTATTGTTATATCAAGAACCCAATTAATTTCTGGCTTAGCAACCATCATACCTACATCAAAAGTTATATATGTATGTGTATATATATATATGTGTATATATATATATATATTAATGTAATTCATAAGCGGTTGATAACATATGATATCAACAGTTCAACTATAATTTAATAGAATTCTTTACTTGGTCTATTGTTTAGCTGTTGTTCTGAACTATTATTTTCCTGTGATGGACCAAGTGTATCAAATATAGTCTGCATTGCTCCTACCCTTGGTAAAGTAACATTTTCTAGAATTGGCAGATTATTCTTTTTAGCATACTTTTGTGAGGTCTCCCTTCTTTTACATAAAAAACCTCCTTCAGGAAATAGAACCATCCATTTTCTATTCAATGGAATATATGACTCTTTCAAATGTTTTTCTAACTGCTTTAAACTTTCCTCCCTTTTCTTACGACCCTGATAAAGTCATTGAAAATAAAACACTTCTATTATACACATAATTTTACACTTTACCAATAACTTAGCAACTAAATATTAACTTACAGATACAATAAAGAAGTCCTTATGTAAAACAGAAACTATACCAAAGTTAGTGAATTTAAAAATCCTATCCATAATCCACATTAAATTAGGTAACACATTTGGTTTTGCATTAAATGTTGTCATTAGCATAGGAACATCACCGGTACTTTGATGATTTGCTATTACTAATGTTCTTTCACTAATGATTTTTTGTATATCATCACCTTGTTCTATTACTAGAAATTCAAAATTTGGTGTTATTGTTACTAATATTTTTTTTAGATATACATTTTACACAAGGTATACATTCTACTTACTATCGTAACCTGCAGACCAAGACCACATTGAGACCATTGCTAGCAACCAATGGAAAAATAGTCCTTCGATCCGCCAATATACTTGTGGTTGATAAAATTTTACAGGGAATAATAATGTCATCCATACTACATATGTAGGTATACAATAAACATTGTTGAGTATCACAAAACTGGTTCTAGCAATACATTTTACAAAAGTCAACACATTATTGATTATTCTGCAAATTTGTAAAGTACCATCTATAAAATTTATTAATATAATTTGTTACTATTAGTGAAACAGAAACAATTGCAATAACTGTTCTTAAGCTTTTAAATTGTTTACAGTTTATTTCACAATTTTTATTACCTAAAACAACTTTTGCTTAAATCTTCCATAATATAACTGAACTATAAATTAACAATATTTTAACTTTCTTTTGTGTATAAAAACTGACTTACAAACAAAAGTATAACGAACTTAGTTTATAATGGGACTTATAATGCTATATGCGACTCTATATTAAGGCTGTCAGAAATGATATGATTTTTGACACATCATCAAATGAAATACAGACATGGATCTGCATTTGTCAGTGAACTACATATTTAAAGATGAAAGTCATGTAAATTCACATAAACTAAATGAGATGCAAAATTATCTGCATACAATGTAACAATTAACACATTACAAATGACAATAAATGAAACACGTCAACTGACAAGATATATTTATGTTACTGTGTTTGTTGCAAGTTTTAGCATGAAAATAATGAAGTAATTACAAAATAAAAATATATACCTTCTAATATAGAAGATACAAATATCAAAAGTTTTTAACTTTTTTAAGTCAAGAAACAAGACTCTTTCAAGAAGATAACAGAAAGTCCATGACTATGTTTCATGGAATATTTGAACAAAAAATCCAATGACTCGAAAAACAATAAATGAACAGTTGAATCTTACCGGACAAATAATATTTGATTAGATTCATCAATTAGGATTTTTGTATAAATGTCCGAAATGGGTACTACACTATTAAGTATTAACTGTATGTTTCATATATGTACACAAAACTTTTCAGCAGATCTACTGTGTACAACATGATAATGCTGAAAACTGATCCAACATGATGCAAACTGCAGAAACAATTAATATTTATTGTAGCCCATAAGCACTGACAATTTATTTGACCTATATCATTATTTCAATTAAGAAATATAGTTGTAAATACACGTTACAGAAATACGAAAAATTTAATTTATTAACTAATATGAATAATTAAAATGAGTCCGCATTGTCTCAGTAATCACGTTAACCGAGACCATGATGTCCGGTTCTTTCAGAATTTCTAGGTTAAGGACAAAAAAAGATTTCTACGAAATTAAAGTTAAAAATATGCTGATTGTAAAATGATTTCAAGGTGCATAGAAACATTTTCATTCAGAGATACGTACAATAGGAAAACTATAGAATGTCCTACAGAACACTGCTCCGCTTACCTCGTAAAAGTAGACGGCGATGAAATGTCAGTCATTTTCGAGAGACACCACTTGTAGTAACAACTTCGAATAAATTTCATCCACGGTTTTTTGAGCATAGCATTGTGTCGTACAGGAATTACATAATAAGAATCATTATATTTAATGACACGATGAAGTTCACGTTGCTGTTTACATGAGATTTGAATTCTAATAACGATAGAAAAACTATAAATTTCAATAAATGTGTCGCGTGGCTCTGTCGCTAAATAATTGCTTACGGTGCTACTGGTATCAAGTAACACGCAATTGACCAGGCAAAATTCTATCGAATTATTTTATCAGTTCCTCATTGATTACCGCTTATGCGCCGTTTTTTTTTAAAAATACACTATAATTTTATAATTTCTGCTACAATGTAGCATTACTACATGAAACATAACGTAAATAGAATGGCGACGAAAGTTGACGGACTAGTTAATTGAGCTCTACGATATACATAATCTTATCAATATTAAATATATAATTGACAGTCAATGTCGCATTTGTAATTCATGCAAAAGATCATTAGAAACAATTACAATTCGTTGCTTTATGTTGAATGCAAATCCGAAAATCCATATTTCAGAAACCATGATTCATCGTCCAATCAAAAAATTGAGATGTCGTAAATTTTACTTAAATAAGTTTAAAACACAATAGACAACAAATGTTACAAACATATTTGTAAATGTAATGTTAAACAATTAATCGAAGTTAATGATAGATTGCTGAGAACTGTGGGACAGTTGTAATTTACATTTTCCCAATGTCGTTTTTAATTGAAGAATCATGCTACACTTCTCTTATTTAAAATTCATCTAAAATCTAAGAGGACATTTCAACTAAGCAAACGAATGTTCATTTTATTCCTATTCTGATAAAATGTAAACATAAACGAGCATTTTTTCGTCTCTCGATGATTATTCACTGTTTGCTTATCAAATTAATTCAATACGATTTAATTCAACGAGCTTCAATTTGCCGCAATTTAATCCATTATACAAAGCATTTAGTAATTGCCCTCTTATAATAATACGTATTTTACAAAGAGTAATATATTAATATTCATAAACTGATGACTACTAAGTGTTGCGATAATAAAAAAGAACACCTATTTTTAAATTTTACGAACATTTACTTACATTTTATTGTTTGATGACCGAATAGTTTGCTTGATGATTATTTGAACGAACGCTCATACCTATTTAATTGAAACACACCCTAAATACAACACACATTCGGTCTAGTTCTCAAGTAGTTTGCTTCATCCCGCTTTTGTCTGCTAAACCCGACATCGGGCATTCTTAAAAAACCATTCTTTTTGTATTTCTGAACAAAATAAATAGTAGAATTAAGTACAATGACATTAAATCTAATCAGAACTTCGTTTGTCAGTCATGGATTGCGAGAATTTAAGGAATCATCGTCGTTTTTAATGTTAAATCTGTCGTTCCGCACATCAGCAGTTTATAAGGGCAGTAAGGTACAAGTGGTTTGAGTAAAATATATTGTGAATTAACGTCCTTTAAAATTCATTTTAATAATTTGTATCATTTCATTTACTTCGCTATGTTTTATTTATGCTTTAATTGTTCATAATTTTCGAATTGATTCATAGTATGCTTTTACATAATCATCACAGAATCCGGTCTTAAAATACACTTCATAAAATATTATGCAAAAAAGTACTCTTACCAAATTATTTTATCTATATTTTTTAAAAATATCGTTGCGTCATTTAGAATATAACAATGGAATGTGTTTGACGTGTAATCAATTTGATTATGTGTAAGACGGAAAATATTTTTTAAACGGGAGTACAGCGGCCGAATTAAAACAAAAATGGTATGCAATAATTTGTTTATCTTTATTTAAAATTATTATATACTTTTTTATCTGTAAATTAAGAAAAGTGATGTAGGTAAATTTATAATCAAATAAAATTTTAACTTTAAAGAAATTAGTTTTCACATTATAATTATAATCGAATAATAATGAGCTTTGTATTTTTTTTGCATTAAATATGAATCCATATATGCTTATCTGAAAAATCACATGTGTATGTTACTTACACATATATGTTATCTTGAATAACTGGCTTTTTTATGACTGACCTTCAATTTCCACTGCTCAGACTGTTAATATTCATTACAAAATTTTAACTGTTGTGCGGTGTTACATGATTAAATTTTTTTATCATGGTATATAAATAACAAGCTATTTGCCTTATAATCTTGTTTTTAATGTCTTAACAATATTTAATATTAAAATTACAGGATTCTGGTAAAGGTTATCGAATTGAAAGGGACACTTTTGGGGAATTAAAAGTTCCTGCTGACAAATATTATGGAGCACAAACAATGCGATCAATGATAAATTTTCCAATTGGTGACACCTTTGAACGAATGCCTGTAAGAAACCGTAATATTTTACTTACTAACCTATTAACTTAAGAAAGGTAATCAGTTGATTATTATATTTTATTTGTTAAATCTTTCTAGTATGGAGTTATTGTTGCAATGGGCATATTAAAAAAAGCTGCAGCGGAGGTAAATAAGGAATTTGATTTAGATCCGAAAATAGCAGATGCAATAAGCAAAGCTGCTGATGATGTTATATCTGGAAAACTTTATAATGATCATTTTCCATTAGTAATTTGGCAGACAGGTTCTGGTACACAAACCAATATGAATACTAATGAGGTAATTAGATACTAAATGATTGAATCAAATAAAGTTTCTAAATAGTTCATCATTTGTGTTTAGGTAATCTCAAATCGTGCAATTGAATTGCTCGGTGGTGAGCTTGGTTCAAAGAAACCTGTGCATCCAAATGATCATGTAAACAAATCTCAAAGTAGCAATGATACATTTCCAACTGCTATGCACATAGCTGTTGCTTTAGAAATCAATAAAGTATTACTTCCTGGATTAGAGAAATTGTATGAGGCTTTAAATGAAAAAGCTCAAGCATGGAAAGATATCATAAAAATTGGTAGAACTCATACTCAAGATGCTGTGCCTTTGACATTAGGACAAGAATTCTCAGGTTAATATTACGATCTTTTTTAATATACTTTCTATTGTATTTATTAATAAAAATAATCATAACACATAGGTTATGCAACACAAGTTTGCAATAGTATGAAAAGAGTATCTGATACTCTTCCGCGACTATATGAATTAGCACTTGGCGGTACCGCAGTAGGTACAGGACTGAATACTCGAAAAGGTTTTGCAGAGAAAGCAGCAAAGAGAATAGCAGAAATTACGGGTTTACCTTTTGTAACAGCTCCAAATAAATTTGAAGCTTTAGCTGCACATGATGCTATGGTAGAAGTGCATGGTGCACTTAATACTGTAGCAGTTTCACTTATGAAGGTACATTTGAAAAAAATTAAAAATATTGATCAAATTTTTAGTTAAAGTTAATACTCTTTTATTATTTAGATTGCTAATGATATTCGATTTTTGGGAAGTGGACCTCGTTGTGGATTAGGAGAATTATCACTTCCTGAAAATGAACCAGGAAGTTCAATAATGCCCGGGAAAGTTAATCCGACGCAATGTGAAGCATTAACTATGGTCTGTTCTCAAGTAATGGGTAATCAGGTTGCTGTAACTGTGGGTGGAAGCAATGGTCATTTTGAATTAAATGTATTTAAACCTCTAATTGTTGCAAATACATTAAGATCTGCAAGACTTTTGGGTGATGCTAGCGCTTCGTTTACCAAAAATTGTGTTGTTGGCATTAAACCCAATACAGATAGAATTAAACAACTTCTAAATGAGAGTTTAATGCTTGTCACGGCATTGAATCCACATGTTGGTTACGATAAGGTATTTAAAGTTAATATATATAAAAAGAAAATTTACTGAAATTTTTTAATGTAATATTTATTACACATTATATTATAGGCTGCTGCAATTGCGAAACAAGCACACAAAGAAAATCTTACATTGAAAGAATCGGCACTAAAGAATGGCATAACTGCTGAACAGTTTGATCAATGGGTTAAACCTGAGAACATGATTGGTCCAAAATAAGTGCTAAGTAGAGTAGAAAGAACTATTGGAATCAACATTTTTTATACCGCCTTGACTATCGAAGTCGTTATTATATCTTTAAAATAATTACACCTATGTGTTGAATATTAAAATAGAATGAAAAATAATAAATATAAAATGTTACAAGTGTTTCCAAGTAGTAATCATTTAAAACATTTCTTCAGTTTTCTTATAATCCTATAAAAGATAAGTTGCCACAATGTTATCTGTATTACGACATTCCGAGGTCACAGGTCAATAAATATTCAGTATTGTGTTAAATCTGAAGCTGAAACGTCATATTCAAAATGAATAAGTTGACGAAAATACAAAATATCGTTATCAGATCTGGAAGTCGTAATTATGGAAAAATCGGAATAATTGGTGTACCGTTTGAAAAGGGGCAGGTAACTGTCACAACAAACAATAATGTGATTATTTTTTTACTTAAAACATTTATTAATCAATGTAGCATAAAGAGGGTGTAGCATATGGCCCAAGAGTGATCAGGGCAGCTGGATTAGTGGAAGAATTAAAATCTTTAGGTAACTAGTA
The DNA here is from genome assembly GCF_050947335.1 of Megachile rotundata. Taxonomy (NCBI): domain Eukaryota; kingdom Metazoa; phylum Arthropoda; class Insecta; order Hymenoptera; family Megachilidae; genus Megachile; species Megachile rotundata. The sequence goes on along the minus strand of NC_134984.1, from coordinate 22,151,325 downwards.
ATATTTATCATACTTTAAAAATATTTGAAAATAATGTTTCATGTTTATGTGTTGTTGAATTACGTAAGGCTTGGATGTTAAAGATTATGGTGATATCTTATATAAAGTTAAAAATGTGGATGGTGTAAACAATATGTCACACTTAGGCGACGTTGCTGGATGTACAAGCTGTTTATCTGAACAAGTTCAAAAAGTTTTAAAAGAAGGTCGTAGAGTATTAACTCTAGGTGGTGATCATAGTTTAGGTATTGGAACCATAGATGGTCATGTTAAGGTATAGTATGAAAGAAGACATTACACTTGATACTAGTATGTTTCTTAATTTATGGTATGGGACACCACATGGCATTTTAAAGGAAAAGAAGGATGTAGGTGTAATTTGGGTTGATGCTCATGCAGATCTTAATACCAACAAGACCAGCGAAAGTGGAAATGTTCATGGAATGCCTGTAGCACTATTAACATCTGAATTAGCTGATTACTGGCCACATTTGCCAGGCATGGATTGGCAACAACCTATGTAACTTTGATAAATATTTAATTATTTAAACTAACTATTCTAAAGTATGACTCAAAGAATATTTTAAAAAGGGTTAAAATTATTTACTTACAGGCTATCTATTAGAAATGTAGCTTATATTGGATTAAGGTCTGTAGATTCTTATGAAAGATTAGTTATTGAAAAATTTGGTATAACTGCTTTTGGTATCGAAGATGTTGAAAGATATGGTAATATTATAAATTTTTTATAATATCTATCAATTATTTGTTAATTCATACTTTGATTTCAGGTATTCACGATGTTGTTTACATGGCATTAAACAAAATAGATCCTAATGAATCAAAGTCACTGCATGTTAGTTTTGATATTGATTCGTTAGATCCATTGGAAGCACCATGTACAGGAACTCCTGGTAAATGGTTTTTATTCAAATATATATCACTTTTTTTTATGTATTTACAATTCATATATTTTAGTACGTGGTGGATTATCTTTAAGAGAAGCTATTCATTTAATGGAGGAACTATATAGAACTAATAGACTTAATGCTATAGACCTTGTAGAGGTGAATCCCCATATTGGTAACCAACGTGATGTTAATTTCACTGTTGAAGCTGCTATTCATATTATTCAAGCAGGATTTGGTTACACAAGACGAGGTCTTAAGGTTCCAAAAGGTATTACTGATATGCCTTTACAAACATTTAGATAGACTAATTTCGTTTATTTATAATTTATGACAACATTAAAAATAATTAGGTTATTATGTCTGGTCTTTTTTGAAGTTTGTATATCATCAAACTTTTATATACCTTTAAACAGTACCATAAAAATATGAGTGATAAACAAAAACCAATAATATATTTCATTGTGTTGTTTATAACATTTGATGAATCACAAAAACTTTATCAGGTAGATTATCGTACTTGATATCTAATTTCGTAAATTCAGTTTTTCTATCTTCATTAATAATAAATTCACAATTTAATAATGCTTTGGTATTTGATCCTTTTAATTTAACATTAAATTGCCTACTATTATCAGTATTGTGATGCCTAAATGTTATTCTTCCTTCTTTTATTGGTTCTCCTAAAAGTTTAACTGTCTCCTCGTGGTTATAGACTTTTTCTAATGCTCTTTTGTAAGTTTTTGAGTTACGCATTCGTATCTGATAACTTTGTACTACAACAACAGCAGTTGTAACCATAGTACCTCCAAGTACAGCCGCTTCTTTTAAAGCTGAACGCGGTATCCTCTGTGACAAATATTATTTCTTAATTAACAATAATATAGCTTCTATATAGTACTATTTCTTTTATAAAAATATCTTAATGTAAGATTCTGATGAAAGAACAAACACATCAGTAGGTAAGTACTGATTCGACCTCATAACCAAACTTAATTTATAATTTACTGAATACCTGCATTATGTATCATAATACCTTGAAAATACCTTGCATCATTATTAAATCCTTGTTTGGGGTAAGAAAATAATTGTTTTCATATTTATACTTTAGACGGAGTGTGTTAAAATTAGAAATCACTCTCGCAATGAATTCTTTTTCATTGTATTCGGAAATGAAGGAAGTGTTACGGACCTCAAAATGTTATAGCCATCTAGCGATAAGAAACAGGAACTGGTTCAACTAAATTCTAACACCGGTTTTGTTAACTTGTTATCATCTGCAAAACCTTTTAAAGCCACTTATTATTGCTTATTTAAAACATATTTCTATAATATTTTTTAGAGAGAGGTATTTCAAATCTACTTCCATTATCAATATGCAATGAATATTTACTATAATCATGTAAATGATTACATTTTATATTTATATAATAAGCTATGAAAATATACCAGATAACATTTTCCACAATTTATATGTTTCAGTCGATGGATTCCAACTTACGGATCTTCACTAAAAGACACTATAATTAAACGACAAACGGTAAAATAAATACGCTTCATATAAAATGCTTTATCAGTCTCTTAGGGGAATATCCTAATGCCTAATCAGTGTAGACAACCTTTATTTCGTTTTGTGATAGTACTGTTCGTAATTCATATAAAAAATATTAATTTATTTCTTATATTGTCTTAAAGAAAGATGTCATAAAAAATTATTTGATTTGTTGTTGCCTCATAATCATTTGTATATTTTATTTATAACATTGTACATCACGAATTTAAGTTTAGTTTACTGATTAACGTAGTTTGATTGAATACCTCCATACGGAAGTGACATGAATTGCGATTGGTAGGGTAGCGTTATATTATTACGTGTCATGTACGCAAATCTGCTTTTCTCAATTGCTTGAGATTGTAAAAAGGCTCCTGAAGTTCTTTGACATCAGTTTATTCCTATCGTTAAAGGTATTAAAATATACTTTCGGTGTGTTTGTAGTAAAATGTGTAAATGTGTTATTTTCATTCAATAGAAAGTGCATGTATGTTGATGATGCTTAAAACTGTCATAACATATGTATTATAAATATACTCAAGATATCTTATCAGTTAATAATTCGAATTGTGAATTGAAAAATATAGTGAAGTAATATATGCAATTTTTTATTTCTAATTTCTATAATATTATTCTGATAATAATTTCAATATCTTTAAATAAGTCAGAAGCTTTATGTGTACTTTCACTAATTTTAAATTAACTTATTATGACGGAATGAAATTTTAATTTAGTTTTTACATGAACTTTATTGAATGAAACTAACATATAAGAAATATAAAATTTTAATTATTAATAAATTTTATTAATGTTTATATATTTTATATGTAGCAAGACGATGCGCCAGTTGAAAGGAAAGACAAAAGAAACAAACAAACAGAAAAAAGAAAGGAAAAAGGAATTTCTAGAGAATAAACAACGTGTCTTTACTATTGTATTACCTACAATGGCTGCGATATTTGTTGTAATAGCAATGTACGTTTATGCTAAAACCCGTCCAAAAGTTGTTGAGTATTAATCAGCATATTTATTATCAATCATTAAAATACAACTTGTAATGTATTTCAAGAATGCTGGGCAAGTTCCTTGATATATTTGTATGGTTAAATAAGAATTATTTGATAAGAAGGCAGACTTGAAGGCCTGTCCATGAGGCAATTCATTCCTACCATTCAATAATCAAATATAGATATTATGCATTGATTGTATGACTTTTAAAAAATATTTTTCACGTGAAATAATTCATAATATTGGAACATAAGTATTAACTAAGGAAGTATAAATAAGGAATTTTTATTATATGGAAGATAAGGTGAAATTACTCTTATCATTATTAAAAACATTTGTCTATGTCAATATAATTATTCTTTAAATTTACATATTCCATTGCATTTTACTGCATATTTTGAATGCAATTTTATAAACTAATAATGGATCTCCTAAAATGATTGTTCCAACATTAAATACAATTTCAAATATATTGTTGTATTTTTTAGTGTAACTATCATATACTTTTTCCATACAAGTTATTCCATATATAATTCTCTAAGATATCTAGTAATTTTATTATACCTTAATATGAGAATGATATATCTTATTTTATAAAATATTTACATAAAAAATATAAAGTAATTTTAATATATATTAATCACTTTTATAACGTTTTATTCCACCTATTTATTTTTTCCTTATCTATTATTATTACAAATTATAACTGGAATATATTTTTTATAACATATTATATACATTATTTCTATCGCATTTTCTAACAGTATTGTAGTATTTAATCTTTTACTGATACTGTTATAGAATTAAAAATAAAAGTTTTCTGATTGCAATAGTTAAAACGTTAAGTTCACAGATTTTGAAAGTGTGATTTCTCATCTATTGGTGGGTTACAAATTGAACTGGGTGAACCGCGTTAAAATATAAAAAATTTTTAAAGCAGCGATATTTCTTTATTTAATCCCTTACTCCTTCTTTTCAAATATGCAGTCCAAGCATATTTTCCGCGAGGAATTAACGTTTTCAGAAATCCGTGTAATATCATTCAAGTTTCGGAAATAACTTATAACGAAGTACAAGTTACATACATATAGGAAATTGAGAACCACTGAAACAGATATATTGCTATACCAATAGGAAGCTAACACGAGTAAGTGTAAACGTATACACGTGTATCTAAGTTTTGGCTCCTGTTTCTTGTGTAAATTAAATATATAATTTAAGAATGAGAGAAAATATTAACCACTTCACACTTGTAGTTTTAACATTACTTTTATTGTGGACAAATACTGTAAAAGGTATATTAATAATTACTATATAAATTTATCATGAAATGTCAAAATCGGACATACTAATTTGTAAATACTAAGTTATATTAGTACAATAATATATAGTATATTGTACAAAGTTGCAATATTCTACTATTATTGTTAAAATCATTGACAAATCATTGATTTATGCTAATATATCATAAAAGTATAATATGTCTATTTCAAAACAATAAAGGTTTCACAAACATTTATTTCAATATATGTCAAAAAGAAAAGAGTAGTTTGATACTTAATATAATTATATTCAAAGTACTTTTCATGAAATTTGTAACCAATATATTATGTACATGTAGCTAGAGGAACACCACATGTGACATGTGGGTCTGTGTTAAAATTAATGAATGTGGACCACAAAGTTCGATTACATTCTCATGATATAAAATATGGAAGTGGCAGTGGCCAGCAATCAGTGACAGGTATAACAGCGAAAGAAGATGGAAATTCTTATTGGCTTGTCAAAGCTGAGGCAAGAAAGCAATGTACTAGAGGGTATGTTATCTATTGTAGTAAACTTTTAAAGAACTTAACTTTTAAGTTTAACTTCTAATATTAACTGTTAACAGTGTGCCTATCAAGTGTGGAGATATTATAAGGTTAGAGCACATAGCAACAAAAAAGAATCTTCACTCTCACAGAGTTATTTCACCTCTTAGTGGTAAACAGGAAGTATCTGCTTATGGAGACAATAAAGGAGAAGGTGATAATGGAGACAATTGGCTCCTAGTATGTCAATCAGAGTTCTGGAATAGAGATGAACCTATTATGTTGAAACATGTAGATACAGATACGTAAGTTTCTACATTAGAGATTAAATAGAATCTTTTAGATATTTAAATACCATTTTTATTTTATAGGTACTTAGCAGTAACTGGAAGAGTTTATGGTAATCCCATTAGCGGTCAGACTGAAGTAGTAGGTGAATATTCTCCTAGCAGTCCTCATGTTGAGTGGGTAACTGCAGAAGGTGTATTTATTCACCCTAATGATTTTAAAGCTCAACATCATGCGCATACAGAATTATAAAACACATTCTTTGAATTTAGTTATATTTATGGTAAGTAACTCCAAAATGCATTACAATTATTAATGTTAATCAATAAATCCTGATTATTATTAACAATTAAAATTTCTGTGAACTTACTTTAAAATTTTGTTGCAGATCAATATGTGATAATTTTGTTCTGTAAAGAACTACTCTTATTTTGGAATATAATTCTTTCATCGCCAGTAACTTTTACAAAGAAAAGAATACCGATACTCAATCTTATTTATTCTTATGATTCAGATAAAAGTCGAATAAAATATATGATTTTGATTATCTTTGATAAATTTTTATTACATGCAAGAATATAATAACAACAGATTATTTTATATATCATACTATACATTTGCAAATTGTTTAAATGTATTTGTGAAAATTTATATGAAGAGTGTAGTACAATGTATGGAAATGTATAAATGTGTAATTGTATTAAGTACATGTGATATTTATTATAATACAATTTATAATAATTAAGAAATATGTATTTCATTCTATATATATGTATGTACATGTATAAAAATGTACAAACATGTTTTTGTACGATATAGTAATTTACCGATTTATGTTATAGTTGCAAAAACAATTTTTCAAAGTTTCCATTTTTTTGTTCCACAATCAAATTTTGAACATACATTTATACTTCTTTTAACTCATATTTTCCATGAAGATCTCTAGTACCTATAAGTCCATTATATGGAAAAATAATATTTGAAAGACCATAACTCCCAAAAATTTCCTTTAAACTTTGTCTTCCTGATATGTTTGCATATCGTTGTTTACCTGTCATACAACTGTGCAGCTTCCAAGTTGCATACACCAAACATATGCATAAAATAGAAACTAATACATCAAACATAGTAACCAGTAATATATATGTGTTTTCTTTAGAATGTAATAATTTAACAAGAGCAATAGGAAAACAAAAGTTTAGGAACATATTGAATGAGTGTGTATCTGTTCTTATAATACGATTAATATTTTCATACAAATATGGTCCAAGAATACATAATGAATAGATGCAAGTTACTGACGTATAGAAACAAAATAAAATAAAATTGCCTATATTTTGCCGTAATATGCAGGCACCTAAGAAAAAGCAATGATGATCCCGAAAATGAAAACACTTTTTGCAAAAGATACAATGCTGTGTTGGTTTACATGTGTACTTAACACATTTTTCACAGTACCAATATTTGTACTCTATATTAGTATCTGTTCTATTACATGGTAAGAATTTCTTTTCTATTGTTTTAACTTCCATAGTTGTTGCATTATGGCTTATAACATATACAGAGTACCAATTCAAATACACTTGAATACAAAAAAAAATAAAAACTGGACTAATCTTTTCATTAATATATATTGTTAGAGCAATATCAGTTATGCTAAATAACAGAGTAATAAATGGGCAAAGTCTTGCAATGGTTTGAGGAAATTTTCTCATCGTACACTTATAATATTATTTCCTTACATATATATTTAAAAAAATCTTAAATTAATTGATCACATATTAAATGTAAATTTTTATCTTTAATTATGTTCATTTACTAATCCATAGTAATTGTGTCAATATACTTGTTACTTTCCCTGTAAATAGGAAAATATTAAATAGAACAGAATGAAGACTTATTTTTAACTTTGTATAGTCCTTACATTTATATTTATAAAAAATTGCTTTCCAAAAAAGAAAACAACATAAATAATGCAGTTTGCCAATGTAAAATAAAAAACATACCTTTACTTAATTAATATAACAGAGATTATGAATGACTGCAATGCTGCACTTATGATCTCTACTATAACCTTCAAATTCTATAGTATACACGTGATTTTAAAAAATTGTTCCTTTATATATAAAAGATCATTATTATTTGTTATTATCATTCGTTTCTTTTTTTTAATGTATTCATAAAAAGTATGTATCCCGTATCAGTATTTGAATTTGTATATAGTAATTAACAGGGATGAAAACTCAAAAATTGTGTAACATTGAAAAGATTTTAATTTCTGAACTTTTGTTTACTACATATATAAATAATAATCTAAAAGTGTTTATTATAGTAAATAGTTACATCTTATTTATTTTATTACAAAACAATCGTTTTTATTGATATATTTGCATACATTTATTGAAAAACAGTAAATCTAACAGTTATACAAGAGAATAAAGTTTCTGTGTAAAAATTTATCTCTATTCATCTTACTAGTTACATAAGTTTCTAAAAATACACTTCAATACATCGATATGGTATAAAATCAACATTAAATTATATGAATACTTCTACAAAAAAACGAATTATGTTAGAAGTAAAAGTTCACTGAATTTCGAAATACATTTAATTATACAATTTTTTATATAACAGAGCATCAGAAAAATTGTTAAGTTTGTTTTCAATCTTTTAAGACGTAGTTTTATACGATAAATAGATAATTATAACTCTCCTGCTTAATACATTTTTGTACATATTTTTACACTTTCTTAAAATTCTATATAGTTTTTATTATGCTCAATATTTGTACACGTTTCCAATAAAAATTAAACTTAGAAGAACTTTTACTTTGTTGTTCGCAAAAAAGTAAATTATTTAAGTAGTTACGTTAATAAACATTCAAATACATGTTTATTATGCAAAATATTTATATTTTCTACTTTTATTAAAAAAGATAAATCGTACCTATTTTTTTTTTAATTAGAAAATTCGAAAAAAATAATTCATAAACATTGCTAATACATATATAAAGAAATTTTGAACATATCGTTGATTATTTGTAGCTAATTTACATGACTGGTTTTATAATTTTGTTTATTATATATACATTTAATGTTCTTTGTTTGAACATAAAATAGTTTGTGTCTAAATTGTGCATAGACGATTCATATATAATTGCTTTGCAATTTCATTCAAAATTAAGAATAATTACTTGCTTACAATGGTTATTATAAACAATATTACTCTAAGTAATATGATTTATAATATTAATATTCCTAAAAGTAATCTACATTACATTTATAAAATTATCTAAACATATTGTAGCGTGATTTTTATAAGTGATCAAAAATACTACTGTAATTAAACGATGCTTGTACAATTAGAAGTTTCGTAAATAGCGTAAAAAATACATTTTTCGAAACCTCCAATTTGATATAGTGGTAGGCCATTTTAATTTGTGGTCTTCGTTTTAACAATTGTTTTTCTGTTAATTATTTTTCCAAAATAATGTATTCACAACTTCACGACAGTTCACCTATCGGTGCATTTTGCAACCATAAGTCGTGTATAAAATTATATAAATCATCACTGACAGCGACCTGCGTAAATATTTTTATCATAATAATTTTTTTCTTTAGTATCTTATTCCGATTTCGGTGAAATTTTAATATAATATAAAACGCGAAAAAATTGATGCGTGTTATTTAAATATTGATTAATGATTTCTTAATTATTTATTTAAAAGACTTACTTTGTACGGTGTAGGATTTAAATTCCTTTTGTGATCGTTTCGAAGCGTTTTTAGAGATTCCTGAACTCTATTCCGTATTTCGTGTAAAGTCATTAATGGTTGGCACAGTTTACCATTTTTCCAATACACCTTTACATAATTATTTCGATAATTATTCACATTATTCAAATTTATAAGTAACGAAAAACAAGTAGTCTAACAAATTACCTTATGTAACGGCTCTACTCGAGTTGGAATAACATAGGCCCTTTTCGATTCTTGAAACGGATGTCTACAAAGAACTTTTTGTTTTACTTGTGGAGCCTCTTCTGTGGATCTTTGCAACAAATCAATTAATGCGTATCCGTCAGCCCCGTATAATCTAAACGCATCTTTTTTCCCTGGTATTGTTACTTTATCTACTTCTTGACTGAGTTTAATTCTGGGCTGACCATTGATTTCAACCATTTTATAAACACAACCTAGTGCAGGCTGTCTCTGACACGTTACCAAATGTGTTCCAATTCCAAAGCAATCAATTTTATGATTCTATAAAAATCATATCTTTTATAAGAGCAACAATTTTGTTACTAAACAAATGTTCATTTCTTTTGTGCACATTTATCTACCTGTTCATTTAAGCTCAAAATCGTTTCTTCATTTATATCATTTGATGCACAGATTGTCAATTTTCCGAACCAAGGTATATTATATTTGACAGCAATTCTCTCGAATATGTCTCTTGCAGTATTACTTAAATATGCTAAGTCTCCACTATCAATTCTTATACCAATTGCTTTATAGCCCAAGTCATTCAGGGCTAGTGCCACTGCACAAAAATTTAGAAGCCCGCTCCTAAGATTAAATCATAAGACATATAAAATCTTTTTCATTGAAAACATATATTATTAATGATACATGCATTTATATGATGTTACCATAGAACCTCTGAAACGCAACAAATTATTGTAGAATCGTTTTGTTTCTTAAAAACCTTGTTACAATGTATACCAAGTTTTAAAGTTACATAAACAATATACATATGTTACAATAATTTTATCTACATCATCTACATCAAACTTAAGTAAAATAATACCAACACTTGCTAGAATAATTAATAGTTTATCTTAAGTATGAAACATGCACTACCATTACATGAAGTTTTAATGTAACATAAAATGTAGATTATAAGTAGTTTTAAACAAAAGATTTGAATTGCGAATTAAGTATACATGCAAGCTTTTAGTTTTTAAATCTGTAATTTTTATCGTTTAATGAATTTTTTTTTTAATTACAGTCGTTGTTATAAGAATTAATATCATTTTAGTTAAATGGCTGAATTGGGAAGGGTACTATATAAGGTCGTATACTTGTGACAAAAACAGTACAAAAGTTTACAAATTTTTCAACATAGTAATGCACTGTTGTCCTGAGCTTTTATTACAGTTGCAAAAAAAGGGGAAAAAATAATGGAGTAATGAAATATAAATTTGCCTGCTTTACAGAATGATGTTTCTGTGATGTTGATGGTTTTTGACAAATTAATTGAACTCAATAGAATGATAAAGGATACTTATTCTTTTGGTTATTATTTTGCATTCTTTTGTATATCAATGCTTTTCACATAACTAATAATTTAAGATTAAATAAAATGTGAACACTTGATTAAATGAAATATTAGTAACCAAATAATTAATTATAAATAAAAATACTGACTTATCCTGCAAAGCAGACAAAGAGGATAATATCGTACCTCACATAGAGCTCACCCAATTCGCCTCGTCTTAAAAAGCCATTCTTGTGATGTGAAGTCGATTCTGATATAATTGGATTGTTTCTGACACCATTTTGGGCATGTGTATTGGACCCATTTGTTAGACGTTTATTCTTTACATTTAGGCTGGATATACATGCCTGTCTCTTGGCCGAGGCTTCGATGCTATAAACACACTCCTGTTAGGCTATAGTGTGTATATGTTTCATCATGCCTGCTTTGTGAATTTGTAATTAGAATTACTAATATGTATATATTATACTTGTAATATATATATATTTTTTTTTATCAAATTTTTAATAAAATAGTTGTATCAATTAGTCAATGTCTTGATAATGTTTAATTTTTGTTCTTATATGTATAGACAAATATACTAAGTGGCGGTATAATTTTATTGATTTACTTGCACTATTGGATAAATCACTTTTGCATGTACTGAATGTTGCTAATATTTTAATATTTGCAGACACTCCTTGTTTTAATATTTTACATTCATGCACACTAAAATGGGATAGAATAGTATCTACAGAATAATAAATCATTAAATAAATTATACGTATATATTAAAAGCTTACAGTTAACAAAGTACTTTACAAATAAATTAATATTAAACATTGCATACTATTCAATATATTAATCAATAGGAAAATATGGCAGTGCACATTTAAATAAAGTATTAAATACACACATGCAAATATAAACACTATTATAAGAGATAGATTACACGTGTAAAATGCAGTCAGAATATAGTATCTACTTACATGTACCAAACATATAAAAGAAAAATGTATGAAATTTAAGAAAGAAAAAGTATAGAGTAAATAAAATAAAAGTGAAATTAAACACAATATCATACCTTTTCACGTCGTATGTATCTACGAGAGCAACAAATCGTTGTGGGAAAGCAATGGCATAACTAATTAAAGCAGCTAACTCTCCGCTAGAAGCCTCAGAAACTAATGTTCCTACATCAGCTGCAATGGCATCCCGGTGTTTATAAGCTAATTCGAGAAGATCATAAACTTTTCCTGTTTCTTTATGTGTTAAAGTCTAAAAACAATAAAAAACATTAATATCAAACATAACTTTATCAAATTAAACCACTTAATTTATTAACTTACTCTTTCCTGCAAATCATCAATACTGGTGAAAGACGTAATATATGAATGTGCATGTGTACCACTTACAGGAATATTGTACAGTTTTCCTGCCAAAACATTACTTGTACCATCAAAACCACCTGGAAAATGTTTATTCATATTTATATTTGTAGTTTTATATATTTTCTAAATGTATAATAGAAATACATCATGTAAAAAATAAAAGAAAATATTAGTACAATAAATAATTACCGATATAACTATACTTAGAGGCACTTAAACCACCATCAGGACCTTGAGCTCTTCGAAGACCAAATTCTAGCAATGTTATATTTTTCCCAGCAACCATACGATATCTGGCTGCATTTGTAGCCATTAAACTTGCATAGTTAACTAAGGTTAACAGTGTTGTTTCCAAAAGTTGTACCATTATTAATGGACCTTCTACTCTTAGTAATGGTATTCTGCATAACATATCAATTTGTATTGAAGTTTTAACTTATTAAGATTTGACGTTTCATCAAATATGTAATGTTGATAAGCATTCGAACATTAACTCTAACTGCTGTGTTAAGAGCAACAAAGTTTCCTAAACGATGACAATGATGACGATGATTAACATAACTAAACTCCTGCATGATACGTGCAACTTCTATAGAATTTTTACTAACCTTGGGAATACAACTGAACCTTCTTCCATAGCATATATAGTGACATCTTTTGGAGTAAGGTCTTTTAAATATTCAAAAAATCTTTGATCAACCGATGATGGCATTATTGACTTCAGGTACTTAATATCTGCATTTTTAATGTTTCATTAATATACTTTACAATATAAAAATATATTTTAAATATAGAAAAATGTATATTATTTAAATGATAAAATGCACAAAAATATACATAGCTACATACCACTGCAAGAATAACGAAATTTATCTAAAAATTTAATACATTCTTCCAAGCCAGCAAAAATTGTGAACTCTCCTTGGAAAGGATTTCTACGAAAATATAAATCAAATACAGCATGATCATTCATCTTTCCACTTTTCCAATATGCATACGCCATTGTAATCTGATATAAATCTGAAATAAAAGATTTATATTACAAATGACAACATGTCCTAATAAATCTGAACACTTATACAACAATTGTACTGTTATTTCTAATATGTATTTTACTTAAATTACATTTTAAGATCTGTATTATAAGCTATACATTTAAACATATACATGTACATTCAGTTGACAATCAAAGGTCACATGGAAAACATAACAATGTATTAATTCTCCAAAGATGAAATCATTTCGAATAAACAAAAATAGTATAAAAACAAACAAGAAAGTGTATCAGGATTTCAAATCGCAATTATAATAGACAGTTCACGTGGGTCATATTATGAAACAACACGTGTTATATCATTGTTCAATATACGTAAATATATTTATGTATCTACATGTGCATATATGTATTCAGAATAAACGATAAGATAAAATAAACCCGCGTATTTTAAGGTTATTTTCCTGAACATTGTTTTTGACGATTCGTTAACGTTAATTAAGATTATGTTATATATACCTGTCAAAAGTGGTTGAACCACACAATTCTGACGCGAGTGACACCATGATTTACCTTCGTCATCTGACATTTTCTTAAAATTCTAGCAACGTAACTTAAAACGGTACGATTGAAACAAAAAAAAAATAGTACGACAGCCTCATCCAAGAGTAACGAACGTTACCACCAGTCACCGAGCGACAATCGGTCACGAACCGTTACCGACGAACTAACATGTTTCGACGGTGAACTTCGTATTATAGGTCTCCGTGTACTCTTAGAATCGATAGGAACGTTTGAAGGACGTTACGAACGACACGACCTGTTATTCCGCCATTTCCACCAATAGTAAAGACCTTTCTTAAAAAATTACTAGGATCCGCGTTATCATTTTCGCTCAAGAAGATAAATGCGTAGAAAGTGTATTACAGGTTTTACTGCACTCTGTCATCGTTGAGTTTTTCTTTCCTTTTCCATCTTTCATGCATCCCCTCTTCTTTATATCCATTGCAACTAACCGACTCGAAGAAAATTGAAGTACGTATAATTATATTGTAACATAAGTTCGTAGCAAAGAAAAAAGTTGGTCAACTTCTTTTTATTTATTAGTTTGTAATTTTAATTTGAAATAAAAGATGTCGCGTTGCATTGTCACATGTATAGCCACGCGTTGTAGAATCGCACTTTATATCGCCATTTAATATAGGTAAAATTTTATTGCAAAAAATTTTATTCGTCAAAAGTAATTGTCATGTTCTAACAGTACTTGTGTCCCTCCGAAATAGTATTCTATTTTTTTATAACATATAAAGATGTATAGAAGATTCATTTATCTTTATATAACTATTTCCTTCTCTTGTTATTTTTAATGACAACACTAGATGTTAATGAACGGCATCTTTATATCAGCATCATACGTAGCATTGCATTATCACGATTACTATGACGTCAACTGCGAAAGAAGTTCACAATCTTTTTGCAACTCGAGCAACAACTAAACGCTCCTTTCTTAAATAAAACAAACGAAATAATATTTACTTTTCGATACACTATCTTAATCATCAAAAGGTCATTTTTAATGCCCCTAAATTTGCCAATATAGATAAGATTTCAGATGAAGCGATGCGTTCTACTTTGCGTGCCGCCCTATTTTCTTTTCTCTTTTTTGTTTCAAAGATAGAATCAAGTGAAACGGTACCATGGTACAGAAAATACAATTATAGAATCGGTACTCGCAGGGATAGGAGGCATCTTCGATTAAACACGTACATCGTTAGGGGCAACTTGTCCGTACACGACCTTGTTGTAATGATACGGCATTGCAGCTGTTCCTTCTTCGATATGTGAAACTTTTAAAACTGGGAAAATTAGAGTGAAACAGTGAAACATATAATCACGTGTGATGCAACTTCGAACTTAGATTCCTTCCGTGCTCGTGCACGAGTTAATTACTCGTTCACTTGAACTGTTGGCGCTGCTTGCGCAACATCGCATTACGATTTCTCCGAAACTGAATAATTTTTCAGCGATATATGTACACGCAACAGTCATGTTTGTTATTTTAATGGATTACCTACCATTTTTGTATTAGTAATTGTATTGTATAAATAAGGAAAAACTAATAAAAAATTCCACAAGTATCTCAAGAGAGAAATGCCTCAAAACATTAAACATAGAATTAGGAAAAATAGAACTCGTGATAGCTGTTCGAGCTAGCTTATCAAATGCTTCATATCATCAGTCGTACGTTACGCGCACAAGTTTTATGCAGATTATAGGAGACAGGAAACCTTAACAATGACCTGCATCAGTTCGCGATAACTTTTGATTTACGATACCGAGTGAACTTTAAACTCCTTTCAGCTTTTCTAATCCTAAGTTAAACGGCAGGGGGGTATTGCGTTGCTGGGGTGGGGGGCGTTTAACGATAGAGTTACATTTATTACGATGTTCTCTCGTTCTAGTTCATAAATCATTTATCCAATCATTCGCAGCAGTAAAATAAGTGGATATTTCCTGAGTCACACTATCAGAACGCGGGTTAATAGCATTCAGTCATAATTTTTGACCGTTATAATGATTTATAATCGAGCTCATTCATTTGTATTCCCGCTTTATTTCGTTCGAATGTTTCCGAATCTAATTCCGGTATTTGATGAACGAGGGCTGTCCCTAAAATTGGATTTTTTCCAATGCAACCTAGACTTTAATTCGATTTACAAACTAGGAGTGACCAATTAATAGTCTTATTGGTATAAACATTTTAATTTGTCTAAATTGTCAATTGGTTAAATTCATCCAATGCAACTTGCATTCTTTTTTCTTATCGGTGATGATGTATATATATATATCCATGGGCGTGAACAAAGTAGAACAAAATTCTAATTTAACTCGAGCGGAATTCTCGCATACATGCAATGCTTTTGATGCAGGTACTCGAGTTGATTTTCGATGTATTTAAGATTTGTATCTGATGTAATTCTTTCTTCGTGTATAAGTAAAAATGCGTAGGAGGAAAAGACAATAAAATGAAGGAAATTTTTATACAATCATTTTATTAAGTGTCACAATCGATATTATCGACAATTCATATTGTAATTCTACATGTAACTGCGTGTTTATCTGCCAAAGTACACTACATTTATTCACTGCGTTACTGGCACTTCTGAGATATTGTTAATTGCTAATTTAAACACTAATCGCCCGTGTTATGTGGACTTTATAAAAATACTCAATTTTTGACTCCCTATTGCAAGAGCTGAGCAAACTTTGGCTAATGAAATATTATTTTTGAGTTAAAAAAAAGATTTTTAAAAAGTAACAATTACGATGGAAGGAATAACATTTGGCAGTCTTAGGAAGTGTAAAGAAAATTAAAGGGGAAATTTGCTCATCTCTGCTTTAACATCTAGATGTAAAAATTGAGCCATAAAAGCAAGATCACAAACGATCCTGTTTCTTTTTCCGTTTCTTCTTATCAAAAATTGATTATTTTCTTTCTTTTCGTTTTTGCGCATACACAATTACCCAATTATTCAGATTTAATCAATTATATAATTGGCAAACATACGCGATGGTGTAATTGCAAAATATATATTGTATTTCTAAATAAGCTAGAGTGACTGTGAATCGAAGCTTTCGCGTTTAAACCGATCATTATTTGGACTATTTTTTTCAAGTCATAAAATTAGGTTAATTCTTTTAATCCTGCCCTCCTCCTCGCTTATGCTTTCACTTCACATTACTTGGAATACGTTGTAGCAACGTGTTATGTCAAATTTTGTGAAAGAAGGTGCAGTACCGTCACCATTGAGCAGATTTGTTATTATATAATATTATAAATTTCTAAATTTTTAAATTCGCTCGTTCATGTATCAATTTTTGCCTAGGCCGCGCAAACTATAGTAATGGCTTTGAAAAGATGAGTACAAAATTAAACTGATGTAGAAACAATTTGCATTTGAAGTTACATAGAACTGAGGAGAACAGCAGAGTTAAATGCTATTTGAATAAAAAATTTGATAATATAACGTTTTACATTTTTCTTGGTCCATTTCATTTTCATTAAGGCGAAAGCTTGATCACCCCTACTACGCTAATGTAGCAACGCGATTACATACGAACTTTTAATCGTAGTTACTACTTGTCAATTACATAATTATCGTCGTACATGTTTCCATTATCGAACATCTTCTTCGTCTTGGACTATCCAGCACATGTGCGAATGTATACGGTATTATACGGAAGCACAGGCTATAATTTCTACAATTACAATGGTTCCACGCTAAAACTTATCTAAAATTTCCTAGAAGCTACTCAGACTTTAGTTAACATTCAGTTTAATAATAATTCTGCTTAAAAGAATAACATTATGATCGCTTGTAACGTTGGCTACGGCTCCTACGATTTGTTCATAATTAATTACTTAATACTGTATCCGAGTAAACTAGATTTACCGATATCGTACAATCTACTTCTTATATTTATACTTTTACTCTAATTTGACACAGAATTTCAGTATACAGTCTTAACGTTATTTAATCATGATATTTATGTACTGTGCTAAAAATATGCCGTGATCTACAAAATTTCTTTCATTTTCTGGAAGAATTTCCTCCTTTTCTTCTCTTCGTTCTTTGGTCATTTACGGCTTTTTGTATATAAGTATCTTATTTAATACTTGCTGTCAAACAGCTCTATGTAATGGACAAAATAACGCGTTTTCTTTTAGAACCTTCACCACCGCTCAAATCCATTCTTGACGATAAATAAATAAAACCGCATTAATATAAGAAGATTCAAATTGTAGAATAAGTATAAAATAATTCGATCGTTTAACCCTTTGTGCCGTTTTACGTCTTCCTTAATATCACATAAAACTTTTAAAAAATATTAACTCTTTACCTATACATAAATATTAAAAAAGAAATGCATACTTAATCGAAGACCAAATTTTGAGCGCACGCAATTAATACAATGTTATGTTAGGTACTATCTTCTTCCTTTTCCTTTTCTTTTTTTTTGGTACAACTTACAATCAGTTATAGGCAATATGTCACAACTTGAAAATTCTTAGATCAAATTTAGATCTTTTCCTGCCTATTACTGATCTACAATATTTAACTTGTATAATATTCAACCCATCGGAGACGAATGAACATCTGTCCTAATAATATATCGCCGATTTATAAAAAATCACAGTTATCTTACTTATAGTTACTTCTTTTTCTACTAAACAATTATTAACATTCTCTAGATAAATTATAAGAAATATCGTTTTAATCCTAAATTTTTTTAAGGCTTAATACTTTATTGTATTCATTGCCGATGGGTCTTGGTACTAATTTTTAAATTATTTAAATAATACTGCGTCTCAATTGTATGATGTTATCGATACCATATCACTAACGATAGTTGTTTAAATTAAAATCATATAAAACTGTTTCTAAGAAATTGCATCAAGGCGATCTAATTACAATTTCTACCCTTAAACATGAACAAGAAAATTTATACAAGTCAAATATTGATAAGTGAGTAAAAAATACAAATTTCTTATTTTGGCTAGAGAGTTAAAAACCTATTGTTATTATCACTTGTACTATATATGAGTCAATAAATAATAATCATTAAATGTATCAACAACAATGGAAGTGTATGTTCAGTAACATTAATGAGATAAAAAATTAAAAAAAATATATATTTCTCTCTATTTTGTGTAAAGAAGTTACGCGATAAGAGCAAACAACTAAGTGCTTGTTAACAACAATAACGTATCTAACGCTAAGTTTAAATGAGTCAATTAAAGCATATAAAAATTTCCGCTGCTTCTTACGTTAGCACCATTTCGTATTCAAAACTAAAGTTTACTTTTTTTCGTGATAGCTAATATACATTAATTCGATCGTTTATAAATTATTACGTTTCCTTAAAACCATTCTTCATATTGGCTACCGATGGATCATCTCATTAAGTCTGCAGCTCTTTGTCTATCTCGATGCACCTCCCGAGGATGCATTCTTTTGCGATGTGAAAAACAATTTCCAGAACTCGCAAAAGCTCTAGGACAATATGGACATTGATAAGGCCTTGCACCTGTATGTTGATTTATGTGAAACTTCAAATCTTGATTTCGCTTGAACGTTTTATCACAAAGAGGACACGCGTGTGGCCTTAAATTCGAATGAGTTATACTATGAGCTCGTAACGTAGAATTTGTTGGATAAACTCTTCCACAAACATTACATGGAAATTGTATTCTACCATGATATTCTTTATGTTTAAATAAATTTGGCTGTGTTTTAAAACTGAAAAACGAACAATAATTTTATTAATAGCTATTTTACAAAACGTTTTATTAATAAAGCAACTTAGATACTCACATCCTTCCACATATATCACAACCATATTTTCCCTTAGGCTGATGAGTTTTCAAATGTACTTTTAAATTTCCCTTAGTAGAAATTGTTTTACTACAAATTGGACAGATAAAGTTACCAGACGAATTATTATCAGTGTTCATATGAAGTACACCATTTGTAGAATAAACTTGTTGAGATCTTAAAATAGGCTTTCCTTCAAGTCGTTTATCTTTAGGCAAATGAGACCATAAGTGATTTTGTAGACCAATCTGTGATATAAAGGATCTAGCACAAATTGTGCATTCATGAGGTTTTGTTAATGTATCAGAAGCAGGGTCTTCGCTATCTTCTTGTGATCTTTCATTATCTTCTTCTTCTTTTTCTTCTCTCTTCACTTCATCAATTCTATAAGAAATATATAATTTAATACATAGATAATTTTAAAGTTTACCGATAACAGTTCAAGTATTCATACTTATTTGTTAATGATAATGGTTCTGGTGAATTTGTTCTTGTCATTGTTTCTTCAATGTCTGATTCTTCTGAAATTTCAGATGCTGAATGTTCCATACCACACTGTAAAAATAGCATTGGATCTACTTTGACCTCCATTTCTTCCATACTTGGTGTATGACATTTATCTTCGTGCGATAATAATTCTGATGGTCCCAATGGTTCACCTTCAGCTAAAATTTCTATTGCTCCCTGCAAAGGAATATACATTTAGTATTCAAAAATATGATAATTAATTACATACAGTAATTAGAATTATATTATTACAATTAAAATTTACTTTTGTTAATATCGTGTGTAATAATCCCCGATCTTCTATTCTCTTTGTTGTACTTTGTACATCTTTAACACTTTCCACTTCCATGTCTCCGCAGTGTACAATGCTTACATTATCTGTACTACTATATAATTGTGATTTCAACTTTTCTTGTGTCCTATAAGCCATCATCGCAAAACGATGAATGCTTTCCAATCTTTTGATACATGTAGTGCATACCATTTTTGATAGCTTATCTTCAGTGGACACCTAGAAATAGAAAATTTAGTAATTAATAATAAATAGGAAATAATAGACTATTACAAATTTTTAATAAAATGGGTTAAAACACAATTAAAAAATAAATAAAATTAATCAAAATTTATATTGTCTAATTAAAAATGAATATAAATTGAAAAAATATACATACGTAAATATATTAAATTCACCCAAAAATATTTTTTTTTTAATCGAATAAAGTTCCAAAAATTTATTTTGTTTGCTACGGTTTTTTTCATTAAATAAAAATTAACCTTAATTTTGTACTATTTTTAAAATTTCTCATTATCGGAAGTGCAATTTTTTTGTAACATTAATATTACATGTTTAATAATTTATTCATAATTTTTCTTAAACGCTACGCATTACTTATGACCATCCTATATATCGAATTATATTTATAGATGCGCCAGTTATATAGCGCATACAGTATACTTATTGTAATCAATAAAATGCTAATTTTTAACACTTCTGCATTTCTACCAAAATGGATAATTCTGCGTTCTCGTTTCGAAATATTTCACATTTTTAAATTAAATACGCGCATATAAGAATTAATTCAATAAGATTTTTATTTTATTTTGCATAGTCACATTAAATTTAACGTACAATTCATTTAAATAATATATTTTTTATAAACACTCACAATTTTAGAAAACTATTAATTTGA
Organism: Megachile rotundata; assembly: GCF_050947335.1. Classification (NCBI taxonomy): domain Eukaryota; kingdom Metazoa; phylum Arthropoda; class Insecta; order Hymenoptera; family Megachilidae; genus Megachile; species Megachile rotundata. Next base: position 22,130,041 of record NC_134984.1, on the reverse strand, counting down.
AATTCTTGTAAACATATAATTTCCTTTTCAGCACTGAATATTCATAATTAACTGTTTAAGTTTAATTAAAGATTTGCTTCTGGTCCATTTTTCTGACATTTTTTCAAGTAAAAACTGGGAATATATGTCAAATTTAAATAATTAACAATCGATGTTTAACTACAATTTACATACGAAACCATATTCGTTTAATAAAAAAAATATATTTTCCGAAACTATTAGTAAATTATGCATTAATTGTTAATAAATAAATAAATATGTATTTATTTATGTGTTAATAAATTATAAATAATCAAATGAAATGCACAACTGTTAATTTTCATTTTTCTCAGAAATCGGCAAAATTTCAAATTTTCAAATTTGGGGGACGAGGAGAGATTGGGCGCGAAGGATCGTTGAAAATTTTGAAAAAAAATCTACACACAACCCCCAATCTAATCGCATGTGTATATACATTGGCGCACACAACGCGCTAATAATCACACGAAGCATGGATAGACTTACCAAGACGTACAGATATTTTCGTATTTTAGTCTGCAAGTAGTGCCGTCTACCATCCTCGGCGAAAATGTGGACCCCGTCGTTTCTTGGTATGTCACTAGCACAAATTCGACAGTGGAGCTCGTCTTCTCGATCGCGCTCGAAATCGCGACCCGCCGTACCCATTTCAAAAAAAAAAAACAGAAAAATTTGCCAAGATACCACCACGATAAAAAAAAATCGTTATTTTTACACAGTTAATCCATGCGTGAACACGTTTAAAAAACGATTAAACGATTTCACGCGATCCCTTTCACAACGTTAAATTCATTGCTTATGTTATTTTCCCCCCCTCCCGCCCTCTTAGCACCTCGATGAAAAACGTTGGAAAATGCTCGATATAAAACTTTCAACGATGCATCGTTATGACATGCCAGCGTGTCTGAGAGGGTTGATTATTCTAACGATTTTTTTTTACTTATGAGTCGCCCGGATTGGGTGAGATTACTTCGACACAACGTTGACGCTTTAAAAACGACGTCGGCGCCGGGCGTCGGCGTCTCTGCCGAAACGAGTGCTCAATACAAAATATATAATAGCATTCGTCGATTTGAAAAACATATGTATATAACCAATTGTTTTATTTATGGATTCTGCTCATATTAAACGATATTGACGTTAATAGATCACGATGCAGGTATTTTTCATCGTGCGCGTGCTATTTGATCCAAAATTGTGACTTTCTTGTAAAATATGTAATATGTATACTCGTAAAATACTACTGCGCGATATAAATAAAGAATAAAATGTATCAGCGCGGCACTCTTAATTGGTCCGCCATCTTCTTTCGCCCGTTTGGCTGTATTTTTTATTATCTTGTTTAATGACTTCTTGGAGGCGTTTTTCATCGTGTAACGTAACGAAATCGTAGGTTTATCTCATTAGATATTGGTTTCGATCGAGAGATTTCTTGAAAGTTATTCAGGGTCTCTGAATTTGACGATAATTTTTCCGAACTTTCCCGCCATTTTTCTCAATGTGTATTACTACGCGTCGTAAAGGGTGGGATAAATGTGAACGTTTTTGTCGCTACGGAAAGTAGTTCCAGGTACTTGCGAACGAACAGCCTCCCCCTGGAACATTCTACGTCCCCATTTAAAAAAATCAATACTTAATAATTAGCAATTAATACTGTTCAAGTATATATGATTCTGTTGTCTCTTCTGTAGTTTTTCGCGTGTGTATATGCGTTTTTTGTTTTATACATAATCACTTGTATCATTAATATGCAATTAAAGACGTTAAGCTCGGAATGTCAATATTAAAAACATTTTTTAATGATGGATTTTGTGAAAGTATAAAGAGAAATTATTTTTCAGTGGAGTGAAATTAGTTAATACATTTTAGTATTGGAAATAATGATTTACGTTTATGCAGAAAAATTAATAATCATTAGCTTCTATTTTACGAATGCGAAAGAAGTGTGTATTTTGTATCAAGACATATATTCCTAAATTCCTGGATTTCTATATCCCAGTATCTCTAAATCTTTAATTATTCAGATTCCTACATCTTCATATGATAATATTTTTTATCTCTGTAAGAGGCATCTGTACGTAAGAGGTTAATTTCGTAATGTCTAATAAAGGACAATGTTTCTGTTAATTTTATACTTTTCTTTTATATCAACTTCTTAAGTTTTATAACAATTAAGGAACTTATGTAATGAAAGTATTATGCTTAATATTAGGGAACAAATATTAACGAAACATATTTTATTTATGCTCGTTAAAACTGATGCTAATGTACTAACAATTAATAATAATGAATTTATTTTACAAAAGATAACAATATTCTGAAGTGTAACGAGGTACATTAATTAATTGTTCAATTAAATAATAAAATGTAAATCATATCGAATAATTTTTGGCGCCATTTATTAACAATTGTTAAATTTTAGTCTTGCAGCGACATCTATTGAATGTATGTTATCTAAAGTCGATGTACTCATTTACTACATTACCAGTTTCTGCAAATATTTCAAAAATTCCAATTAAAAAACCAATTAACATATAATTATTTTCACTTTATTAAACTATTATCATTTTCTAACCATTATTAGGTTAACCCTAATTCATCTAAAGGTTTCTGTGCCGCCATCTAGCGGTAGAAGACGAGAACTAATTAAACTACAGTTTCAAAAGTGCGTAGTTCACCCTGTTCGCCGGAGAGATGGCGCCACTTGTTCTATTTCCGTGAAAATTTAATTAACATTAATTTTATTAATTAATGTGCTTATATATTTATTATACATTTATTAATATTGATTTTCTGTTATTTGCAATATATTCTGTGGGTCCAAAGACGTGGATTATATGTTCAGAACAGCTTGCACTCTATACTGTATTTTGTCGACAATATAGGAAATGACATAAGAATGTCAAAAATTTTCTTTCGAGTCACCAAAAACCATACTCACAGATATTTTCTTTTACAAAAAAGAGTTTATTTACAAAATTTGGTCGATATCGATTCGTTATCAATAAAGAACGAACTTTAACTAGTCTACAAGTTAAGATTGGATGAAAAGATTTACCATTAAATGGCTATGCGGTTTAGTGTTTATGGCGGTTTTTTGAAGGGGGAGCGTTTCATCCAATTACCAGCAATATTTTTTTAATAAATTCATACCGCGAAGGAACGATGAAAGGAATTCAGTGGTAAATATATTTATTTTATCTCTTGGTGTGACTAATAACAAGACAAATGATATTCTTCTTATAGAAATATAGAAACTTCAATAGAATAAGTATTATAACCGATAGAATAGTTCAAGTATAAAATTTACAAGATCGTTATGGTTCCAGAATCCAATAAATTACCAACAATTTGAAATTAATTATGATCGTAAAATGAGCAGTAAACGGTAGATACTTTCGCTGCTATACATTTGCATATGGATGTATATCGGCATGATGTGGTAACCTGCCAATAAGGAGTGAGAAGGCAAGAGGAAAGTGCGATCGGCTGGAGGTGGCTAAATCGCCTAACGAGCCTTCAGTTCGTCTCAACGCGTCTCCGTACGCTTTACAGTCCTGTCTTTAGATCAAAGGAACCATGAAAATCAAAAGTGTGACCATTTTGTTGGTGATACTTTCACTATCTTTGAACACTGGTAAGTGCATCACTCTTTCACAAAAATAATTCATGTCTTATAAACTAATTCTAAAACAATGACCTTTTTATAAGTTAACTTTGAAGTCATATGAATCGATCTTACAAATTTAAATCTTATAATTCTAATCGAAGCTAATATATGGATTACTTAAAACGAAATCATTTTGGACTATCAGAGAAGCAAATGTATCTTACTTTTTTATTACTGCACGAGTGTTTACACAAACGGCGTAGGTTATATGTTTTCGGTAGATATCCAAGCTACCTGCACAGATGATCTCAACCGATGATCTCATGTGATCCCATTGTGAAGATATAGAATACGTGTGTTTGTAATAGTGAAGGTAACGTTCGGTGTTTGACATGTCAAACTTAAAAACAGAGAGAACAGTAGTAAAGTATTTAGAAGATTAAACTTTAGAAAGGTGTGCAAAGAGAAAAGCATCACGTTTCTAATGTTTCGTACTTTAATACAAAGTTGGAATTTTTTAAATAAAATAAAAGATGTGAAACAAGATTTTATGGACACGTTTTTCTTTCTGTAGGAAAGGTAGCTTGAAAGATTTCTATAGGAAACGAAGACGAATGAGGGGGAGATGCAGGTCAGAAAGTATTATATTTCATTTATGAGTTCTGAAGAAGGCTTCTTAGAAACCTTGAACTTCAAAGTAACCCGATAACATCACTTGTATTCACAGATACATTTACGAGCGTTAGGTGTACATGTACTCAAGTTAAACATATTCTTGTTTTTTAGTAAAACAAATAAAGTGGCATTCAACAACATCGAAGGTTAAACACGTTCTAAAACAATGATTTCTTCGTGATACGAATTAATGAAGAATTTCGTCCTGTTTTGTAACGTCCTGCACGAAAAATGACGTCTTATCGAACAGTTCTTTGAAACAAAATCGTCGATCGTGTAAATATTTATTTTCCATGTATCACTGTATTTCCTTTTATCTACTAGAATATTCGAGGAAAACGAATCGAGAAACACGGACTTGTTGAATTATAAACATATTACACAATTATGTTATTTTTGACGTCTCGGTTAAATCTGTGTTATCAACATCCTAGATTCTAAATTCTAAACACTTCGGTTCATTAGTTGCATATCGTCAAGGTTATCGTAAGAGTTCATACTGAAATCAGAAAGTTAACCAATATTTAAGACACGTAAGGGAGAGACAATAACAGTCGGCATTATAAATAAAAGTAGTGATACAATTATCGTTTAGCACAATTGTTCAGTGTATCGAATGAGTAATTGCATTGACCTCGCCTCATTTTTAATCCCAATCTCATGCGAGAAACGTCGGAGATCGTTTTAATGTCCAATTCCTTATGCAAATTTTCACTGAAGAACGCAGATAACTGGAATATAATCTGACCCTGATTTCTTAGTAGAATAAAACTGGAATAAGTGATTCGATGTATGGCATCAGTTCCTATAATTAATAAATAATTTTTACAACTCTTATTCTTTACGATAGAAATAATATCGAAATTCATTGGCTTTCAGTCGACGTTGAGGCAGGATGGAAGTTCTGGAAAAAGAACAAAGACAAAGATGCGACCACAACAATCGCTCCCGATGCCGCAAATCCCGATCTGACGAATGCAAACGCGGCACCAGGCACTACGTCTACAACTGCCAAACCCCCGAGTAGCCGCGGTAATGTAGGACCTGCTGTTATCGGGGCAGGTGATCCTGGATTGGCGATTGGTGTCAGTTCAACCGGTGGGAAGATAAAAGAGAATGCACGGCCAAATAAACCGAACCCAGGAACAGAAGTGGGTCTTGATTTCCCGTCAGCGAAACCAGGTAATCCAGCAGTCGGTGGTAATACTGGCCAAGGATACAGAGACTGGGCTACAGACCTCGCTGGAGTTGGAGACCCCGGAAGGAAACCACCTCCTAAATTACCTTCTGAAGGACCAGCATTAGGCGCTGGAGGTAAATTATTTGGTGTGGGTTTTACGTTAAAATCTATTTGTTATTGTAAATAATTTTGTAGATTCCAGACCAGCCAGTTATCCTGGAAATGCACCAAAGCCGGCAACACCAGGTAAATTATTCAGATTTGTATGAAGCATAATGGAAAAAGTAATTGGGAAAATTCTTTCATAGGTGCCAGACCACTTTCAGGTCCAGGTGGTGCACCAGTACAACCTACTTCACCAGGTAGTAAATAAAGGAAATATAATGAAGTCGTATTTAATAGAAATGCATTAATCTCTTTTATATTTTTCAGGTGCTAAACCATCATCTCAACCTCAACCACAACCACAACCTCAACCGCAACCGCGACCGCAACAACCTCAGCCGCAGCAACCACAACCACAACCACGACCGCAACAACCACAACCACAGTCACCAGGTGTGAATCAATATATCATCGTTATAACTTAAAATGTAGATTGAAAAATATAAGATATTATATTTTGTTCCAGGCTCGAAACCTTCTTCAGTACCAGGACAACCTCAACCATATCCTAATCTACCTGGAACTGGAGGTAATCAAGTATCAACCTTAAACGTGGGACCTTTGAAGCCTGGAGGTACTAGTCCTCCATCTCCCACTTCTAGACCTGGAAGTCCAGGTTCTTCAGGAAAAACCTGGGCTGATGTTGCGGGTGGCGGTAGTAGACCTAATTCCCCTACACCTGCTCCAAGACAACCCGGTTATCCAAGCCAACCTGGCTCTCCAAACCAACCAGGTATGTTACATAAAAAGCAACGACTAATCCATAATTAATTATAGGTCCCTAAATCTCGTTCATTAAAAATGTGAATCGTCTAGGTCAAACATCACCTAAACCACAAGTACCAGTCCAACCATGGTCATCCAAACCGTCTGCAGGTGCAATCGCGGGAGGTGCACTTGCAGGAGGCGCTCTGGCAGGCGCAGCTGCAGCAGGAGCAGCCTCTACGACGAAGTACTCCAGCAATCCTACTTACAGTAAAGGGAATACGATTACGGATGAAGACCTGGAAAAGCTTTCCGAGGCTCTGTATATCAAAGACAATAATAACGCGAACAAATACATTACACTGAATCTGCAAAAACAGACAACCAGCAGCAGTACAACAGATGATGCGTCACAACCGTAAGTGTCTAAATGAAAATCAAGAAGATCCTAACTTTCCCTGAACTTCACAAATAATATTAATTTGCAGACTATTCACGGTGAACGCACAAGCGTACCAAATTCCAACAGTTGAAAGGGTAATATCAATCTACGATAATTATAAGCCGGAAACCAACGTGAACGAACACATCAGCCCGTTGCAAAGACAAGAGGAAAGTATGTTGGTGGACACCTTCCTTAGTACCAACGTGATGTCAGCTGCCATGAGATTCCTCGCAGATAAAGGAAAAATTCGCAAGGATTATTATGAATACAAGGATACCTTGAGAAAGATCTGGTTTAATCTATTCTCGCGTGGACAGGGCAAGATCGGCAGCTCAGGTTTCGAACACGTTTTCATGTCGGAACTTAAAGTTTCAACGACAGGCACCGAAGTAGTCGGTCTACATAATTGGATCTACTATAGCAAGGAGGAGAGTGGCGGACGAGCAGATTACAATGGATACTTGAAGAAAGTCGATCTTGGAGATGTAAGTCAACTTTATTATTCATCTGAGATACGTCATTTATTAAATATCTTTTTCAGAAAGCCTCTATCGTCAAAATACGCACGAAATATAATGGACACGATAAACCGGTAACTACTGTATTTGTGGGTACCTCACCTGAGTTGGAGATGGCTTTGTACACGGTGTGTTTCTACGCAAGACCGGATGGAAATTGTCCGGTCTCGTTGGGAGGAACGAAGTTCAACATCGTTACATACAAGTTCAAGTACAGAGGTAATGACCTCATAGGAACGGCGTACCCTGATATATAAATTTAAATAATCTTTGTTACATTTTGACAAAATATGACGATCAATTTTTAATATGTAAGCCTGGTCCTTACACATTCAGCTAAGGAATAATTTTTAAAACAATCTGACGAAATTTATTTAGTATTTACAAAACATTGTAAATTAATAACATATACAAGGACCCTTTATATACATATTAAAAGCGAATTGTAGTTAATATAACGAGAAAAAACGAATGATATCAACAAGTGATATTAGTGTAAGCAGAGATTTTTTATCAACAAAATTTGTACTAATACTCATCGAATAAAGTTATATGCTCTATCCAAAGTGTACAAAATTTTGCCTCCCCACAATTTTATGTAAATATATACGTATATCAACACGTATCGCGTATGTATACTATTTAAAAACTGGTAATCTGAAATAAACAGATAACGTTGGATAATAAGATCGGGGGAGGGGATAAAATGATTGAAATGACTAGAAGTACCACAATGGGAGACTGTCAGTCAATCTATAGATCTCGTAGCGAGAAGAATAATGCATGCGATTCTACAAGCTTTTCGCAAGAATACATGCCCGCGTTTTAAACGGATAAGTGGTCATCCGATTTCAAGATGCATCACTTATCGACTGGGCATCTTTACACGATCTTATCACAGCGAGAACGGTGTTTATGGATACAGACCGCAATCACAAAGACACTTTGAAGGTATTTAAAATATGTATGGTGTTCTTTCTTCATAATAGTATTTTAAACCGACTTGTACTTCACTCAGTAATCTAAGTAACATGTGGAACTTGCTAACATCATCGCTTGCCGGCATCACACATTTCATATGTTAAATTCTGTGTATTCCACGAATGACTTATATTGAACTTTTCACTTAGATTTTGATAACTTTCTTTATAAGAAGAAACATATGCTTGCAGTATTTTTATAGTCACATATATTACTAACAGAATGCAATATAAATTTGTAATAAATAATATAATATATTTTCATTATCAACCAGTTCCAAAATGTTAAAGTTCATCATTTTTTTTCTTTCAGTACCAAAAGAATGTTTAGAAACACGATCAAAGAACAGCAATTTCTACAGGCTGGTTACCGCGTACAGAGAGCATGGTCACAAACAAGCGGACATTAACCCAGTCGCGATAAAAAAACCAACGTTTCTAACGGAATTAAAACCAGAAAGGTTTGGATTAAATTTAACCGATAAAGTTACCTTCAAAGGTATTTTAGAAATGGGGAAGGACGAAGGAACAGTACAAGAAGCTTTGCAGTTTTTGAATAAGACTTACAGTAGTTCAGTAGGACTCGAGTTTAGTTATCTGGAGGTAATACATCAGCAACTTATCAGATTTTTCTGAAAAGAAATTGTGCAATAAGTATTCACGATTGACTTATTTCTTTGTAGAATATCTGTATAAGTAGCTGATTTCTGTTAATGTCTACACAGACCGAGGAAGAAAGAGAATGGTTCGCGGAAACTGCGGAAAGGGTTTTGGCGGAGTCTTTAACCAACGAAACACGAATTGCCATCGCGACGGAAATGCTGAAGAGTCAAACGTTCGAACAATTCTTAGCCATCAGGTTCGTGAGCCTGAAGAGGTACGGCGGTGAAGGTGCTGAGAGTATGCTGGCATTCTTCTACGAGTTCTTCAAGTTGTGCGCACACGGTATACCTTGAATGCATGATTCATACATTTGCAAAATATTTATATAAATGGTAGAACATGGAATAAGAAATAAAATCTAGTTACAATGACTTCGTTGCTATTACAGACGGTAATATCTGAACTAATTAAATTGTAGACGACTTGAAACATATCGTATTATGCATGGCTCATCGTGGTCGACTGAATTTCCTCACTGGCATGCTGAATTTCCCGCTGGTGAAAATGTTCCGAAAACTGAGAGGGTTTAACGAATTTCCGGACAACGCGTCCGCCACAGGCGATGTGGTCACTCACTACGTGTCCTCTACCGATTTGAATTTTGACGAGAAAAATCTTCATGTGACAATGTTGCGAAATCCGTCGCATTTGGAGGCTGTAAATCCTGTATCCATGGGGAAAACTAGAGGAATAATGCAGGCTGTTAAAGACGGAGCCTACAGCGATGACGAGAATACACGCTGGAGCGACAAAGTGTTGAACCTCCAAGTAAACTGCTTTGATTTGTGGAATTTAGATTAAAGTATTAACTCGACATATTTATTCTTGAATTTTATCCCAGGTACATGGAGATGCTGCTTACGCTGCTCAAGGCGTTGATCAAGAATGCTTAGCCATGACCACGGTTCCTCACTTTGAAATCGGTGGAACCATTCATTTGGTGATCAATAATCAACTAGGTTTCACTACTCCCGCCTCTAGAGGAAGATCATCTAGGTATTGTACGGATCTTGCAAAGATGATCTCTGCTCCAGTGATTCATGTGAATGGAGACGATCCTGAAATGGTTGTTCGAGCGACCAGAGTAGCTTTCAACTACCAGCGGAAATTCAGAAAGGACGTTTTCGTGGATCTGAACTGTTTCAGACGGTGGGGTCATAACGAACTGGACGACCCTACCTTCACGAATCCTCTTATCTATAAAATTATAGAGAACCGTCCGTAAGTATGCTTCAAAAACACTTTACATCCATGTGGTAACAAAATGATTTTCTTCTTTTTACTCTTTCAGGACGATACCGGATCAATATGCAAAGAAACTTGCCGAGACTAATGTTCTTTCAGCAGAAAAAGCTAAAAGCATCGTTGAGAATTACAGTGCTCGACTGGACCAAGCACTGAAAGAAGTTGACACTTATATTCCACAGCCTGTGCACTTTACAGGTTTGTGGAGCGGAATGCGGCAAGCCGACGCCAGCATAACAGAATGGGACACGGGTGTTGATTTAAACCTATTAAACTTCATTGCTAAAAAAAGTGTACACGTTCATGACAACACGGTAAGAACATGTACTTCAATTTTATCACAGTTTATTGCATCTTTTTTTTGTACTGTAAGCGTCATCTTTCATCACACGACAGACAGTTCATCCTCGTTTAATGAAGAGTCACATTCAATCTCGACTAAACAAAATAAACAATAATGAACGATTGGACTGGGCTACTGCTGAAGCGTTAGCCATTGGTAGTTTGTTGTATCAAGGATACAATGTTAGAATAAGTGGACAGGACGTGGGCCGTGGTACATTTTCACAGAGACACGCGATGCTAGTTGATCAATCAACTGGAGGTAACTGAAAAATAATGAAAACTAATAAAACTAATAATATAAAAAGCTATTAATATCATCGATAATTTCAGACATACAAATTCCATTGAACTCCATGGTTGAAGGACAAACAGGGAAGCTGGAATTAGCCAACAGCATTCTAGCAGAAGAGGCAGTGCTGGGATATGAATATGGTATGAGTATATCTGTGCCAACGACGTTGACCATTTGGGAGGCACAATTTGGTGATTTCTTCAACGGAGCACAAGTCATTATTGATACTTTTGTAAGCAGTGGAGAAGCTAAATGGATGTTAAGCAGTGGTCTAACAATTCTTTTACCTCACGGTTCCGATGGCGTTGGGCCTGAACACAGTTCTTGCAGAATTGAAAGATTTTTGCAGCTCACCGATAGTCAAGAAAATAAACCGGACGGTGATAATGTCAATATGCACGTTGTAAATCCTACGACACCTGCTCAGTACTTTCACCTATTAAGAAAACAAGTAAGATAACATTTAGCAAAACGATTGTAAATTATATTTTTATTATTGCAAATTTATCTGTGTTCATTTTAGATGGTAAGAAATTTCCGCAAGCCTTTAATAATTGTGGCTCCAAAAACATTGTTACGTCTTGTAGCAGCAACATCCCCGTTAACAGAAATGGGACCACAGACTAGATTCAAAAATGTTATAGGTATGTTACGAGTAAAAGAAGATGTAATTCGCTTCTAACTAATAGCATTATTTTGATAGGCGATGATAAAGCGAAAGAATCAGAAGTTACCAAAGTAATTCTGGTAACTGGAAAACATTATTACGCTCTCGATGAGTATAGAAATAGTACGATGCAAAATAATGTAGCTATTATCAGGCTAGAAAGCCTATGTCCCTTCCCCGTTCAAGAATTGTTGCAAGAGATTGATAAGTATAAATATGCAAAAAGTAGGTACATACATACCAAGAATGAATTTTATGTTATTGCTCGATATTGATACAAACGTCTTTTGCAGCTTTTATATGGAGTCAGGAAGAACCACAGAATATGGGAGCATGGAGTTTTGTTAAGACTCGATTTGAAAATCTATGTGGCAAAGCAGTGAGTCATCTGATAAAAAATGAAATTGTTATAATACTTGAGTTTATATTTCTGTTATAATAAAATTATGATTTGCAGGTGAAATATAGCGGACGTGTTCCTATGGCTGCACCAGCTGAGGGTGAAGCACAAATGTATAAACGAGAAGCTCAGGAAGTTATTGTTAAACCTTTCCTTATGAAATAATTTTTGTATTATATTATATTTTACTCTGTTTTATTTGTACACATGATTCAACTGCCAAAATTCATATTTGTCCTGCAATTACATCGTCGCCATACGCTATATTACGGAATAAACTATTTACACATTCTTGAGCAATAATTATTATACTGCTTCGATATTATCATCAACAAAATATATTCGCAATATGAATAGCAATTACTAATTTTCAAAAAATATGTGTTGGAAGTTATGCTTTCATCCTTAATGCGATGAACTCTGGCTGGCACTTTCCGTTTCCAAACGTTCGCGTTCTTTTTCTATCAAATCTTTTAGTTCCTCCTACAAAGAAATAAATTTAAATTAAATAATGCTAGTTATTCTTAAATTATTGTCAACAAATTTTCTGAAATAGCGAAACATACTCCCCAACCCAATTTTTCTGCTAGTACTTGACAACCTGTATCGCAGTCACCTAACCAAGCAACATCGCGACCGTTGCGTGCATTAAAATTCAATCCTTCCCGCAGTCCTAGAAGTCGTAATAGACGGTCCCGCATACCCACTTTTTCCTTATTGATCAGTAAGCGTGGACAATTTGAACGAACCCTTCAACAAAGTCCTAATTATAATAATTTAAACAATAACATTACAAGTGATTTAACGCAAAATTTATTATCAGTAAACTATGAATCTTTACGTGTCCATAACATACCATAGTATGCATAAACATTCACAGTCTACTTATTAATAATACACACCTATCTACCAAAGATGCAAAAGGTTCAACAACTAAACTTGATCCCATAATTATTAAGAGATCTGCTTGTGGAAAATCTTTAGCCGCAAGAAAATAAAATTTTTCAGATAACTTTTCTCCAAAGAAAATTATATCAGGTTTTACCACACCCTCTTTGCACTTTTCACATTTTGGTACAAGACCTTCCACAATCTTCTCTAAAAACGAATATCACGATTAAACACACATTCTCAATGACCAGTACTTTTTTGTTATTTTAAACAAAAATGCAGTAGGAGATAGATAAACTACCTTTCATCCATGGAAGAGTATAGACAGCTTTACATTTGAGACATCTACCAGTATCGAATGTTCCATGAGCCTCTACTAATTTTTCAGGAGGTAAACCAGCCATTCTCTCTAAAGTATCAATATTTTGTGTATAATGTCGCAAAAGTAATCCCTTCTCGTGCAAAAGACGAATGAAGTAATGCGATGATGTAGGTTTAAAACTATCAGGTAACAACTCCCGTGCAAGTGTAAAAAATGGTTCTGGATTTTCCGTAAAAAAATCCACTTCAAAAATAGCTTGAGGATAAGGCAAATTATATTTCTCTAAATTATGATAGAGTCCACTTGATGGTGAACGAAAGTCAGGAATTCCTGCAGCTGCAAATATAAAATGTATCTTTAATGTATGCAAAATATACAGATCCATAGTCTATAGATTACATAATTTAAATATATTTTGTAGACTTCTAAGATACTTACAGGTGGAGATACCAGCTCCAGCCATAGTAACAATTTTGCAGTTTTCTTTTTCCTTAATATATTCTATTATTCCTTCTAAGCTAACTTCGCGTAGCACCTTTTGGTGTGAATGTTCATTATCATCTGAATGTTCACTGTCAGCTGAGTGTTCACTATCATCAAAAATTTTTAATTTTTGTGCTACAAATTTACGTATCATCTCCATGTCGGTATCTTCTATCTCTTCTTGGTCTGAACTTGAACTATGTGTCGGCTTCTCATTAGGTTTATTTTCTAATAGGAATCAACAAAATAATTTTATTGAAGCATTACATTAAATATGAATATGTATTAAAGAATAGATCTTTTTTTAGCATCACCATTTTCTTTGCTTAAGTAAAAAAAACTCATTATTCGAATAAATAAATAAATATATACTGACTCAAAAAAAAATACAAAAATACAGATTTTTTCTGAGGATATTGAATGAACAATCGTTGCTGATGGCTAATCAACCGAAAAGCAAGGCGCGAAAACATTTTCACTGACTATAAACAACCATGATGATGATGATACAATTGTGTAATGAATTTGAAAAATAAAAATATGATAATTACTTTCGGATTGCTAACAATATATGAATAAAAATATTTTGCATCTGCAGTGATAATCAAACACTAATACAGTTATGATGCAGTTAACTATTTTATTTAATTAGTAAAATTCCGACTTTCTATAGATGACAGTTAACCTCTATAATCGTCATTCTTTAATCATTTATTAACGTTATGTTGTAAAAACTGTTATAACGTAATAGAAACGTAAAAGCATTTTAAAAAATATAAAAATATAAATTTTACAACAAATTAATACTCATTTGCAAAAATGAAAATTGAATTAAAATGTTTTAAGATTGTCTTTTAAAAATCAATAAATTGAATAAAGTTAATATTGACATGAAATTATGTTAAAGTAATAAACATTTTAAAGGAATAATAAAACACTAAATGAATGAATTTTGTTATATTCAACAAATGACACATTGTAAACATTACCCTTTTCCGTGTCATCATTATGTTCAGACATGTTTTCAGAGTTGTCCTTAAAGGTGTAACAAAATTTCTGTGCGATACGAATGTGCTAATAACAAAATATTATTCATGAATTCACTTGAACGTATGATCAAAATGTACTAACGAAACGCCACTCGCGCGCTCGAGCAAATAGCAGCACCTCGTGAACTTTGTCTTCTTGCAATAACTAATAATGTTTTTAAAAATATGATTCTTACTATTTATAGTCATTTCTACTGAACGTCATAACTGAAAAAGAATAAAATTTAAAAACTCTGATTTTAATACCTGTTATTTACTGTATAATCATTCCGCCGTTAGTGTGAAACAAAAGCGGCATTTTCCCATGCCCCATATTTAACTAGATCTTACGAATAAATTTCGAATCACAAAGTTTTTACACCTCCAAATTTACGATCATTTAAGTTCTCAAATAATCTAATTTTTTAAATTTTTAAATACCCTAAATTTTTGAACTTTCAAAATTCTCAAATGTTTAAACATCACATACATTATCTATATACTTTTATTACAGTACAATATCAAATCCAAAAGTGGTATTTTAGAAAGGTTACTATTTCTTTAGAAATTGGGATATTTATTTGAATCATGAAAACATGTCAATAATAATATACATATAAAATTTTATTTAAATTATTGAGCTTTCTTGGATGCATCAACTCCTAATGTCTTACGCCTTTGGACAAACATGTGCAAATATAATTGGGGAAATACTGTAACAAAGAAATAAGAACATCAGTTTAGTGCCCAAATATGATACAAATATAATAAATACAATTGAAATATTTACCAGGAATATATGTTAATCCTACAATTACAAGAGTCATGTAATAACTAAAAGTAAAGTTCCATGTATTAGGAAGTCTGTAACTCCAAGCATCTGGGTGAGAACTTGCATATTTTATAGCAGAATATAAACATAACAGTTCACCTGTTACACCCACAGGATACAATATGATAAAAAGTGTATATCTAGAATGTAATAGGAATATTAGTTTCAAAATTTACAGAATTTAATAATAAAATATATTACATGAACCTTTCAATTTCGTACCTTAACCATGTTAGTATATGTGGTACAAAACCATTTAAGTTCATAAAATAAAACATATATCTAATTATTTCTGTTATTGACCATGCTGAAATGGCAAGTAGGAGACCAAGAGAAGATGCTGCATAACTTTCTGGAGTAGCAAGTAATACACCGCTTACAATAATAATACGACTAGAAACTTGGAAAATTGTGAGCACAGGGTTTGATTTAACTAAACCAAATGCTGCATGTAGTACCTATAATGATAATAAATAATATAATTTCCTTTTCTTATCTGGTCTCATTAAAATTGAACTTTTACCTCTAAAAGAGCAGCATGTTGGAAAATAATAACTGGCCATTTAACATCGTGCCACAAATTTAACTGTGGTGCAGAAAAATCATTGGTCAAAAACTTATAAAATATGTAACTCCAGCTGCAACATAAATAATTTTATACACTTTAGCATAAGGTTTTAATTTATTTGAAATTAAAACCAAACAAAATAATATGTACATATATATTTCCTTTTTCAAATCATTTTATTGTAATTTATTACAAATACATACGTATAAAAAAGAAATTTTATACTTACCCAAAAACTTGAACGAGATTATAAGTTTTCAAATAAACTGCTGCAGCATTACCCGACTTTTTGGATTTCATATTTGTGAGGAATTAGTTTGTACGTTAATTATTTTAAACAGTACTAATAAATAGTACTTATTACTTCGACGACGAACGTTTCAAATTCATGCTATACTGCACAAATCATAAAACTGGCGTGATCATACCCGCAGGAGATGCTATATGTGTTTTTTCTATAGGAACGTTGCGAGAGTTTACGGGACCCGTAGCTAAATCATTATTTTTTCTGGCAATATAAGAAGAGATTTTTCTATGCAGCACTTGAAACTTTAGAGACCCGAAATTTTGAAATATTAAAATTTAATTTTAATATTTGAAATTATATGGATTAACAAATTTTTAATTTAATAATTTAAAAGTTTAAATTCAATTAATAAAGCTGACTAATTATTGTAATCATTACTAATAACCGTGAACAATATAAAAATTTTAGAACCAATAGTAATTTACATATATATCATAAAGTACTATCATGTTACATAAATACATGTATTTTATATATTCACTAAATTTGTACTTTAAGCTGAACAGTTATTTTAATTACGCTCCTGAACGATCAAAGTTCAAATAATGAAACGAATTCTGAAGGAAAATGAAATGCGTATAACATCCGATGTTTATTCTCTGCTTTCCGCAATTGAATCATGAATATGTATATATTTTTTATGACTTAAATATTTCAACTTATTAATGATTTAATGCTTATATTTTTAAGACTTTTTAAATGATTGCTTATAAACAGTATTAGAGAAGCAATAAAATTATAGGTATTAAAAAATCATGAATGTTGTATTAATAACCAATTACTTTAAAACTATTTTGCGCGCCAAAATTACAACAAATCATTAAGAATCGATTTTTCAAATTGCAATTGCAATCATGTATAATCGATAAATCGATTCATCTAGTCGAGATTTTTATTGAATTAAATTATTTGTGATAAAATAATTTTCTATCTCAAATGTTATCATAATTATGAGATCTGTACAGGTTAGAAGCGTAAAAAATGGTCAAGTTTTTTTTCTATTTTTTTGCACATACAAATGCTTAAAATATTTAATAACCTGTTGATAATATTATTATCGGCAAGTAATGCTTATAATTGTTAACTTAACATTTCAGTTTATCATCAAGTAATAAGCAAGATAAACGTAGATATTTTCACACGTTCAAAAACATGAAGATGCAGTGGATTAATTTTCAAAAGCTTTTTAAAATAGCAACAAGATGTAATTCATTAAATAGCCGTCAAATTAGGAGCATTTTTATTTATGGCAATGAGGTGAAAGTGGCAAAAAAGAATGGATTTCCAATTGTGGCTTTAGAATCTACAGTTATCACTCATGGAATGCCTTATCCCGATAATTTAAACACAGCTGTTAAAGTTGAAAATGCTGTCAGAACCAAAGTAACTGTTGTTCCATTTTTAAATCTACTTTTATGGCTTTGTTTAAATTTGTTTATAATATAAGTATGTACATATTTAGGGTGCAGTACCTGCAACAATAGCTATTTTGAATGGACAGATTCATATTGGTTTAAATCAGGAGCAATTAGAAATATTAGCTCGATCAGATCCTATAAGAACCATTAAGTGTTCTTGTAGAGATATATCATCTCTTGTTTCTCAAAAACTTAATGGAGGAACAACTGTCAGCGCAACAATGTTAATAGCAAATTTATCAGGAATACCTATAATGGCAACAGGAGGTATTGGGGGTGTTCACCGTGGAGCAGAATCAAGTTTTGACATTAGTGCTGATTTGGTAGAACTTGGTCGTACACCTGTAGCTGTTGTGTGCTCCGGTGTTAAATCTATTTTAGACATTGAAAAGACATTAGAATATCTAGTTAGTATTCATATTTATATGGAAAATGAACTTTGTTTTGACTGAAATTTCAATTTCAGATTTTCTATTTTATAGGAAACACAGGGAGTACCTGTTATAAAAATTGGTGAAACCAATCATTTCCCTGCATTTTATTGTACAGAAACTTTTCAAAAACTAAAAGTACCTCATAGAGTTTCTAATTCAAAAGAAGCAGCAGATACGTTAAAAGCTCAGAAGGAATTGAATCTTCAAACAGGGTTGCTGTTTGTGGTTCCTATTCCTCAAAAATATGCACTAGATCCTAAAGAGATGGAGTTAGCTATATGCAAAGCTTTGGAAAAAGCTAAAAGTAATCATGTAAGTGGTAAAGATGTGACTCCATTCTTGCTAAAAGAAGTGAATAACATTACACATGGTCAATCTTTGCAAGCTAGTAAGTATATCTAAATATATGAACAACATAAAATTTATACTTCTTATTTAATTTTTTCCAAATTTCAGATATGGCACTCATAGAGAATAATGCAAATATAGCAGCAGAGATTGCAGTAAATTTGACCAGGAAACATCTTCATGGTTATACCAATACTAGTGCAGTCAAATGTCAGTTGGTAGCAGAACGAAATCCAGTAAGCAAAATTAATATAAAAATCTGTATATTCACTACAAATGTACTTAATTTTATTTTTTTGTTTCTCTTCGTGTTCAATATAGATTGTTATTGGTGGGGCTGTGATGGACACTACGTTGCAAGTAAAGGAGGCTGAGATAAAAGTAAGTCGAGTCCCAAGTCAGAATTATACTAAATAACCAATTTTCCTTGTATTCATATTTCAGAGGAGTTATAGAACGTTTAACAGTATTTACATACAATTACGACCACATAGGTTTTATGTACATTTAAGAATCGAATAACATGAACTCATAGTACAGTATGGGGAAGAGTGGTATGATGCAATCAATACAGTATAGGCATAAAAATACATGATCATTGGTGCAAGATAGAAAATCATTTTCGTTCCAATTGTAAAAACGTCGAAAGGAAAATATCGAAGTTAGAATTTGTTAAAAAGAAAGAGAAAGGTGTGTTAAGCGTTTTTCGTTGTGCACGATAACATGAGAATAACAAAACGTACTTTACAATGTACATTTACACTTTTTCCCATACTTGGCTACGGTAGTCCTAGTAAATGTACCGTGTACGAAATAACGTACATACCATTAATCTAACCATTTACAGATACGGTAAATTGGGTTTCTTAAGCAGGCACTATTCAAAGCTCCCTCTCTTTCATTCGTCCCGATATACATGTGTTACATTTAAATATCAATCAGTTACAAATTTACTACACATTTGAACCATTTTTTTAAAGCCTTTCTCGTATAGAGATCCTATCGTTATCAAGGTGTATCCAAATACAAACGTAGAGATACGAATCTTTCCGATCAAATGAAACGTGAGGAAAACAGGAAACAAATCATTGTACATATTTAATTTCGTTTAGCCGAAAGTTAAAGCTTAGTCTAATTTAAAGATAGCGTGTGGTAGGTTTTCACTTTTTGGGCGGTTTACGAGAACATAGTTGCCATCTAAATGATCAGTTAAAAATCATTTACGCTATCTGTCGTTTTACATATACATATAGTATCCCTTATGTATATACATTTAGTGGCAGAGGCTGTATGTCTGCGAGGTGTAAGCTTTCGTATTATTATTTAGCTTAGTACATTCAACGATAATTCGATGGCCCGGTTAAGAAAGAACCCTCGCTTCGTTCATGATCGAAAATCGTATACGATGAAAACTGAAGAAAAATTATATTCAGAACAAATGTATTAGATTGTTGCAGATCAAACGGCTGCAATGTTGAAACACAGAAAACATCCCCTGTTTCAAAATCAGCCGTTCAATGCGTAACCACCCAATCGAATGATTTCGGTAATCTAATAATTAACGTACAATGCTAATGATACCCTGTTGTCCTGACCGATATAACGACGAGAGAAAAAAGTACAAAAGTCGAAACAAATGTAAGATCAAAAGGAAACGTTTCCAAGCGTGTATTGAAAATTGGTGTACAATGGATTTGGTCTTTTCTTAAACAGATCATCGACACTTATATATTTTCTACCATACACCGCTATATACAGTCTACTAAATACGTATATTCCATTATCATTTGCATTCGTAAACGTGTAACCCTAAGTATTCGATTAATCCTAGCTAGGAAGCCAATTACTCTCGAGTATATCGTATTTCAGATTCGCACGACTGACCGTACAAATCAGTGTCATAGTTAGGCATTATTCGAACGATCTTCGAATATAAATATATATATTATGACGAATATATTACGAAAAGAATGTACTCGGCAATAACGGAACAATTTTTTATTGCAATGTATACGATTTTTTAATAAAAAATTATTTGCTACTTTTGGAGAAATTTTGCTAAGGAGATTCGAGGATTATAGAGACCTAGAAATATAGGAACCTAGACATTTAGGAATACACGTCTCGATATAATACACGCTTTTACAGTACAGCTCGTCGAACATCTTCGTTCTATTTTAAAATTGCATTAGAAGATTATTCGAATAATGTCCAACTCTGATAGACTACTCGCGCTGCGTGTATCGTTTATATAAAAAGAACTAGGAATTTTATAGTCCGTTAACTGTTATGCAGTGTGACGTTGTGTTCCTCAAACGCGTTTCGTTTCGAAATTATTAGCTCGCATATAAGTGATACAGCTGGTCAAAAGGACAGATTTTTTCTTTTTATTAAGTCGAGCTCCGTTGGGAGAATCAGTTTGGCAGTAGTATCCCACAATATTCTCCCGTAATTATCGCGTCGATGTTTCTGACAGAATAAAAACAGCAAAAATCGAAAGAAACAGACGATTTTAAAAAAGAAATTCTGTCGAAAGAAATCGAGAAGCTCCGATCGGAGACTTCGTTTTTGAGATATACGATTGAACAGCCAACTTCCGGGGCGCTTCGAGATCAGCGTGGTCCGGAAGTCGATTGTTCAATTGTACTTATACCTCGACAGGAAGCTTCCGACCGCAAAGAGGACCTTCCGATTTCTTCTCTGACGAACAATTTATTTCTCATGCGACTTTAGGTGGCTTGTACAATTTCTTGAGTGTCCTACACGAATTAACTCTGGAATGACGGAGTTGGGTCAATGCAAATTTTCTAAAGGAAGATTGTACATTAGAAAAATCATATTTAAAGAAATAAATTAGTTTGTCAAATCTGAACAGTCAGAAATGTATGGTCCATTTTTTCTACAGCTTCTAAGATTATACACGTATCAGGTCTCGTATCAATCTTTTCATGAAATTAACGAACGAGTTCAACCCTAAATCGTCATTCGAGGGTCAAATTGCATCAACGCCCGAAACAATAGAACCGTGTGTGATGCAGCGAACGGAAAGTGGAACACCGGTGTTTTTTGTCGTTAAACCTTCACATTGTAACATACCGCTAGCGTGATTCGCATGAAAATCAATATACAACGGGTTCTTTTCGCTGTTAATTCATCTCGACTGAAAATAGAGAGAAAAACGCGCGCGTCAAAGAGGAAAACTTACCCGCTAGAAATAAATCTACAAAAGTAATTGATTTTTTCACCGACCGTGCGAGGACGGAAAGACATATAAGGAATACGCGTAGAAAGTGTAATCGAAAGGATATCGAAGGCGTTCGAGTCTCTCTTCGACTTCCTGTTTTCAGCTTGGATGCGCCTCGGTTTTTTTTATTTATTGTTGTCCGTGATTCTTCCTTGAAGTTCGCTCTTGATTCGCTGACCGTGGAGAGTCGCTCAGGGGAAAATTTCTTCATCAGCACTTCCGGTGGTCGCATTGTGCGGACTCCGCAGAGAATGACGCGAGGAGAGTGTATCGTTTCGAAAATTTCTACTATGTTTCGGGGATGGACGCGGTCATAAAACATGGAATATTATTTGTAAAAATACTGAAAATCGTAAGATAATAAAAATAATCGTTTTATGGGTACAGCAATTTTCAACAAAAAGTATACATAAATGTTACTATTAGGACTATTAAAATATTAAACATTTGTAAGATACTAGTTATGAACTGTATATTTTTGTACATAAATCTTACGAGTAAGTTCCTTTCAAATATGAAATAATAAGGTAAACGAAATATTTTTTTTTTGTTTTTATATATCATTGTTAAATATTTTCTTGGATATTGGTAGGCCTTTTGCATTTAAAATGATGGTTAAAAGTAAATGTACAAGAGCACTTGTTTAAAAAATAGATTTCGTAGATGAAAAAAAAATAAATCATAGTTCAACGATACACTTTCCTGGCGACGCGTAGAACTTTGAACGTTATTCGCTTATTGTGAACTGCCGCGTTCGTGATGTCGGTAGAATCTTTAGAAACCTTAGCTCCGGACTGTGGACCTATCCTTTAAACACCAACAAACACATTTAGTTGTAGCCTTTGTTATCATATTAATTTTTAGAATTAAAAAAGTGGAGAAGCAAGATTGAGAAAAAATTTCAAAGCTTCAGATCTCTACATCTCTAGATCGAAGAAAAATGTAAACCAAGAAAATGTGGACCTTCAGTTATGAATCTGAACATCCAGAGCGAACAAATATTTATTTTAACAATTCACATTCTGTTGATATCTAGTTGCGAAGCTCCATTTAGAAACGTTCATTAACGTTAACGAAGAGATCAGATATTTATTCCCTAATTGAAGTGTCGTTCATCGTTAATCGGTTAAATCCCATTCCAAGAATACCACAGCCAGAGAATTAATCAAGACTGTCAGGTGTCTGAGTCTGAACTGAAATAGCAGTTCTTTAACCCCAGGCGAGGTCAAAATCAATATAGAGTTTCCAAAAAAGGTGGTTTAAATTGGTACCTAGTCCAATTAAGATTTCATAAGACTGTCACTCGCAAGGTACGTTTCGAAGGTATATTGAAAATCGCATTTGGAAGCAGAACTATAGCAGCTAATTCGAACAAACATGTACTGGCAAACAAAGGAGAACGTGACGCAAAACTACCCGTGCACAGAACATGTCTAATTATAACCAAATCATACCGGAGCTCCTTTAACCCTGCAATGTATTGTTGCGAAACTACGATTTGGCAAATCAATAGGGTTCTTACATCCGCTCGAATAATGTTCTTTCAACGCTGAAGAAAGGACTTTGCATTCAACCTGCAGAAATTCACTTGCGTTCATTGAATAAAAGACTCGCGAGCAAACTTGTGAAGAACAATCGACTAAACTTGGATTTTTATAAGTTGAGTTCTGTTAGGTTTCGAGTGATCGAAGAGTGTCGAAGAATAAAATTGCGAGGATGATGGAGATGCATCTGAGGAATTCATGCATTTAAATGATGTATTTTTGTATGCAATTTTTGACGCGTTCTTAACCAAAGCTTACGGGTATTTCGAAGTCGACGACCGAACCGATGAGAACTCGCGAATATTTCAGGTTCTCGTGTATAATAGATGCTATTGGGTTCCCTGGTATGTTGGGTTATACAGATTTAATTCTAACTTGCGAATATTTTAAACTTAATGTTGGGAGAGATGGGTAGTTTAAGTTTAATGTTGGGAGAGATGGAGACTCTTGAATATTTCATCTTGGTACATTCGGGGCTCCCAAATTTGTAGATCGTCAAATTCTATATTCTCATATCTTAGATCTCTAATTTCCATGGTCCCAAAGTTCCTATACTTTCAAGTCCCCATCTCCAAGTCCCTACGCACATCCCATAATCCCTGCATCCTCAAATCGCTATATCCTAAATATCTGTATTCCCAAATTCAAGACTATGAATACTTGAAAGCTACCTAAACTCTAGTCCAACCCTGAAGCAAATCCCAAACCAAAATCTGACCCGAAATCTAATCCCAAACCGAAATCCGATGCAACCCAAGATCTAATAGAAAGTTAGACAAAAGATTGTACTCGTTCCCATAAGATAGATGAGCTTACTTATAGACGGTGATCTCGGTGGACCGATTGCTCCTGTAGAGGAAACGGTTCGACGTGTTTCGCCACCAGTTCCATAGTCAGGTGCGCCTGCTTTGACCACCGGCTGTTATACCCGTGCCCGGGCTGCCCCCGTTCGACAGCCACAGTCTTCTGCTGAATTCTCTCATCTCGTAGTTATTGTTACAGTTGCTCTTCTCGCGAGCGCCACAATTGTGGTTCGCCGAGGTGGGTGTCGTTTCCTCGAGGATCAACGCGCAATGGCTGTTCGTGTCGCTGTCAGCGCCGCCATCTTGCAGGTTGTTCGCCAACAGGGGATGCCTTCCGGTGTTGCACTCGTCTGTTTGGATTAACAACGACGCGTTTCCTGGAAAACATTTCTCTCGTTACTTTTTAGACATGAAATCACGGATATATTCATGAAAATTTTCCTTAAATTGTTGATCTTTTTATTGGACTACATATTCGATCTCGAGGTAACAGACACAACAGAATTATGATAAAACAGAGACGCAGAACGAAACTGATTTATTAAATCTTGTCGAGTCTGAAGAATTTAATTAAGTCTGTAATTGTGTGTAATTTAATTGTCTGTAAGTGTTTGTCAAAATATTTTAGCAAGCAGTTTCAGTATTTTCTTGATCTTCCAAAGATCACTTCCGGTGAACGTTTTAAGTTAAATGCATTAAGTATTGTCCTGATTTTGCACCCTCTTTTGTTTGTCTCACGCGATAAAGCTCGTTTAAAATTGCCCTTCCTTAAAAGGTTAAAAGTATTTCGTACTCAACCTAGATTTACGTTCTCCAGATACCGTGGAAAAATTAAACATCTTTCGGATGGCTTCCCTTTTCGGTATGATCTCGTTTTATCTAGAAAGGTTCGATGTTTTCGAAGAGAGAATAACAGTCATCTCGGGCTTTTAACTTTTATCTGCTTGTCTCGTTATCAGCTAGATTGAGTTGCAAACTCATGGTGCGTCGAACACGCTCTGCAGGTGACCTGATAATGGCACTTCAATTGTGATGACTTGTGCTATGGAGATTACCGTAATTGATGATAAGCCGATTCAGCTGCTCTCCGAAATAACGGACGTTATCAAAAAGTCATTCGACCTAGAGAAATTTTGAGGACCTAGCGAAATGAGGAATCATAGAGAAAATATAGGGAGTGACTGTTTGCAAACAGCAGCTTTAGAACTTAATTAAAAAATTAACCCCTTCCCGTGCTTTAACGAGACTCACTCGTGACGCACATACAGTTCAAGTGTGACAAACCTTACTTAAATTTTGAATACTCTTCAACTTGAAATTTAAGTCCAGCTATAAGTTACATTATCAAGGATCTCTGAATATAAAATAGTTACATTTTAATTTTCTTTGTTCGTTTTAATGTTATAGCCCTGCACAGTCTTGACTGACGCATCTGTTAAATAAATGGCGCGGGAAGGGGTTAAATGAATTCTCTTGAGGTTATTATTTCTTTACTAATAATTTCCACTATTGTTTATTTCTCTATGTTCATCACGTGTCATATTATAGAATCAGTTAAAAAATGCTTGATTCAAATTATTGTATTAAATAAAATGGTGACTGAGAGTCACCCCTCGAGCGCAGAGGAGAACTTGTAGAGTTCGAAGAAAATTTGAAATGCCATCGATTGTCCGAGTTCTGAAAATTCTATAAAACCTGTATTCTCAGAATCGAAGAAATCTCAAGAGTCCTAGAGAATCTTGTAGAGCTTAGAAATCCGAGTAACCTAAAGAAACCTGGAACTTATATCTAAAATAATACGTTGGAAGTTTCTGCACGGTCAAGAGATCAATCATCGTATTCTTGGTCTATTTAAAAATTAATCGACCGGCAATTACGAGTGGGGTATAAATTATTTTTAGTGGCACGTGCACGTATCTTGCACGCCTCTAATCCAACCGTTTCAAGGGTCCGGAAAAAATATTGCGCAGATTGAAAATATCGATGTCGTGGTACAAGAAGCTGCGCGAATAATTAACCGGATGTCGAGACTTTAATAATCGCAGAGGAATTAAATTCGTTAACGAGATGTCGCGAGTGTCGTTGGCGAGGAGATTTCATCGGGAGAAACAAGAAACTCGCCTTTTTATCGGTTGTTATTTTTTTGTCCTGGGATACTGTGAAACACGGTTCTCGTCCTACAAAACGCTTATCTCGCGATGAGAGGGGAGTCTGCGAATAATTGTTGGTTTTGGGGGCGCGAGGCAATCAATCAACTCGCAGATTTAAAGGTGTACAACGTGCTCGTCGACCCTTGAAAAAACATTGCTCGTTTGCTCTTTCGAAAGCAAGGATTATCGGTGAAACTTTGATACGCTTATTCGAGCACTTTACCCCCGGGGATTTGAGAAAAACGAACAACCGAGAACGCGAATTAACATTTTAACGAGGGGCGGCTTTCGTATGTATTTCTTTTTCATTATTTGAAGACGCGGATATTTGTAAACGTCGGAATATCGATACCGCTTTTGCGATTCGGGAACTGGTATAAAAAGGAATAAAACCAGCGTCGCAACTCGAGGTGCGTGTTGAAATGTATTAGGAGACCTTTAACGTTTCGTATTTGTGTTATGAAACACGCTTATCGTAAAATATGACCTTTGACAGAAACAACGATAGTCAGTGCGTTTAGACACAGATCCATAACTTCGCTTAAAGTTGAAATCCGCCCATATCGTTTGTGTAATTATAGACAATGTCGGCGGGGTGTTAAATACTTATTATACCCGAGCACGCAATGTCCTAGTTCTTTTGCTTCAATTGGAATGGAGAAACGGGTAAGTTCGCCAAATAGTCGGTGAACATGAAATTAAGCGGTTGATTATAAAACTGTAGACTTTCCACTTTCTCCATTTGTCATTATCGTTTTTCAATTCGTATAAACGTTTGTCGAACGAGTCGGTTATCGTGAAATGACACGCGATGTATTTATCGTCTATCGGTTGTCGTTTCTGGTCAATTGCATTGTTATAATTCGGTAACAGCTGACATAAACTATTCTTGAAAATTTCCAAGATGCAGCAAATCGATTTGCAAGATTAGTAAAAGGTTTCTGCACGCTGCAATTCAAAACGGTAATTTGTACGCTCGGAACATCGATGCGAAATATTAATCTTGTTAAAAGAAAAATGTCCGTACAATAAATTCAGATGATCAGTTCTCGTTTTTCAAAAGGCGTTGCGTGTTTCACTGGCAATAACCGTAGTCCCTTTCGTGAGGTGAGTTTCTCGTTTAACCCGTAAACATATTTTTCACCGTAGGAATTGCGTGCCAGGGAAATAATCGAGACGATCTAAATTTCCTAGCAACCCCGTACACGCTTTGAACTAGTTTTATCTTCCGCGAACCTCGTTAATTCGACCGTTGGAAACGTCAACTTCGTTCGTCGTATGTTCCTTCGACAGAAACGATTAAAACTTTCGATGTTGTTCTCTGCTATCGATTTTGCATTTAAATCTCACCGTAGATAAATTATCGCGATAATATGAAATGATAGATCGAATGGAGTTTATTGAACCTTTGCAGTTTAACCTGGATCGTGATTCGACATTATTTTTCTCTTGCTGCATAAAATTAGCTTTTGCAACCTCTTTCGCGACGAAGGAATTACTGTTCCGAATTGGGGTTTACATGCACGGTAATCTACGGGGCTTACACGCACGGTAATCCTCACGGGGTTTACACGCACGGTAATTTTCATAGGGTTCACACTTACGGTAATTTCCACGGGGTTTACATACACGATAATCTTCACGGGATTCACATGCACGGTAATCTCTACGGGATTTACACACACGGTAATTTTCATAGGGTTCACACTTACGGTAATCTCCACGGGGTTTACACGCATGATAATCTTCCACGGGGTTTACACGCAGGATAATTTTCGCAGGGTTTACACGCACGGTAATCTCCACGGGGTTTACACGCACGATAATCTTCCACGGGGTTTACACGCAGGATAATTTTCGCAGGGTTTACACGCACGGTAATCTCCACGGGGTTTACACGCACGATAATCTTCCACGGGGTTTACACGCAGGATAATTTTCGCAGGGTTTACACGTACGGTAACTCCACGGGATTCACACGCACGATAATCTTCCACGGGGTTTACACGCACGGTAATCTACGGGGTTCACACGCAGAGTAATCTCTACGGGGTAATTTTCAGGGGGTTCACACCCTAATAAAAAATTTAAGAGAGCACATTCTTGTAACACGATGTTACGAACCGAAATCTGACAAATCTAAGAATGTAACGGTGTTTGATCAGATTATTGGAAACCAAGAAAAGAAATTCGTACTATAGAGTCTTCTCTGTCTTGCGTGAAATATTAAAGAACATTCATTGTTGAATATTCTCTGCAACACCTTGTTCCTGTTCTAAATTCTCATTGACACCGCATCAGTAAACCGTGTCCAGTTAACTTTATACTCATCCAATTATATCTCGTTAGGTTTTCGCCGTTGATCCGATCTTTTCGGCACGCCGTTGTCGTTTAGATCGTGTAAGTGCTATTGACTGCGAAGCCGGCCAACTGCGAGAAGGCTACTCGTCCTCGACGAAAAAAAGAAGTGCCGTGGACGACCTTAATAAACGTCGAGAGATCGACTACCATCTTGGTCGGCAAACGTTTCTATTACTGCATAGATAAGAAACTTGGACTAATGAAGAAGTTTTTGAAGGGTAAAAAGCGCTGAGTTTCGTTTCTTTTACTAGCGAAAGTTCTGAGAGATGTTCTTACCCTCGAAGGGTTAACATCCTCGTTATTACGTTGGGATCATTATTATTCCAATGCCTTTGTACTTTGTAGCATAATATATGCATTACGTTTGAGGCTCGGAGGCGTCAGAATAAATTAAATGTGGGAGGTTCTCGAAGATTAATTCACTTTTCATTTAAAGGAATTTTATGTCAGAAATGTATAACTACTTTTCTTGTCCTGCTTTTCCTGAAAGGCAACTTGTAAATTTCCGCGATGAAATTACCGCGACTCGAACTTCCGTCAAGTTTGCAAGCAGATACATTACTGTCGGAACTGTCTTGTGACCTAGGTTGAAGTTTTAAAATGAAAGTATCCGCAGAAGCGACAAACGCGTGATCGAAAAGCGGTTTCCGAAAGGGAAAGGATTAGTTGTAAATTGTAGGTAGAAACCTACCGGAAGGTGTGACGGCATTTGGCAGGGTTGTGCGTCGTACGATGCTTCCATTGTTTGTGGCTTCCGGCATCACCTGGGAGAAGGGTGGCTGCGCCAGGGTGGTCGCCGGAGGCGGTGGTTCCCGAAGCATGCGTATCTTCTGTATCATTTCGCGTATCTCGTAGCGCAGTATTCCTAGGAAACAGAGTTTGGCGAACGCGATCACGCAGAAACCCAAGACGAATAGTAGATCGGCCGTTTTCCTTAGCCATCTCATCAGAGAGTCCTCGCATCCCCTCGCGTACGGTTGCTGGCAGGTGTCGCTGACGTTCGCGCTTGGACCGCAACAGGTTTGCGGCCAACGGGTCCCAAAGTCTCTGGGCCCGATCACTCCGCAGCAGGAGAACTCCTTTTGCAGACGGTCCCATTGCTCGCTGAATCGCAGATCCTTCCCGTACTCCATCTGCGAACGCGAACAATCCTGTTAGCGTAATCGGTCGTGGAACCGAGACGCCGCGGGCTAACGCTCGGTCCAGGATACGCGAGGTTCGACAGGGTCTAAATTTACGCGTCGTTCGCCGAAAGGGACCAGGCTTGGTATTTTTAAGCGCCTCGATATCGAACTGGTATTTATGGTTTGCTCGTTCACGCGGTTCTAGAGAGTAAATGTGGCGCTTCGATTATTGGATCTCGTATTTCGATTTAAAATTCTGAAAAATTCATTCGCTTCGGAATTTACCCTTATCAGTCGAATCGCGGTGTGTAACTCAGAGTTTAGGAGTAAAAGCAGCAAAGTAGATACGGTAAGGGCCCTCGCATCTTAGCGGAATGAGAAAGTAGATTCGCAGGCTTCCATTTTATTATGTGTGCCCTAGGGAATTCCGCGTAGCTTCCCCAGCGTGTACACTTTGTAACTCTTGAAAATCCAAGGAAAAAGCGGAGCAAAAATTCGACGAACGAGTTTAGTAAGAAAGCAGATAAAGAGGAAGCTTTTGTATCAGGAAGAAAGAAGGATACGTAGCGATCGTATGGTTCTACATCCAGGTCGATTATCCCGGGGTACGCACATTTTCCCTCGATTATGCGATCGACCTAGATAAGAACGGGGCTAAGAATAATGACTGCAGATACGGACAGAGAAACGAGGTGAAACGGACGAAAGGTTGGAATTGTTGGTAATCTCCCTGACACTGATTTTTCATCGTGACGTGTAATGAGGGGCCCTGTGTAAACTAGTTCACTGTTTCTTAATTAGAAGCTCGAGCCAGTTTATCGTCGAAAATTTGCGACGCCCCTAAGCTCGTATCGATCAGTACCGAGCGGAACAGAGTACTTTCAGCCCTCGAGGAAAAACAAACAGAGATTTTCTCGAAAGGCTGCCTCGAAACGAACAATCTAACGCGGGCAGAAGTTTCAAAGGCAATGTTGCTAACGCGTTGTCTGCGTTGATAAAAATTTCAGACGGTTCCGATTACCGGAAGTTATTTAAAGTTTCAACTTGTTCGATAAACTGGCGCCGCTAGTTAAAAGTTTCAAGACAGCGTGGAATTTACCGCAATTAAACGAAACTATGTTATTTACAGAAGGCAAAAGTCTGGGGAAAATTGATAAGTTGCGATGATAGTCTTTTAACGACTCTTTCGGTACTTTCTTTTATTCCTCCGTTTAGAAGCGTTTTATGCTTTTAAAATCATATCGGCGATGTAACAGTACGTGTAGCGATAGGACACAGAAATACGACTCGTGGTGCAATGCGTAGTAATCTGATACGTGGTAACGCGTGGCAAATATAATCTGAATGATAGAATTGAATATTGAATACAATAATGGAGAAGAGAATATAAACTGAGAAGTAAATGAATCGAGTTAATTCGCTTGTCTGAAACTTGCAGCTACAGTTTAATGTCAAACGTTAAAGATGGATAAGTTCCGTGGCGCAAAGTTGCCAGGAAACACATAAATATCTGTATGGCCATGTATAAATAGACACTGAAGCGGTATGTCGCCTATGGTATGAATAATATTCGTACTACCGTACAAACTATACTTCACTAGTCTGCCGCGATCGTTCAAATTATAATGAAGCCACGAACGAGTTGAACGTGAAACGCGACAAAATGGCATCGATTTTTAACACCGGGACTATCATATCCGTCGAAATGACGGGTCTCGAATTTATCGCGACGCGATAAGCTACAAAATTGATTCGAACGATTCGATCGATTTTTTGGACTACGACAGCTCTCTATATTTTTTATGTCTATCGATTGCCGGCTAACAGGAATAGAGTATAGCAGTAATCGAACGGAACTGTATAAACCGTGAGATAGGTTCGATTCGTTGAGCAAGAAAAAAGGAAAACACCCGAAGAATAGAGACAAGACTATTTATAATTTAGCCGACACGTTTCAGCTGACACGAGGGTGTTGGACCTGTTCCATGTTTCCGTAATCGCAACACGAACCTGCCCTTTTTCCTGGTCGATATTCCATTGAATGTTACCCGGTGATAAGAGGAGCCACGCCTCCGCAATTCCTTCGCTACAACCACGGAAACTGATTGCTTCTCTCCATCTCGCGCTACTTATGCTCCGCCTTAACGCTGCTACCAAATAAACGCTGTCAATTCGGAAAGAGATTTCCGATACTTCGACCGTTCGCCGCTAGAGGGATCACCCGATTATCAACTTTCTCGCAAGCACTCCTTTAACGATTCATCCAAACATCGAGACTTCTACACTAAGCATTTCTCAAGATTTCTCGTCTGCCTCTTCCCTCGAAAGAGGCACATTTGTCAACAGACGATCAGCGAATAAACCCTAAAAATTATTGTCGGCTCGTATAGATATATCTACACGTGACTTTATACGACCCAACCGTTTGAGAAGTCTTTCAAGATTCTCGTGCGCGATAAGAGGCCTTCTCCATCGATGCTTTTACTCGAGGAGACGTGGACCGCCTCGTTGTTGACTCCGAGCGACTCGAGCGGTTTTATTCGTCCGTCATAAAGCTAAACATCTTAAGGTTCTTAATCACGATATTCGCTCATTGCCAAAACGAGCCACTTATTATTTAACGACAACCTTACGTTACGACTTACCTAGGCGTGGAGCATTAAAATTTCCATCGCACGTATTCTCGACACTAGGAAGCTACTGGGAGGCTCGTAAAGGAAAATGTACTGTTTGCTATCTTCGTCGCATCTAAACAAATTTCTACCTCACGGTTGTCTACCCAGCTTGGTTATTCTCGGGACAATAAAGCGATGTATATCACCGACCTGGCCTGGGATAGGTGCTTCGTCCGCACTGAATTACGGCCGAGGAAATGGCCAAATAAAATCCCTATCTAAGAGGTGTGTCCACTATCGATCACAGATTTTTTCTTGACACTCGTGTGGGACGGAAACGTGTCCTGTAGGTGTGTCTGTTGATTGTAACTTCGTGAGAATTGGGGCAAACGTTGTTTTCACATCTTCTATTACCACGCGTTATTTGCTTGCATGTACTATTGGAATTGCACGTTGTATCGCCACGAGCTCTATCGCCTATAGTGTATTCACTTGTATCGCTATGCGTTCTGTTACATAACAGAAAATTTGCAGTTTGTATGCTACGTATACGTGCAAGTTTTCGCGAAGCATTATATGATGGAAAGTGGATTATGTTCTATCGACGCATAAACTGGATTATGTGATGCTTCGAGTAGGAAGAAGTAGTTTGTCGAGGACGGAACGTAATTTACATTTATTAGCATCGAATGTATAAGCGATGATTTATTTGTGCACAATATTGCTTGTTAATGTCGAGTCGGATCAAAGTTCATTTTGCGGGACGTGGAAACTGGAAATTGAAACGAAAGAACTTGATTCTTCAATCAGCCAAGTAAATGGGAAAATGCGATCGCGGTGTTCGCTTCCAATATACAAAGGATATATAGATTGGATCGGTGAATTTGTTTTAAAGACGATTACTCCGCCGAATTCGAAGCAACTTCTAACTGAATGCGGTAAAAAATCTGCTTCTGTTTTCAAATTTTAAATCTGTGAAAATGAAAAGATTTATTAGCTCGACTGTTTATGATTGAATTACAGTGTACCACAGACTTCGCTGATTAATAAAATCAATGATTAATAAAAACCTAACCAAGTGGTTATTAAAATTAAAATTAAATATATAACTCGGGTCATCTCTGCACATGACACAATTTCAATCGCACGTAAAATTCTGAAAGGGAGAAAATTGTAGGAAGAAAAGAGTTTGTTCGATTGAGCAACTGGGTCAGATTGAAATCCGAATTAGACTCGTGTGCATAGAGTTAAACCACGTATAACAAATTATTTTTGCTAAACAAAGTTATGCAGGATTTCTAATATTTGCAAGAATTCGTGATATCCTGCGAGATTTATAGAAGATTGCAGGAAGGAATAAAAGAGAGTAATTTGACTGTAAGATCACGAACCAGAGTGCAGACAAACTACCCTGGCAATGGAATTTTCTCCCTAGACCTAATGTTCCAAATGGCTGCCGTCTAGACCATTACTGCCCATGGGTGGTCTCCCATGGTATCCAATGGTCTTTCTCCCTTTTATTCTCTGTCGTCGAGAAAATCATTTTATATCGATTGACGTGCTCAACGAGGATGGACAACCGGGGAAAGTTTTCGAACTGCTACTCTTATTTACTCGATGTAATATAAAACTACCAAACCGGTCAAATGACCGCTTCACAAGTATCTCATTAAAAGGTACACATTTTGATAAAGTACGTTTCTTGAAATCAGCATTGCTTTTCATCAAAATAAAGAATAAATGTGTGTGCTAATTTATGTTTTGTCATTTGTATATTTATTCTTTAACTTCATTTTTAATTTCAAAGTATGTGTACATTATATGCCGGTAGGTTTAGTGTTAGTAGCCAGAATCTTCGTATTTTGTGTCGTCTTAAGTGTGGATGACATTTTTCTTTTCAAACAATTCTTAGGTTACTTGACTTATTACGTGATCGCTTGCATGATTTATGTATTGCATAGTTATACTATGTTTTTCTATAATGATAAACTGTAGATTTCATGTGTAAATGAACATAAATGAACGTCACTTATAGCATAGAATTCTATGCTATAGTGTTTATCGTACTGAAGAAATAGACCAGGTACAAACTTCCGATTCATTATTTGCACATAAAGTATATAGAAGTTCATTTAACTCCTTGCCGTACTTTGACGAGTCTCACTCGCGACGTACTCACAACTCGAATATAAAAAATCTTCCTCAAATTGTTAATGCTCTTCAACTTCAAATTTAAGTCCAATTATAATTTGCATTATCAGCCTCACTCGTGACGTACTCTCAACTCGGATATAAAAAATCTTACTCAAATTGTTAATACTCTTCAACTTCAAATTTAAGTCCAATTATAATTTGCATTATCAGTCTCACTCGTGACGTACTCACAACTCGAATATAAATCTTACTCAAATTGTTAATGCTCTTCAACTTCAAATTTAAGTCCAATTATAATTTGCATTATCAGCCTCACTCGTGACGTACTCACAACTCGAATATAAAAAATCTTACTCAAATTGTTAATGCTCTGCAACTTCAAATTTAAGTCCAATTACAATTTGCATTATCAAGGATCGCTGAATATAAAATATTCACAACATTTTAATATTTATTTGTTTAAACATTATAGCTACGAACAGTAAGTTTTGACTGACGCATCTGACAAATAAATTGTATGGCAAGGGGTTAATAGTACATGAAGCAGCTTCCGCGTACAGTGAAACAAAATAAAAACTAAGCAATTAGCTCCATACTGTAAAGGTATACATCGAGGAAAGGGAAGAAAAAAGAATAGAAAGGTACTGACCTGCAATCGTTGTCTGAGAGTGGGTTTGAGCTCGGCGCGCATCCTCTCGAACCGGAAGACCCAGGCGACTCCGATGACGGCGTCGCCGAAGAGCAAAGCCAGCAGCAGCACCCAGTAGGCGTTCAAGAGCCTGGCGCTCAATCTTCTGGCTGCTATGCAACCGAGCAACTGCACGAGCCCCAACTGCGTGGCCAGGGCCAGATAAGCGTAAAGCGCCGTCGGGTCGAATGCCCTAGGTACCCCTGGTACCACGTATCGACGCGGATCACCGGTGAACAAAAGAGTTCGCGAGACCGCGGCAGCGAAGCCTAGCGCGCTACCGAGCAGCACCAAATTACAGGTGTAGATCCAGAGCCGGTAATATCGCATCGCGACGTCCTGGCCAGAGTCGGCGCGTCTCTGGGACGTCACCGACGCCGCCCCCTCGTCGGCGACGTACGACCGATTACTGTCTCGCCGATTGTCCCCTTTGAGAACGTTATTGTTGTTATTGTTATTGTTGTTGTTATTGTTGTTGTTGGTTGTAGTTATGGCGATGGTGGTGTCCGCGGAGTTCGGATGCTCCTGACGGTCGTCCAGCAGGAATAAGAAGGGCGGCTTCGCGCTGCAGTCCTTGTTCGCTGTCTTTTGGCTGTACGTCGACTGCGGGGTGACTGAACGTTCCAGCAGCATCACCGTCATACTATCGTGCCTCCCTGGTACGCGTGTCCTCGTCGTTAAGGATTATACCCCGGGTAGAATGGAAGCGAGAGCGAGTAATAGACCGAGAGAGAGAGAGGGGAAGAGCCTTGGGCCAAGATGTGTATGTACCGAGAAACGGCGTGTGTCACGCGAGCCACATTATGCGCCCTGACAGCGGCATGTTCGTCGAGGTTCCTGGCTACCGGCTTCTCTTCCCCTCTGATTGCTCTTCGGTTTCTTTCCTCCTTGCGATCGCGCTGCTCACTCCTGAGGTACAAACCAAGAAATCGAGACAGGTTCGTTGGAACGATTCATATGGATGGATTTCAGGTACTCGAAGTTTCTACAGACTAGGGAGGAGTTTAAGGAAAAATTAGAGAGAACATTAAACGTGTTTAGGAGATAATTAGAAGCCAGGATTTTCTGTGAAGTGTCTCGTCCTATTCTAGGGCAGGTATAATAAGAACGTAACGATAACCTAGAGACCTTTTTCTAAGAAAAGCCCGGAACGCAAGGTAAATGTAATTAGAATCTAGAGGATACTAAGAATCTCAGTAAGAATGTAAAAAGAACATAAGAATTTAACAACCTAAGATTTTCTAAACAAAGTCCAATCCAGGTTATCTCCACAAAGGAATTAAGTCAAGTGGTAGATTTCCTCTACACTACTTCCTATCTGAAGGAAGTCTAAGTTGCACCCACATCCACGGTAAAAATGTTACAAATCTATCCTACTAGTTACAAGTAAAATAACCCTCTGTTTTTAGAAACATGTCCTAAGGACTAAATCTCGATAACACCTACAACTCTGACAGCTGACTCGATTATCACCACTAAACGGCCGATCGGGACATGTAACGTCTTCCGTCGTCAGTGCTCAAATCACGTCAGATGTGTTTAATCGTCAACGTTAACCTATCACGGTGTAACGTGCTTAATCGCCAACGATTAAGCTGTTGCAGGCTATTCAAACATTAAAGCTTCGAGAATTGAACGCTTTAGATTCTCAAAACTTTCAGCGTTAATTAGGTACACAGTGGCTCGATAGCTTACAGTGAACAGTGCATGTTCACTGGGTTAGGGGATTGCATCGCCTTGGAGTTAATAGACTGATTAGGACCGGTTTGATTAGGGATTAGGAGGGCCAGCCCATTTACCTAGCAGATCCATCTGTTTCGCTATAACGGCTTGTATTGTTATATCCTCTGTTATAAGCATATGTGTACTAGATGTATAAAATTCATCATTTCTACGGATGTGAATAGCGTGGAAAATTGGTTTTCTCTTAGCTACATATATTTTTTTAACGATAAAAACGTCACTGAATGTACATTCAGAATTATTGCGCTGATATAAAATATGGAGGTTAGCGTCCACAGTAGCGTCAACAGAAAAAACCACATCGGAAATATCCTGAAATTAGTTTTCCGTTAAACGATGTTAGCTTATCAATTTTATCTCCATTTTACTCTTCATAAACTATCGCCTTTCAATAAAAATTGCATGTTTTATAGGTCCGCTAGCATCAGATAATCCGAAGTCGTTTAAAATTACAGATTCAAAGGAATAAACGGGAAAATGTCACGCAATACATGATGAATGATACGAACGAGCGAAATATGTCGTTTTAATAGAGATTACGCGTTAAGATAGATTTATGGAACGAAAGTGATCGAATCGAATAGGAACTAATGGTCCTTCATTTAAATAGAAACTGACCGAGTC
The DNA here is from genome assembly GCF_050947335.1 of Megachile rotundata. Classification (NCBI taxonomy): domain Eukaryota; kingdom Metazoa; phylum Arthropoda; class Insecta; order Hymenoptera; family Megachilidae; genus Megachile; species Megachile rotundata. Next base: position 22,092,452 of record NC_134984.1, on the reverse strand, counting down.
TGTCCGTAACAAAACGATCCATTTTTGTTCCATGGAGACGACAATATCGAAGCATCGGCGTTTCTCGACCTATTCGTGTCAACGATGTAAAGCAATAAAGTTCTCGATAGGGGACGATTTATCTTGCGGAATATCGGACAGCGGACCGTCACGGCTCTATGGTCTTCTCTCGAGAAACGGAGTCGAGAGAATGTCGAAAATTGATAAAAATATCGTCTAGGGTAAATGAAACGTTCGCGACACGTTCCGAGCGTACGTCAATAAAGTCGCGCGCGAACAACACGGGAGAGCAATATAGCTTCGCGGAGGAAGAGCACCGGTTACCATGAAATATACACTGTGGAAAAATAGCGAAAATTATAATACTTTAGAAAGTTAAATTTAAAAAGTTTTAATTATCAAATTTCCTTTTCGAAAAAGGATGTCGAATGGTAGTAGACTCCTGGATTTGACCATCCTCTACAGTGCCCCAGGGAAATTTTAACCGGGATAATTGTCAAAAACTCTCGAGGCAGTCGTGAATTATTACTCGTAAACATGGAATTACAATGAACGGCGTGCCAGCCTCCTCGGGAGCAATGTTTTACCATTTAATTACCTCGTTATATTCGAATTACAGTTCAGCTGCATTTTTGATCGAAATTAATAGACGAATAGATAAATAATTCAATGTCCCAGGTTCACGACAATTTATTTGAAAAATGAAAGCACAAGTTGCCCGAGAGTGTATTACGAAATGGAGTAGCGCTTATCTGACGCTTATAAAATAAATCGTGGCTTCCAATACGATAATTTTGAACCGCCTCAGCAGGAAAAAACGAGATTAGAGTATCTAAAATTCACGATTTCGCAAGAGAAGCGATCCTATAAATTCGATTAAGTTTGAAAGACATTTTACGACGGAATAAGATGTCACTTTGGAGCGTAAAATATTCACTTTTTCCCCTGGAAGTCCACGGAATGTGAGTTATCTAATGCGCAGAGTGTCGCACAGATAGAAGTAATTATTAACCTTCCATCGTGATAGATCACGTTGAAGCGACACGAATCGCTGGCTACCGTGTACCTCGCTAAATTGTATTTCTTTCTGACAGTTCTAGCGTGCAATAGGCAATTCTCTTATCGATCTCTTGGCGACTGGTTGTGCGCGGCGCGTTGCCTTCTTCGAGGCTTCTACAGGAACAGAAACAAAGCGGAGGAAGTTTAATACGCCGAACGATAAATATTCCAATAACAAATCTCCGAACACGGAAATTATGCGAAAAGCAATTTCCACGGGGCTCTAATCGTCACGAACATCCATGCTATTAAAGCCTCGTATTTATGTTATTTCCACTTCGATCGAATTTCAATATTCTTAAACCATCTCTAAATCCAGGTTCAATACCATTGAATTTGTGATATTATACCATTGAATCTGTGATACACCATATATATAAATTTAGAACATCGTTAACCCCTTTTGACGAGTCAGACTCGTGACGCACTCGTACTTCGGCCGTGATCAATTTTATTCGAATTTTTAGTACGCTTTAATTTGAAGTTCAAGTCCAATTATAATTTGCATAGTCAACGATTGCATAATAACATATTAATATAACATTTCACATTGTTTTGTCTGTATTAATATTGTAGCTCTAATTAGACAATTCTGACTGACGCACTTGACAAATAAGCCATAGTGCAAGGGGTTAAATGCATAGCTTTCCTAAATAACATTCTTCTCAGACCCATAGGAAACTATGTCTTTAAACATCAAGTACTCCTGTGATATACAACATTCGTACGTCACAATGTATCTAGAAATACAATATACATAGATTCATATATCCTAAGATACTCATATGGCTACAAATGCAAAATGTTCCCAAAAGATTGACACTTTGTGCTCTAAGGTATTTTTGCTGTTGACAGCAACTGTAAAACTTTTTATCTGAGAGTCTGGTATATTATTTTGAAGTTATCTCTCTATGACTAAATGCAGTTACTAACACATGTATAATACATGTATATGGACCGTTCCTTTTGGAAGTGGTGTAATGCATTTGCATGAATATACATTGTTTTAGTTAAATCACCTAAAAGAAATTCGTATAATCAAATTGTATATTGATCAATTAGTAAAAAATTGCTGAATTGTCAGTCTTGATATAATTAACACTTTAACGACCGCTCACACAACATGTGCGTGATGCTACCGCCGAAGGTTGTTGTCCAGTGCCACTCTTTCTGTGTGATAATTTATAATATTAAATTTGTTGTCAAATTGTTGTCGTTTTTTGTTTTATGTTAACTTTTTTGTGAATTTAATAAAGTTCTTTTAAATTAATTCTTCAAAAATACTGCCGGCCCCTGGCGACGTTTGACTGCGTAGACGTGCGGTCGTTAAAGTGTTAACCTATATTTTTTCATTGACATACATGTTAACATTTAATTTTCTCAAAATAAAATGGACTTACACTTTCAAAATAAACGATCCATATATACTTTATCACGTGTATAACACTAAAGATTTACTTTAAAAAATACCTACTTAAGTTGGATTAAAAAGAACGAGTCACCTTTGGAAAGTTCAATATAATAACGTAAACGAATTTGAAAATTTATTAATAACTACATAAGTGAAACCTCACAGTTGTATATAGTATTGCATAGTTCTGTCTACACTTATAGTACAGGAAAGGAAAAGTTACAGTACAGAAAAAATCGTATCAGGAAATGAAATTTGCACCGACTCGCACAAAGATATTTTTAGAACGAACATCGAGATCTTCCGCTTCCTGAATGTCAATCGCTTCCCGTCTATACCCTGACGATTCAGGTGTAGTTCATAAAGAGAAGAATTTTGTTTTCATTCGTCGGAGGTGACGATATCCTTTCAAAGATTATTTTCGGTCCACGATTTTTACGGGATACATCGTGTTCTTTATTAAACGACTCGTGTCCGACCGAGTTATATTAGTCTCATTCAAATTAAAGGGTTCTTGCGAGAAGGCCGTATTTTTTCCACCTCTGAAGGAGATAAATCAGAGTTCATCAGACACTCTTCCTACATCGCTACCTTATTTCCCCTACCAACGATCAACCTCGTTTCCCTATGCAAGGAAACAAATTGTAGCGGGCAAAGGGGTCTCGCCGTTAGATTGCTCTAAATAAAAAAAAACTTCTCGTTTGAACGTGGCTGGAATTACTGCCAGAACCTGTGTTATACGCGGTAGATGGTAGAAGAAATAACTAAAATTTATCTTGTAGATAACGAAATTTATCTTGTAGATAACGAAAAAATACTGACAGTATGTTTGGAAGGTTTAGAACGTGCAACTTAGACTTCCAGCATTGCCAAGTACCCCTAAACTCTCGCTAGAATTTAGAAATTCGTGAACTTAGACTTTTAAATCTTGAACTTTCAGAAACCTATTCGCAATTTTGATAATTTAAAAATTGTTAACAAAGAGTTTGTCAAGTTTCCGAAGAAGTAACCAGTGAATCGAAAGGGGATGTTCGAAATCTCGCTAGAATTTAGAAATTCGTGAACTTAGACTTTTAAATCTTGAACTTCCAGAAACTTATTCGCAATTTAAAAATTGTTAACAAAGAGTTTGTCAAGTTTCCGAAGAAGTAACCAATAAATCGGAAGGGGATGTTCGAAATCTCGCTAGAATTTAGAAATTCGTGAACTTAGACTTTTAAATCTTGAACTTCCAGAAACTTAGCGATTCACAATTTAAAAATTGTTAACAAAGAGTTTATCAAGTTTCTGAAGAAGTAACCGGTGAATCGAAATCTCGTACGTGGTACACAACACGTACGCGAATTAATGGGTATGAAAGGAGTTGTTGGCACGGATCGCGGAAAGAAACGACCCGCACACGTGGTGGTTGAGAATCACTGCAGCTGGGTTCTCGAGCTCGTGTCAGAATATATGTAGCCTACGTGCATGGATAAACATACAGGAGAGGGTGGAGAGAAGTGGAGAGAGACGATACATGCACCTATGCTTCAGAATGCCCACGCGTCCCTCCTTCTGTATAAAGGGTGTACCAGATTTTTCCCGCCAAATATCATTACCACACCTGATACGTTTCAACGCAAGCATACGATGTTGCTCTTAGGTGTCGATATTGCTCGATAATTTAAATTCTGTTAAAAAGTTATGATGGACAGATCAATGATATTTGCATCTAGTTTATGTAAGCTGTCCTTACTGTCTGAGCTTATATCTGGGTTAGCTCCGTCTATCGATTGAGAAAAGAAGGATTTTTATTGAATTTTTGAGACTAAAATTACACTATTGTAATCCTTGATATGAAATTATTCCGCATTTTCCAGGAGAGGTTAAATTCTGGACACATATTTATATGCGCATAATCTGTTAGCCCAAGGTTTCTATTATTTGAGTTACATTAAATTCGAGTTATATTTGCCGAGGTTACATGAAGAGAAATTGCAGCGGATATTTCGGTATTCTCATAATCCCACTAAGGAGTATATACACAGCTCTAATAGGATCAAGTTAGGGTACGCGATAAATTTCTTGCGAGCGCCGAGTAATACAATGCAATATTCTTTTGTTATTCAGGACCCATAAACGAAATGAATGTGTTCGCGAGCAATCGCGGCATTTCAGAGCCTCAACAATTTACTAATGACTGTGGCAAAGTTACAGTCAACAACTTCACCTCCCTCGGATGGTAAACACGGCTTCCGCAAGCAAATATCATTGATATATTTCACTGAATATTACGGCAAATGCCGAACCATCGCTGCTTCGTAACTTATTGACCTTTCAAAGGTCACGAATCTGAAATTTCGTGTTTCCTCGTATTTCTAAAATTATATTTCGGAGGTTTTATTGTATAGAGGGTGACGTTATCATTGCAGAGAAATCAAGGAATATAGGAATTTTAAGATATATGAATATGGGAACTCTAGTGATCCTGTACAAAAATATAAGTTCCTAGAGATCTAGCTTTCCAAAGATGTTCTAGATATTCAGGGACCTAGGTTTCTGTCTAGGTTTCCAGATTGCTATTCAGGGACCTAGATCTACGATTTAGATTTCCAAAGACCCTGGTGTTTAGGTATCTAGAAACGTAAATATGAATCTACCTTCCAAAAATAAATAAATCAAAGAAACACGTGGCACGTCAAAATGTTAACAAATAAATTGTCTATATTTAATATTCGCACCTAAGGTTTGAAAAAGAACACCCCGTAAATAAATGTGTGCTGTGTCGTGTGGATCTAAGAAAAGAAAGAGGGTAAACAGAGACGTGGACAGGGTGGGGGCAAGGAAAATCTCGTCGTCGACAGATTCGCCAGGATCCAAGGAAAAAAGAGAGAGAGAGACGCGGAGAAAGAGGTGGCACGTTGTTGTTGACTATGCTTTAAAGTACAGACCTCTCGATGCATCGATGTGTGTTGTACACTGGGGAGCCGAAAGTGGTGCATTGTAACGAAACACGGAAGAAAGTTAAGGGCTCATCGATCGTTTAAGCCCTCCGCGCTTGCTCGGGCCAAATATACCGGTCAAAAAGGAACGGATTTTCGACAACGATCCCTTAACCCCTTAGGCGTTTCGAACCGCTCTGATTTTGTTTCCTCTCCTATGGAAATATGAAACAACTTTCTACAAGTTTGATAACTTTGACGAGCTTGTACTTGCAGCAATTTCTTCGTCTTAGAATAGCTAACGAGCAGACTTCTATAGTTCGCGGTTAAAATGAATGAATCGTTGAAGGTGTTACTGGAAAGCGTGTTCGCACCTAGTTAAGCCATTTTTAGGCGGGCTTTATTTATTCTTGAAACTTTATTTGGAGCAACTTTCTTCAAATTTATGTTTTTGATAACGATTGATTTATAACGGGATCGTTTGGCACCGGGGTTTACGAGCACGGAAAGGGGTCCACACGCACGGCATTTGCGAAGGGTTCGCACGCTATTTCTACCAAAAGATATTACGTTCGAAGTTATTCTACATTTTCGACTGGCAGTAACATTATTTACGAGAAGCTTAAAACTTAATTATGGCAATACAGACCACTTTAAAAACAATGCAATTAACCTCCGCTACTAAAAATTTCTTAAAACCATTATATGTTTACGCTATCATTTTCTCCCCTGCCGAAGAAATTCGATAAGACATCGAATCATCGAAGATAAATGGAAACAATGTAGTGTCGTGTAACAGTCAACGTCCTCTGGTCAACGTCCAGGTACCTAAATCCGTACAGCATCGTCAAAAAAACAACACGACAAAGCATCGATCTAGCCCCTTTCTCTCTGCCAGATTATCACGGAAAAAAAGAGGAAATGCTCTCCAAACACGTCGCAAAAAGTGAAGAGTGAGCCGACCTTGTCCAACGAATTAAACGACATCCGCGAATGCCTCCGCGGAGAATAGGACGGTGTCTTTTTTAATTAAAATTCCTTTAGCCGGAGAAATGCTGGAGCAAGCTCGGCGGAAGGGACCCAGGAAGAGGAGCAGTCTGGAAGCGCTTTTAATTAGCTATCGGCTCGAATGTTTGTTACCGTTTGAAGGAGAACTGACCGAAGGAGGGAAACGTTGAAACGGCGACGGGAGTGGGCGAGTTAGTCGAGGGGAGGCCTACGGGGAGGAGGGCTGACGTTATGCAATCCTCCTGTCGACCTTCCCGGAGGAATTTATCGTCGCTTTTCCTCGATTCGTTTTCTTTTCGCGAATACGTAGTATTCCACTATTACTCGTACCCTCTTTCGTGCCTCTGAAATACGCGTTTCGATTGGAGACGTATCGCATTTGATCTCAGAATTCGGTAAAGGTTGGTTAAGATATTATGAAAGGGAAGGTAGATCCTAACCTTCCATCGCATCCCCGACGTCGGGGAAATACCTGAACACGCACCACGTGACACCTCTCCACTGACACCCGGAAACGTGGAACGGGAATTTAGGAATTTCGAAATTTGGGAATTTGGGGTTTGAAGGTTTGGACATTTCGACGTGCAGGAATTTAGGGATTTAGCAGCGTGTCGGTTCGAGAACTTAGAGATTTAGGAATCTAAAAATGCCAAAGCTTGAAGACTAGAAACTCTGGTAATTGAAGATTAACAAAATTGGGAATCGGAAAACTTAAGGAAGCTAGAAAATTTAGGTATCTGACAACACAGGAAGAATTCTAAAATCTAGGGATCTGAAAGTCCGTGAATTTGGAGATACGTATGACTTGTAAATTGGAGTAGGACTTTGAGAGCCTTGCCACGAAAAAGACCTTTCGAGAACTCCGTTACTGACCTTTGGTCGAAGGGTTGCTCACGTTTCACGTTGAATTTTACGCGCACATCGTCATATCACAAATATCACGAGTAGAGTCAAGTTCGAGCACGTAGGACGCTATCGGCGAACAGAGCAGGTAGGTCGCGTCACGTCTATGATCATCGTCGCGACCGCGAGCGTCTTCGAGAGTGTTATCCTCGTCGTTCATGCCAGTAGCACTGGCTTCCGCCGTTTGCCTCTGCTCCTGGTAGCCCCGTGCCCCTTCACCGCCATGATCGCACACGGTTCGTCGTCCGCCTCGTCATCCTTTTCGATCTTCGGTTACCGTTCGTCGAGGTGGTGCTCCTGGTCGCGTAGCTGTTGGCAGACTTCCCTCCGAGCCAACAGCTGTATCGCATAACGAACGGACACTCGGAGAACACGAACACGTACGCGTCGACGTTCCTCGGCCACTACGGTGGTCGACTGACGCGGGATTCGTCCGGAGGAGAATTCGCCGCGGAGAAAAAAGGGGTCGACCACTAGAGTGGAAGATACGAAAACGCGGCTAGCATCGGGGGAAAAAGAAGTCCGTCGCGCACGGGGGTGGCTGTCAACAGCGCCCGAGGTAGGCAACCGGACTGACTCGCGCTGCACGGTGTCGGCGACAGACAGCGCGACCACCGACCAGACAAGGACCGTGAAGCTGCACTCCACGGGGATGAAACGAGAAAGAAAATACGCGAGAGGTGGCTTGGAGCGAGCTGGATAGCGCGAGAGAGAACACCACTGATGGAGGGGAGAAAGCTCCGCGACACAAGGTGGAGGAAAGCTCGGGCTGGTGGGGAAAGCGAAACCGGAGAGGGAGGCAACTAGTTTGAAAATCTGCGGGGAGGATGAAGAAAGGGGTATACAGTGTCTCTCAGCCTTTTTACGTCGTACCCTTTTCTTCAAATTTTCTAAATTCTTCGACTTTCTTAACTTTTAGATTTTTTAATTTATTGACCAACAGTGTCTTTCCTCTCCATCGTTTCTGTCAGTAGATTTACTATGGTCACATTCGCACCCCCGAAAGATTACAACCCACGATTTGGGAGTTACTGGTAACTTCAGAGAGAGAGGGTGGTGGAGGAAAGTGATTTGCGGACTGAAAAGAGAAAGAAGCAGTGAGGAAATATGTGGGGGTAGGAAAGTTGCGAGAGAAAGTAAACCGAAGGAAAGAAATATGAACGAGAGAGAAAGAGCTAATCCAGTAACGTGCGAAAAAGATGGAGTAAAGAATCAAATGCAGGGAGATAAAGACAGAATCAGTCGAAGAGTGGGACAAGTCGAAGGGTAGGGACACTTACAGAAAGCAGATACAAAAACACTGGGAACAGGAGAGAGATGGAACATTCGTGTTATTGGTGAAAAGAGACCGATTGGAAGTTCCGTGGAGAGAGTGGGATGCGAAGAAAATGGAGGGGAAAAGCTCGAGCGAAAGGGAAGAACACATGAACGTTCGACGAAGATAGAAAGTGTACGAAGGGGAAAAGCTCGACGAAAGGAAGGGAAGGAAAAGATGGAGAACGAAGGGGAGTAAGTTGGTAGCGGAATAGAGAGGGAAAGGAAAGAACAGAGCCGTTGCTAGATTTCGCATGGCCCGGGGCAATGGACGACATTATTTTCTATATTTTACTTACGTCATTGAATGTTACGTTACATCGGTGATGCACCGATAACAATTTAATCTCGTTATATTCTTACAGTAGTTGACAAAGGAAGTCTTCGCTTGCAACGATTGAAATTGAAAAATTTAGGAATATGAAGAATTTGAGTATTTCAAAGTATAAACATTTAAAAGTTTACACGCCGGGTGGATGGCCCTCTATACCGGTGCTAATATCGGTCCTGAGAAAGAGACAAGAACACTAGAGAAGCTCAAATGTTCATAGAAAGGGAAAGTTATACAAGATGAAATAAAAGGAGTGTGATAAGAAATGGGAGAATTTTATGGAGAGTCAAATGAGAAAAGTAAATCGTGCGATAAAAATGAAAACGAAAGTGCTTGAACGAAGAATCCGATACAAAAGAAGCAACGATTCGAAAGAAATTTTAGAGACAGAATAGAATCGAGGTAGAAAAAAACAAACGTTCGAATGAAAAACAAGAACGAACGAAAAAGGAAGAAAGAGGAATAAAGGAAAAAGGAGAATTTGTACGCTGCAGGGGTTTCTCCTTCAGCAATGAGTAGCAGCCTTCTGCTCGATGACTTCTCAAGTACCTTCAGACGGAATGCTTGTCTCATAATTGAATCGTTGTTACGAAGAAAAAAGAAACGCAAAGACTGGTGGTTTCCTTGAAAAATTCCCGCGTTTCCCATATTTATTCTCGGAGTTCCAGGTGGGGAGATTAATCCTTCAAACGTGATGTCCTCGAGACAGGGGCACGTGTTATGGATATAGTCAGTATCGACAAACGCTTTATACCTATCTGAGCTTTAACACCATTCAGAATCTTAAATACAATGGACAAATACGTATACTCGTGTAGAACTTATGTTTACTTTGAATAAGAATAAAGGAAAAGGGAAAAAACATTTTTACAATTTTTACAGTTTTCAAATTTTTTAAATTCCTAAAGTGCTAGATTTATAAATTTTCAAAACCCTAAATTCTCAAATGTCCGATTTTTCAAATTTCCAAATTTGTTTAGCTGCCATCTCCAATCTTGCATTCTTTCTAACGAAACTCTTTTACATTAGCGTAGAAATAATTAGTCTTAACGATTCTCATCATTAATCATTCCCCGCAGAACAGTTCGCTTTCCTTCATTTTGTTTTGTTAATGGGGAAGCTTTAAAGTCGACATTCGCAAAAGGAGAGGAAGCATTCTCGAGCGATAGAAGGTCAATTTCTCTCTGATCGCTTACCATTTACAATGTAGAATTCGAAAGACGATCGATCAATCGAGCCCCGTGGTATTCGACGCGCGATTAGAGCGGCGCATCTTTTCCATATTCCGGATCAATAATCGACGTATTCTTTCAGGACGATGGTAGAACGCATGCCGGTAGAAGCAGAGAAAGTTGCGGCGGGGTCGGACGGAACGTCGCCAACGCCTTGATCAGCCTTGGTCTGAACAGTACGCGGTTAATATCCGTCGTTGGTAACGACCAGCCTGGGAAAGCTATAATTAAAAGTCTAGGAGATGGTGGCCAGACCGTTGAGCAGTTGTCAAATATGAACACGGCTAGGTACGCGTACACCTCAACCGCAATCGTGTACACTCATATGCAACCTAGGTTCTCCTTGGTTAAGGAAGAGTACGCTACAGTCTTGCTATATGACAACTTGTTATATGAACCATAAGAGAACTTCCTTTCTCTTTAATAGCGCTCAAGAAGATTTAGAAATTAAAAGTTTTAAATTCTTTAATTTATAGGGATCCCTAGATTTAAATCTTTAAATCTATACATCTCTAAACTTCATATCCCTAGATATGTTTAACAGCTTACTAACTCCTATAACAGTTAACAGATTAAAATAACATTGAAGACTAGTATTGATTTTTAATATAAATTCTTTTACCATTTTTAGATATTTCTTTTTATGTTTCTTCTTTATTCTGATTTAAGATGTACCGTAATAATCGACTACCAAGGCGAGTGCCGTTTTGTAATCGATGAGATGGAAGTACTCGCCAGTATTAGCCCAAACTTGATAAAGAAGTATCAGTCGTTAGTAGAGAATGCAAGCTTCATCGTCCTTGATGGCAATATACCTCTAGACACTATTCGTTATGTACTGGATCTCGCAACGTATTCAAAAATACCAGGTAAGTACTATCTCTGTTTACTTTTGTTTATTGGAACGTTCATTCCATGCGATGAAACGTATTTTTAAAGTATACAAAATATAAAATTTGATATAATGTTAAAAATTATATAATACAAACAGATGATGATACGTGCTCATGTATCATTACATTCCAAAGATTCTTGGAATGTTTTATAACTATAATATCGATATGTATGAACAGTTTTCTTATTCTAAAGATATAGTTTACTCTAAAGAGTGGACGGAATTAAATAGTACATATCAATGAAACATACACAGATGATCTCAGTTACACTATTACATTACCATGTAATAGTAACTTTGAAAGCAGATCTAAAACTTTAGTCGAAATTCATTCTGCAATTAAATACTTCTTTGATACTATGCTTGTGACAATCAATTATATGTACCCTCCTCTGGGTAAACCTTGATGGCTTTGTGGGTTAGGCTGCATTTGCATAACTAAATTGTGAGATTCTTTGCGCAACCTGTAGCCAGCTTTAGCATCAAGATATAACAAAAATGCTGCTAACCAATGGAACATAAATGAAATCACTGCTAAACCGTATGACCAAGATAAATGGTTAAAATTTGGATACATTAACCAATCTCTGCGCCAGCATTGCCCACCAAAGATTGACACTGCCAAAAACAGTAGTGTGCCTAAAATAGAAAGATTATAAAGATGAATGTTGGTACATAGTTAATATATTATATTGGAAAAATTTTTGCTTACCTGCTACTGCACAGCATGAAAAGGCTGTTGCAGAGAGTAGCCACTCATAATTCAACACAAATTTCAAAGGCCAACGCACTAAAGTTAGTGCAATTACAACTTGGGCAAAGAATGAGAGCAAAAGAGCAAGAGTTACAAAAGCTTGTACTACCATTAGCCATCCTGGTAGTAGCCACTCTCGAATTACAAAATATTCTTCAGAAAAGATATGATGACATCCATCAAATTGCTTGTCATACAGGTGATATGGATATCGAAATTGTTCAAAACAATATTCCCAAAGTCCCATATGTTTGAAACTACTAAATGTTTCTTGATAAGACTGAATCCAGTAGGGGCTAAAAACAAATCAGTTATATGTAATTATAAAAATAATGAATACAGTTATTACTACTACTTAAAAGATAGTTAATATTCATTGCTTGAATATTGAATGTTACATATACTTTTAAATTATGCTGCCAAGGCATACTATCTACTACCATCCATGTGTGACACTACCTTGAATATTAATGTCAATATTGTTTATTTACATATTGATTGATTTATAAGCAACTTTTTTTAATCTTTACTATTTAATAAGTTTTAAGGTTTAAAGATTGTTACCTTGTAAATGCCATTACTAGTAATAAACCAGCAATGTATGTGATAACTCCCCCAAAAACTACTGCATCTAGTAGAGAAATATAATGAAAAGTTAGGAGAGGTTAAACAGTTTTGAATCGAGGTAATGAAGAAACTGTCTTACTTACTCGACGCACGATGGTACTCTTGCTTATTAACAGACATGTCGATTACTTGCTTTATTAAGTATAAAAATTATTGATCCAGTTTAATGAAACGTTTGTTTATAAACTTTAAAAATACGGAGTTTGTCATGAACTTGCCACACCTTGCATTGCTTCTGTATTGCCAATAACGTTACTTGTTTAAGATGTTACTAGATGGCTCTGTCTGTCTAAATTTAGAGGTTTCCAAATTTCTATTCGCTAATGAAGATAACTAATTAATTAAGGTAAAATAAGGTAAATACAAATAAAAATATATTTAAACATTTAATTTAATCTTTATTTATATAAGATATGTTATAAAAATGTACATAATGTGCTTGATTGGAAACAACGATTTTAAAGAAGACAAACATGGATAATTTACTAATATATCTAAGTTACAAGTCTTTACAAATTTGTTATATATAAAGTAACCACTGGCAGTGGATGTGTACACTGTTAAAATTGTATAATATTCAACAGTTTCTTATACGTGCAATCTAAAATAGATAACTTTGTTGCATACAACAGAGATTATTCTTTCCCAGATTGTTAAAACTCTTATTAAATTTATCAAAGTCTTAACGTTTGCTTTATGCAAAATTTGTTATTAATTTCTAAACATGCAAAAATGCACAACAGAAGTAATATACTAAAATGACCATACAGAAATATCTCTGTACCATCATCATGTCCTTTATGTATAAAAATGTACAAAAATACAAATCTTGTTACACAATTCGCTTTGTACTAAAAAATAAAAATCTTACCTTACTATTTACTACTATTAAAAACAACCTAATATATGGACGGAATAGTATTACAGAATTTTGGTACTATGGTATTGTGCAAGTCTTATATAGTAGTACTATTTTTTTCACGTATGAGACTCAAGTTGGATTTTTGTTTGTGATTCTTTCAAATATTGTCGCTTTTTACGTTGAACATATGCTTCAATAAGAAACAGTACACCTGCTATAACAGTCAATGTAGTGCCCACATCTGCTATTATAAATGACCAACCAAAAAAGTTATTGTCATGTCCAGGCATCCAATCTTTAGCATTTCCAAACGAAGCAAATATCAATACTGCTATTCCACCACTTATACCACCAACAAGCAATAGAACTCCAATTGTTGTTATAAGTTGTACATATCGTTTTTGTTCTGAATCACTGCATAAAGTGAAGAATAATATCAATATAAATGATATGAGACTGAGCAGGAAACACAAGGTATAAAAAAATTGTGTTGCTATCATGAATGCTGAAACAGGATAAAGATTGACAATTAGAAGATGTTGATGATAAAATAACAATGAATGTTTATATAAATTAGTAAAAACAAACTTACGCGGCAACAGAAAACCACGAATTTCAGAATAACCTGCTGTGAAAGGATCATACACCCATCTACAGCCGACGAAATAACGTCTGGGTGCATCCATCTCATTAGGATTTGGTAGAGATTTAAAACAATGCGTCCATAGTCCTAATTTCTGGAACTTTGCATTAGTGATACGACGATCACTCACTAACCATGATGGTGTACCAAACGCAACGCATACACACACGAAAGCAATGATAAAAACACCGACGCCACAGTTGCCAGAAAAGCCTCGTTTCTTCATTTCGAAAACGCGTTTGGTGTACGGTGAGAGTTAAATGGTGGAATAGCGCGTATGACAAACAATTCAAATCCACCTGATCTAGTAAAGATCCCACGGTATTAACCACACCCAAACACGTTATGTTATGTGGTGACCATGTAGCAGACCGTCTAACCTAACCTTGTAAAGCTCAGAGTATCCCACGAGTGAAGATGCCAGTTACGTCTCAGTGAACGTTAGTCGATATACGTATTACAAACAAAAGGTTCTCAATCTGCGATTAAAATATACCCGATTCGGGAAATAAGATCGCACTTTAGTTCACTTATGGATTTGGTATTAGCTAACCGTTTCAGAGGATCTATTGTCAAGAAAGAACGTTTAGGATAGGATTATGTAAATTTTATAGACAAAAAGAACTGCTGCTGACAGCATTGCATTTAATAAAGTTTCTCGCACTTTGCGTTATTGGATGTGTCATTCTGCCTATGATTCATTATGTAATACTGTTTCCATGATTTAATACATAATTTTCAAGGCTGGAGTGAAATAGTTCAGTACGTTCCTTAGAATTCCGGATTTTGGTTACAGTATGAAATTTTCAAATTCCAAAATTACAAGTTTCAAACTTGAAATGAGATCAGTGTTCATTCGGCCCTCTGCTATTCTGCGCACTAATCGTACCCCTTTCTCGTGCACAAACAATTAAAGATAATAGAACTGATTATTTACGTGAATACTGATGTAATAACAAGGGATGATTCATTAAGTTATTTATAATTTTTACGATGGTATAATTTATTATTTTTATTACTGTCAAAACTATGCAAAATTGTTAATGAAACGTTTTTCAAATGAGATCGATATAATATGGGAAATTGTAGAAGTTGCTGATTAAAATAGAACCTAAACTGGGTCAACGACTTACATCTGACGTCGATCTTTGTACATGCAATCTCAGCCGTAATTCACGTTGAATTATTTTCTCGGATAACAAAATGGGTCACAACCTGACACTATTTTTCCTTTCACAGTTTATTTTTTCCTGTAAATCTTATTTATCAATATTTTTCTATTAATAGTATTGTAAATTTGATCTTTTTTAAGGAAAATAACATTTTAAACAAGATATTTTATTGCTTTAACTTTTCATACAGTTCTCTGATATAAAAGAATAAAACAAATATATAATATTTGTTTACATTAAGATCATGCAATACTTTAGTTACAGTTAATACTAGTTATATTTACAGACTATTTGTCTCTTTTCATAAAATCTCTTATTTCTATGGACGGAATTATTAGCATTAATTATTATATAGAACAGATAATAAATGCACAATATTTGCATTAAATATTTTGTCCAAGTGTATAATACACTCTCTTTGATGTTATAATTTTTTGCAATTATAAAAAAGTACTTCAAAATTGTTACATAGTATCTCTGGATCCACTGTAAATAATTCTTACAAAAATAATGAGTATAAATATCAAAATATACAATGAAATCTTTAAAAATCTATGTAAATATTAAACTTAATTTAAATATATATATTTGAACTGAGAGCTATGTGCAGATCTTTGATAATGCAAATAACTTATCCATCAATGAATGTTCAATTTCAATTAGATAGTTGTATGAGTCTTCTGTTCTTGATTTAATATTCTTTCCTGCTTTTTCTTATATCTACGACCTTCGATCAAAAAGAGTACACCTGCTACGACCAACATAAAACTACCAACTACAGCTAATGCATAAGACCAGCTTATATCATTGTGCTCCCAATTGGGCATCCAATCTCTACCATCACCTCTTGCGCCAAATATTATAACAGCTATAATACCACATATTCCACCCAATAGTAAGTTTCCACCAGTTGTCCACAAAAGCAACTGATACTTGTCATGATGGCGAGGACAACAGGAATATAATATAGTTAGGAAACATCCTATTAATAACAAAGTTAGGCACAATGTGAAGAAAAATTGAGTTGCAACAAAGAAATCTGGTAGAAGAATATCATGAATTATATAATATTCTTCTTCGAACACCCACCAACAACCATAAAATTTAACATCATACAAATGATGAGGGTGTTCAAATCCTTGAAAACACACTTGCCATAATCCTGTAACAATGTGATTTTGTTATAACAAAGTACAATATTTAAGATACATATTATATGGTCTTAAATGTGCTAACACAATTTTTTTAATAAGAAATTTGTATTTTTTAGTATAATATAAACATTTTAAATTTGTTTACCAATTTTAACAAATTTTGGATTTTCCAATTTTCCGTCAGTTTCGAGCCAGTTGGGTGTGGTAAATGCAATCACGATCAAAACAAATGCAAGTGCTGTGCAAACAACAGCAGCTTTCCCATTTCGAGTTTTACCCATGATTTAATTCTTGATTTAATAAGTATATTTACTTATAGTTTAAAAATAAAAAAGTATTTTTGTGTTTTAAATACAGCGTGTGGTTATGTTGAAATTTGTACACATTCTCAACCACTCTTTAATGTTCTCAATGAACTATAGCTTTGGTAGATGTCCGCCTGTTCCAGGAATTTTTGGCGCTCTTACAGCGCTTTGTATTGCGCGGGTTTATTCAAATTTTTAAATTTTTCGAAATTCGAATTACGCCAACACTAATCAAGTGATGAGATTAAGAAATAGCAACTGATACGTGATCTAACATTGCATATATATTTATTTCATAACAGTGCATAGAAAAATATACATTTATTTGATATGTTTAAATTTGTCTCTAATATATCTAATGTTTTGTTTTTAGTATGGTATGAACCTACGGACATAAAGAAGGCAACTAAAGTATTTGAAGCAAAATCACAGTGGCAAAATGTTTTACACTTTATATCTCCAAATCGAAATGAGTTATCAGTCATTGGAAAATATCTTGGTATACCAGTACCAGAAAATAAATTAAATATGGACTTAGAAGAAGTAAAAATAATTGCAGAACAAGTGGCTGAATTTGTCCCAGTAGTTATAAGTACATTGGGATCACAAGGAGTACTGGTAAACATTTAATACTTAATGTCAAAAACTTAACATAGAATTTAACTAAAAATGTCTAATGTATAATTTAATACTGTTCTTTCCAGGTCGTACGTAAAGCCTTGGGAAATGATCCTTTTTATGATGAAGGAGGTAAATTGATTGCAAACACTATGATTAATTCTCGTTTGTATCCTCCTTTATCCTATGTTTCTGATGATTCAAATGAAACATTCAACGTAAGTGGTTGTGGCGATTGTCTTACTGCTGGAATAATTTATGGAATTCATAAAAATTTAGACGAAACGGGTTGTCTTTCTTTAGCTTTAAAAGCTGCTGCACTTTCGTTAACTTCATTAGATGGAGTCCCATCTTCACTCTCATTATTGTGCAATGATATCAAATCTTGATATATAGAATAACTATTAATAATAGATAAAAACATTACTGAGAAATACAGTAGTTCATATCCTAATGCATTTATCAAATAAGCTAGTTTATTTATATTTATATTAAGCTTAAGAATTTTTATCATTTTTTATATATGTATGTAATTAAATAATACTATATTTTTTCAATTTCTCAGAAAAATAAATTAATATAAAAATTTTAACAAAAGATCAACATTTGTGTTCTAATTTACTATATCACAGTTCATTCTTTTTCTTGCCCCATTTTAAAATAAATTCTTTAACATCAAATTTTCGTTTGCATCCTTCATAATTCATGTATCTTATTTTTCCAAATATTTGTCTTTCTGACCAACCTTGATCATGAATGCCACATATAGACCACATACAACCTAATCAAACAATTATTACATATTATTATATTATACTTAAATAATTGTTACATATAAAATACAAAACTGACCTACATAACCATTAGGATCACAGCCATCTATACTGTACTTATTATTTAAATAAATAGCCCATTGTAAGGCACTTTCAGGAGATTCAGTCCATTCTAAAATTTTTTTTGCCCAATACATTCTCAGAAAACCGTGCATTTTGCCTATCATTACCATTTGATTTTGACATGCATTCCATAAATCATCATGAGTTTCAGAATTTTCTAATTGGTCTAAAGAATATAAATACTTTCTTTTATCTTTCCGATGTTTATCTAATGTTTCTATTGCCCAAGGATAAGCTCCTTCAATAAGATCATACTTTTTATTGTAGAAGCAAAAATTATCGCTTAGTTCTCGTCGAATAATGGCTTCTTCCATGAAAGATTCAACAGATTTTGGATGTATTTTTTTGTATTCCGTTATTTCTAAAATGCAACGTTGTACTGATATCATACCAAAATGAAACCAAGGAGACAAATTGCTAAGAGCATTTGCTAAAGGATCGTTGCGTTCGGTCGTATACTTTTTTATACCGTTTTGTAAAAAATTTTCTAACGCTTTGACGCCATACTCATAGCCTGGCTTAGCCCATGTAATCTCATCTACAGACATATCTACTGATATATTTTGTAGAGCCTTTTCCCAATTATTTCCTTCAATCTTAGATTTTATTTTGTGTGGATGTTTTATAACAGGTGGAAATTCTGTTAAGAATTCCTCTAATTTTGTATTTATTTTACTTCTAATTGTTCTAGCAGCATATTCCTGCTTTGATGATGCAATCCAGCAAGGTACAATATTATGTGCATCCACCTTAAAGAGAAATATATGTGTATAAAAGTGCAATCATTTACTAATTAATAAATGTATTAAGATTATATTTACTTGACAAAAAGGAATATATTCAGGAAGATCCTTTTGTAAATCATTAATCCATGACATAGGTAATCTTAATGGATTAAAATCTGCAATCACAGCTCCCATTCTATGTACTTTTACAAATTTTAAAATGCTCATATTTGGTTCACCATTCAAAAGATGAAAATTTATATTGAGATTTTTACATTCCTCCTCAACTTTCATTAATCCTTTTAAAAGAAATTTATAATATCGTATGGAAGCATAAAGAAAACTTGGCATTATACAGAAACATATATGAAGAGGCACATTATTTTTTAATGCAGTTCTTTGAGCAAAAAGCAAAGCCCAATTATCTAAAAAAAATAAAAGCTTTCTTTAATAATCTGGTATGATTAAAATAATGAATGAATATATTACATCAATACCTTGTACCCTAATATCACGAAACATCCAATATAAAATTCCTTTACAATCTTTAACATCATTTAGTTCACTTAAAAGTCGAACACGTTTTTTGTTAAAAGGAAATGTCATGATGGATTCAGATGCCTGAAAGTATAAAAAAAGTTTATGCAAAATTCAAGAGAATTTGTATATTTATGCATACTTAAAATGTCCACCTTACATTTTCCCTGTTATTTTTAAATTTTGTCAACAAGTCAGATCTTTTCTTCCGTTTAGGTGGACTCGATTCATCCATATCGTAATAATGTAATGTATTCTGTAAAGTTAAATAATATTTAAATATAAAATTATGTTAAAAACCATTTATGCACTTTACCTTTAAACTAAAGTAGTTATAGAGATATTGATACGTACTGTGTCTTATACTGTTGCTAAAACATTTTTCTTAAAATTATTAAATCATAATGCGCAATTCGCGTTTACATCTTACAATAAACTATAGTTTAGTCGGTTTAGCAAAATACCTATTACAGCGCGGGTAATCTAGGATTTAAAATCCACCAATCTAAGTTTATATACAGATATTTACATTTGCGCCATAGAATTTATACTAGTACAGTACTTGGTCTAATGTGAACTGTCTGACACGTATATTCGCAATGTAGAATTTTCTGGAGCCGTGAGAGAGGGGAAGTAACTTTTAAAAGGTTAGAATTCAGAAATACAGGTTTTCAAATTAAGAAATAAAGAATATATAAATTCCAAATTTCCAATTTGATTGAAGTTACACTAAACAGCAACCAATCAAAATTGGGCATCGTTTTACCTCATCCTGCAATGGCATCCCCCTTGCAACTATATTTTCTGTTTCTATACTCTATGTCGAGCAGAAAAGATAGAGGGCGTCACATAATACAAGAGAGAAACAGTAAAAGAGAAAGAAAGGAAGGAAAAGGAAAAGAGAGGAACGTACGAGAGAACAAGCGGACAGACTGGCAGACAGACCTGTCCGACTCGCGACTCGCGATCTCGTGGTTGCGTTTCAGCTGCTGTCCCGTGCCGCTGTTCACTAGGCACATTCGAGCACCAGAGGTCCGCGGCGTAGCAGTAGATTCTGTTCGGTGTAGAGAAAAACATACATATACAATATATATATACTAATCACACACACATACACTCAAGCATATATATATAATACGTATATACACGCATATATAGAAAGAAGGAGAGATAGAGAGAAAAGAAAAAGAAACAGATCGAAAAGAGAGTAAGAGCGAAGCGGGCGCCGTTACGATAAAAGAAGTTTTTCAGAGAGCGTATTCGGGAGCGTTCAATGGTCGAAGCAGCTATGCGCCACGCCGTCGTAGGACTCTTAGCTAGCTAGTTCGGACTCCGGGAGGTCTCGGGCCGCAGTTACGACCTCGAGAACGAGCGGGTTCGCCTCGCGAAGATGACCATAATAGTCTTTTTGATCGACACGTCGGCCTCCATGAATCAGAGGGCATATTTGGGCGGGCGACCCACACTTTTGGATGTAGCTAAGAGTGCCGTGGAGACTTTCGTGAAGGTACGCCAGTCACACAGCTTTCCCGGCCGGGCTCGTGGTTGCCAAGTCGTCGACTCGCACCATCCTCGAGACCAGCAACGTGTCGATGCTTTTATTCTCTTTACTATTCAACGCTGATCCATTTTTTTAGGTAAGACAAAGATCACCGGAAAGTCGTGGAGATCGTTACATGCTCCTGACCTTCGAAGATCCGCCCCAGAATATCAAGGTACGTTTTCTTCGTATTTCACTGCCTGTACGTTCTGCGTCTTTTTGTCCTTCTTTTTCCTTCTCTCTCTTATTTATAAGATCTTTTTATCTCTCTCTCACGTATGCTCTGTGTATTGGCCGTACCGTGTACAGTGCCCCATACGCAAAGGTTTTACGTGTTAATTTTCCTTTTGAACGTTTTTCAGTTTCTCTTTCAAACGCATCTATGATTCATTGTATCGCGCGGAGGGTCGATGTATTTGTGTTGATTGCTGCATTATTTGTGCTCTTTGGTTGCTGAATAATTAATGTGCAGTAAGAAGGCAACAAAATGCATCGTGCACTTGCCGTATCTTCCGTCCACCGTTACGGAAGAGCAGCATTGTGGGTAGTGACGCGCGAGTGGGGGGCCTACCCACGAGGGTCTTTCTCTATTCAATACGTGCGCGCCAAATTTATGAAAAGTGAATGATAGAAAATTGCTTCTGACAACAGAAATGTCATTATAGTGTTATTCTGTAAACTCTAGAGAACTATAAATACATTATTATCCAGATTCCATCTAAAATACATTTGTATATAACATATAATTGAGGTTTACAAAATATTTTCTAGGTGTTAGATCTACCAAATTTTGCATAGTATTTTCTATCATCCTAGTTAGGTGTATTATAATCTGAAGTTGAGATTTTTTATTTCAGAATTGAATAATGGTGGTCAGGCTCATGGTTCAAAAACAAGCCAAGGTTGAAAGTTGTTACAAGGATTAAGGTACTGTCACCAGTTTAATGATGGTAGAGAAGTCACAAAAGAGTTTTCCATGTGTTAGTGGAGCCCAAGGCAATAAAGAATTAGCATGAATTCAATGGAAGTTGAAGAGATTTGGAATCTCTGGTATATAATTGATTAAAATCAATGCAGTAGGCAATTAATATGGATTTCTTTTGGCTATTCTTTATTGTCTTAATATTACATGGAGGTTCTTTTCGCTCCTCTATTATTGCGGAACTTCAGTGACAGAAGTACATGCCTCGTGACAAATTGAAATTTTGTATCTTTCTTGAACCATTAACCTTGTCATCATACTTGACAAAAATAAAGAATAGTAATAATCAATATATTTTTAGTATAGATAATGTTTTAATAATAAAGTATGATCTTATACTTTTGTCACATTGACAAGAATGTTTCCCACTCATATGTAAATAAAATTTAAAAGACAAATTTATATTATGAATTGCTATTTTTTTCTAGGCTGGCTGGAAGGAAAATCTAGCAACTTTTATGAATGAGCTGAAAAATCTACAATGCGTTGGATTGACAACATTGGGTGCAGCTTTGAAACATGCTTTAGATGTTTTGAATATAAATCGTATGCAGACAGGCATAGATACGTATGGTCAAGGAAGATGCCCTTTTTATTTGGAACCATCAGTAATTGTTGTTATTACAGATGGAGGAAAATATACAACCAACAGTGGAGTTAATCAGGATGTAAGTTTTAATTATCCAAAAGGTAGAAGTATGATTAAATATATATTAAATATTTAAATTTTTGTTAAAAGTTTACATTGCCAATGCATTCTCCTATACCTGGGTCTGAGCTAACAAAGGAACCATTCAGATGGGATCAAAGATTATTTTCTTTGGTATTGCGTTTGTCTGGAACACCAGCTGTTGAAAGAGATACTGGCTTGGTGGCAAGTGATTCGTCTCCCATAGATGCTATGTGCGAAGTTACTGGAGGTATATAATATTTTTTCAAGTATTTTTGTAGTTTAAATGTTTAACTTCTCTATTTGTAAACAATGATTATTTATATAATTCATTACTTATTGCAGGTCGTTCGTATTGTATAACGTCTTTCAGAATGATGATGCAGTGTATAGATTCTTTGGTACAAAAGGTTCAGTCTGGTGTAGTAATAAATTTTGAAAAAATTGGTCCAGATCCTCCGCCTTTAACTAACGAAGCACAGCATGCGGACGATGATGAAAACGAAGACGAGAACAATACAGTAAATGGAGTGCGAACATACCCACCTAATCCAACAGTACCAGGGAACACTGCATGGCATTCTTGTAGAAGACTGATTTATGTTCCAAGATCTGCACAGAAAGGTTTTGCAGTTGGATTCTGGCCGATTCCTGAAAGTTTTTGGCCTGACCTTAGTGCTAGTTCTTTGCCTCCTAGGTCAGCACATCCAAACGTGAAATTTACTTGTACCAGTCAAGAGCCTATGGTGATAGAAAATCTCCCATTTGATAAATATGAACTGGAGCCAAGTCCTTTAACTCAATACATATTAGCTAGAAAGCAACCAACAATATGTTGGCAAGTTTTTGTAGCTAACTGCTATAAATCAAGTGATGTAGGTCATCCATTCGGATATTTAAAAGCAAGTACCAATTTAACGTGCGTGAATCTTTTTGTTATGCCGTACAATTACCCAGTTCTGTTACCTTTGCTGGAAGAACTTTTTAAAGTTCACAGATTAAAACCAACAAACGAATGGCGAACGCAATTTCAAAATTATATGAGAACCATGCCCACTTATTATGCAGCGGTAAGTTTCTAACTGATCTCGTGTAATAATGAAATCATATGTGTTATTTTACATTTAATAACATTTTATTTTACAGTCTCTCAGAAGAGCTTTAACTAGAATGGGCGCTCCTGCACCATTAGCACAAACGTTAATACCTGATAACATGGACAACTCTTTATCCTATAGTGTGTTAAATTATTTAAAACGACTGAAGAATCAAGCTAAAATTGAATTTGACAGACTTTGTAACGAAGTTCTTTCTAAGCAACTCGTTAATGCCAACATGACAAAGAATTTAGTAAACGGAAGTACAACAACAATAACGGAAGGAGTAAGAGTGATACCTAGAACTCCTTTAAAGAAAGACTTGGTAAATATTACTTTTTGTCTAGCAAATAGTGTATCAAGTATTTGAAGTACCTTCTATAACATAATTCTGTTTTTCACTTTATTAGGTATCACATCCATTATTACAAGACAAATTCACGGGATTGAGGGATCAACTAAACGAATTTGGCGGTTTTGTAGTTGGATTAGTTAGAAATCAACAGCGTGGAGCACACAGTTACAGGAACGCATTCGATGTACCGCGAAAATCTCTTTTAGATCAAGTTGTCAGAATGCGTGCCAATTTCCTACAACCTGGTTTGTTACATACGAAATTACTTGACGACGATTACGTTCATTCGATGCCTTTAGCTCAAATGGGAAATTATCAAGAATACCTGAAACGTATGACTCCGCCTTTAAGAGAAATCGAAAGTGCTCCTGTTAGACAACACATGT
The DNA here is from genome assembly GCF_050947335.1 of Megachile rotundata. NCBI lineage: Eukaryota > Metazoa > Arthropoda > Insecta > Hymenoptera > Megachilidae > Megachile > Megachile rotundata. The sequence goes on along the minus strand of NC_134984.1, from coordinate 22,068,055 downwards.
TTGGTAATTACAATTTATCAGTTAAATTTTTTCAAAGAGTTCACGTTCAAAGTGATTTATTTCTTACGATTGTATTTTAGGTAATCCTTTCAAAATAGATAAAAGAATGATGGTCGACGAAGCGGATATTGATATGGTTGGCGCAACGTCTTCGACATCGAAAAGTGGTCTTAAACGTTCGTTGCCCGCTTCTGATGGAGGAGGATCGTTAGCTTCAAAGCCACCACCGAATAAACGAAAACCGGGTCCAATTCCTAAAGACGTAGTTGTACGAAGACCGTCATATACACCTACAAATACTCCACCAAGTTCGCCGGTACCATGGGTTGATGAAACGAAGAATCAAGTGATTCCAACGGCTGATTCGAATCAAGTTCCGTCAACAACTACGAACTCAACACCTAGTGTATCGAGTACGCCGTGTGTGACTCCACCGGAGAAATTAGTAAACGGATTAGCAGAAATGCCGACCATACCAGTTTTCGAGCCAGTTCCCGTAGAACATACAAACAATCACATGGATGCTCCACCGACTTTAACACCGATTGTTAATAACGTTGAGGTCCCAAAGACCGAAGGAAAGACGGAGAAAAGTGAAAATGTTAAAAACGAATGTAACAAACTACCTCTTAACGATTGTGTTGAAAATAGTGTGAAGGTTGAAAACTCAGTTGACGAAAGGTTATCCAACCACGTCGAAGAAAAATGCGAGGCTAAAGTGGAGAAAGATAAAGTTTTAACGAAAAAAGAATTGGAAGATATCAGAAGACACAATTTGTCCGTTCGAGAACTTGTTTATAAGGAAGTGCGGAGAAGAGGTACAAGTAAGTTGAAAACATTATTCTGATGCATGAAACTGCTAGTATACAAACATTACAGACATAAGTTATGATCTACATACAATTTGTAATATTGTTCCAGATTATGCGACACTATTTTCACATTTACACCAAATTCAAGGAACTCTAGATATACGACTTGCATTTTTGCGAGATATTGTCAAAGAATCATTGCGATTTAAAAGGCGCAACTTGGCATCGTTACTAGAAGAATATTTGAAAACTATACAAGAGGATGGCTGGACTGTAAACCACAAAGTGAATCACAATGGTGCCACAAAAATAAGCTAAGATTTCATTGCATAATCAGGGCATTATTTCGATGACAAAAATTAAGAATTCGATAAACGATGTGGAAAGTATAAATAGGATACAAGGTACCCTAACAAGCAAGTCGTACAGTAGCGAGCATGGTAGGCTTCCCAACAGAAAATGACTATGTAGGGAAAAGAGACTCCGTCACTTCTTGGTTTTTGAATGATAAATTTTCAAATTTACATATTTGATAACTGAAGATCAAGTGGTGCAATCCCCTTCCTCTATGCTAGTCTTTATATGAAGGAAGCCTACGTTGCACCGGAGTGTACATCTGTATAACGTTAAGCGGACTAGTGTTTAAGGATGTATGTTGCCAAGGCATGTGAAGTGATAATAATTGTTAAATCTAATAAAACAAAATAGCATTTTGGATGTCAACCAGGGATATATAGCTTTCAGTGTTTTTGTTCTTGTTTTCAGTTTATGACTGTACAGTTGGTAGAAATATCTAAGACGAGTATGTTTATAGCGATAATAAGTTCAATTCGGTAGCAGTTCAATAATTTTACAAATATATTTTATGTGTTCATTAAATAATCGAAATGTTATGTTTCAAGATTTTTCACTTAATCAGTCAACATTAATGACTATCGCAAGCAAGTTCATTATTATAAATTGTTTAGCGTACGATATAAAATGTAATTATTTTAAAAAATTTTTCACTTAACGTTAATAAAAAATAATAATGTGTCATTTGTAGAACACTATTTGAAATTTTATTGACTTCTCGAATGCAGGCATTTGAGACCCTTTTAATTTGATATTATTTCCTGGATAATAATTATTAATTACGATTTAAGGTCTAAATTTCTCTATTTTGTGAACAAATCAATGTAAATATAATGTCCTAGAAAAAGTACAATGGTTAATTAAATAGCTTCATTCTACCAGCTGCGCAATCAAGAATATAAGTAAAAGAGAAATAGATATATTTCTTGTATTATCTTCTTTTTTTTCATATAAGATTTAGTACTGTCATCCAGAATATAAGTGGAAAACCAAATCCATCAGCACGTAACATGCTCTGTAGATTTTGTTATATATATATATATATGTTGTTAATACTGTAAAGTTAAATCGAAGTGTAATTTCTATAAACAAAAGAAAAGACGCTTACGTACGAATTTTTAGAAGTTGAATACATATCTTCTGTTAAAAAAAGAAAGAATTGTAAAATTTTACATTTTGTAAGTAAGAGAAGTATACTATATTTGATTATGTAATTCTCTAAATTAAAAGACTTTAAAAATAGAACTTGTTTGCTCATGGATACATCTTTTTTTCTGATATTCAGTATACACAATGTTAGCTTTACAAACTGTCATAAGAATAAATGTTTATATTTGATATCTACTACTAAACTTATTAGACAATTTTTAATGAGGGGTTGACAGTGCCTAATGCTATTGAAATTACTATAAAAAGAAATGGTATTTATTTCTAACCCACTTTGGCAACGTTTTAATTTAATATAATTCTTCAAAGTCGTATTGAAGAACAATATATCAAAATGGCAATAAAAATACATCAAATTGCTAATAGAAACAATAGCAAATATACATAATCATCAGAAAATGTTTTCATTCCAATAAATTAAATCGACTTGCATGGAGGGATGTACAAGTTCTTTTAATCAAAATTGAACGCTTTTAATATAAGACAAAATTTGTACATTTCATATTTAATTTTTGATAGAAATTTGTTTAGTATTGGATGGAAACGAATCGGGAAAAGATGCAGAAATAGCAATGATTCGTGAACATTATTATAAAGCTAATGTCAGTCACTTGTTACTATCTGTAAGGAGTCATAGTGATTTGACCAAATATTAAATAGATTGTCCTAAACTAATTGTCAGGAAGATTATCTTACAAATTGATCAGGTTTGTAAATTGTAAATACTTCATGTATATTGGAATCATACTGTATGTAAATATTGAAGAAACTTTTAAAGAGATATATTAATAAAATATGACATATCATCTCTATCATTAAATTACAAATTTATAAGATTTAAATATAAAGGGGCTCCTAAAAGTTTCTAATATCAGTTGTATGACTGATTTTGATTATATTAAAATCTACTTTTATATAAAATCATGTTTATTGTCCCTTTATATTTAAACAATGTATCTCATGTAAGATAATCGACCTGAAATTTTTTATGGGGACACTAAATATCTATATTCTGCTCTTTGTAAATGTAGTAGCAAAATTGTATATCAAATAGTATTTATTGATTGATACCGTTAAACGTTTAATAAATTATTTTATAATAATGGAGCTTAGCTGAGTCTCAAAGACAATGATGCTAGACGCTTATTGGCTCCAAAGAGAAATTAATAAGAAAGTTGAATGAATCTAACACAAAGTGCGATTCTATGAAGAATTAATAGATAATAAGGAGAAGAAGATGATAGAATAAGTAATATAATTATGAAACTTCTGTTATGCAAATAGTAATTTTTTAATCTATCAGAATTTATTCGATTAAATTAATTGAAGACAGTTGTAAAAACTGGCATAGAGTATTTTCATTAAGATGATGAATCTTATAGATTTATAAGAAAAGTTTGTTTATAAGTTTTTTTTCATAAAAATATGGAAAAATCAGAAAACTATACATTTCATACTTTTACACCTTTTAAAAGACCTAAATTATATACTTTAAAAATAGGAACTAGGGAAATAATAGTATTCGAAGTTTTTTTTATATTGTAAAGTCCATTAAATCCAATTATTATTTAACAAATGTCTTCAATTTATTTCTACGTGACATGGTTTAAATTATAATTTACTATATCTGTTACACATTTTTATTGTAATATTCAGAATACATTGAGTTAATTATTTCTTTCGTTGTACCTAATGTATTAATATGTGCTTTGTTGTACATATATCACTGTAAATAGATATGTATTAATGGTTACTATTAACAAAATTCATATTGAAATGATTGTTCCATTTTTACGTTTATATTTTAAAAAAGAAACATAGCAAATGAGCTGAAAAAATAAATTGAAAAATCATTGAAACATTATTTTATGATTCATTATTTCTACATGACATGATAGTTTAAGTGATAGAACAAATGTATTCAAATATAAGAAGCAATTCATCATTAAAAATTTAGGTTATGTATACCATTTACAGTATCTACACTTCATCTATATTTTACATTCAATGCTAAATTAATTTTGGTACGACTAATTTGCACACAATAAGAATATAAAAAGATTAAAGCTTATGCACCACACGATTATTAATCATTTTTGTAGGCCAAATATCAATGATATTTCCCACACTGTCATTAAGATTTACATATATATGTCTATAACTTTTATTTACAAAGTGATTAAATGCAAAATCTAACTAATTTTAACTTTTAAAATGCGCAAAGAATTAATGTGTTTAAATATATAGGCAGAACTTTGGGATTAGTCAAATCCCAAATCTTAGGAAATTGATAAACTTAGTATACACCAGGATGTTTTTCTTGCATTGCTCTATAGAAGTGAGATAAGGACAGCAGCTAGGTTGACATATAAAAATGCGATTTCGTTGTTTAAAGATTTTGAAGTGAACAACATTTCCTGATACTTTCTCGAAATATTTCTTATTTAATTGTACAAAGGCGATAGAGCCTGACTTTGCAACTTACTTAACATTTTATATCAAACAAAAACATAAAGTGCATTCTTTTTAATTTTAAAAGCCATGCTGCAAAATCAGGATATGTAGCACACTCTATAGTTACATTACAAAATACATTAAAAATCGGAGCACAAGAAAATATTTCTTCAAATTCTTGGAACAACGAAATCACTACTGTCTTTGTCACATTTTCAGGAGGCAATTTAGGAGCAGCAAAGATCGACGAAGTTTCTTAGTTTCGCCGCACGAGGCCCCCAAAATCAATTCGTATTTGACCTGTCATTTCTTTAAAACCATTTAATATTTTCATTAATCGTACAATAAATATTAATGACCGAATAAAATCAGATAACGAAATACTTGTTAATCGTTGTAACATGAAATCATTGTTAGAAACATATACGTTTGAAAATTTATAGCTCGTAAGTTGAAGAAACGAGAAGTATCGATAATTACAATCGATATTGCAGACTTTTAAAAAAATTGGCAAGTAGGATGTCCTTTGGAAGGGATGAGAGACGGTGGCCGAGAGGCTCACATCAAAATGGCCGCATTTTAGTCTACAGACGATTTTTCTTTACTGTTTGCCAATAGCCGCGTAAAGGGCCTGGCAGTGTTTCTTAAAGTGGCAAATCTGTTTCGCTGGAAATTTCGCCGTTGAATAACTTGAAAATTTTCGTGAAATAGAATAAACTTCGGTAAGAAAAACTGACCGCATAGTTTCGCTGCCAAATAGCCGGGCCAAGCCCATTGTCTATTGACTAGTTCATTTAGAGAAAAGAAATTTTTTCTATGACCAACAACGTTATATATACTGCCTATGAATAAATTTTCTAAATTCTATTTATGACATGAACAGCACAACATATATTTGTTAATATTGGCAAATTTAGTTGTTGTTTTCAAAACTTACAAACTAATTTTTTCCTAATATATTGCTTCAGTTTAAATAACCAAAATTGTTTGAAAAATTATGGAATTAAGTTTTTTGAGTATGAATATTTCTGTAAATTAGTTTTTAAGTTTGGATCATTAATGCTCATATAAAAAGGAACGTTTATTGTAAATGTATCATTTTAAATTAAAAGATATGTACATTTTTTATTTGGTATGATGTTTTGTCATCTTTAATTTCAGGTTTTGCATAATATTTTACATGATGTTACGCCATCAACATCATACAATGCAAAACCAACTTCGAGATCATAACAGGTTTGTAACAAATAATTTAAAATTGCATTATAATTTTATTCAATATCTATGCAAATGAATTTGTATCATTTAAAGTATAATGTAGGAGGATTATGCAATATATGATTAAATGTTTTTATGTTACATGTAATATTCATTATTAAATGTTGAAATTTGAAGAATTGTTCTTTTTGATATTTTATTAGAATGGGTGGTCCGATGCGTCCCATGCAGCAGGCAAATATGGCCCCTTTACATCAGCCGCAGCATCCGTTATCGCATCGGAATCCACATCAACCAATACTGTCCATGCCCCCCCATCAACAACATATTCATCATATGCAGCACCCTGGACCTCCTCATGGAAATCCACGGCAACCAATGTTGATGGGCATGAATGCGCATAATGTGAATGGTAGTATTTGATAAACCTACTTACTATAAGTTTCAAATTACAGTACTAATGTTCTTTGCATTCCTTTAGGTACTATGGTTAGCGTTAGTTTAAAAGATCAAGCAAATACTGTCTCTGTGACTCTACAGAATCCAAACGTTCAGCCACCACAGTATCAACTGCAGCAGAATAATCAACCAACTCCTCCACCACCACAACAACATGTTCATCAATCGCAAAGTATAGAACCGAATAAACCACCAGCAAATGATACTAACAATGGAGAGTCCAGAGATCAGAATTCACCTACACAGAATCACGTTAATGTGACTGATTCAGCTTTGGCAAACATGAAAGAAAAAACACCAATGTGCTTATTAAATGAGTTAGCACGTTTTAATAAAATTCAGCATCAATATAGGTTGACTAATGAACAAGGACCAGCGCACAAGAAACGATTTACGGTAACATTGAAGCTAGGACAGGAAGAGTACGTTGCTGAAGGTCCTAGTATAAAGAAGGCTCAACATAGTGCTGCGACCGAAGCGCTAACAAAAACATGGTATCGAAGGCCTTTACCGAAACCTAGGAAAGCAATGAGGGTTGGCCATCCAGGGAAATGTTTCAGTGGTTCTGGTAATTACCTTTCATAAATCGTGATAATAAGTGTAAATTTTCGGAGCTTACAGTCCGGATTATTTGTTACAGGAAATCTACCGCCAACCGTTGAATTAAATGCTTTGGCTATGAAAAGAGGGGAACCTACTGTTTATAGTTTTCTATTGGCTCCAGTACCAGGGTCACAGCCATATCTTGCACATAATTTAGGGCATCTTCCTCGAATATTTAATCCACGTTTTCCTACATACAATCGTGGTTTTCATGCTGAGCCTCAATTGTATATTGTATCATTAAAGGTAACAAACTTAAGATATGATAGTTATTACATAAGTGGTATCAAATTTTATTCACTTTAACAACGTCTAGGTAGGAGAACGTGAATTTATTGGTAGAGGAATAACAGGCCAGGCAGCACGACACAATGCAGCAAGTAAAGCTTTAGAGCAATTGCGTCAATTGCCAATACCGGAAGAAGTAGCGAATACTTGTACCACCGGTGAGAACGGTACATTAGGTGAAACTAAGGATCCGATTGCTGAATTGAAAAGCCCTGTTTCATTGGTCTATGAGAAAGCATTGAAACATGGTTTACCCGTTAGTTTTGAAGTTGTATCAGAAATCGGTAAACCTCATATACGGACATTCAGAACAAAATGTACTGTTGGAGATAAAGTTACATTCGGAGAAGGACCTTCAAAGAAAGTAAGTCTGTATTTAAAATATAAGGTTTTGTTTTGCATTTCAGTTTCCATTTATAATATGTTGCTGTATGTATTATGTATTTATAACATAGGTATCTAAAAGACACGCGGCAGAGTTTATGCTTGAAGAGCTAAGTCGTCTGCCTCCATTGCCCGAAACTATTCAAAATCGTCCAAGGCGAATGAAACGTAAACCGCCAGCAACGAAAAAAAAGTCACGAAATCTGATAAAAGATTATCAGGAACCACGATCTGAAGCCGAGGGTACTGAAGAAGTTAATCCAGTTTCTCGATTGGTTCAGATACAGCAAGCTAAGCGAGAAAAAGAACCTGTTTATAATTTGATCGAAGAAAAAGGTGCATCAAGACGAAGGGAATTCGTTATTGAAGTAACTATGGGACAACATTCCGCACAAGGAATAGGTCCTAACAAGAAGTTAGCTAAAAGAGCCGCAGCAGAGGCTCTTCTAACTCAATTAGGTTACAGCAAACCACAACCGCAACCCACAAAGCCATCGATTAAAACAGGAGAAAGCGAAAATACCGAACAGAAACCTAGGAAAGTCACTTTCTTAGAAGATGAACAAATCAATGAAACTCAATCTCATCAACCAGTGGGAGGTAAGATAGAAAAAAATATATATTTGTTAAAAATTATGAATGGCAAAACTTAATATATTACTTGGTGTACATGTTATTTGTTAAACGTGTCTTGAAAATTGATTGACTTTAATCAGGAACAATTGGACGTCAGTTAGTACCTGGACTATTATTAGTGGATGGAGGTCAGGAATCTAAATTAGGCAGTGGACCTAGTGTACAGATTGTTGCTGAAGAACTGCGAGGACAACAGCAACAAAATCCAGCCACTGTTTCTCCCAAAGATCAATTGAAATATCTTTCTCAATTATTTAACTTCAGCGTGGAATTCAATGATTTTCCTAAGGTAGATAATGTTATTCCAATCTTGTTCTATAATTTGAAATGTGAACTAACAGATAACATGTCATCCTAAATAGTGACGTTTGTATCGAAACAGTAATTTGAAACGAAAGGTAAAGGATTTCAAGATGATTAATTGATGAAGCTTCTCTATGATGATTCCAGGGAGCAGTAAATAAGGAATATCTGTCGCTTGTAACATTAAGTACAGATCCTCCACAAGTGTGTCATGGTAATGGACCGACAAGAACTGCAAGCCGTAATCAAGCTGCGTTGAAAGCTTTGCGTACATTAAGTAAGCTGGGTCTCGATAATGGATCCAATTCACAACCGAAAAAGGATAAAGGTGCGTCTGGAGATGGCATACACATTAGCATTCAAGTTAAAAACAATATAATGGATGGAACTATTGATAAGTAATTACATAGTATCTAAGATAGGCTTACATTAAGTTTAATTTACATTGCCCCTTTAAGGCATTGCAAAGGAAAATTAACTTAGATATTTCATACAGTCATTAATGAAAACGAGAATATTTAAGGATTTAAGATAGATTTTTGAAAAGTGAATGATTTCATTTAAGGTTTAACATTAATATTAGTATTGCCTAATTCTAATAATAATATTGGGATTAAACCTGTAATGAGATTGTGCATGATAGTAATTTTTTAACTATGAAGTTCTTATGATTGAAAAGGTTGGTGAAATTTTCTTTAATTTATTAGATGAATTAACACAAGCCTTTAACATTACATTATTTTATTGTACTTTTAATGTTTATCTTCTTCTTTTCCTTATCAAGATTACAACTTTTTGTTTTCATTAATATGTGTTACGTTTTATGTATTATTTTAAAATTATTTTTATGTAGTTTTAATCATATGTTTTACGTTTATTAATGCATTTACATATATTACAGTTGTTGAATGAACTATTCGGAGGGAAAATGACTCTTCTCAATCTATCTCTCTGGGCCTTATTACACGGTAACTTCAAACATTGAATCATCGATGACTCTCGGTCTTCGTACGTTACGCCATTGCTTCTTTAACATAATGGATCGCGAATTTTGCAGATCAGTAGCTTTTTATGAAGAATCAGTCTTTTGCAGTGCCTTAATTGCACGAAGAAAATGCTCAAGCACCAATAAAGATGGATCACTGATAAACGTTCAGAAATATTTTTCTTCCCTTTTTTTACAAGAAATAATCGATTGCAGTAATCCTTGGAAGTAGAATGTCTGTGACGATTAGAAGTGTGGTAAAAAAACGTAAGTTTCGCTTATATAATTTAATTTAGTTTTTTGCGCTTGGAAATATAGTATTGTTGAAACGAGAAAAATTATTGGTGCTTGATCAGAATTGTGATCCTAACAGTGATCATCGATTCTATTTATTATAACAGTTTCATTGATAGGATCACGATCAATGAACGTAAATTGTTTCAATTTCGTAATTGAAATGATCATTTTCCAAATATCGTGGTTTATGATCATGAAAACATCGTAGAAACAACATTAAGTGAGAATATTGAAATCTGAGATGAAATGCGGCCATCTCTTAATTTCTCTATTTAATCCTTGGCTTTCTCATTTCTTGCGAATAGAATGTCTGTTATATCTTATTACCTAATACGAGCACGCACCGATCAGCGAAATAATTCATGGATCTAAGAATGACTTAAACGTGAGTCATCTTATCGTGTACCAGAATATTTCGTCGTTTTAAACTTTCAATGATGATTGTGTTAAAATTGTGTATAACAATTGATACAAAAAATGCGCATCTCTTCAAAACAAGAGCTAGAAGTTTCAGAGAGTTACGTGTATTAAGCGTCTTCAACTGAGTAATTAATTGTTTATAATTTGTAACAAAGATATAAACAGGTCAATACTTTTGACCTTTATCTCTTTGTTCGTTGATAATGCTATAATCTTAATTGAAATATTAAGAGTAAATAAGTGACAAAACATGCGATAAAAATTTAGAAACTGGTTGGAGACTCTTTGAACGTAATCAATTATAGATTAACAAATTTCTGTTTTCAAATTTGTAACATTGAAAAAAGGTAACGTGATACGTTCATATTACTGCCCCAATTTGCTTTTCTACGGGGCCTAGAAGCACTCTGGGGTCATATTCGTGTTTTACAAGGTATTGAGAAGTAAAGGACATTCAAATTTTCATACATCCGTTATCCAGAAGAGAGAGAAAAAAAGAAAAAAAAAAGAAAAAACTTACAGATAATATGGATGTATTGGAAATTGTAGTCAAGGCGGTAATAATTCAAAATTTGTCCCGTTGCGACACGATTATTAAGAAGGCACAATTTGATTTTATCCTAATCAAGAAAACGATAAAACAACGTAGTCGAATTTTGTCTTATTGCCGACAATTTATAACGATACTAAGATAATGCTGGAGAAAAGAGGAGTATCCGATAATGAATGAAGATAATGTTAAGAGATAGATTTCGTTTCATCTTCGCTTAAAAACAAGGAAGAATACGATATCGTATTTCTTTAAAAAAAAGGCTTATCTTACATTCATTATCCTCATTACATTATTCAATAGGATTTTTTGAATGTTAACGAACCGTAAAAAAACGTATACAAACGATTGTTAAATTTCAGTAATATATAATCATAGAGATATAAGAATTGAATGTGTGAACGGGCTGAAAAAGTGATACATATAGGAGTAGAAAATGAACGCTGTTTATGGATTTCTTTTGTGTCTTCGTCACATAATGATGCTCATTGCGTTACATTGTGCAATTCAAAGTTAAATTTATTATTTATGTAATTCACGTTTCATTAAACTGTGGAGCGTTTCTACTCCGTAGAGATTCGTAATCGTCGCCAATGAACGAGTGTGCATGTGTAATTAAACAGGAACATAAGAAGACCACACACAGTGTCCCTTTTCTAGCATATGATTCGCACATTCTGTTCTTATATTTCTATGTGTATATGATTGATTGCTTACCCCACAATCTGTAAAGAAAGAGAAGGATTGCCTGTATTATTATAAATACTTTTTTTCTTTCAGATAACCTTTCGTAACGCGATACCTTCCGAAATAATTTATAGGTTGCTCGAGGACGAGTTAATGAATGTTCCTTTTTCTGAGATATCGCTTCATAGGTGGGCCTTCCTTCTTCACGTGGGATTCACTGTTCCGAATAAAAGAAATAAATGGAAAAAATACTAACGACAGCATGTTTCTCATAGTTTGTTTATTTTTTATTTTTTATTTTATTTTCAATAAAATGAAACATGAATCCTACGAAGATGTAACCCTGTTGCAGGACCTATTTTATCCGCGTAAACTGTAATACAATAGTTAGTCGTAACAATAAGTGAATAAAGTATTAATTACTAAGATGTGTGAGATGGAAGTATCTCGAAGGAATATGGAAATAAATGTGATTCCGAGAGATAACAAATAATAAAAAAAGAGGTCATGTTCTAAACATTTATTTTACAATGTAATGCTTCCCATTTAAATCTGTAACTATCGGACAGACGTAACATTAGTTTTGAAATCTGTACGCTTTTAATACGTCGTAAATTATGAATTGGCAGCGACATAAATACTGTATTTCATTTTTGCGCTTTAATTTATTGATACACGTGTGTGCAAAAGTAACAACTTGTAATATTTGACGGTCATTTATTTATGTTAATGTGATTGAAAGTGTTAAGTTTCTTTAAACAATGTTATACCGATAGTTAGAGATCATTTTGGCGAAAGCAAATAAAAATAGGAACAGTTATCTGAAAGTTTTTGTTAGAAACTGCTACATCAATTCTATCATGTAATGCTGTACATGTTTACATCGAGGGAAATGAAAAAGACGATTAGAACATCCTTTTTTTTAATAACGAATCAAAGGTGATTATGATATACGATTATTGTTTTTAATGTTGTGGTATAGAAAATGAAAGTTGTGCGTAAAATAAGTTAGTTACTTTGTTTCTCTTATTCATTCCTTCGGAGAGTACAGTTGTAAAATGTGATTTTCAGTAACGTCGATTAGAACAGAATGAACTTGTCGAAAAATTTAAAGGTAGATAATGGCAGTAAAGATTTTACACTGATAAAGTTTTTTATGCCGAAGAATCGTTAACTCTGTTTTAAAAAAGTGATTGTTTAATACGTAGATATCTACTGCTTATTTAAACTTTATCGGTTTGTATTTGACATCAATAAACGAATGTAAAAACGTTAAAATCGTATTACATTTATTTTCTATATACAAATAGTGTGCCGTCGAAGTTACGTTTTTGTATTTCGATAACGAGATTTCGAAATGGATAGTCTGAACAATCGATCAATCGACTTGCTGTGTTCGATTCAGCGACATCATTGATCAAACTGGATCAAACACAAAAATTGTAGGTTATATTCGTGCTAACATTGTTTAGCAACTGAAATTTTTCAAAGAACATGCCGAATTAAAATACAAATGATTTTATTTATCAAATAATGTGAAGTGCTATGTGGAATATACTAGTTTGAAAATAATATTATTTAAATCATGCAACTTCTCAGTGAGTCCAGTAATATGAAACCGTGATAGGTTAAGTTGTAAATAAAAGTATTAAACATAAAGTTTCTTAAATTCTCCAGGTATATGTTTTGGAGAAAAATAAATTGCTTGAAAAACTACCAGGAGGAAAATAAATAAGTGAACATGTTTAAGAACACTTTTCAAAGTGGATTTTTATCAATTTTATATAGTATTGGGAGTAAGCCCTTACAAATTTGGGATAAGAAAGTAAGAAATGGGCACATAAAACGGATTACAGATAATGATATACAAAGTTTAGTATTGGAAATACTGGGTAGTAATGTGAGTACGACGTACATCACTTGCCCAGCGGACCCAAGAAAAACTTTGGGAATAAAGTTACCATTTCTGGTCATGATAATTAAGAATTTGAAGAAATATTTCACGTTCGAAGTTCAGGTAGAAAACATTTGACTATTCAATGTTAACAAGATATATCATCAAACATTAAACTTCGTCAAATTATTTTCTTTTAGGTGATTGACGATAAGAATGTGCGGCGTAGATTTCGTGCCAGTAATTATCAATCCACCACTAGAGTTAAACCATTTATTTGTACAATGCCAATGAGATTAGATGATGGATGGAATCAAATCCAGTTTAATTTAGCTGACTTCACTAGACGCGCATATGGAACCAATTATGTAGAAACGTTAAGAGTTCAAATTCATGCAAATTGTAGAATACGAAGAGTATACTTTTCTGACAGACTGTATTCAGAAGATGAATTGCCTGCAGAATTTAAGTTATTTTTACCAATTCAGAATAAAGCTAAATGTTAAAACAATGGTAATTTCTTGATACTTTAAAATAAACCATTCATAAATTGATTAATTTACAATTTCCATTTTCTTTTTCAGTGAATACTCGATAAATCATTTGTTATTTTCCATCTGTTTACATCTATAATAAATTTATAACTATTGCATATTACATAGAAATAAAATTTCAATCAATTAATGTCTGTTGCAAAATTTCCTGAGAGATTACTTAGAATAGTTTGTTTTAAAATTCTGTTGAAAATAAATATTGACTAATTCACTACAACTTTGTGACGAATCTTTTGAACGAGTTTTCTCGTAAGACTGCACTTGTTCTCTTAAAAAATAAACATTATTTTATTCTTGTAACTCGTATATACATATTTACATTCTTACAGTTACACGCACAAGTGCGCAACAGCAAACGAACGAACGACATTATTCAGCGTAAACGATGTATGATCACCGCCGCGGTAATTCTACTCTTAATTCTCCTTACGACCGACATAATTAAGATCACATTTTTATATCGAATTCGAGATAAACTTCATGTTCCAATTAAGGGAAAGTATATAACGGCCCATAAAATCAGGAGTATCAACAACAACAACATCAGCTTCGAACGAAAACTGTCCCATCCAACCAGAATATACTTTGGTCTCGGCTGCTCATCTTCCAGCAAAGAAGACTAGAAATACTATTCGTGAGAAATACACAAGTACACAATAATATAGCTAAAGGATTATAAATGTTCTTACATCGCTTACATCCTCATCGATGTCTTCGCTCCCTTTCAGCCTCTGAGTGCTCAAATTCTGATACATTTGTGTTGTTTTCTCTCGAGTAGTCTTCGATTTCTTCTGACTAGTTTGCGGTGTCTTATTAGATTGTATCCTCGAGGGTCCAGGTTTGTCCAAATTGGTCAGTCCAATGGTCACAGCGTTATCTATTGTTCGCAGTTTCTTTTGTGTCTCGATCTTTTCTGGTCTCGTGGTTTCTTTGTTCGACGAACCACTCGTTGATTCTTCCTTTGTCACTTCATCGTTTCGAATGTCGTTCCGTCGAATTATCCTGTTGACAGGATGTCGGATTTGAGACAGAAAGCTGTCCAAGTATCGCGAAATATTTCTGTCCTCGTCCTGCTTCAGGTTGGCGGTTGTTCGGTGTTTCCTTCGAAGCATCCACCGGGAAATTCGAGTGGCGGTATCGGGGCGGCAACCACAGTCACTCTCTTCGAATACGTTGAACTTTGTACGCGAGTGTTAAACTCGAATCTGCTTGGGTCTATCTGTTGTGCTACGAAAGACGCGCAGATTAGATAAACGTGTCTTAATATTACCCTTGTTCGTAAGTATAAAGCATAACCAGACGCGAAAGTCTGTTTCGCGAACGACGTTCGTTCACGACAGTCTATTTGTTCGAAGAAAACTTCTGCAAATACCTAATGTTTAACTTTTTGTTGACAGGTTCATTGCTAACCACATGTGGATGGCGCTTAAATTGGCGTAGGAATTCTTTTATTTACCTTCTTAAATCATGGCTAATAGCTTCCTACAAAAATTGTAATTTCACCCACATATGGAAATACAGGAAGCAAAGTCGATAAGGTTCGTTGATTGAAATCGGTTGAACAACTAAAGATATCCGTACACATGTACATTACGTGTGTAAATAAAAATTACACCTGCCTGGTACATTTGTAAACATCATACGAGGGATCTTGTCGATGTGGAGTGAGTCAGTCAGGTGTTAAGGAACGAGCATAAAATGTTATTACTTCCAAGGTGTGGACGAGGTCGTGTCTCATAAAATGCAGCTTCGAGGTTCTCTGGCTCTTTTCTCTTATCCAGAACAGCGATTCCTATAGAACCGTCATCGTGTCCTTCGCGAAAACACGTTTCAAAGAGCGTCATATATTTGCGGATAACTTCCAGTAACATACGCGAACTATTTGCGATAAGTTTCACGTCTGTCATTAATTTTAGAGCGAACTATCATTAAGCTTGTTATTGAGTTTAACCAAGACAAATAGTATCTAACTTACACATTGCTACGAAGTTTCTTTAGGATTTATTTTCAAACTGCAAACACGATTGTTAATCTCTCAAATTGCAAACAGCCCATAACGAAGATATTACCTATAGAATAAAATAATATTTCTGTATTAGCTTCGTAGAAGATAGGAAACCACTTTTATCAGGTAACGGTTTTCACGCCCGATTATCGTGGTCAGATAAGATTTTTATTCATACGTGTTTATTTATGTATGTCCGATAGAAGAGTAAATATCTCGGAATGTAGTACAATTATATTTTATTTAGTTATGTACAAATACTTTATAAAAAAGGAATCATTGGTTACAAAGTCAACAATACTAAAGTCAAAAATACCTTCTCGAATTAGATTAAAAAATCGAATTATATAAAACTCGACCAGCGTACAATATTCCTCGTGTTGCTATAATACAGCTCTGTTTTCCTGACACCGTAATTTGAAAGAATATAAAAATGGAGACTAGCATTAATATATTAAATTGTCCCGAAATTAATGCAAATTCTATCGGTATTGCAATTTCAGCAAACTGTGTTTCTATCAAATTTTCAACTCGATAGAACTAAAATCTGCATTAATCTCCGAACAATCTAACGTTACTCTGACGGGAAATACTTTTGTACATTTTTACAGAAACCACCACATCCGTTGTACACTGTCACCTTCAACACCGGGGAAGAGAATAGCCTCTTCATATTTATCGTGCACTATCGAAATCTCTGCGCTCATAGCCATTCTCGAAGGACGGACTTAAATATCTCCGATACGAAAATTTCTGATTTGCTGAATGATAGCGTCGAATGAGCTTCCGAACGGAAAGTCAGTCTGCAGTCTGTCGGTCGACGGATCGTTTACAGAACTCGATACTGAGCAAGGCAGGTGTAGACGATCACCCAGATCACCAGGGCGACGATCACAGTGACGAGGAAAACGGTTTTGAGAAAGTGCCAAGGACTTTCTAGTCGGGTTTCGCCGCGGTTCCAACTCTTGCAACCGCCGTTTCTGCAGGGGATGCTCCCGGGCTGTGCGGGCGTCGAGGTCGCGACGTTGCTCGTCGGAGGCGACGCCTTCACCTCGCCGAGTTCTGTTTCATCCGCGCTTTGGTCGTCCGCCTTCGTCAGCTCGAACCTCGACGGACTCTCCATCTGTAAAAACCGAATGAATTATCAAATATTTTATAAACTGATTGAAAAGGTGTTTGGACAGTCTTGTTTGCACAGTTGTGTTGCAATATTAAATTAACTCACTGTCTGCCACGCTGAAATAATTGAAAATTGCATCGAGCGGTGTTTTAGTTTTTAATTAATTTTATCAAATATTTTTGCAATATCTTATTACATTTTCCATAGATCCATGTAAAGAATTTTTTGTGAGGTGAACAAATTTTTAGGAATACTCATGTTAGATCAGTTTAGCAACTTAACTATCATGTGGATGACGTGGCAGTCAACGTGTTAACAGGTTTAAATACATTTTTGTTTCGATGGCGAACAGCAAATAGGGGTTCAACATGCATTTGTAGTAGCATTGCGAAATAGTTCCGAGCATGAATTAGACTTTCCATGCATAAAAATTTGATAGAACTTGTGAATAACACGTTTCGTGATATGGTAATGCACTTATAAGGGGATTTTTAAAATATTAGACAATATTAGATAAGGATGACCTGCGGTCATGTTTTCGTCCGACTGACACAGATTCGACGCGGTCTTGACATTCAGGGCATCCGGTTTGAACGTTTTTTGAGACCGCATCTTCCTGTTTAGTCGACGCTTCGAAATTGAAACCAGCGAGAATATTTTTGTACCTTCGGCGCCTCGGTCGTGCGAAATATAAATGGTAATCGGTCGCTATTTCTGCCTTTCGAAAGGTAAAAAAATGAAAAAGAACGAGGAAAAAATTCAACGGTGGTTGCAGAACGTTTATAAACATTCAAGCGAGACCGTGGTTAAAAGTCGCGAGCAGAATTCCTAATAAATCGAACGCGAGCTGGATATGCATCCAGCGTAACGATGCAGTCACTCCAAATTATCGATTATTTCGCAATCGTGCTCGATTATAGTAGGAAAGATTTATGCATCGCCTTTCGTTAATGAATTATTAGAAATGAGAAAACCTTCTTCGTTGATATTATGCAATAATTATGAAGACCAATATTTCGTGCTAAATATCTAATTTTATTAGCAAATTAGAATTTTATTTAACTAAAATTCCAACAGGTATTCCTCAGGATTCTTCCCTAATTGTCGACTCTCCCTAGAATTCCCATAAGACTTAACTTGACTTTCCCTAAAAACGCAATAAAACATAGAATACTAGAAAGCAAATAACAAGTCTGAAACTTGAATACGACCCAACAAATTAGAAATAAATAATGATAAAAAGTATGGAAAGTTGCGCCGCGATCCGGAACCGCTCAGGTTATTTCGTAAAATTGGCCGGCGTAAAAGAATCGCTATCAGAACGATTACAGGTAAGGAATCTGAAACAATCGATATCGAAATGCTCGCGTGAATTACGCGAAGGACACGGGTGAACGCACCGAAATCTCTGGAAGTGAAAGGAAAAGAGAGGATTATATTTACGTGTGACTGTGGAAATCGACTGTTGGGAGGAAAGAAATCTTGTTTAGGATCCGGTCCTGTCCCGTAGACCAAGCCCATCATGCTGCTGACATGATTCAGATACGGGTAATCCCATATGGAACCTGGCGATGCCACGATCACCATCTGTCAACGATGTTTAATCGATACATTTCGAATGTGGCTCTCTTAGGAGATATATCGTTGTATTAATTTGCCGACTAATTTATGTGATAGCTAAATAAGCTGTTGTATAATTAAGTAAGTTAGTGTAATATATTTTGCAAGATTAGGCAATGTCGAAAGTCGACGAAGTCGTAAATAAAATTGTAATACGAAAATCGACGAAGTCGTAATTAAAATTGTAATACGAAAATCGACGAAGTCGTAATTAAAATTGTAATACGAAAATTGACGAAGTAGTAATTAAAATTGTAATACGAAAATCGACGAAGTCGTAAATAAGATTGCAATACAAAAATCGACGAAGTAGTAATTAAAATTGTAATACGAAAATTGACGAAGTCGTAATTAAAATTGTAATACGAAAATTGACGAAGTAGTAATTAAAATTGTAATACGAAAATCGACGAAGTCGTAAATAAGATTGCAATACGAAAATCGACGAAGTAGTAATTAAAATTGTAATACAATTCGTTAACACGCTAAATGAACCTAAATACCTTAGCAAGTTCAAAATAAATTTATCGTACGACACGCGAAAATTTGTTTTAACTTTCGTGCTGCTTAAAACGTATACACAGTACTTAACGAAAGTTGTGTATCTGTGATAGCATTGTGAAATGGTGCCGTCGAAAGCTCGAATCAACACTGATTCACTGGAAGTCTCGTCAGAATTGGACGGGTCAATGATTCATGAACTTCATTGATTTCGTGAGGAGGATCTCGTGTTACGGATACCGTGTTCTTTTTTTGAAAAAAGGCGTCGAAATTTTATCGTCGAAAAAGCATAGGCAGGAAGAAAAAAAACAGGACTTACGTTATTAAACGCGTATCCATAATTTTTAGCGCGACGATTGCCGTCGTTGTTCATGCTTCTCGGTCCTTTCACTGTCGTATAGAGAACTCATTTCTATTGACACATGCCAGAAACACGACTTAACACGAGACCGAGCGTTATCATGGTATTAAAGCGTCTTTCGGTAATTAAGTTTGATAAGGCAATGCACGATTTCCATGAGATCGCCGCGAGGAAGTTCGTAGTTTACTCGTCTACGACACCGTAGGAACTGACCAGTTACGCAGATCGAGGCTCATTATCAACCTTTATCAGCCCCGACCCCTGATCTTTCCTTATCAAATCTAGTCTCCGTGTGAATATTGTCGAAACGGTTCTAATCTCTTCGGAAATCGGTCATTGAACGAGCTTCGATCGATTCGATATTTGTGCACAGTATTGTACAGTAGACTCTCGTTATATTGCCAAGAGAGAGTGTTAGAGGAGAAAGTTTTCTTTGTACTGTGTAGAAGTGGTTCACGCGGTAAAGCAATTTTATGCGTTGCAAATTTGCGCGTTAAGATTTTATGCGCTGTAATTTGACGCGGTATACTTTTTCGCTTTGCAGTTCCACGCGTTGCAATGTGATGCATTGTATTTTGGTTCGTTGCGGTTTCACGCGTTGCAATTTCACGCGTTGCAATTCCATGCGTTCCAATTTCACGCGTTGTAGTTCCACGCGTTGCAGTTCCACGCGTTGCAATGTGATGCATTGTATTTTGGTTCGTTGCGGTTTCACGCGTTGTAATTTCACGCGTTGTAATTCCACGCGTTCCAATTTCACGCGTTGTAGTTCCACGCGTTGCAGTTCCATGCGTTGTAATTCCACGCGTTGCAGTTCCACGCGTTGCAATTTCACGCGTTGCAATTCCACGCGTTGCAGTTCCACGCGTTGCAATTCCACGCGTTGCAGTTCCATGCGTTGTAATTCCACGCGTTGCAGTTGCACGCGTTACAGTTGCACGCGTTGCAGTTCCACGCGTTGCAGTTCCACGCGTTGTAATTCCACGCGTTGCAGTTCCACGCGTTGCAGTTCCACGCGTTGTAATTCCACGCATTGCAGTTCCACGCATTGCAGTTCCACACGTTGCAGTCCCACGCGTTGTAATTCCATGCGTTGCAATCCCACGCGTTGTAATTCTACGCGTTGTAATTCCACGCGTTGCAGTTTCACGCGTTGTAATTCCACGCGTTGCAGTTCCACGCGTTACAATACGATGCGTTGTATTTTTTTCCATTGCGGTTTCCCACATTGCAATTCCGCGCGTTGTAATTCCAGGCATTGCAATTCCACGCGTTGTAATTCTACGCGTTGTAATTCCACGCGCTGCAATTCATAGCGTTGCTCTTTTGCATGCACTGCGATTCCACGCGTTGCAATACGATGCATTGTATTTCTGCCCGTTGCGATTTCTCGCTTTTCAATACAATACGTGGTGTTTCTGTCCATTGCGCTCTCATGCGTTGCAATTCCACATGTTGCAATTCGGAACGTTGCTCTTCTACATGCACTGGAACTCCACGCGTTGCAGTGCGATGCGCTGTATTCCTGACCATTACTATTTCACGCGTTGCAATTCATAGCATTAATCTTTTATAGTTTAGAAGTTCATGCGCTACAACTCCACGCGTTGCAATTCGTCTCGTAGTAATTTCATGTACGGCTAGCAATGCACGTGCAATTCGGAACGATGCTCTTCTACATGCACTGGAACTCCACGCGTTGCAATGCGATGCGCTGTATTTCTGACCATTGCGATTTCACGCGTTGCAATTCATAGCGTTGATCTTTTATAGTTTAGATGTATTTGCGCTACAACTCCACGCGTTGCAATTCGTAATGTTGGTCTTTTACATTTTAGAAGTACATGCGCTACAACTCCACGCGTTGCAATTCGTAGCGTTTATCTTTTACATTTTAGAAGTACATGCGCTACAACTCCACGCGTTGCAATTCGTCTCGTAGTAATTTCATGTACGGCTAGCAATGCACGTGCAATTCGGAACGTTGCTCTTCTACATGCACTGAAATTCCACGCGTTGCAATGTGATGCGCTGTATTTCTGACCATTGCGATTTCACGCGTTGCAATTCATAGCGTTGATCTTTTATAGTTTAGATGTACATGCGCTACAACTCCACGCGTTGCAATTCGTAATGTTGGTCTTTTACATTTTAGAAGTACATGCGCTACAACTCCACGCGTTGCAATTCGTAGCGTTTATCTTTTACATTTTAGAAGTACATGCGCTACAGCTCCACGCGTTGCAATTCGTCTCGTAGCAATTTCATGTACGTCTAGCAATGCACGTGCAATTCGATACGCTGTATTTGACTCGTTGTGATTTGACACGTTATATTTCTACACGTTGCAATTCTATACGTCACAATGCATCTTGTAGCACCCTTCCGTGTTACATTGCAATTCTAGGCGTGGCAATATCAATGCATATAAGCTATTATCAATGTACATATAGTGTCAAGCTTTCAATAAACAATTTTGGAAAGTACCGAGCTGCACAATGATAAGAGCGTAACAGCTGGAAGTACAAAAATAGCAACATATCGAAAGTCTACTGTATCTCGATGTGCATAAGCGTTGAAGGTCGTACGACAAGTTCATTATAATCGAAAGTTACGAAAGAAGAATTTTTGCTAAAATTGGACTGGGAGTTTAAAAACAGAAGATATTGGGAAAATATATGAAGATTTATATTAAGGCTCATTTAAATATTCACCGTTTCCTTTGGTACGTCATTTTTGTCGCAAAGGAAAACAGGCCCACTGTGAATATTGTTAGCATACAGGAAAGGTTACGTAAGCAAGTGCATCATAGCGTGAAGATGACAATATTGGGAGGATAAGCTGAATACCTTGCGTAATCGTGTGAGGCTCATTTTCTACATGTATATAAATAGTAAATACAATCGATCACGTTGGGAATTTAATGTGGAAGTAATTGATGCAAATATATCGCGATTACGACCAATGTTTGCCGCATGAATAATGCGAATTTATCGAGTATTCTTTTTTCCTGAAATTTAAATAATGTAACTTCACGTTGTGCAGTCATAAATTAGCTTCAGATAACAAATGTCTGGTATCTTTTTAGGCGATGCAAGTCTCGGAACTTTTAAGATATCAATTTTTTAAAACGGAGAGTAATTATTGTAATGATACGTAATTGCACGTAATTGCAGTTGCTCTACGTGCAATCAGTGATTATTCGATACTCGACCTTTCATCCTGTTTCAAGTTTTTAAGCAACTCAATCATATATCAATGCTTTTTTATGGAAACAGAAAAATCTTTTTATCGATTAGAAGTATAGCTTAATTGAGAACACGATTTCGATCGAAAGGTGAAAGTATCTAAAGGTCGTATCCGAAAGTGTGGATGCTCTAGCGTCTTCAGTGTTAACAATAACGCAAATAGAAAGCTAGAAATTCTTTCCGAGAAAATTAATGTTAACGTTTTTAATTTATGTTCATTGTTTTACAATTATTTATCGCCTGTTACAATTTATTAGCAACCTTTTATAGCTACTTACTGTAACGCTTCGAAAAAACGAACGTAGGCTTGCAATTGTCCTGGGGATATGATAGAATAACTTGCGGCTAACTTGGTATATCATCAATTACCGTGACGTACTCAAGGCTGAATATCATTACAAAAACCGATTACCGTATATAAATAGTTAAAACTTCCCGGACAACTCTATCGTTTGAACAATTATATTTAAATGAAAATAATATTTGTTTTTGCCTGCGTATAAATTTTAAATCAATTCTTTAGGAGGTTTCATTACGTATTGTTCCACAGAACTTCTAAGATGTTCAGAATTGTAATCACCACATTTGTTATTTCAAATATTTGTAGAGTCTAAAAAATTTGACCTTAGATTGAATAGAAGAAATGAAAGAAATGATCTCACCTGCTGCGGATGCCAAGTATGCTGAAAGAAGCTTTTGAAACACCTCATACTGGATGGCATTCTTTCC
Organism: Megachile rotundata; assembly: GCF_050947335.1. NCBI lineage: Eukaryota > Metazoa > Arthropoda > Insecta > Hymenoptera > Megachilidae > Megachile > Megachile rotundata. The sequence goes on along the minus strand of NC_134984.1, from coordinate 22,044,406 downwards.
CTCGTTGATCACCGCATTCTTATCGTAATTATTAAATAATTATTTGTGAATTATTGCCTCACTTTTCTCCCTGTTTTAATTACGTGACGATAACTTCTCGCAATTGGATCACGCACTTTACCAAATTTTCCATTTAAATTTAGAAAAAGAATTGCAGCACTTCACTGTGAAAATTAAGAATCTTACGATTTGATCAAACGACAGGCGTTAAATGTACGCGGAAATTAAGAGAGTAACCGCGAACGGTGTCGTAAGATTACAAAGTGCATTCGCATCTGCACGAATGATCGCCAGGCGAAAGTTTTGAAGCGTACTCGACGGTGTGCGGTCAACAACTAATGAAGTTCGAGCCGATAGCAGCAACAACTCGCACGAAGCGTGTAACATTGACTGTTGAAGCTCTCGTGTGACATACAAAGATCTTTTCAGCCTACTCCAAACCTACATACAATTATTCGTGTACAAATACTTGTGGAACAAATATTTACTCGTTTACAAAAACAGGAAAATACGGAGACACAAACATTTGTTCAGAACTCTGTTTACAATGTTTCGTGTTGTAATTAAATGATGCCATCAACAAGACATACATTTGGTACAACTTCTGCTTACGTTTAATTAGAGACAATCTACTTTGTCATGTTTTACATTATAATTACATAATTATTATTGCAATCATTAAATCAGTGTACTGTATTTAAAAATTTAATTATGACCAAACCGTGAATGTACTAATATATATTTTTATTCTGTCCTTTTCATTTAAAGCTTTCAAAATTTTACCTTAATTTACATATTTCACGCGTTGGATGCATGTTACATTGTTTCTACGACAATCGATGCATCATAGATCTGCGGACGCGTACAGAATCGTTTGACATTTAAGAAAATGGTAACTGCATTCTATACAAAGAAGTTCCAAGATAATAGAGTAACAGGATCTCGAGTTATTTGCTTGAACAAATGCCATGACGAGCTGCATACCATGCGCATAGTACTCGGTACACGATTTTCTATAACAGAATAGACTTTATTTTTATATATTCATTCGTGCGTGTACAATAATAATTTAACGTTACAAACTGAACGAATTTTAACGAAATTTAATTATTTATTTCTTGATGGAAAAATTGGGGAAAGAAAGTTCCGTTATCTCCTTTTCGTTCCGAAATTCTGCTTTGTCTATCGCTGACTGAGGACTTCCAGTATATTGAAGCCAATGTTTCCTGCAATAAGAGTACATTGAATAAATGTTTATATTTGCACTGTTTATGTTCGCAAACTTACATTTGTTCCACTTTAGCTTTCTCTCCTTCGATGCGTCCCACGACGGTACCGTTATTTGTGTTCATGCACCAACCTTTTAAACCCAATTCTTCTCCACGTTTCTGAGTGTACTATACTAGTAATGAGACATTAAAGTCGGCCGTACGTCAAGCAGAACTCAAATGCGGCGCGAATGCGTGCGCACGTGTGTGCGCATGCGCGTGAAATTTAAATCACGATCATTTTATATTATAAGTTTCTAAATATTTCAATCATACATGACTCTCGAATTAGGTCGTAAATCATTAAGAACATCATACTTATAAAAATTTGGAAGTTTGTATTGCTATCATATGCATTATAGCTTAATCTCGTTCATATTTTTCCGAAGTCGATCCTGCACGCAGATTTCCAGCGCATGCGCGCTGCATTTGTGTTCTACGCAATGCTCCATGGGCGATCGGCTTGAGTATGTATCTTATTTATAAAGGTCCTGTAAACTAAGCTAACAATCTTCGTTTCAACGAATATAATAGTCAAATATAAGAAGGCATGTTCTAATTATATAAACTGTAGTCATCTAAATACATAACTCTATGAATTTGAAATGTTGTATATATCGGTAAATGCGCAGTAAAATTTTCGTCCAGTAGGTGTCGCTTTGGTAGCAAATATAAACTGTATACAAATATTTAATTTATATCTTTTTCTAAATTATTGATAATTTACTTTAACCATATACTTAACAATACGAAATATATAACACCCTAATAAATAAACATAAGTTAAAACTTCTGAATTACAAAAATTGACAAGGTTAGGTTAGGATGAATGATACCAAATATGCGTTGAATGTCATATATTATAATATCCATCAGTGAAATGCTGAACTTACCTTCCTAAAGAAGACACCTTTAAAAAAGAGGATTCGAAATCAGTATCCTTTTATTCCTGTCAACGCAAAATGGTTACTTACCTTGTACTCTTCCGTACACTTCGAAGTCAACTCCGATCATTTTGGAAATTGTCAGATCTTGGGATGTTCCCTCGAACAAGAATGAAAACACGAGCAAAAAACAGGAAATAAATTTAATATATTTGCTGGTTAATGTTAAATTATTCGGACGAAAAGTAGACATGCATTCGCCGCTTCGTCAAAGAGCAATTGACTAGATGTCGTTAGTGGAGACTCCGTCAGCTGTTTCAGCTGGTTAACACCGGTATCCTTGGAAACTATTCTTGATTCTCTTTAAAGCGAATTAAACTTCATTTAAACAGTGGGGTCGATACAGGGTTTGATACATCTTTCAATTAATCCCAATGAAAAGTACAATATCGTAAACGCAAATTATTCCTTTCGTATCACCTATCTAAATCTAATACATTGACCCTCGTTTAATGATAGTATAATATATGAATGTTTAATATACTTTAAAAGTAAAATCATTTCCTATGTTCGTTGAAACTAATTGATTTCGAGCAATGATTAATTGACTGTTAAATACAAATGAAACACACATAATGATTTGGTTTAATTTGAAAACCAAATTTTAATTGCACGTCTATGCTATATAATTACAGTTGTGAGATGTATACAAAACTATGTCAATAAAAAGGTATTAAATACATTCTGTTGATGTAATGTAAGCTTGCTTTGAATCATAGCAAATGAGGAGAGAATTTCCAAAGTTTTAAAAGGACAAATTTCAAAATTTTGAAATGTTCAAACTTCTAAAGTTCTTTATTTTCAAATGCCTAAGTTTCCAAATTCTCAATTCTTAGAGTTCTGAAAGTTTTAATTCCCAAATTTCTGAATTTGAAAGTTCGCAAGCGCGACAATACGAACTAAAAGGTAACGCGAGTAGTGGGGTCTCGTTCCCCTACATCGCCATTTTCCCTCCGGAAGCCTACCGTGCTTGCCCCTGTACAGATGCGTATAAGTCGTCCCCACCGAGGAGACCACGGTCAGTCTCGAGCTGCACTTAATACGTGGTGGATGTTTGCTCGTTGTTTATCTTTGGTGCGCGCGCCGACCTTGCGAAACGTAACGAGAATCTTCGAAAAAGCCGGCAATCAATCGATCGTGTTATCGCTATCATGTATCGTATACGTCATTGTACGTGTGCTCGTGCTGTTTACCTTTAAAACCGTTCGATCACGGCATCGCTTCGATTCTACATTATGGTAGACGATCACGTCGACTCGAATGTACGCCGTTTCAACGAAAACATTCGCGACGTTTAATCAACTCGACCGTTTCGATATAGTTCGAGATCGTCGATCGTTGTTGCGTCGACCCGAAATAGATATCGAACGTGCGCGAGAATCCGTGCGCCTCTGTACGGTCACGCGAAAATACGACTTGTGTGTCAGTCGATGAGGTTAGGGTGGCGTATTTACGCAACGAAAATTCGTATCTTCGGTGATACGGGTACGCGATGCGGCTCTGACAGTTCGTCTTCTATCAGCTGGTACATCGTTGATAGCGAATCGTTCGACGAAACATTGTGCGCGTTGTTTCCGAGCGACGCCGGATTCATCGTCGGCGACTTTGACAGCGCACCGTCGAGGAAAGTGAGGTTAACTGGGGAGGAGGTGTGTCGAAATTGTGCGTGTGCGTGTTGTGCACGGTGGAATAACACGGCTACAATACGATGACGGCGATGTTAGTATCCGTAGCTGAGCTGTCGAACATTTTCTTCGTGCTCGTCGTGTCGATATGCTTCTGCGGAGTCTTCTTGTTTATCATCAGGTAGTTATAAACACCTTATCGAAAAGTTTTTCCTTCGATCGCGCGTGTATTTTGATCGAGATGCACAACTCTCGTTCTTATCAAAAATTACTTCGATTCGTTCTCTTTTTTCTTTCGACATTAAGGTGAAACTTAACGGTTCGGATGCATAAAAAGACCGGATAATAAATGTCACTCGAAGACGTTGAAACAAGTAAGATAATGAATGTATACATATGCATTTTTGTCGCTTCGATTGTAAATATTTAAGCGAGATCAATTTGTGTTTGCTTTTACGTGGAGCAGTCACTTTCGGATTTTAGCAAACATCTTTCGAAAGTAGTCCACGACCGAAGTTAACGAGCATGACTTGTTGCTCATTATTTTTTCTTCATTCGAAATACGTACATTATTGGAAGGTTGTAAAACGTGCTGTAACTAATGGAGAACCGATTATGCCTAATGAGTCACGCAAGTATAAAACCGGCGAATGTCTGATATTGGCTGGTACTTGAGAAATCATTGTTACTATTGGTCCTTGAAAAATATTCTCAAACAAGACTTATGTAGAGATAGATATAGAGACTTATATATACAGGTATTTAACAGTGTGTTTTATAAAACTGAAAAATTAAGACATTAAGATATGTTAGATTATACTAAAATTAAGAAATTGAATAATTAAGAGTAGGAAAGTTAAAAAATGTCTCGATAATAGTTTTCTAGATATGAAAGAGAAAAAACGACACTATAAACGTGATTCCAAGGTAACGAACGAAATATGACTTGACTCTACTTGATGACCTTGCGAATGATTCGTTGCCGTGAATGTCGAGGAACAACTTTTTCGATACTCCGTTAAAACTGAAATATCCTTTTTTTAATACATATATCGATTTTGGTTTGTTTATGTTTTGGGATGTGCGTAGTAAGCGTCCACTATTCTCATTCAGAGATATTTTTAGCAACCTTCGCTAATAACAAAGTTATTGCGGATTTAAACTTTCTGCGCACGAAAAAGTGATGGGTTCGATAGAGGTTATATTTGTGGAGTCGAATGAGTAATTCGTTTATCGTTCGGTTTTTATTGTTATTTTTATTTTTGTGCGTTCAGTGTTGGGTCTGTTTAAATTTTTGTGGGAAAATTTGTGAGATAGTGATTTTTATATATTGTGGATTTAATGGTTATTAAATATATAATGTTTTATAGGTGATTTAATAATCCGGTTATTCGTACAAAGGTTTTTTAGTACCATACCCCTGACACACATTCACTTGCTTGTTAAATTGAAAGTTTATTGCCCATATTTAAAACGTCTCATGAAAGAATAATGAATCCCATTTTGCCTTGGAACAGATCCAAAAATAGAGGCGACGTTAACCTTGAAATTTCAGTAATTATCCTGAGGTGAAACGATTCCATATTCCATTAATCGATTTGTCGACTTTCTTGTATTTCGTCAACGCAAGCAGATGTTAGCAGATCTAACAAATTGCAAAATCAACGGAATTATGCAATCGTAAAATCGGGATAAACGATACGTTAAGTTATTTCTCTGTGCTTTGCTAATCTTTGCATAAATATCGTTGTTGACTCGTTTCTTTTTAATGCCATTATTGCCAGCACATTTGTCGTCGGTGTTTGCTGTTCAATCACTACGGTAAATTCGTAATCCCGTTAAGTGAACGCACGGAAACTGTTTCTTTAGAAAAAGTACGGCGAGGAACGAACACTCACCATTTTTCTTTTACGTATCTATAATTTATGATTAAATTAGTTTACTTTGGTCTCTATATGGGAATTCATTGAATTTTAACTTGAATTTTAAGTTGATATCTAAGGCTGTGCGGGCAAGGCGTTAGGGTGGACATTTATCTGACGTTCGAATAAGGGGATCGAATACTATATGGTACTAGGCGTGTATCAAGATTAATAAATACTTGTAAATTTTATGCAGTTGCATTAGGAAATGGTACTCTAGGGATAGGGTTTAACATTAAAATTACTAAACTAAGCGTTCAAGTTTGTTATAAGTTACACAATTTGTTGAAAATTGCAGTTTTCATCAATATGAAGAATTAGTGTACTAATTCACGTGGTGTGGTGTATTTCTTAAGTTCAGCTTTTATTTCAAATTAAGTGTCGTCTTATACCTAAGACGATGGGTTTAGTGTTAAGTGGTCGAGATCGATGAGTACTCAACCTAAACCTGTTGCAATGGAAAACATTGATGGTTACATTGACTGTAAGCATTGATGGCTACATTGACTGTAAGCATTGATGGTTACATTAACTGTAAGCATTGATAGTTACATTGACTGTAAGCATTGATGGTTACATTAACTGCACGCATTGATAGTTACATTGACTGTAAGCATTGATGGTTACATTGACTGTAAGCATTGATAGTTATATTGACTGTAAGCATTGATGGTTGCATTAACTGTTAACATTGATGGTTACGTTAATTAATAACCATTGATGGTTACATTAATTGCAAGCATTGATGGTTACATTGACTGTAAGCATTGATGGTTGCATTGACTGTAAGCATTGATAGTTACATTGACTGTAAGCATTGATGGTTGCATTAACTGTTAACATTGATGGTTACGTTAATTAATAAGCATTGATGGTTACATTAATTGCAAGTATTGATAGTTACATTGACTGTAAGCATTGATGGTTACATTGACTGTAAGCATTGATAGTTATATTGACTGTAAGCATTGATGGTTGCATTAACTGTTAACATTGATGGTTACGTTAATTAATAACCATTGATGGTTACATTAATTGCAAGCATTGATGGTTACATTGACTGTAAGCATTGATGGTTGCATTGACTGTAAGCATTGATAGTTACATTGACTGTAAGCATTGATGGTTGCATTAACTGTTAACATTGATGGTTACGTTAATTAATAAGCATTGATGGTTACATTAATTGCAAGTATTGATAGTTACATTGACTGTAAGCATTGATGGTTACATTGACTGTAAGCATTGATAGTTACATTGACTGTAAGCATTGATGGTTGCATTAACTGTTAACATTGATGGTTACGTTAATTAATAACCATTGATGGTTACATTAATTGCAAGCATTGATGGTTACATTGACTGTAAGCATTGATGGTTGCATTGACTGTAAGCATTGATAGTTACATTGACTGTAAGCATTGATGGTTGCATTAACTGTTAACATTGATGGTTACGTTAATTAATAAGCATTGATGGTTACATTAATTGCAAGTATTGATAGTTACATTGACTGTAAGCATTGATGGTTACATTGACTGTAAGCATTGATAGTTACATTGACTGTAAGCATTGATGGTTGCATTAACTGTTAACATTGATGGTTACATTAATTAATAAGCATTGATGGTTACATTAATTGCAAGCATTGATGGTTACATTGACTGTAAGCATTGATGGTTGCATTAACTGTAAGTATTGATAGTTACATTGACTGTAAGCATTGATGGTTGCATTAACTGTTAACATTGATGGTTACATTAATTAATAAGCATTGATGGTTACATTAATTGCAAGCATTGATGGTTACATTGACTGTAAGCATTGATGGTTGCATTAACTGTAAGCATTGATAGTTACATTGACTGTAAGCATTGATAGTTACATTAACTGTAAGCATTGATGGTTACATTAATTATAAGCATTGATAGTTACATTAACTGTAAGCATTGATGGTTACATTAACCTGAAGTATTGAAGGTTACATTAACTGTAAGCATTGATAGTTACATTAATTATAAGCATTGATGATTACATTAATTATAAGCATTGAAGCTTGCATTAATTGTAATCATTGATGGTTACATTAATTATAAACATTGAATCTTACATTAAGAACTTACTCTTGAACAAAGTCTTTGAATAAATCCTCACAAATTAAATCAACTAATGATACAATATAAATAACTAAAAAATTGCCCAATAAATCCAAATTGTCTCTCCATAACGCAAATAGAAATTCGAATGACTCAGACTGTAAAAATCTATCTCGTTAAATCACAGCCTTCGGCATAGAATGTCAGATTGCGATCAGGGAAAGAACAATACACGAATTTCGCTGGTGCTCCATTGTTCGTCAGCTAACGGACAGCTAATCATTTTGTATCTCGAATATTAATGAAACTTTTACGCAGTCGTGTTTTTGAAGCTTCGAAATTTGATGTAGATACATTTCGTGCTACTTTTCGGTTATCAAATACAGACTCTTTATTTCGACATCGTTTGATATGCAACCCGAGTCCTGAGCAAGGTGATTGTTAATTAGGTTTCGGTCATTAACCTCTGACATCTATCGAAAGATAGAGACTATTCATTCATCATTTCTAAGAATGATTCTCTTTTATGAATGATTCAAATGAAGTTGATGAAATTGAGATCTGTTAAATCTTTGAGAGACTTTGTTAAGTTATTAACTACTTCATTTTTGTTTGGATTTTATCGTATGGTTCGTAGATTTTATAAAAATTAATTTTACAAAAAATTATGTGGCAAATAGTTTAACAATGAACCTATGTATAATGTGTACTTAATTTGAGATGAAAAATGAAGTCACAAAGTAAATAAACAAAAGACAGAACATAAATTAGTACACTCATTAATTATTTAGCTTGATGAAGATCAATGTAGATATCAGGAGAATCACTTCTAACGTTAAAAATCTAAAAATCATTTGATACAAAGCTAACTCAAAGCTGACAGAATGAACATAGATCCCCGAATTCCTAAAATCGCTAGATCCCCAAATCCTCACGTCCCCGAAACACCACGTCTCCGAATCCCTAGATCCCCAAATCCCCACGTCCCCGAATCGCCACGTCCCCGAATCTCCACGCTCCCGAATTTCCACGTCCCCAAATCCCTAGATCTCCGAATTCCCACGTCCCCGAATCCCCGCGTCCCTGCGTCCTTACGTCCCTAAATCTCCACGCCCCCGAATTCCCACGTCCCCGAATCCCCGCGTCCCTGAGTCCTCACGTCCCCAAATCCCTAGATCCCCAAATCTCCACGTTCCCGAATCCCCACGTCCCCGAGTCCCCACGTCCCCGAATCCCCACGTCACCGAATCCCCACGTCCCCGAATCCCCACGTCCCCGAATCCCCATGTCCCCGAGTCCCCACGTTCCCGAATTCCTAGATCCCCAAATCCCCACGTCCCCGAATCCCCACGTCCCCAAGTCCCCACGTCCCCGAATCCCCATGTCCCCGAGTCCCCACGTTCCCGAATTCCTAGATCCCCAAATCCCCACGTCCCCGAATTCCTACGTCCCCGAATCCCCACGTCCCCGAATTCCTAGATCCCCAAATCCCCACGTTCCCGAATTCCTAGATCCCCAAATCCCCACGTCCCCGAATTCCTACGTCCCCGAGTTCCCACGTCCCCGAATCCCCATGTCCCCGAGTCTCCACGTCCCCGAATCCCCACATCCCCAAATCCCCACGTCCCCGAATCCTCGCGTCCCCGAATTGTTCACTGCGTCCATGGAAAAGTTCCGACCATCGTACGAGCACTTTTATTCTCGTTCCGCGAAGCGCTCGTCTTATCCATTTCGTGAAAACTAGCAGCTGACCCAATAGAACACGGTGATTTCTGTGTCAATAAACTGTTAACACACTTAGGGGGAAACGTGCGATTCGCTTGTTTGAAAAGAGAAAGCCGTGGACCGAAATTGAAACGTCTGGACGAGTCTAGAAGTTCTTGGTCGTTCGGGAGTCAAAATGTTTGATCAGGTCTTACATATTATAAACAGCAGAAAACGCTTCTGTTCTTGAACATCTTTAAGCGATATTATTCTTCTCCTTTCTCTGATCGTACGAGTACTCGTTACGTAATCGTCGCTTAGAGCTAACTAACGAGGCTTTTGATCGTAACCTCGCGGGAAGAAAAGACCGTGCATAAATTCTGAACCCGTTAGGTTCTGTGCCGATTAAAAACGATATACTGTTATTTCCTGGGACTAATTGTCCCGAATTGCTTTCGAGAGGTTATGTATAGTTATGTACGTAGTAGGCTGTTTTCTGAGATGAAGGATGGAGGATCTTGCGTTTGGGAGACGTTTATACTGTGCAGTAACTGGTGCTAGGAGTTTTGTCAGTAGGCAGTCATTTTGCGTTTCTCACTTTAGCTGTGTTAGGACGGAAGATGTGGCATGTTATTGGATGGAAGAGGCTGGTAAGAAAAGACATTTTCTTCCCATAAATCTGAAATCATTACATTCCCAAAATGGTAGATCATAAGTAGCTAAATCTTGAAATAATAACATCGTAAGTCTATACATCCTTAAATCCGTACATACACAAGTTCATACATATTCAAGATCTTGTATCTCTAAACTTCTAGACCCACAAATAGTTAAATTCTCAAGTCTTTATATCTCCATACTTGTAGGCCCACAGATAGCTGAATTTCCAAATTCCTACATCCTAAATCTATATATTCCCAGGTACATACATTCCCAAACTCTTACATCCACAAGCTCCTACATCCCCAAACTCCCACATCTCCAAATACCTACATCCCCAAATCCCTACGTCTCCAAATTCCCACATCTCCAAATACCTACGTCCCCAAATTCCCACGTTCCCAAATTCCTACGCTCCCGAATCCCCACGTCTCCGAATCCCCACTTCCCCGAGTTTCCACATCCCCGAGTTTCCACGCCCCCGAATCCCCACGACCCTGAATCCCCACGTCCCCGAATCCCTAGATTCCCAAATCCCCACGTCCCCGAATCCCCACATCCCCGAATCCCCACGTCCCCGAATCCCCACGTCCCCGAGTCTCCACGCTCCCGAATCCCCACGTCCCCAAATCCCTAGATCTCCAAATCCCCACGTCCCCGAATTCCCACGTCCCCGAATTCCCACGTCCCCGAATTCCCACGTCCCCGAATCCCCACGTCCCCGAATTCCCACGTCCCCGAATTCCCACGTCCCCGAATCCCCACGTCCCCAAATCCCCACGTCCCCAAATCCCTAGATCTCCAAATCCCCACGCCCCCGAATCCCCACGTCCCCGAATCCCCACGTCCCCGAATCCCCACGTCCCCGAATCCCCACGTCCCCGAATCCCCACGTCCCCAAATCCCTAGATCTCCAAATCCCCACGCCCCCGAATCCCCACGTCCCCGAGTCTCCACGCTCCCGAATCCCCACGTCCCCAAATCCCCACGTCCCCGAATTCCCACGTCCCCAAATCCCCACGTCCCCAAATCCCCACGTCCCCAAATCCCTACATCTCCAAATCTCTAAACCCCCAAATATCTAAATTTCCAAATTACCAAACCCCTAATTCCCAAAATCCCAAAATCTCCAAATACTCCTACCCCAAAACCTCCAGCATCATTTCCCATAATTTACGTATAAGTCACCTTCACTCCTTCGCAATTCATCAAGCATCAATATCGTCGCTTATTAAAACCATCTTATATTACTCGTAATTTCAATTCCTCCGCAAACACTGAATTCCCAATAGAACACTCTACGTTTAAAATGCTGCTCATTTGTACTTTGATTATCAATTACAATTCCGCAACGTGGATGACTAATGACCCACCGACAATGCGTACGTTAATTAATCTCGAATATGCCTGTATACGTACCGAGAGGCTATTATTAATCGCTATAAATTAGATATTATTCGAGCTGTATCAGTTCCATCGAGGATGTTGAGTGACACTCGTACAAATTAATCGGAATAATTTCTCGATCGCCGATAGATGGTAATCGACCAGACAGTACTTGACACGGTTCGATTAAATGAAAAACTACAATTCTTTTTATGCAGGAACATGATCGTGCTTCGTATTCACGGCGACGAACTGATGTTCGGAGGGAGTGGAAGCGTAATGACACATTCGCCGCGCATACCTCAGATGGAGATGATGAAGGTCCACATTCCCTTCACCTTCAAGCTTCACGAAAGTTTCAAGAGCACTTATACCGGTGAGTCTTGATCAAACACCCTGTTTCTTCTCTGTACTTTAACGGACTTAGAGAATTAACTTCGCTTTCGTTATGACATTAATTAATTCGTTCGTAAAGGCAGGAAATATGGAGGATTAACATAATTTTCATAATATTTTCTTGTGTTTATTAGCTATAGATTCAAGCATTTAGTACGTGCATTTTCGACTGAGTTAAAGGAACTTTGTGATACAAAAGATAGATACATGTGAAGATTTAAATGTCGTTTACGTGGAGGACGTAAAGGCAAGAAATTATGGAGGATTAACTATTATATTTTATCAGATATTTTCATAATATTTTCTCGTATTTATTAATCATTGATTCAAGCATTTAGTACGTGCATTTTCGACTGGGTTAAAGGAACAAATTTGTGATACAAAAGATAGATACATGTGAAGATTTAAACGTCGTTTATGTGGAGGACGTAAAGGCAGGAAATTGTGGAGGATTAACTACTATATCTTATCAGATATTTTCATAATATTTTCTTGTGTTTATTAGCTATAGATTCAAGCATTTAGTACGTGCATTTTCGACTGGGTTAAAGGAACAAATTCGTGATACAAAAGATAGATACATGTGAAGATTTAAATGTCGTTTATGTGGAGGACGTAAGGGCAGGAAATTATGGAGGATTAACTACTATATCTTATCAGATATTTTCACAATATTTTCTCGTATTTATTAATCATTGATTCAAGCAGTTAACACGAGCATTTTCGACTGGGTTAAAGGAACAAATTCGTGATATAAAAGATAGATACATGTGAAGATTTGAATGGAGGACGTAAAGGCTTATAAATTAACCTGCTGTACAATTTATTTGTTAGGTCCACCAGAACTATTCATTACAATATTAAAACAAATAACTGCAGTCTGAATGTTATCTTGTATTCTGCGATTCTTGCAAACTATAATTGGAAAACTTCAAATTGAAACATACTCAAAATTCGAATGAAGTTCACATTTGTCTTATGAGTGCGTTAGACTCGTCAGAGTAAGACAAGTTAAAAATGATATTGAAAAATGAAACATTATAACCTTAGAAGATCGACAGCTAAAAATGAACACACGAAAAGTAATTTTCAATTGTTAACACGTTTGGAAAACGAATAACCCGCGTCTTTGTTCACCAAACAAAAGTTGAGAGAAAACACGAGTTGCAAGGCACATTTACTAATTACAAAAGCGTAGAATTTTTCAAGCGACATTAACTTGTCCAAGAATAGCAAGCACTCTGACTTTCGCAAGCTTGTCGATGGGTTAATTAGCTTAAAAGAGCAGAGGTTCGACTAGGCTCCGAAAGTAGGTTAGCGCGTAAAGAAAGAGGAGAAAAAAAGATGACGTCTCCGTTCTTTCTCGTCGGTTGTTACTTTGTTCGTAATTGGTATGCAGGTGCTAAGACAGCCGAAGTTACGAAACGTTACCTTGACCGCTTGGCCAGGTCATTCCGAGCCATTTAACCGGCGAATAATTGATACCAGACGTATCTATCTCGTAAATTTCCTTGTCTATGATTTTCCCACGTCGTTTCGAATATATCTCTCGCCATTAATTTGCTAATTAGATATTTATCTTCGTGTTTGCTCAAAAAGTCTTTAACATAAAGCTTTTATAAAAAGTCTTTCACAAAAGTCTTTAACATAAAGCTTTAGTAAAAAGTATTTAACAAAAGTCTTTAACATAAAGCTTTAATAAAAAATATTTAACAAAAGTCTTTAACATAAGGCTTTAATAAATGTCTTTAACAAAAATCTTTAACATAAAGTTTTAGTAAAAAATATTTAACAAAAGTCTTTAACATAAAGCTTTAATAAAAAGTTTTTTTTAACAAAAGTCTTTAACATAAGGCTTTAATAAAAAGTCTTTAACATAAAGCTTTAATAAAAAGTTTTTTTTTTAACAAAAGTCTTTAACATAAGGCTTTGATAAAAAGTCTTTAACATAAAGCTTTAATAAAAAGTCTTTAACAAAAGTCTTTAACATAAAGCTTTAACAACAAGTTTTTTTTAACAAAAGTCTTTAACAAATGTCTTTAGCATAAAGCTTTAATGAAAAGTCTTTAACAAAAGTCTTTAGCATGAGGCTTTAATAAAAAGTTTTTAGCATAAGGCTTTGATAAAAAGTTTTTAGCATAAGGCTTTGATAAAAAGTTTTTAGCATAAGGCTTTGATAAAAAGTCTTTAGCAAAAGGTTTTAATAAAAAGTCTTTAACATAAGGCTTTCCCGAAGGTTTTTTTGAGGAACGTATCCACACTTCGCAATTTTGGGAAGAGTATAAGCTTGCCTGGAGAAGATTAAGTGTCCTTCAAACCTAGTCAAACACTTTGAGAGGCTCCTTAATTTATACGAGATTTATAATTGGTCAGTCGTTAGAAATTACGTGTTTGTAGCTTTTATGCATGGAACTATTATACGTTACGATTTCGTAACTTCGTAGGATAGGTAAAGCGTGTGAACGATAGCGTGTGGTTTTACCTTGACCTACGAATCGATATGTTATGTTTCAGCAAACGTAAATTAGGAAATGGAAGACGGGTAATTGAGAATCGGGAAATTGGGAATTTGTAGGGAAATGAAACTGCAATTTCAACGTTATCTAAATTATGAGTAACAAAATTTGAAAATTAGAAAATTACTAATTAGAGAAATTAGAAATACGGTACTTATATATGAAAGCATGAACGTGCGGATATATTGCGAAATTAATAAATTGAAAGCAAATAGAGATGAACAAATAGGAAATTAGGAATTAGTCGGGAAACGAAACTGGAATTTCAACAGCGCCTAAAATGTGAATATCAAAATCTGGAAATTAGAAAATTGCTAATTGGAGAAATTAGAGATACAGTACTGATATATGAAAGGACGGAACTGTAGATATATTGCAAAATTAATAAATTGAAAGGAAATAGAGATGAATAAATAAGAAACTGGGAATTAGTCGAGAGATGAACCCAGAATTTTAGCATCACCCAAAATACAAAAATAAAAATCTGGAAATTAGAAAACTGCTAATTGGACAAACTAGAAAAACAGTATTGATATATGAAAGGACGAAACCGCGGATATATTGCAAAATTAATAAATTGAAGGGAAATAAAAATTAATAAATAAGAAATTGAGAATTAGTCCAGAAATGAACCCAGAATTTCAGCATCACCCAAAATATAAAAATCGAAATCTGGAAATTAGAAAATTGCTAATTAGAGAAATTAGAGATACAGTACTGATATATGAAAGGACGAAACTGTAGATATATTGCAAACTTAATAAATTGAAAGGAAATAGAGATGAATAAATAAGAAACTGGGAATTAGTCAACAAATGAACCCAGAATTTTAGCATCACCCAAAATACAAAAATAAAAATCTGGAAATTAGAAAATTGCAAATTAGAGAAATTAGAGACACTGCAATGATATACGAAAGCACGAAACCGCGGATATATTGCAAAATTAATAAATTGAAAGGAAATAAAAATTAATAAATAAGAAACTGGAAATTAATCCAGAAATGAACCCAGAATTTCCACACCACCCAAAATACAAAAATGAAAATCAGAAAATTGCAAATTGAAGAAATTAGAAACACAGTAATATACGAAAGTAAGTATCAATTGCGAAATTAGTAAATTGAAAGCAAATAGCAATCGTTGATCCCTCAGAATGATCAATAAGATGTGCGACACGGCGTGCATAGTAAACAGGAATCTTTTCCCGGATGCTTTGAATGAACCGTAGTTGCGGAATAGTATCGGTTTAGCATCGGTGTCGTCGCTAGATTAATGAACGGGTTTTCAAGAACCTTCTTCTTCCATTTGTTCGCGTAAACAGCGAACGATGTTTTTCCTTGGTTAATTCCGAGAATCGACGCCGCGTTGATTTCTTTGGTAGAACGACATAAAAATATTTAGCTGACACGGATAAAACGCGTTCTTCGGCGGCAAGGGCAGCGCGTGTTTTCGAATTCTAGCCTCGTGAGCAAAGCTGACCATGTAAAAGCTGTCGAGGGTCGATACCGGAGAAGGTTCAGTTCATCGAGGACAACGCTTACTGGAATATACGAGTGTTACGTAACTCGCGTCACAATAGACGGAACAATTTCCCGTCCTGCAAATTCGGTTAAATCGTTTCTCGAACGCCGGTGATTGACGCAGTGAAATAAATAATAAAATTGTAATTATGGAGGATGTGGTTAATACACCTCTCTCTTAATTTACGAAAGATATATTTTCTTTGAAAAATCGTGTGGAGGGAAAATATTTATGACTTCGTTTTTGTATAATATTTAATACTAAACCTACCGGCATATAATGTGCACTTAACTTGAAATTAAAAATGAAGTTAAAAAATAAATAATCAAATGAAACATAAATTAGCGCACACATTTATTCTTTATTTTAATGAAAATCAATGTTGATTTGAAGGAATGTATTTTAACAAAATGTGTACTCTATAATAAGGAACTTGTGGAGCGGTCATTTGACCGGTTTGGTAGTTTTTTTCTTACTGAATATATAAAGTGTCTCATAACTGTAAATCCTTGAAATAGAAGGTAGCTGACGTAATTCTGAATAAAACTTCCCTTTACAAGAAAAAGATTCGAAGCTCCGTTTTTGAATTATTAAGGAAAAACACGGACCAATCAGAGCGCGAGGATTACGCGCGCTCAGCCGCTGGATTCAAAACTGTCGCCTGCGGGCGCGCGTAATCCTCGCGTTCTGATTGATCCATGCTTTTCCTTAATAATTCCTTAACATTTTTCTTACATTTTAACTACATTGTATTTTACATATCACATCTGCATAAGTTTTCTACCAACTGCATTAAACACGTTCAATTATTTTAAATCAAGTTTCATTTTAATGAAAAGTTTTTACTTTTAGTCAAAGTTTTTTAAGTCCGTTTACAATTCGTGTAAAAGCGAAATCGTGTAAAGTGACGTGTAAATGTTTCACTATCCGTAAACTGTTTTGGAATGCAATCGAAAGATCTCTCTAATTATCAACTTGAGAACTTTCAAGGAATACTCCATAGTTTTTACAAATAGAAATTGTTCCGAGTAACTGTTATGCTCTAGTTATCGACGATTATGAAACTAATTGAATTTAATTGAGCTGTGCGAGGTGTAATTCCTTTTGTGGAAGATTTTACGGTGAGAACAGAAGACAGTATTTGTATAACCTATATTTTACAGTGGATATTAATTTTAATATCTAACAAATTTAAACGCTAATTTGAAATTGATCGAGAACTTGAAGGTTGAGAATTTGAAGTGGTCGAGACACCTCCTTCTACCCTTTTAAATACATTTTTCAAATTTCCACATCAGAATGATCGATCGAATAAAAAATTCACAGTAACGACATTGTAGTCCAGGATGGATTACTATATTAATTTTCTAGAAATAATAAAATTTTAACACTAAACGTTACATACATGGGGGTAATTGTTCCGTGACATCCATACACAAAAACAGCAGCAGCAAATGGAAAATATTAGTAGAATGAATTGATAGATGATAAAGTACCTCTGTCATGCTTTATGTACACAGTAACTCTTCAATATAGAAGACTATGCTTGCAAATTACTCACCGTGTTTTGTTCCTATTTGTTAAATCAAATACCACTCACATCGTTATAATATCGTTGATAAACAACGTGAGTTGTCACTTGCGATGTGACTCACTCGTGGACACGCGATACAGAACACGTTGAAGAATGTCGTCACTCGGGTGATATGATCGCAGAAATCATTGGAAATTTCTGGGAAATGACGGTGAAACATTAAGTGAGGTATGAGGAGTTCTGCGATTGGTAGGGTGGGGAATTGAGAAATTTGGGGAATTAGGAGATGGAAAAGGAGGAGAGGAAATTAGTGGGTTAGGAGATAGAGGGATTGGGGAATTAGAAAGTTGGGAAATTAGGAGGGTGGGAAATTAGAAGAGTGGGAAATTAGGAGGGTGGGAAATTAGGAGGTTGGGAAATTAGGAGGGTGGGAAATTAAGAGGGTGGGAAATTAGAAGAGTGGGAAATTAGAAGGTTGGGAAATTAGAAGAGTGGGAAATTAGAAGGTTGGGAAATTAGAAGAGTGGGAAATTAGAAGGGTGGGAAATTAGAAGAGTGGGAAATTAGGAGGGTGGGAAATTAGAAGAGTGGGAAATTAGAAGAGTGGGAAATTGGAAGGGTGGGAAATTAGAAGAGTGGGAAATTAGAAGCTTGGGAAATTAGAAGCTTGGGAAATTAGAAGAGTGGGAAATTAGAAGCTTGGGAAATTAGAAGCTTGGGAAATTAGAAGAGTGGGAAATTAGAAGCTTGGGAAATTAGAAGAGTGAGAAATTAGAAGCTTGGGAAATTAGAAGCTTGGGAAATTAGAAGAGTGGGAAATTAGAAGCTTGGGAAATTAGAAGCTTGGGAAATTAGAAGCTTGGGAAATTAGAAGATTGGGAAATTAGAAGCTTGGAATATTAAAAGCTTGTTAAATTTCAAAGATGGGAACTTAGGAAATTAATCGACTAAGAAATTAAAAAACAGGAAAATTCCAAGATTAAAAACAGAATAAATTGCAAAATTACTAAAAAGATTAATACGTTCACATTCGATCTCGAACATCGAGAGACAAAGAGAAGAATCAAAAGCTCCTTGGCATTTTAACTGTGCAAATATCACGTCGAGTATACAGGGACATACTGCATACCAGTTAAAAGAACTCTCGCAGCAATTGTGCAACGCGTAATCGCGATTGGATCGAGAGAGAGAGAAGAGCTTGTGGTCCAAGTTATGAAAGGTGAGCCAATGATGTAACTCGTTGTAAGTCGATTGCAAGATTCCATCGATGGTAGAAAGAAGTGATCGTTACCAACGATACGAAATCTCTGGCCACATTTTGATTCGCGCCGTTTCACGGTGACCGCGTGAAAAACGACGGAGTTGCTAAACAAACCTACATCTTGTACCTCTCTATTGCGACAAAATTACGGTGTTACATCAACCATTTACGTTTATTGCCATTTTCCTAAACGATTAGATCTATTCTACCTTCTTGAAAGGATGGTGGAACTTACTTGAAATTTAAATTTAGTACACTAATTTATCTAGCATCTAACAGTAATAAGATTTTCATAAGAATTATTTGAATAATCTTCATAAATTTATTTAATTTTGTAAGATCCTTTGTTCCAACGTCAATCGGATTATTCATATTTCACTTGAACTGCACAAAATTTTCTGATTAGTCAGAAACCAGTTCTCCATCCGCACGATTGGTTTTGCATTATTGTTTTTTCAACAGCGTGTGTCATCCGTTTTCATGTGAACGAGATAAAAATATAGAGTCAGGTCCTCAAGTTCCTACACTGGTAAGTCTTCAGATTTCCACGTCTCAAGACACCCGAATACCTTCTCTGCTAAATTACCTAGGTTTCTATATCTCCAGATCCCTAAATACCGTGGTCACTAAATTCTTAGATTGTCGTATTCTCTGCTGACCAAACTCCTAAACTGTCAAATTCGTAGATATCAACATTTCTAGACCCTCGGATTTCTATGTCTCCAAATCAGTGCATCCCCAAATCTCTGCAAGCCCAATTTCCTACACTCCCAAATTCCAAGGTCCCTGAATCCCCACGTTCCCGAATTCCTAGATTCCCAAATCCCCACATCCCCGAATTCCCACGCCACCGAGTCCCTACGTCCCCAAATTCCAAGGTCCCCGAATCTCCACGTCCCCAAATTCCAAGGTTCCCGAATCCCCACATCCCCGAATCCCTACGTCCCCGAGTCCCTACGTCCCCAAATTCCAAGGTCCCCGAATCTCCACGTCCCCAAATTCCAAGGTTCCCGAATCCCCACATCCCCGAATCCCCACGTCCCCGAATCTCCACGTCCCCGAATCCCCACGTCCCCGAATCCCTAGATCCCCAAATTCCCACGTCCCCGAATCCCCATGTCCCCAAATTCCAAGGTCTCCGAATCCCCACGTCCCCGAATCCCCACGTCCCCGAATCCCCACGTCCCCGAATCCCCACGTCCCCGAATCCCCACGTCCCCGAATCCCTAGATCCCCAAATTCCCACGTCCCCAAATTCCAAGGTCCCCGAATCCCCACGTCCCCGAATCCCCACGTCCCCGAATCCCCACGTCCCCGAATCCCCACGTCCCCGAATCCCCACGTCCCCGAATCCCCACGTCCCCGAATCCCCACGTCCCCGAATCCCTAGATCCCCAAATTCCCACGTCCCCGAATCCCCACGTCCCCAAATTCCAAGGTCTCCGAATCCCCACGTCCCCGAATCCCCACGTCCCCGAATCCCTAGATCCCCAAATTCCCACGTCCCCAAATTCCAAGGTCCCCGAATCCCCACGTCCCCGAATCCCTAGATCCCCAAATTCCCACGTCCCTAAATTCCTCCGAATGTTCCTATAAGCCCTATAATATCCCCAGAAATGAACGAGCACTCTTCCCCTCCGATGAATGAATATTTTTCACGAGAAGTCACATTCTCCGTCAACAATCGCGCTTTCACGGTACGAGAATGCGTCAAAATGAACATTACATTCATTCGTCACGTAGCCGATTATAAACAAAAGCCGTGGTACCACGTCACGGAAATCCTTTTTTCCGCGCATGGCGTCGCGTGTAACGCAACATCCTGTCGAATTGTCGTTCGTTACGTAAAAACACGCTTGTGACATCGGGGAAAGAGAAAATGCAACGCGCGTTCTCGAGTGCATTGTATTAGATGTAATAAAAGTTGCACATTTACCGTCCACGGTCTTACACGATCATTTTCGACTCGAATAAATTCCATTAACGCTCAACGGACGGGCCGCATAATTTACGTTTTTTCCATTGTGACTAACGCGACCAACGGTGATTTACCGTTTTGAATTTTTATTAAGCCGCGTTAGTTTCTCATTTTTATGCACGCTGGCTTCCTTTCTTCTTACCATTAGTTGTAGCCTGTCTCTTCAATCTGCTGCGCAGTTTTGCTCTTTCAGTTTTGTTCTTTTTCTTTTAGTCTAGCAACCGTGAAAGAGTTTATGTCTTGTTACTTCGCGAGGGAGGATGTTTTACAAAATGTTACGCTTCTAAGAAATATTAGACGTGTACATGAATTACTTGTATGCAACATGTGTACAGTGTTGACTTCAGAAGGCTGCAACACTTTGGAGCTACGCTTACATTTAACTCTTTAAAATCACCTCGTGAGATGTCTCGCATTGTATAGCCACGCGTTACATAACTTCGCGTTATATAGCCGCGCGTTACATTGCCTCGAGTTACATAGCCAGGTGTTACATAACCTCGCGTTATATAGCCACTGGTTACATTGCCTCGCATTATATGTATAGGCATGTGTTTTACATAACCTCGCGTTTTATAACCACGCAGTATATCACCACACGTTATATAGCGAAGTTCAAACGTTAATAATTATTTCTTGTATCGTTCCAGCTTCTATCCGAGCCAGTCGATATCGATTAACCGTAGTCGTTAGCCGAGAAAGAATAGCTTCGATGATGAATTATACGAGCGCATCATTTCTTAAATGGTAATCTTTTCTGATAGCCAATTCCGAGATACGAGAACCCACTTTTCTCGAATAAAAACACCGTTAGCTCACCTGTTACCGTAATACAACCTGTACCGTTTTACGATTCCAGGTTAATCCCGTGTTCTTTCTCCGAGAGTATTTCATTTTAGCCGCAATAAAACCTGGAAACTCGCTTCCGAAGTTGCTACCGTTATTCTCTCAATTAGCTAACGATCACCTAGGTGATCAATGATCCATAGATCGTAATCATAGGTCGCGAAATAATAACAGTTTTAAGATCATTTGACAGGAAATCCTTCCAATCTTATCAGAATTTTATTGTAATAGATTATTTTTTATCCACTTCGGCAATTCGTGTTTTTTTTTCACTGTGGCTACGATCGAAAAAAAGTGTTCAAAATTCAGTAAAAACTAGTCGATAAATATTCGCCAGCGAGACAAATTTCGAGTGTTTCGTAACTCTTGGGAATATATGATACAAATTATGCTACGATCATAAATATGTCAAGACAGCATCTTCGAGGCAATAAAAAATAACGAAGACTCGCAAATCATCGGACGTCCTGTATATTTTAATTCCAATTTCGTGAAGAGGATATTCAGGTCGTAATTCGTTCAATTACGCCCCCTCTATATATAAAACGACAAAGAGAAGGAAGAGGAAGACGAAAAAAAGGCACGAAAAGGGACGGGATCATTATTCATTTCCAGCTGGGCAATAGTCTAGTTTCTTTCCTTAACAACGATGCAGACCAGCTATTACGCGTTATAAGAGGTCAGAATGAAAGTAGGAGGTGTAATTGCAGTCGATGAGTTCATTTCGAGAGCAATTGACCAAGGGATAAGCTGTTTGTGCAGAGGAAAAAGAAGAGAAGAGGAAGATAAATATTAGGGATATGCAAAAGTGTTGCTCTTCTCTACAAACTCTTCTTATATTACAATGCCCATTATGATATCACTGGACATATAAAAGACTTGTTATACAGGAGTTTAAACAATATTTTAGTTATATGCTCGTCAAGACATTTTATAATTTCACAGAAACTTTCAAGGAACTTTCTGTTTGATTTTAATTATTTTTAACATTGGTTGTTTTCTCCGTAGTGGCTATATAATGCAAGGCAATGTGTGGCTGTATAACGCGAAGAGTTATGTAACACCTGGCTATGTAACTTGAGGCAATGTAACGAGTGGTTATATAAAGCGAGACTATGAACACGTGTTTGCATAACGCGAGGCAATGTAACGAGTGGCTATATAACGCGAGACTATGAACACGTGTCTGTATAACGCGAAGTTATGTAACACCTGGCGATGTAACTCGAGGCAATGTAACGAGTGGTTATATAAAGCGAGACTGTGAACGCGTGTCTGCATAACGCGAGGCAATGTAACGAGTGGCTATATAAAGCGAGACTATGAGAACATGTGTCTGCATAACGCGGGGCAATGTAACGAGTGGTTATATAAAGCGAGACTATGAACGCGTGTCTGCATAACGCGAGGCAATGTAACGAGTGGCTATATAAAGCGAGGTTATGTGACACATGGCTATATAACTCGTGATAACGGTAAATTAAAAGGGAATGATGCCACATCTTTATTCGATAGTAGACTAATCAAACATACACAAAATAAGAGCTATCAACGTTTAACAAGTGACGCGCGGCTATATAACGGTGAGTTATTTAACGGTTGGCGATGCACGGCAGTACCGAATTAAAAAAGAAAAGTCCTTCATCTTTATTCGATAGTAGAATATTCAAGCCACATACAATATGAATATCAATTGAATAGAAAATGAGTTACTTTAACGGAGGAAGAATAAAGGAAAGAGAAACTCGGATACAATAGTCTCGAAAGGAACAAGAGAAATTTGCGCAAACAAAGCATTTTTGCAGCTACATGGTTCACAGCTGGTTTGTATCTCTCGCAATGGATAGAATGGTGGTTCCTTCGAGAAACGAAGCGTGCACTTAACAAAGGACTATTTTTACGTTGCACGCATCTCTCTTCTCGCCTCTCTCGTCGTTCGTGCCTGTACATTCACACGAATCGTTATAAATATTTATATCTTTGCAGTCGTTCTAAAAATTGATCGCACCATATTCTTTTATTCTCTTTCCTCTCTTTTCACTGCGAGAGTCTTCGATATTTGCACGTCGAAATGGCAAAACGGGAAGCGATTTGAATCCCGGGCTATTTTATCTTCTCGATACAACCAGATATTCCGACGTCGCAACTTTCGCGAACGAATATTGTTTACTAATTAACGAAATAATAAATTTCAACCGTGCAATGATAAATGTATAAATAAATCTGGTTTTTAACGCGTTGAATACCAAGGAGGTCATCGATGACCGCCGGTAGACTCGTTAACGTCACCTCGTCGTCCACTAAATAACTTAAATTAATCATTATGTTTGCGATATTTATAGGATTTGCGACTTTATAGAATACTGGTCGACCGGGTAAACATTTTAAATGTCAACGAGCAAAACGGGTGGAACAATTACTTCTTCGCAGACGCAAGCAGTGTTCAAACAATACTAAAAAGCTGTAATAACAAAACGGACATGAATCCTTTATGCGTTCCATTATCGAGTTACTATCGCGACTTCGACGAGTTGAAACAACATTTTCACTGCAGCTGCGTTGTAACATAACAAAAATCTACCGAAATTGCGTCGCTTTCCCTCAGTTATCCCTCGTCGACATAATTAATAAACTACGTTAAGTTGTTACACATAACACCTTGTTGGATATCGCTTTAGGTTAATATTTTTATTTCTTTAGATTAGTCAGTATCTTTATCACTCTAGAATATTCTCATGTTCCAAACGTCATCTTTCCGTACACAATTAGTCACACGACCCTTTGCCCCCGAGAGCTGACTCTCAGTCACCATTTTATTTAATACAATAATTTGAAACAAGCACTTTTTAACTGGTTCTTTAATATGACACGTGTGATGTATAAACATAGTGAAACAAAGAATAATGGAAACTATTAGTAGACAAATAATAACCTCAACAAAATGCATTTAACTTTTTAAATGAAATAAATGATACTTTTTAAATGATAAATTTTAAAGTTGCTGTTTGTAAACAGTCAAATTACCTTCGAGTGCAAAGGGTTAAACCCTTACTCACTGACTCTGAATAATACGCCTGACTCCTCGATATCCGACAATCCCTATTGGTTCTTTTCGTCATTCCTACTCCAAGATCGAATCCCAAATCCTTAACTCATGACTGTCTCAGCGAGTGCGTCAGACAGGGCGACTTAATTATTGTTGTAACATTAAGACAGCCAGCGAATGTTCGAATGTTAGGGACAGTTTCTATATGGCGATCATTGCTCGAGGGATAGGAATTGAAATTAAACGCGAAATTGAATCGATGTGAAAATATGAGCCAGATTCGTTGCATTTCAAGAATTACGTGCGTCACGTAAAGGGTTGAAAGAACCTCCGAAGCTCTCCAGAATGTCTTTTAACATAATCGATACACTCGAGTTTAGACAGAAGTTGAATCGCAGCGTGATTCCGGATCCTGAGTGCTTATTATAATTGTTAGAGAAAACGGGGAGGAAAAGAAAATAAAAACCAAGGAAGTAAGGAAACTGAAGATTGTAGCGTACATATATTGAAATAAAGAAAATTAAAGAAGATCTGTCGCTTTCGTCGCTCTCTATTAACGGTCTGATTCGGTCTGAATCTCCTAACTTCCTACCAATTCGCACCTTTGTTTCTCTCTCTCACTCTCTCTCACTCTTTCCCTCGTACTTATCGTTCATTCGTCAGCCCATTCGCGCGCTTTTACAAAACCTATAACATAATTTAATTAATAAATCGGAATCTAACAACCTTAAGTTGTTATAACGTAGATTGTAGTTACGAAAAATCTCGAGAATAAAAATACCCTTAATCGATGACGCACCTTACAGCGACAAATAAAGTATTTTCGGTACAGAAAGTGACGAAAAAATGTGATCGTGCAAGAGCGAAATTGCTCGAAAACGAGAGGTATAATTACAGCGTTTCGAGAAGGAACGCCATCGGTTTCGCGTTCTCCGAACCGGCTATACCCATAAAATTTCGACACGATGGCGACGCTTCAAGGCTAACCGTAACTGTTACATGTATGATCAAACTGGTCACCGCTTTTGGATCGACTCGCTCGTTTCTTTCGAGAAGACTGGACTCGCCAGAAGTAACTAACTATGTGCGATACACAACCAGCATCTCGTGCAAAGGGAGAAAATGGACGAAATAAAAAATCTCGCTTGCCTACGTGACTGTTCAGGCGTAGAAACAATCAAGGTCGACAGAAACGATCGGACATGCCATTTATATCGGTGTCTCTCGGTTCCTGCACTCACTTTTCCCCTCTCGCGGTGTATTACGTTGGTTCCATTCGCTACTGACAAACACGTGCACTTTAATAATACCGTTTCTAAGCATCCGGCACATTTACCGTTCAGTTACGTGTTCTTCGGAATATGGAACGAAATTTAATTACGTCTAAACGTATAATTAGGTTAGAGAAGCGAGAACTGGTTTGATGACTCAAACTCG
This sequence comes from Megachile rotundata, assembly GCF_050947335.1. NCBI lineage: Eukaryota > Metazoa > Arthropoda > Insecta > Hymenoptera > Megachilidae > Megachile > Megachile rotundata. The sequence goes on along the minus strand of NC_134984.1, from coordinate 22,018,264 downwards.
TACGGCTGATTATTTAGATTAAAGCTGCGATTACTTGTTCTGGTTACTTTGAGACTTCGGAGACACGGGAGGAGCTCCAGATGTTTGGAGATATTTTATTTTTTAGTTTGCTTAGGGGTCTTCAGAATCGGCATCTTGTTAGGGGATGAACTTCGAGCTACTTATCGAAGTTGTACAAACTTGTAATTGAAAGGACATGTGGATCTACGTACAAGTAGATCCATCGATACTTCAGTTTAAAAGTGTCTCAATTTACTAAAATCGAATCGTCGTTCTTTCTAAGTTTATCATAAGATCAATACGTTTAATTATATGCATATAAGTTCATCATAAGTTAAATAAGTTTCATCATATGCATATGAGTTCATCATAAGTTAAATAAGTTTGATCATATGCATATGAGTTCATCATAAATTAAATAAGTTTAATCATATGCATATAACTTCATCATAAGTTACATAAGTTTAATCATATGCATATGAGTTCATCATAAGTTAAATAAGTTTAATCATACACATGTAAAAACTGTCTATCATAATCCTATACGTGTCACAAGCTTCCTCCACTCTAAAATTTCGGAATAGTATAGTGATCGATAGCTATATCGGTAGTAGTGAAAGGGTTGGAATGCATTTCGTTGGTTAGGGTCTCACACGCGAAATTCTACGAGTAACCGGTGCAGCGAACCGAAAGGCTTGCGCAATATTTGAAAATCGAGACCGTTCCACGCAACTGCCGTTTTCCAAATGCAATATTGCAACAATAGATTCTAACGTTTCCTCAGCTAGTTTTGGTGGCGTAATTAATAATAAAGGAATGCAGATTACACGCTAGCGTTTTGAAAGTGAACCACGGAATTTTGACTAATTGTACGCCTTCGAAACTCGAGGTTCAACGTCGTTAAACACAGCTTTTCACCGGGTTAAACAGCGTGCTGTCACCGTCGATCTATTATCGTTTCACGAATGTAATTATCGTGTGTTAAGAACTTTGTTACACCTCCGATGAGTGCTGTCTATGCGGTTGCTTGCACTCTGTCCCTCTGGCCTTTCACTGAACGGTGCATACGTTCTACATATATAAGGTGACCTTATATTAATTTCTCATAGCCTGCTTTTTCGCTGTTAAAATACGGACTGAAATTTTACAAAAATAAAAGGACAAAATTGTACAAAAATAAAAGGACAAAATTGTACAAAAATAAAAGGACAAAATTATACAAAAATAAAAGAACAATATTATACAAAAATGAATGAACAAAATTATACAAAAAATGAACGAATAAAATTATGCAAAAAATGATCGAATACAATTATGCAAAAAAAATGAACAGAATTATATGAAAATAAAGGAACAAAATTATATAAAAATAAAAGGAGAAAATTATACAAAAATGAACGAATAAAATTATACAAAAAATGAACGAATAAAATTATACAAAAAATAAACGAACAAAATTATACAAAAAAATAAAGGAACAAAATTACACGAAAGTAAAGAAACAAAATTATAGAAAAATAAAAGGACAAAATTATACAAAAATGAACGAACAAAATTATACAAAAAATAAATTACCAAAATTATACAAAATAAATTTCCAAAATTTAAACAAAAATAAATTAACAAATTTATACAAAAATAAACAAACAAAATTATACAAAAATAAACGAACAAAATTATACAAAAATAAATTACCAAAATTATACAAAAATAAATTACCAAAATTATACAAAAATAAATTACCAAAATTACACAAAAATAAATTACCAAAATTATACCAAAATAAATTACCAAAATTATGCAAAAATGAATTAACAAAATTATACCAAAATAAATTACCAAAATTACACAAAAATAAATTACCAAAATTATACCAAAATAAATTACCAAAATTATGCAAAAATAAATTACCAAAATTATACAAAAATAAATTACCAAAATTATACAAAAATAAATTTCTAAAATTATACAAAAATAAACGAACAAATTTATACAAAAATAAATTACCAAAATTATACAAAAATATACGAAGCAGTGTCTGAATATTATCTGAACGAATAAAATATAAAGAAGAGTCATTCAGAGTTCCAAGTAGAGAATTTATAGCCATAAGAGCGAATACATAAAACGAGAAGGTAGCTCACCTTGTTAATACGATTTTACTCCCTGTTCCATCTAGGACTTCTAAGATATCGCCTGTAAAGTTTGACCCAGATTGCTCTTTGTGGCAGTCAACCTGTTAACTCTTTGCCAACCAGTCCGGTTGTGCTTGACCGGTCAAGCCTTAACTCGAAATTGCGCAAGTTGTTGAGTACAGATTGGCGATAAGAAAATTCGAGAATGTAAACCAGCCCAACGGGTGATTCTGAGTAGCGATGACAGCATTCCGAAGCGAACATTTCCACGAGGAGAGGAGTTTCTGCTATAAATCGAAAGCCTATTGACAGCCAGACGATGGGTTATGCTCGTTTACCGATTCCGAAAATACGTGTCCTTGTATGGAGCGTAAAATGTCTGCGATTTGAAAATTCGCCCACCACTCAGCTTTCACTTTCGTTTATGTTCTCGAAATTTCTTTATCGGTGACAGAGGAAAATTGTGGACCTGCAAGAAAAAGTAATTTACTTAGAACGATGGTTTTCGAATACTTTCTGTATTGAATATATTGTAACAATCTTGTGATGTATCTTATGCTGTATCTGGTGATGTATCTAGTAATGTATCTTCTGTTTGTGGTTTGTCAATTGAGTCGGCCACAAAGGAAAATTGTGGACCTGCAAGAAAAAGTAGTGTACTTAGAATGATGGTTTTTGGATATTTTTTGTATTGGATATATTGCAACAGTTTTGTGCTGTATCTTATGCTGTATCTTATGCTGTATTTTATGCTGTGTCTTATGCTGCATCTTATGCTGCATCTTGTGATGTATCTGGTGATGTATCTTCTGTTTGTGGTTTATTAATTGAATCAGCAACAGAGGAAAATCGTGGACCTGCAAGAAAAAGTAGTGTACTTAGAATGATGGTTTTTGGATATTTTTTGTATTGGATATATTGCAACAGTTTTGTGCTGTATCTTATGCTGTATCTTATGCTGCATCTTATGCTGTATCTTATGTTGTATCTTATGTTGTATTTTATGCTGTATCTTATGCTGTATCTTATGCTGCATCTTGTGATGTATCTGGTGATGTATCTTCTATTTGTGGTTTATCAATTGAATTGTCAACAGAGGAAAATCATGGACCTACAAGAAATAGTAGTATACTTAGAATGATGGTTGTCGAATATTTTCTGTACTGGATATATTGTAACAATCTTGTGATGTACCTTGTGCTTGTGGTTTATCAATTGAATCGTCAACAGAGGAAAATCGTGGACCTACAAGAAAAAGTAGTATACTCAGAATGATGGTTGTCGAATATTTTCTGTACTGGATATATTGTAACAATCTTGTGATGTATCTTGTGCTTATGGTTTATCAATTGAATCGTCAACAGAGGAAAATCATGGACCTACAAGAAAAAGTAGTATACTTACAATGATGATTTTTGAATATTTTCTGTACTGGATATATTGCAACAATCTTGTGATGTATCTTCTGTTTGTGGTTTATCAGTTGAATCGTCAACAGAGGAAAATCGTGGACCTACAAGAAAAAGCAGTATACTTACAATGATGATTTTTGAATATTTTCTGTACTGGATATATTGTAACAATCTTGTGATGTACCTTGTGCTTGCGGTTTATCAATTGAATCGTCAACAGAGGAAAATCGTGGACCTACAAGAAAAAGTAGTATACTCAGAATGATGGTTGTCGAATATTTTCTGTACTGGATATATTGTAACAATCTTGTGCTGTAGGGTATTAGAATATCTGATAAATAGCAGAGAAAACTGATCGTTTGCAAAAATTAGAACTGGAGGAAGTGTGCCGTGGTCTGTAGCTCCTCTCACGCATGACCTGGAAACCTCGTTGACTGTCGGAGATATCTTGCAGCAGACGAGAGGAAAAAAGTTGAAAGTAGGCTTATTATGTAATGATTTTGAGTAACCTCACGAGGTGAAATAACACGGTAACGTTCTGCCCTACACAGAATCTCTTGCTTCTGTAGTTGCAGCACCCGCGTGCAACGTCTTACGCTGCTCATTTGACAATTTTTAAATCTTCTAATTTTTCAACTTTCAAGCTTCTAAATTTATAAATCCTCAAAATTCTAATTTGTCACAATTCTTCTAATAATAATAAATTCTTTAAATAACCTCAACCAATTCCCAAATCTCAAGGTTCCCAAATTATCAGTCATTCCCTAATATAAAGCTTCTCAACCCCTTAATCCACCCTCAGATTTCCAAATCTCCAAAACTCATAAAATCCCAGAAATCGATCTTTAAAACCGATAGATGCGTTAATAGTCTTTATCAGTATCGATAACGATATCAACCCGATAAAGTTACATGCAACGATGACAAGCAGGTTTCGCAGATAAATTAGTAGCTCGCAAATTGTAACGATTTGCAATTAAGAAGAAATTATAAAGGTCACAAGTTTAACCGTGATTTGTCACAAATAGTGTATGATTTAAAATTGTAATGAGTATAAAATACGAATACAAGAAATGGTAAATAATTAGTCATCGGTCTTTCGTCGCTATTACTAAAATGATTTTCTACTTGTAATTGTTTGCAGAGGTTGAATGCGAGGTGTCGAGCCAGGTCGAGTACTCTCTGCAAGCGATCTGGGGTGTCAGTATAAGAGAGCTTCATCTGGCGCTTTGGAAACCTTGGAGCACCCTCAGAGATGCATCCTTGAATGGCACTCTTCTTCAAGGTCACGCACAATACCTTACGCCACCACAGACGTATCCTTTAACAGTACTAAAATTCCTCTTCGTTTCAGAATTTGACTGCTTAAAGTGTTAGATCACCTTTGAGGCTTAAAAATATTCAAATATTCTTTCTTCATTTTAAACGATTTCTTACAAGGTTACTAAATTTTTATTCACTGTTAAAATGAATATAAACAGTGAAAAATTTATCATATGTACTTTGTGTTATGAATAAAATATCTTCTCTTTAAAGATCGTTTCAAAATCTATAAACATTAAATGGTTCCTGCGCCGCCATTTTGTTTTCAAGTAGTCCAAAGCTCGAAGGTGTTCTGATCCTTTATTATCGTGATTTTCTGTGAAAACAATATCGAGAGGTTGTAGCATTCCTTGACTGAAAAATACAGTAGACAACCTCACGGAGAAGAAACGTTGAGACTGTCTCTCCCAGCTCCGGAATTGGAACTAGGAACTCCACCACGACTTTGTTATCCCCTGGTGATCTTCCTCACACGCAGGGATAACGGAGATCCTCATCCTGACGAAACTGTGGGTACCTCTCAGTATACAGAGAATCATAGAAATTAGATTTACTAAGCTAAATTTTATCGTCCCAATGAAGTCCGACGTCTGAGTTGCATATTTATATCCAAATAACACTCAAAACTTTTTTCAAGGAAAAAACGAGAATGAATAAACCTATAATCATTTTAAGATAAATGACTGCAGAGAACTTGTTTTTCTAGTCTCGCTTATCAGACAGTTAATCGTTTAAATTAGCTTATTGTAATGCAAGTAACGTGTGATCAGAAATGAAATGTAAAAGTCGATGTTCCATATCGAGTGTTTTGCTGCTCCTCTTTGTTAATAAAAATTCTTATAATTTTCTCAGGTGGCCCTGGTAAACGTGGTCCACATCAAAGACAGCGTGTGCACGTTGCCCACATCGATCCTCGCCCAGTACCTGAAACAAGCGAATGGTCAATTGTCATGTCTCAAGGTAAGTCCTCTTCAAAGATCAAAATACTATCCATTTCCCGTTCGCTAACCCAACGTTAATATTGCAGCAATTGTACCTGGCGACTGGCAACTCGACGAACTACGACGAAGGAGACGTGTCCTCAGGATTGGGTTCTGCCTTGGCCCTCGCGGAGCCTTGCAACAACAACGGGAGCTCCGCAAGGGGCGCTCTGGTCGCTTCCGGGACCGGTGATTCCGAAGGATCTCTGTGGAACACCGCTGGAGAACAACTTTGCGTCGTCTGTCAATATTTCCCTCTGTCTCGAGCTTTGCTACCTTGCAGACATACCTGCATTTGCGCGTCTTGTTTCGGGAAACTCGATCGATGCCCCATGTGCAGAAGCCCCATCAAGAGCTACTTCTGCATTAGGGGCGAAGAGTATATGCCTTTGGAGACGGAGATCAATCCTTGCAAGCAGAGGCAACCCAGCCACGGACCCACTCATTGGCTTCACGACTGGAACGATCGACTAACCGACTTCCTTGGTTTCGCGCGATAGGATACTCAGTATTCTCTGTCCTTTTGTCTGGAATCTGTTGTACAGCGTAGTACCGTGATACAGAGATAGAGAATGATCGGATGTATCTGATTAACAAGATCGTATTTTGGTATTCCTCTTTTTCTTTCATTGATCGAGAAAAGTATTCGATTCTTACGGTTAATCAGAGTCTGAGGGAAGATGTTTCTTTTGGTTAATACCCTTTTTTGAACGAGATTTCTAACTGCCTCTTCGTCGATTATGTAACGCTATGACCGAGCTGCGCCTCAGGTGAAAATGTATAAATTTAGAAATTTGTGGATTTACGGATTTACAAATTGTTAAATTATTCGTCACGCTTATTAGGAGTGAAACTTTTGTACGCGAATGCGAAGTGAATATCTTAGGAAACAATATAATTTTGTGAAGGTTATCGCATTTCTACTGCCATTCGTTTACAAAAGTTTTGCTGGAAAAATCTCGTTCATAGCATTGTATAAACGAAGTGTTTCGTACAAAAACAGTTCAGAAAATGATTACAAACGAGAATGAAAAATATGGAAAAGAGTAGTAGGGCATTAATTTATGAGCGACGAAGAAAAGATAAAGGAACACGTAAAAAACAAAATCTTGAGAAAATGTGAAATTTGATGCAGTGCCAAATAAGCTGAATGTGAATCGCAATTTTCGTCGAGATTTTGTTAAAAATGATAAGTTGAGTTTCGTTTCTGTAATTGATCGAAGATCGTAGAATTAGGATCGCATCACATTGACATTGTAAGTTTCTTTTCTCCTTTATACGATCGTCTTTCGACTCTGCTTTATAAAGTGAACTCGAAACGCGAGAGATCAGTACATAAATACTTTGTTGGACAGAAAATATCTTCAGCTATGAAGAATGGAAAGAATAAAATAGAAAATTTACTAATGTCCACGTGAACGAGGAGGGAGAGCGTTTGACAAAAAGAAAAGAAGGGATCTAATTGTAAAGACAGAGTAACGTTTCAGATTTTTATCGCGTAACGTTGTATAAATACTTAAGATGTAAATACAAGATAAAACTAAGAAGACATGTCCAACTTTAAGATGTAACTAATAATTAAGTTATTGATATTATTTCATACGATACGCAGGTTTATTCGATAGGTATTAGAAACATTAGCTCCGAATATGCATGCCTTTAAGAGTATTCTTTCTCTGTTTTCTTTTTTCTATCTATATGTATTGATATACAAAAAGAAGAGAAGAAAAGGTAATTTTTTTTCTCTCGCAATGCTCTGCCGTCCATGCGCAGCGATGGAGCTAATTTCCCTACAGTTCTTGTTAGAACAGCGCTACCATGAGAGAACGTTGCTAAAATAATTTAACAAGGATGTTGCGTTAACGTTTAAACTGTAAATACACAGACTGTGATAATTCTAATAACATCTATTATATAAACCGGATACATGAGAGAAGGTGTCTTAAATTTTCTGACACTACAGAGAAAGGAATTGGAGCGGCAGGAAGTGAAACATGAAATCGTTTTCAGATCATTGTTTTTTATCTATTAGGCACCTTACATACAAAAGAAAAAAGAATAAAAAGTGACGACATTCTCTTGCGTGGAGTTTGTAATAAAATCTGAATTTTATTAATGTTCAGATAATAATATTTGTGCAATGTTTGTATGATTCGTTAATTGCCGATATCTTGACATTTGCAAGAGTAAGCAACTTGAGTAGCTCTGAGAGAAAGGCTACAGAATGATGTTTTAAATATTGTTATACAATAATGTGCTATTGCAAACTCCAGTGTGCAAAAGTATGGGAGTGTCTGGACCTATACATGTTAATTGAAGAGTAAAGGCCTCTAAAGTCAATGTTATTGTAGTCGAAGATCTTAACATCCTAATTTATATTTTATTTAGTAAATATGGCATTTTGATGATGTGACAATGCCTGTATGTGAGAACAACCTGTATATAATTTATTTAATAAAGATTATTCATTCTGTCAGGGATGCGATTCATTTCAACACAATTCAATTTAATTTGGCCTGAGATAATTCGATTCGCCATACTGTGCATTCGATTCGTTCATTTGCACATTTCTCTCTTCAGTTTAAACGCACTTCTACATACGCTCGATATAAAATATCAATATCTTTTAATTAACAACTAATTAAAACAGCAACGGGATATGACTATTTATATTTAAAATACTTTTCTTTGTGCATATATACGTAGATAATGATGAGAATTCTATAGATCGGTAACTTTCGGCAAATCTCGGCTTTCTTCGGATTTGCTCGGGTTTCTCGCTTATATAGCATAATTCACTATAGTAGTGGCCGTTTGATCACGTTGACATTCAGTTTCATATTTCCTAAATTCAAATTTTTTTATTAAACGTCATTTGAGACTCCTTGAAAAGATAGTAATATTTATTTGGTCTTCTTCGAAATGTATTGAACAATGTAACGGGACATGATCGTTTTATAATGGTTTTATAAACGGATTCAAAGCAGAAAGAAGGACGCAGATCTACGTGCTTTGTGAGAATTGATACGAACTTTACGTTCTTATAAACCGGTACGTATCTGTTACCCTTTGTTCAGCCACGGAATTAATTGCTTACATTCACCAGGAATTTTACCGTTGTCGTTGCTTCAATTTGAACAGTACAATATACAAATAGCCTCGATGTCCTTTTCAGGCACATGTAAACTCATCGATCAAAAGGGAATGTTTGTTTTGCTTCTCTCTGCCTTTGAGTTTCAAGCCATCGCGAAGGTTAGACCGAACGACAGTACGATCACTTGACGACCAGGTAAGTCTACATGTCTGATTCATTCATTTGATAATATATTATTTAATATATAAATCGAATTTATAAAACTTGTTTGAAACAATACTTAATTATCAATCAGTTTAACCGTATTAAAGAAATACACTTTAAAAAGAAGGTTGATAATTGTTTGATAAACTTTGTCCTTGCATTGAATTTCGGTTAATCAAATTATGTATTTTTTGAATATTCAAGAAACATCTAAAGAATATTTGCAGAAAGTGTATTTTTTGTAAAACATATTTAGTTGTTGCAAACTATTATTTTCAGATTTTACATTATATACACTTGAATTAAACAATGGCTGGCAGTGGAGAACTTTGGGTACAGTGTTTCACCTGCTGTCTAACGCAACAAGGACCAAGAACACGTAATGGAAGACAGAGATCACATCAAAGGCTAAGGATAGATCGCAGTATGATAGGTGTACCTACAAACTTTAGACATACTGGGCATATTAGCAGTGGAGATGTTGATATGAGCAGTGCACAATTGTCAAATATTCAGGCACAAATGCAAATGAAAGGAGGCTATGACTATGCATGTACTGCTAAGGTATATATAATAATTGTTATTCAAATTACAATGCTTATTTAATAATTATATTCTTGCATAAATTATTTTTATTTCAGGCATGTTGAAAATAGTTATAAAGTATTTTTAGACTGGCCTGCGAACAATCATGCAACAGGACTAAAAGAACGACTGAGTTTTTAATGTTTACAAATATTTGTGTTCCTTAATACAAACTATATATGCAGATATTTAAAAACTTATTTAGGAAACATTTTGAATATATTTAATGATCAGACAAAACCAAGTTTTAAAACACTGTTATTCATAAAAGTATGTTGAATATACCACAATGAAAATTATAGTCTATGCAAAAACAATTTTACAATCAATATTGAAGTTATAGTTACAAGGTGCATCTAACTTTCCACGCATTGTTTAGATCTGTATTTTCATAGAAAGACTGGATACTTAATAGAAACAGACACTGCCATATAACGTGTAACATTTTACTGGTGCATTTTTTCTTATATAATATATACAATTATTCTTCCAGTTTAAAAAATGAATGTTTATTGACATATATGGTACCATACTAACATATTAATTGTTATATTACACGTTAATCGTATTTACTTGTTTTTTCTTATATGGGAACGACTTTTTGCAGTACTAGATTTATCCTTAATAAGTATTAGATAATGTTTTTATACTTCCAAGTGAGAATGTTAGTAGTACTTCATGTTAGTAGTACTCGTGTAAAAAGAAGAAATGAAAGGATGTATTTTGCATAGTTCACCTGTGCTGATTAATGGATAAATATTTTAGCGTATATACGGTGAACGCCCACGTTCACAAAGCACGGCCCATTTTTCCTATTTCTGTATCCACCCCTGAATAGGGTGTATAAACCTACATTAGGTAACTTTTGGAATGTAGATGTCTCAAAAAAAAATTGAGGGAATGAAAAAATAATTTATACGTATTCACCTAGTCTATAACCATTCTATTAAACCTCGTGAATTATGCTAGCTATTGTTTGCTATACTTTAAACGTGTAAATTGTGATCTCTTAGAGATGTGGTCAAGAACCAGTGAAAAAAAATGAAAAGAGGCAGTGAAATCTACAGTTTTTTAAAAAATCTAATTAGTATAGAAAATTTATTCGGAAACAATATAAATTAATAAATTTAATGTAACGCATGAATGTAACCTTGTTTCAATAGATTTTTAATCCCTTGTAGATTGTATTTTATTTACACTTTCAAAATTTCGGCAGAAATGTAAAGATTAATGCATAATTAACCATAAAAGCATGTCAAAACAAGAACTATGATATAGCTGTAAGCATTGTATTTAACATGTAAGAATAAATTTTTGTGTAAGAATAAATTTTGAAATTATGAAATTTGCATTTCATTTACCTTGACTATTTTATTCTATAAAGAAGTATTTATTATTGTTGAAAACAGTTATAAAAAAGAAATGATGATCTTAAGTTAAAAATCAGAATGTTGATCTTAGTGACTATAACATATCACATAGTTATCCCATGATACAAATCTGTGTCAGTTTTAGACTCTCTTCATCCTTACTATCACAATTATCAAAAACTCGTAACAATTAAAGAAGAAATATATGCTTTAAAAAACCACTTTATACATATACACATAATATACATAAATTGTATTTTTTAAAATAGAGTTTATGTATATTAATAACGACGCTGTTATTTTATAATTTAAATATCCATCGATCATGGATCATCATTTCAAAGTTTAATAATCCCAGCTAAGCTGGTAAATTATCTCGTATAAAACTATGTTTCTTATATCCCTATATATACATATACATATATTAAAAGCTAGATAACCGAGACTGAGGAAGGAATGTGGCATAATATTTAGACTCCAATCTATGGAACATTTCTGGTGACTGATTTCGGCCAACAAAGAATATGCTCTAAATGCATATTTGTTCGGTACTCTCAAAGAGTTAAAGACAACGGTAAACGCTCTCTGATCGATCTCCTCTGCTTCATGTTGTTTGTAACATTGATTCAAATGTTCATTTTCTTTTACGCGTTTTAACAGGCGTGACTTGAGTTTTTTGACCCCCAATGTTCACACCCATTCTTGTGAGTACATTTCCGCTAAATGATACGTGACAGCAACAACTTGACGGAAGTCGAAATGTGTCGTCAACCAAATTGCCATCTTCCGTTATTGACTTAAGTTGTCTGTAAACGTATCTTTGTCGACAAGTTGTCTTATAACCCTCGGCAAGACCTCCGATTGCGCTACAACTTGCGTTCTCTTGCCTGCAAATGTTATAGAAATTTTATAATTAAACATTTCACGGTGTTTGCTACTCTTTGTACTTTTTTTTTAAGACACTTTTTTGTTAAGACACTTACATACACGTTTCAACGCGTACACCCTGTTTAAAGTTTTCTTGATTTGCTACGAATTTCCATTCCTTATTTTTATTTTGCGCTGACTGAGGAAATATAACGTGTTCCTGAAACGACAAATAATTTCAAATTAGATCGAGATTCATTTTTAAAAAAAGAATCATTTTTCAGAATTTATATCTACCGAGGAAGTGCAGAGGGGTATATCATCCATTTGACCTATCCTCTCTTCTACAGGTGATAAATCGATCTGTATGCAAATAGTGAAAGTTATAGTTAATTCGAAACAATTAAATAACTCAATTAAAAAACATAATACTTACTACATCTACACTTTCCAAGTATTTAATACTTTCGTTTCGTTGAATCGCTCGATTTACTAAGTCTGCCGGGTAAGAAGACACCGTTTCACAGTACGTGGAATTCTTACAAGCTGGCACCCGTTTTATATCTTCGGGAAACACGAACTTAATCTCTGCCTGCGACGTTCGTCGCGATGAACGTTCTAATTAAAAACAAGCAATTTCATATTTTTTAAAAATTGTAGATAACATTGTCAACAAAATTACTTGCAAATTATTATTATTAAAAGTATTATTTATTACATAAGTACACTTATAAACTTGGATTGTTAATAAGTCAAACGTACGTTCATTACCATAACTTGAAGCTTCCCTACGAAATCTTCTTTCGGTGCTAAGCTCTTCATCACTTTCAATAATTTCTTCAAGTATTTCTCTGTCGTTAGAAAATTGCTCGATTCGTCTTTCGTTCTGATTCACCCGATATGGATAAGCAAGAATACATTGTGCTGCCTAAAAGAAAGAAATAATAAAAATATAGTACACTATAATGCACATGATCCAATGTTCTTCGAAAAGGAATAAAAGAGTTTAATGTTTTTTGGAAAGTAATCATATTCCGTTAGGAAATAATGTCCCGACTACGTGAACAGATTTACGAAATTATTTTTATACATCATGGTTGTTCAAATCGTTTTTGAATCCGTTCCGATCATTATCAGATCCGCTGTCATGCACGTAACTTCTATTTATTCTTACTCTGTATTTGAATAACGAGTTTGACGAATTAAGAAATCTTTTCCATAGGACTTCCCCGAGTTTATTACTCGTTTATTCCTTTCTGTATTCATTGCAGGTATTATTCGAGATGTTGGGCTACGATAAGCGTGAATGTTATTTTAATCGATGGTAGTTAAAGTATGGTCAGGTTTTCTCGGTAAAAAAGTATTTTTAAAATATTAATAGAACTCGTATTATCATAATATTATTGTCATTACTTATTATAATAAAAGGATATATTAAAAAGATCAAGATTCAAATCATTATTATTCGTGAACCGCCCATTAATTTTCACGATTTAAAATATGCTATTTTTAATATGCATATCGGGGACATTATCATAATTGAAAAGTCAACTTTTATTGTTTCGAAAAAGGTTATCCGACCGGACGATTAAACATTGAAATGAAATGGCATTATAAGTATATACAGGTGTTGTTTGTCTTCAGATTTAAGCAGAAAGAAAAATATGATGTTTCTTCAAACTAATCTCTTGTTATTTCATCTTTCGTATTTTCCAAAAAATTGCAACGTAACATTGTAAACGAACAAATTAATTTGCGGATTTAATTTTATTACATGCGACAACCGGAATCAGAGATTGCGAGAATGTGCACCGATGAGAGCATCAATTATAAGATATAAACAATTAGAGACTTTAGAATCTTGAGATTAAATGTAAGAATTTTGTGAAAAGACTAAAAGTCACACATTGATCTTAAAAGTAAAAAAAGTTAGATGCAAGGTAACTGTTTCTATTGCCTAGGTTCATCGACTTTATCATAATGCATTAAAATCGATTATCGTACCTAATACAAGATACATGTGTACTGTTTCATGACGATAACAAATCTCTCAGGTTACGTAAATACGATTGGGTTGTCCGCTAATTTCAGACTTCGTTTACGATGCATACGACGTTCGAAGAAGCATCACACTACCGGTACGTGATGATTACATTCTCAATATAAATATCTCTTTTATCACTGTAATTCTCAATCTATACATTGCAAGGTTTTCATTTCTTCTCTTTTTACGTGTTATTTATTCCCCTTTTACGTGAAAGCTTTCTTGCAATGCAGTATCAATTTCAGAATTTTTGTACCTTGAAATCTTAACATTTTTGCATTTTGTAACTTTAAGACTTTCAATCATAGAAACTGTATATTAATGATTCAATTTTTAACACGGCATATTAACACACAATCAACCAATTATGAACACCGTTAGTGATCCTAACAAAAGATATCACGAAAAGAAATCACATTATCTTACCAGCACTAAAATGCAAAGCTTCAGAAATGTTACAATCAGATTGTCGTATCCTCGTCGCATTTTTCTCACATTTAATATTACTTCTTACTACATACGCACACATATAAATACGCATATACACACACAGGCACAAGCACTACTTTTCAGTTCTGTTTATTGCTGTTTGTTACAATTACACGTCTTTTTTAAATTGAAAATATTACAATGTGTTGCTTGTTTAAAATCCGAGACTTCGAAAATGATCGTTAACAAAGAATTGACACGTAATATTACTGAATTACAAGTATGTGGAGACTCGGTTCGGTGACGGTTCGTTACACGAACCTGTACGTTCGACCGATCGTACGCGATTGACCTGTTCCTGCGTACCAGCAGAGGTATATATTCATCACATTAACGGCCCGTAATCGTGGGCTTAGTATCCCAGGGGACGGAGTAGGAGGATCCCACATTGCACCGCTGATTTATATACAGGAACATGATACGACGGAATGGACAGATTAAAGTTAAAGGACAGATGTATGATTGCTATAATATCATTGTATCGTATTTTGCATTTGTGCATTGGCGCAACTAAAACTTTGGTTAGGGATGAACAAGATACGCCGGTTTTATTTATAATCATATATGATCCATATCAGATATGATCAAGTTTTTAAAAATTTTTAAATATTAATATTTGATTCATCATATTTATATTAATAAAGCTAGCGCTATTAAAAACAACAAACTAACAATTATTGTTTTTATCAGTGTTGCAAAGATCGTGTGCACCCCTTGTATTCTACTGTTCCGAAGTTCGACTTTGTTTCCGAAGGATTGCAATTTTGGAAAGAAGGAAAAGGTAACTTCCTTATAAATACTTTAAACGTTACTTTGTTCAATATAAACGTTCCAATATGGTTCTGTACTCTGTACGCCTGACTCTTATAGTGCCTTCCATTGTTCTCCAAAAGAGTATTGTTCGAATCATGGAATTGGTTGACTAGTACTCGGAACTTTCCGAAAATAAAGAAAACAGGTATTAATAAGTGGTGGGAATTGTACGTCGCTGTCGATGAATACAGTTACCTGCCGATTACATTGTTGAGACGCATGACCGTAATTATGCAGGTGATAATTATTGCACTTCAGATATTCTTGTTCAGGTCAGAAAACAGCACTTCCTTGTTATATCGCGTAAACCAACATTATCGATAGTAGCGAGCTCATAAAATAGTACTACATTTTTTCTTGCATCGGTAATTAATTGCTTTTGTAATCGTAAATTATTTTAAATTTATTGCCACAATTTACTGCCACTGATTACACTAAATGTAATCTTAATTTTGTAGTTAAACTAGACTGGTAATTTTAATTAAAAAATTAAAAATTATTTATATTAACTTTTTAAGTAATGTATTGAAGAAATTTTCGAAAATTATTGATCGAATTTATTATAAATAAGTCTAAGTATCCAAATTTTCAAATTTTTCTATATGTACTGAAATGCGTGGTAGATCACGTAAATCGAATGTTATGCGCACAGTGTGTCAGATAGATAAATTCAAATTCTAGAAAAATGTCCGATATAAAGAGCGTTTTATCGTTATTATGTCAGCATGTGAATTTATCAACTAATGTTCTAATGAAACCAGAATATTTTAGACTGGCAAAATTTAATAATCCAGCCGAAAATATCGTGAGTGTTGTGCACAGTTTCGTATAACCTTTACGTAATATTTGGCACGTAAACATTCATCAGATAAAAACTTTTAATTCGGTAATTTGTATGTTTTAATAGGCCCAGGAATTCTGGAAAATATTAAATGTTTTAAGCTATCATATCGTGAAAGAACAACAGATCGAAATTGATTTCCAACATTGTGGTAAATTTCATTGATATTCCTTTCCAAATTACTTATTACAATAGTGTTTGTTTATGAGTTCAGTTTCTTTTTAGATATTGTATGGGCAACAAAACTGTATTTTGCATACTTACAATATCCAGCAATAGAATTTTATGCTTTAAGCAGAAATGGTAAAAATAACAGGCAATTATTATTGGCATTTGCATGGCTTCATGGAACACATAATGCTTTAAGTGTGATTGTTAGAATAAATTTATGTAATAGTGTGCTAGGAAGAGAATTTACACGCACGAACAGCTCAGAAGTAACTACATAAATAAGCATAAAGTAAACGAGGTTATAAGTTGAGAACTAAGTTTATAAACTTTTTGTATTTTAGAAAAAAGAAACAGAGTATGATATACCAGAGTCATTGAGCATGCAAATGAATAACATATTGTATTTAAATGGTAAAGTAAATTACAACATAAAAGAAATAGCTGAGTTAGTTTCTGAAAAAGTTAAACTTATAAGCAAAGCTCATGCTGCGAGTATTAATGTCAGTGGTTTACCACATCTTAGTGTATCAGAATTAGCACTAATAAAGCGTCTTTCTACAATTAATAAAAAGGCACCTTCTAATGAGGATAAAAAATATTTAAAAGAATTAAATGTTATTGGTAGTTTGTTAGATGTACACTTGAAATGGTTAAAAAAAGAACACATATTTTTTGAATGGATGGTAAATAATAAAAGTTTAATTTTATGCTTGTACATCATATATTAGGAATACAATGATAATAATAAAAATTGCAGGTAACCGTAGTTGAAGAGCACAATAAATCTTTGACTTCCAGTTTAGATGACATAAATTGGAATGAAATTTCAAAATTCATTTCTATATTACATAGTGTAACACAAGAAAAGTTTGAAAATCTATCTTCAAAGAAGGACTCTAATATTCTTGTAAACAGTCCTCCTACTTGTGTATCACGTTTACTAAGGATTCAAGATAATGACATAGAAATGGAAAATTGGTTAACAGAACTTTCTACCACCGTAAAGAAGGATATGGAAGATCTGTCTAAAAAGAAGGAAGAACTATCTAAGGAGTTAAAAGAAATTCTAAAATCAATGCCTTCTACCATCCAAGTTTCATTTTCATAAAAATATAAAAAAATATAAATTAAGATAATGTTTCAATCATGAAACAAACACATTGAACTTACAAGTATGTACAAGACATTTTAAAAATGTTCACACATTATTTCATAACTTATTTTCACTGGTATCCTCAGGGTGGTGCAATAGATACTTGATCGATAACACCAAATGATGATATGAAAACATTCAAAATTGTCACCAGAAATATACCAATTACTGTCCAGTTGTTAGCTATTTCAGCCTTACACATTTCACTTCTTCTCTTTACATTATACCTGCTGTTCCAAATCAGTCCTATACCCACAGCAATTTGCAATAACAAACTGGCAGCTATCATCACTAGTGAAGGGTAATAATATGGATGACCACCATCAGTCTGTAGAACATACCGCAATTGGTTTGCATTTGCAGACAGAAGAGCCAAATCCATCATCCCCTGAGCAAGTGTCTTTTTGTGCTGATAGATATTCACATCAGGTGTCGATTGAACAGGTGGCAGTGGGAAAAATGGATTGCTACTGCCTGAAACTGGAAACTCTGGAGCATTTGGTAAAAGCCCATCGTCCACTCCTGGATTAAACCCAATCGGTGGTTTCTCGTCCGGCCCAAGGTCATCAATTTCAGGCCCGGTAGTTGGTGGTGGATTGTTCGTGTTGTCCGTCTCCAGCATAGAACCAGAGCGTGGTCTAATTATTGCCTCCAGCTCATTAACAGCCAGTGGATGCGATATTTCATCGTTAACTTCGTCCATATAGATAATTTCATCGTTCTTCTCTTTGGGTTCAGCCATGGTTCATTGAATCACAGTTTATTGCACGTTGAAGTATCACATATACTTTTAATATTTTACAGATGGCACGTTGAATACACAAAGAGGAAAGTATGCAGCTCTAAAGATTGATTGTGGTCACTTATGTTATTCAAGAAGTATAGCTCTTTTTTGTTTTGCTTACTTTGTGATTCTTCCAACGAAGAAAAAAAGATAAAAGTAGACACGAATTGTGATTGCAGGAATAAAAGTCTGCGGTTTGGATTATCTACCCTTCTTGAATGTTAACGCGATACACTCGTTGTGCACGTCTCCTTTCTCTTCAAGACCGAGTTCATGTAGTCGCGTCGAACTGTCAGCGAGTTCAACTGAAACCGATCTGCTTGCTAGCTGCAAATCTATAGAATGCGAACTCTCATTCATTAAATGGGAACTAGCTGATTCATGTCGCTCTCGTGATGTCATGAGAGCGTCATGACTCCCGCTGAATAGTGGATTTACTTGTTGCTGTATACACTTGTGCCAAGGGTTTCGATGGCCTTAATTAATTATCCGATAACACTTTGTTTCTTTATGCAGCTTCACCCATGCAGAAATCTTTTAGAACTGTTTCACGATTCCGTGGAAATTGCAGCATTTTATACGGGAGTTACAGCGCAGACTGGAAATACCAATTTCACTTCAAACTTTTCTTTGTTGAAAGTAAATTTACGTGCGACTTATTATTTTCCAGCAGTAGTATAGAATGTATAAATAGTTTAAAATTAGAGAGGAATCAGTTTGAGTCCTCGAGTTGCATGCTACTACTGCCATGTGCTTAACCCCGGCCACCTTTCAAGACGTATTCTAATGCTTTCTGTCAAGGTTTCAAAACTGGGGGAAGGGGAATGGCATTACTCCAACGAAGCCTTGTAAGAACTGCTATATGCTATAAATAATATGTAACGGTTGTTCGCTGAATGAATCAAACAATGCAGTACATAATTTCGGTGGAACATGTAATCTCGGAATTATGGAACCTGAACATTTTTAAGCATTTCTAAGCTTTCGACACTTTAACAAATTATAATTAAGTAAGTTAAATATTATCATTATCGAAAATAGGTCTGGGAACTTATCTTATATCAATTAATTAAAAATAATATGAATATTCAATTCTTTAGTGATTATTAAAAATTTATGTTTCAGAATAAACACAACTATATTACATTTAATTTTATGCTACATATATTTAAAGTACGAAGAAGTTAAGGATAAACTAAATGCATTCTTTCTTCGTTTCAGCGAACAGCATTGTTCATAGAAGTACATGGACGAATTCCAAGATTGAATCTGTATTAGCGGGTTTTCCTCGGAAATATTATATTTGATATACTCGGAAGAAAACAATATCAGTTCAAATTTGAAATCCTGGGTAGACCAGGTAAAATAAAGTCAGTGTATTTTCCCAACGTCACGATGGTGATTCCAGATTCGAAACACGCTCTGTAATTCCGCTGCAGACACGCGAGTTTATTCATCGTTGTATTGTGTAACGATACGGAGAATCGTTAACTGCAGCAGAAAGTTTCCTCCTTTACAGATTCCTTGAAACTTGTTCCTTTCATTTTGTGCAGTGTGATAATAAAATTATCGCACTCACGCGTGGTAAAACATACTTTACGTACTGTATATTTTATCATTTATGAAAACGACTCGGAGATATCTGCATACAGTAACGATATCAATTACGTATAATTTGACATTTGATATTTTTGGAAGTTTCGGACTTGTTTACAAAGATAGTGCTCGTATGATGTAACTTTCTATAAATAGTTTGAAAGAAAGTATCTTTTTGTCTTCCCGTTACTCATTCTGGCACAACAACCACCCGTGACAGTTCACCTATACAAAACACCAAATTATCTGAGTAGATCCGAGCTGTCTCCGTATAGCTATGTAGAGCTACTACATTATCGAACTGTTCCGTCGTCAAGCAAACAACGATCCTCGACAACTCTGATTTCAGAAGCAAGACATTCCTACAGTATGCAAGTGAAATCAGAGGAACTTCCATTTATCAAACTTGTGAACCATCAAAGGGAGCATGAAAATTTATCCAAATGAACACTCAAAAGTGTTGTTCTCACTGTCCAGGAAAATTGGTCTCTCAAAGGACCAACGAGTTCCACGAATGTTGTCAGCCAAACTATGTTACCGGAAGTTTAAAAGTGTCCTCCCTGAAGAAACGCGTACCAGAACCTTTTAATAAAAAGAAGATGAAGAGAAGCACCCCGTCACCAGCTACTCAATGTTACGATCAGTTCGCTCTAGCGAAGAGGCTTCACGCTGAAAATCTGCAGCATCAACCTCTTCCCGACAAGGTTCACGACTCCGTCTTCAAGAACCCTGGTCTTTGTCGCCGACTGTCTTCAGGAAGATACTGCGAATGTTGCGAGGGATCTAAAAACGACTGTAAGAAGTTGAGCAAACGTTATGGACCAGTTCTAGGCTGCAAGGAGCCCAAGACGAAGATGGATCTCGCGATCTGCTGGGAGACCCCGGTGGACCCTGTCTACGAACCATCGAGACCCACTCACATCGACGGTTCGGAAGGTGGTCTGGCCCCAGCAATCTTCTCTCTGGTAGAACACGCGTCTAAGAGCACCGCAGAAATCCTTCGACCTAGGTCCACCAAGAATGAGGATGGTTCTAGCTGTCGCAGAGAAGAACGCGACTTAAATCCTCCCAGGAATGAACACGTAGATCAGATGAGGAAATGTTGTTGCGAGTGCCTGTGCAAAGGTTTAGATGGACTGCATATTTCTAAGAAGAGTGAAGGTGAACCGCATTCGAGGAGATCTTTCAGGAAGTGCTCAGCTTGCGAGTCGAAGAACAAAGACGATCCTAGGTTAATTAGGTCGGCTGTGGGACTGGCGTTGGGACTGGAGAAAAATGGAGATGGTCAGAAGAGGAATGATGGTAAAATTGTGGTACCAAGACCGAGGACTCCTTTTGCTAAGAGGTCGTTTTGTATAGATACCTTGGCGCCTCCGTTCAGTGTCGTGAACGGGTGCAGGGACGCTGATTATCCGGAACATTGGAGACTCATGTCGGTTTACCAGCAGTCTTATAAGAATCCGTATAGAAGGAGGAGTTACCGTTGTTAGATTATGAAAGTGATTGATCAAGGTTCAAGGCCATGATTTATCAAGGTTCTTCAAGGTAGATCAAGATTTATTTTACAAAACCTATTCTGAAAAATAACATTCATCTTAATAACATTAAGATTGCCATCACATTTTACTCGGAGTAATGTTTCGCTTGCTCTTGATGCTGCTTATGTTAATATATTGTGGCATGACGGACGTTTCTAGATTCGACGCTTCGTCAAGAGTAAGGGTGTACTTCAGATGTTCAAAGGCCACGTTCTGCAAACGATTGAGTAGGTCCGGATACGGCGATATGAATCGACGGAAATCATCTCGATGCAATAAGCAGATCTCGCAGGTCTCCACCGCGATAACTGTAGCGATTCTATGCTCGCTTTCCATCACCAGAGCGATTTCACCGAAGTAAGTACCGTCCTCCAAGTGACAAACCTTTCGAATTTCATTTAAGGAACCCAACGATTGAGAAACAGGAAATTGGTCGACGAGGTTTGTCGAGAATAATAATATCTATGTTACTTCTTTGCCCGTAGAGTTGTAGACTGCCACGGTGCCGGAAGAAATAAAGTACAAAGCCTCGCCACGCGTGCCAGCTTTAACGATTTCGTCGCCCGTCATGAAAATCTCGGAACGCAGTGCGCCGGTTAATTGTGCCATCACAGATTTCGGTAAATGATTAAATAGTTTCACGCTGCTGATCAGCCTCAAGTAATTATGCAGAATCAGTTCCTGGAAAAAGAATTGTTTTTCCTGTTAGAATGTCCGATTAGAATGTAGATATACTGCTGTACATATACGACAAAAATAGTCTACGTTATATTATAGCTTTCGTGGAATGTATTATAAATTGTTAAACCTCTCGCAAATAAGGTGAAACTTCGTTTATAATCTTTTTGTCCCTCTCGAAACCCCTCTTGTTACGATAGTGGTAAAATATTAATAAACGACGTTGCAAAAAGTACGGCAACTCCTTGTATCGCATGTATTCCTGCAACTGTTGTATTATCTTCAAATGACGCTTGATAGTTATATGAAACGTTGTAAGTAGTTGAAAGAACTGTGCTACGAAATGTTATTTGTTAGTTAAATATCTTAGAAAGATATCTAAAAAATTTAATTCTTATTCTATAATGTGGAATAAATATTTACTTAATAAATATATAATGCCAATGAATCCTAGAACTGTTAATATCAAGTTCAATATAATGTCTTCCCTCGTTTGCATGGTCGAATAATGAGTAGAGCGAACCATTGCGATAATTGCACGGTTCAGACATACCAAGTACTTCTTCACCGTCGTCGATTTCTTTATAAAATCCTGCGATCTAATCCAGGACCTGAATAATAAAAATCAAATGAAGTTGCTATCACGGGCTTCTACAAGAATTATAGTCGACTTACTTATCGCTTAGCGTGCCTAACTTTTCGACAGAAAGAGGGACATAATATTCCATACAAGCGGCCCAATGAACGCCTATTGTAACAACTATAGCCGTTTCTAGAATTTTATACACCTGGAAGCTTATTCTGTACACCTGAAATCATGAGCTCATTGCAATTCGTAAGATTTCTATCTTGTATCCTCTGTTTCTAACATTTGTTCTTATCTAATTTTTGGTTATAATCGTAGCGAACTAACGTCGTGAAGACGTCGAAAATAAACGATGATATTACGGACACGCAGGATCTTCATCATGTTGAACGTGGAACAATACCATACTGCGCTGGGTATAAGAAGATCAAATACTCCTATAGGTAATACTGTCAGAATATCTACCACGAAGAACCATCTTAAATATTTTCTGAAACAGCAAGAAATTTTAAATATTTTAGCGGTAAACTCTTAGCGGTAGGGTTTTCATAATTAATCATTGTTATGACTTCATTGGAAGCCATATAACGAGACTATATTTTAAACACACGCATAGCCACGCAATTAGTATTGGTGATCAAATTACCGTGATACTATTCTAGGATCAAGAACTACAGCTTTTGTCCCATAGTCGTAGTAACCCGTGAAGAACCACATTATTATATCGCATACGAATACTATGTTCATCGTGTCAGTAGGCAGATGCCACTGCTTGTATTTCTCGAAATAAAACGTGATGGAGAATGGAGTGATTAAAAGGGCGATAAACGTGAACAGCGTCATGAAGGATTCCCAGACGATTCTGTGTAAAGTAAACAAAAATTACAAATGGCTCATAATTCTGAGAATTCAATTTTCGTACAGAATAACATTCGATAAAAGTTAAAATTCACCTGAATGAACTGAAAGGATGTATCATGTAGGGGTGGGATTTCAAATGTCTAGAAATTTCATAATTTACCGCAGTTGTACTTTTTAAGCATAAACGCGCCAAAGGATGCTTTGGACATACAATTCTTTGCCTCAAAAACCAACGCTGCAACTTTGACCAAAGTGTATCCCCTTTTATTTGATCCATTAACTCGTCCCGTGCTATTGGCTGCTTACACTTGTGCTCGATCATTGGAACACGCTGCACGATATAAAAATCGATTTATATTTTGTCACTTTCTATTTGCAAATCGATATTATTTAAACTTGGAATTTAGGGCTATATATATAAAGTTAGTTTTGCTATCAAGTATTAACAATAGATAAATTTACCTCTGCACTTGGCGCTTCTGAAAAATGTGGTACATAAGCCATTAAATCCATTTTAGCGGCTTGTTTTGATGGATCAGCTGATCGATAGATCTGTCATCAGTGATGTAACAACATTATCGTTATGTCTGTACAATCACGTAATAAATAAACCATGTGGAAAGTGATGTATATTTTTTTCTCTAAATGTTATCTTGATAACATGTGATATGATATATTTATCAGTAGAATAATAATAACACGTCTGATTTCTTGTGAAATGTCAAAATATGA
Organism: Megachile rotundata; assembly: GCF_050947335.1. Classification (NCBI taxonomy): domain Eukaryota; kingdom Metazoa; phylum Arthropoda; class Insecta; order Hymenoptera; family Megachilidae; genus Megachile; species Megachile rotundata. The sequence goes on along the minus strand of NC_134984.1, from coordinate 21,994,008 downwards.
CGCGATTAAACGAAGGGACAAACAATAAAGAAAGAAATTTAATTGCGTTAATTATGTTTTTATAAGATTTAATTCGTACGATGAATTAGATAATAATTTAAAAATGTTATTTATATCTGCGGCGTAATTTTAGTATGCGCATAAAGCACGTGACTATCGTAGAAACAGTCGTAACCTACTTGAACAATGGTCCGATCATAGATTGGACATTTTAAGTGAATCCACGAATTTAAATTCCAAACTTATAACTAACTATAATTATAACATTCGATAAAATAAGATTCTGCTACGCTATTTTGATATATTCTTAGTATGGCGCTAACGTTTGATAACAAAGATCGTACAAGTAACATGACAGAAACTGACAGTTTTCAGTTACCAATAGATGTGAGTTTTTTTTCGTTGTTATTTTTCATATCTGACTAGTTTTTTGTTAATGTTACAGTACTTTGCCTATACTTTTAACTGTATTAAAATGAATAAATGTATGGCAATCTTAAATGTTTTTAAAATTTTTTTTTACAAAAAGTTAATGTATTTATGATTTGCCAAATTCTTAGACATAGATCATTGACAGAATACTATTTGTTTTTGTCAGAAATATTTTGAAAAACAAAAAGTCATTAACTATATAATGTATTTTATGTGTAGGTAATTATACATATATTATCATATCTATCTACGTCAGATCGGATGTCTGCAGGACTAGTCAATCATGCATGGCGTGAAGCATCTCTTGCAATGAAGTTTGTGGATCAAGAAGTATTAGAGTTGGGTCGACCGTGTACAGATAATTTGAACCAAGTGATGGAGATATTGCAATCTTCTACACGACCATTCTATCACTTTGTTTTTAAAGAAGTGGAACTGAAAAGAAATATGCCGATTTGGGACCAGTATGGACCCACTATGAAAAGTCTTGTATTGGTATTATTAATTTTTATTATCAATAAAAAACTACATTATCAGATATTTATGTTTCTTAATTTATATATATTCATTTTCAGTTTTTTTGTGATTTAAGTGAAAAAGCACTCGTAGAAATATTTAAATGCTGCACTTCTTTAAAAATATTACGTATACATGCTTGTCGAGAATGTCTGATGTCTGGCAGACTTTTAGAGGATGAAAATGATGTGAAAGAACTTTCAGAAACGTTTAAAAATCTTCAAGAGCTTAGTCTTGGATATAATCGCGAATTGAGTGATGCTCTATTTAACAGACTTGTTGCTACCTGTCCAAATATAGAATCTTTAAGTCTCATGGGATGTCAAATATCTTTCCATTGTGGATTGTATAAAAAATTTTACCCTCAAAACATGTTACCTGATGCATCGCAATCAGTTCTAACATTTTTAAATGTGTTACATTACATCAGACAACAGGCATACAAATTGCAACGTTTAAGTTTGGGGTTCACATTAATCGATGGGACTGCATTGGCTACTTTGTCTGCTTTGGAAGGTTTAAAGCTTGAATCCTTAATGCTTCAAGGTTGTTATCAATTAACTGTTCAAGGAATCAAAGGACTGACTCAGTATCAGACTTACTTAAAAGTTCTTGACATTAGTTTTTGTGTGCGTATCACGGATGCTAGTCTACTTCATATCTGCAATAATTTGACAAAATTAGAAACACTCCGCATAAAAAGATGCCGCGCGGTAACCGACAGTGGGGTGAATTATATCCGGTTACTGAAAAACTTAAAAGAACTTGATATATCAGAAAATGAATTGCTTACTGGAAACTGCATTACATATGGAATTTGTTATAATTCAAATGATGAGGATATTCTAGAAAGGGTACCTGATGCAGAGGCAAATAATAGCTCTGAAAATGTTAAATTTGATGCAGTGGAAAAGACTGTACAAAAAAAAACATTACAAATGTTTTCAGCAAATGCATTAAATCTTCACGAAGAATCTATTGAATGTATATCTAAATGTTTCCCAAATTTAAAATTACTTGAACTTAATTATTGCTTTAGTGGTGTCACAAATAAAACAATTCAGGTGAGTGAAGATACCATTAATCTTTGCTTGGGTGTCATTAATATATCTTATATAAAAGAAATTTGGTCACAATTAGAAAAAATTTTTACAATATATACCTGATTATTTTCCTGAACTTTCAGGAATTACTAAAGCTTAAGAGAGTCGCTGTAAATCATAAGTTTATTTTTTATAGATGATATTCAAGGAGCTTGTACATTTGCAAACATTAAAAATAAGCCACTGTAATAAAGTCAGCGATGCCGGCTTAATGGGTATGGATGCTGGTAACAATGAATATGCTGAATCGGTTCAGGTTGTACATGAGCCAGAATTTACAGAATCCAGATTAAGAATCAGTTTACGATCAAGAGCCGAGGAAGAAATTGTACGCGATGCTAATCGCAAGCGAGAAGTAATGAAGCACTGTGAAAATGTTGTTAGGCCTGTAGATTCAAACGTATTTTCTGGTTTTTCTTTGAGTAGACTTAAATGCCTCAGAGAGCTTGATCTTTCTGGATGCAATAGAATTACAGATCTTAGTTTAAAACATGCATTTGCCTTTCCAGAATTGAAAATCTTGAATTTAAGTCAGTGCCAACAAGTAGGTATAAACCTGGTTCAACTATTCCATAAAATTAAAAGTATTTATTTTATATCAAACTTTTTTATACAGATAACACATGTGGGATTATATTTCTTATCTAAAAACAATCCAGTAATTGAAGATTTAAACTTAAATCAGTGTCACAATATATCAGATATTGGAATATCGTATCTTGCACAAAGGCTACACAGATTAAAACGGCTCATTATACAGGTATTTTTATGATTAAAAAACTAATAGCTGTGTGAAATTTATATTAATACATTTTCTTTACAGGAATGTTCCCAACTGACAGATCATACTCTTGATGCAATTAAATTGTATTGTAAAAGTCTTCATTATCTTGATACACGTTATTGTCGAGGAATGTCAGTGGCAGGGCTCGAAAGTTTAACACATTTGTATGTTGACTGGTTCAGACATATAGATCATATCGTCTCTTCAGAACATGAACTACCTCCACCACCTGCCCCGCCTTTACCTTCTTCTTTACGATAGAGACAACTTCAATACTACCTTTCGCATTTTAAGGACAGGGTAATGGAGAGCTAAAGTATTATTTTAGAAGTCATTTGTACATACATTACGTTTATAAGATTTAATTTAATAGGAGAAAAGACACGATAGTGATTTCTTTGTATCTCCTTTCCTAAAACGATTATAGGATTTCGTGAAAATGTGCGTGTAACGATAAATGAATTTATCATATTTGTAAGGTTACGAAAAAATCGAGCACAGAGCAAATAACTTTGATAAAATTTTTAATGTAACGATATTGAATATCGTTCACAAATTATACAAAGCTTAAAGCAACTATGTAGAAATGCTTATAACTATGTGTACTATACAGTAGAAGTCTAAAGAACTCTCATTTTGTATTATATTAGATATCTGACAACAGTTGTGATCTTTTGCTAATGCAATTGTTAGAAAAAATCGAAGATAATTAAACAAGTATGTTTGTAAAACATACAGCAACAATGTGATTTATAGCAAGTGCAATAAATGAGCCAATATATAATTGAAAAAATAAACAATTTTTAATTAGTTTTTAGACTATTATTAAATACTTTACAAATTTTATTCTGCTCTACGTTACAATGCAATGATTCATATTGTAAAATTCTGTATATATTTAAAGATTATCTCTGCATTTGACATTTACAATATAGTTAATAGCAAAAATGAAAATTAAAAATTTATGAAAATATGCAAATTAAGTTAAAAAATTAACAAATTATTTTTTATAGAAAACAGTTAAAATTAAAAATAATGAAAAAACTATTCAAACTTTTGTACATGGATTAATTCCACGCATAAAGTACAAAATTATGTTAGTTGTACCATTAAAATTCGTATCAGAGTATTTTTGTCAAAATACTGCCATTATTAGAGAAACAGAGTAAAATAAATATAACTTAACAATTATTTCACTGATAATGTCAGATGTGCTGCACGAAAACTTATAAAATATATTATAGCTAAATAATAATATCATTTAAAACTAAATATTTCTTTTGATAAATTACTAAATATATTGAAACAGATTACATATTTCATTAATTTCCTTTCAAAAATATAACATTCTCGAATTACGTATCGTTATCAAATATTTATTTGTGATGTACATACTTGTGTAAGGATAAACAACTTAAAGTAGGATATATAATAAGATTATATAAACAATGATCTAAATTTTATTCAAAAACAAACAAATTTAACAGTACTTTTAATGATAGTTAAAAATCTATTTGTATCGAATAATGTAGTGTCCACAAAGCCCGTACTTTTTAAAGATATCATCACGTATTTTGACAGAATAAAGTCAATTTCTCTTTGTAACGTGGTAAAATAAGAATATGGGTTTCAGATTTTTAAGATAGATGTAAATTAATAAAGGTAGCGAACCTCCTTTCAGTATTCTTCTTCAATGATATTTTACGTTTTATCTTCTAATTTTTTTATAAGTGCTATTTTATAATTAGTAGCAAAACACGCAATTTACAATCAGTGATCGTGAATTCTTGTTCATTCATTATTCGCTCGAACTTAATTCGAATCATTTTTGTACAAAATTCTTAATGTATCACAAAATCTGATATCTACAAGCAGTGTAGTATCAACTATACTTTTTTTTTGTACAAGATACATTATTTTGATTTTGTTGCAATCTAACTTGTGATGTGGTCTTCTATGAGCAAGTAAAAAACTAGATATGCCAATATGAAACTACTACTTTGAAATATTTAATTAATTTAAAAATGAAGTTATGCGAGGAAGTCATTTTATCAATTATTATTTTTCAATATTCTCAGAAAAGATAGTCCATAGAAGGCCCAATAACAGTTTGTTATAATAAACATTGAGGACAAAAAAGTTTTCTAAAATCTTTACATTCTATGCTTTAAATTAATGATAGACACTTAGTAGTTAGGCAATAAAATTAATGTTAATACAGAGATAAGTAATATAAATATAAGTTGGTTAAATCTATGAAACTATTAAGTGTGTTGAAATTAATTTCAAAATGGAAAAGAAAGTAAATTATATATGAACTGTATGGTTGACACTTCACTGTATATGGAATTGTATAACGTATACTAAGTTTTCTATGAATGTAATACATTGTCTTGGCAAATGAATATAAAAAGAATCTACTTATTACTAAATTAAAATAACAGTTTAACGTGACAAAGACACAATGTACCATTCTGATTATATTATCTTCTGATGTACACAAACTCAAATTGCCAATTTATATATTAAGGTTCAAGACTAAGATTCCAGTGTTTAATGCATGATCAGAACTGATATTTTTATTTAACTATCTACTGCAAAAAAATAAGTAATTAAAGAAACGCATAGCTTTTATCTTATAATTAAAATAAAAATAATATTAATCCCTTCTTTTTTACAAGGCAGAAGCATTTACATATTAAATTTAAAGATAAATATTTGAATTATATAAATACTTTAAACACCCGCTATAAAATCTAAAATCGTCGCTTAACTTTTCCGTTAATTACGTCTTTTTAGTTAACTTTTGCTTCATATTTATAATATTCATTAAAGGAGTTTGTTGAGCGATGATATTAAAATACCGAGACATAACTACGTAAAATTAAATAAGAAATTACCCTTTATAGAAAAATGTTTTATGCAACATAAAGGCAGTGATAGTCCTTGACAAAGGACACTGAAATCTTAGTTTATACTATGATTTTTTTGTCTCCGTTTAACCTTATACCACAGCGAAAAAAATTGTTACGAAAAATACAATGAGAAACATTAAACAAATTTCTTATCCTTAACACGCTGTTCTGTATGTATATTTACATATATATTTATGTATTTTCTTGTACGCGTCGCATCATATTATTGATTTATACTTTAATAAATACTGTGCTTTACACACATCATGTAAAAAATTGTTATTTTTTAGGTGATTGAATGTTTTTACGGAACATCCACCGTCTCTCTTTATTGATGCGACAATCGTGCGTGATTATATACAAAGTAGTGAAAACGTATCAAAAAATCATTCCTCTCTCTATGTATATTACAGTTCAGTCTTATTATCTGGCTCTCATTTATTTGGCCCATTGAGCAAGTTACTCCTCATATGGATATTGAGAAACTTCAAATTTACAAATGTTTGGCGATAGGGCCTTAGCACTGTATGAAATAAGTTTTGTTTCACTATCCTTTTCCATAACTTCTTTTGCTCCTACAATCTCCTTCAGAGCCACATAGTAAGACTTTATTGGATACGTTTTCACTAAAACTACTCTTACAAGAGCTTGGAATACGTTCAGCACGTACTTCTTAATGAATGTGAAGATAAATGTCTCTTCCAATCTAGATAACACGTTTGGTTCATTATGTTGTAACCTTCCTCTTCAAGGAATTTTAAGTAAACCTCTGTGCACACTTTAACTCAATTTCCCTTTCCATATACTAAATCTTTTTCACAGGGTTCATAGCATCATACCGCTAATTAAAACGTAGACATTACCAACGAGGTAATTATAAATCCAGCAGTCTTTCCTCCAAGGCTAAAATGAAAAAACAATTATATATACATATATATATTTATGACTCTTCTTATCCAAACACCTATTCTGATAGGTGTTAACGTAGTCATTTTTACTTGTATGGTAGATATTGAAAAAGTGTAATACCTCAATGGCAAAGTAATGATGCTTCTCTATAAATTTTCCTAAGTTCATTCTAAAGTATAGCTAATTTGTACTTTGTTTTCAGTACATTAGTTTAATAAAGAATAATTTTGTTAAATTAAATACGAATTAATAAAAGCAATAAAAAACTCATATTGTTAGTTCAAAAATAAAAAATCTATGCATAATTATATATTTTGTAAATAGAAAAAGTTGTTCTGTATAATACGGTTAAAATATGGCATATTAATTGCATCAATGAGAAATGAAATAATTTTATGATAATTTTTTAATGATCAAATCAACTGTTGATACTTTGATTTTAACAAAATATATATATATATTCGTACTTTTTGATAGTCGGCATTAAATTTTATATTAAAGCTTGTAGATCAAACAAAGTAATTAATAAATAAGAAACTTACATCTATTTATGCATACAATCACTGTACATTCAGGTGACCAGTAATATAAAAAGAATGAAATAATTTGTATGTATTTATTTTAGAACCATTCATTTGAGGCGTTTGTATAAATATAATCATTTTTAAATTTAATGGTCTTCAGAATAAAATAAACGAATGGAAGTTCTTTTTAGTAGTTCAGAACTTCTGTAGGAAACAAACTGTTTCAAATATACATTTTCTAACATAGAAAACAAAATACGTGATACATTGTGTACTAGAATAAAACTACACAATTTTTCTATAAAATCAAAATAATGAAATATTTATATTTAAGACAGTCGTAGAGGATTTAACGTAAATTTTATAAGTTATTACAATATTGCGACAACTTTGGTATGTATTTACAAATAAAAGAGAAAAGTAAATAATTGCTTTTTGTACAATGAGATATTTACAGATATACGAATATCGCTTATCGTTTTAAAAGAACGTCAAGCGTACAGATTCACTTTTATCATAAAAAATATAAAATTATTGTTCTAGCATTTCTTCCTTATTTCTGTACAATATCTTGATCTACAAGAACACCGGAGGTCTTAATGGAAATTTAATTGTATCAAATATCCATATACAATGATTCTTCTTTTTCAGAAGAATTTAATACAAAAAATACGAATTTCGTATATACTTTTCAAAAATTATTTACGTAGATGAAATTTGAGTAAAGAGAATACTCAAATCCCAAGTAAATACATAATGAGATCGTCAAAAATTACAAATAACAAGCGATACTTTTTTAACAATCTTCGATCAGCGTTTCAGCAATATTCGTTTAAAAAAGAAAACAACAAGTTTATAAATTTGCGAAGTGAATCAATAAATAAATAACATTTTATTTTTTAGTTATTTTACCGATACTTGTACTATAGCGCAGTCTCGCTATATGGCACCCATTTATATGATCCATTAAAAGAATTATGTCCCCTTTTTTTCATCTATCACCTTTTCAAATATTGAGCTTGCAAATTTCCAAAATTGACAAATATTCAAATGAATGAATTTTGAAGTTTTCAAGTTTGAAAATTTAGAATTCCCGAATTATACAGTCGGTTTATTGGTCAAATGCTGTATGAAAGGAGTTTCGTTTATATGGTCCGTTCGACACATTTTTCTACTTCAATAATCGTGTCTAAGGCCATATAACGAGACACCACCATAAATACTGTAAACAGAATACGAATCAGAATAACATTAATTCGTAAAAAGAAGGAAATACTGTAGCAATTAAATCTGATCAGTCTTTATAGCAGCAAATCCAGAGGATTTTATGCGCCCTGGAAGTATTTAGTTTTTATGTCTTCCATAAATGGACGGGATCATTTGATCGATCGCATATATCGAGACCGCATTCTCCTTCGATATAGGTACTTTTGTCAGTACATTACAAGCTCGTTGCTTATTTGGTCATCAAAATACACCGAGACAGAGATAGAGAGCATGCTCGTGATGATCCATTGAGAATAAAACATACTGAAACCAAAGCATTGGAGGCAACAGTGATCTGAACCTGCAAAAAAATCTATCCTAAGACTATTTCCTTTTTTGGAAAGAGATTGAACCTCGGAGAAGGACAATCCAGATGAAATAATAAAATCGTCAATGATAATACATCAACTAATTATCTTCTTGAAAGGTATACATTTTTATCGCAATCCAAGAACCATGACTACTTAATATAATAACAAAAAGAAAGAGTGCACATTAATGTTATGAAAAGCTTGTTTTCTGTTTCACGGCAGTACTTTTGGTTTAGCAAAAACGATTGATCGGTCATTAAATCTAACGTAAGGTCGTAGAACTCACCATAGGAATGAGACTTTATGATGAACTGTTTACATTAATTGATAAAGAATCGAGAAGCGAAGCTTTGCTATCCTCCAGATCCAGAGGATCCGAATTATAAAGACTTGTTGTAGCTGTATCACCTGTTGCACTGGTTACAGGAGATGTAGTGTTCAAAAAAATATCATCGTCGAAGTCTAATAGGTTCTGTGCAGGATTGTATGCCATAAGCTCTCCACCAGCTGATCCATTGATATTTTCGGAAACTGAAAAGAAAACAGTTCTCTTAGCAATAAATAAAGATATCAAGGGAAAAGATAGAGATATTAGGATTGGAAAAACTATGAATCAAAAGGTATAGAGATTCAGGGTGTTAGAAACATAATAGATCTTACCATTAACATGATCATCGTCTTCCTTTTCAGAATGTGGATTTAATTCAGGATTAACAGGCATACCGAATGACATTGGATCATCCGCTCCAAATAACTGTAAATTTTTGATTATGTAATAAATGCAAAATTTTGTACAAATGTTACCATAACACTTACCCCAAGAAGTGTATTCGCGTCGATACTGTATCCTTCAGCTCGTAGAATTTCGCGAAGGTTTTCCAATTCTGTTTGCATTGTTTCAAGATGATTATCCATTTCCTCCCTACAGACAATTATTCAAAGTAGATCATTATGTACAAAAAACTATAACTTATCCACACAACTTTATCCATATTTTATAGATGAACATGGAAAACGTAGCAAATAGTCCTTTCAATATTCATCCTGAAACGTACAATCTTTCTATTTGTTTAAATCGTAGCAAATTTGTTTCAGTTATATTGTCACTTTTTGTTGTTTCTTATGGAAAAAGTAAATAATTTACTATTGTATTTGATCCTGTTGTCTACATACTCAATCTTTTTTTATGTCCAAAGATAAATACTGACTTAATACAACAACGAATATATTACTTAAATGTTCAATGATAGGAGTTCTAAACATATCATAAAGGATCATGTACTTAAAGTGGGAACCCGTTTCCCTTCTTTACAATGACTCTACATGTAACAATAAATTACAACAACGTATTGATATGTTTAATAAAAAACCGATTGTAAATTAAACGACTGTACAGTCAGTGTATCTGAGAAATTGACAAGATTGAGATCGTGTTCTTAGCACTGTGTGCTATTAGCAAGATAACTGACAACGTTGCAGTAAACGATTTTAAAAATCAAATTCTATGTTGAAGAAAATGTTCAAACCAAATTGACCTTGGAAATCAGCGAAGACTAAATATTAAGAATAGTACCCAAATTTTTTAAGAGATTATGTAACTGAAGGGATATAATAACAGTTAAGATCATAAATATCAAATGTATATGTGAGTATTAGATAAAAATAGTATATCGCGTTTCAAAAATTTAACTTACAACTTCACTGATTACAGAGAAAAATTATTCTGAAGAAAATAAATAATACCAATATTTTGTTCATTTTAATACGTTAGATATTAAAAATTGAACGTATTTTATATTTATAAAAGTTGTTTTCATTCAGAATAAAATTGACTGAAATCAAGAAAAGTTGAATTCAAATTTTTGGAATTCTTTCTAAATTCATGTTAAGATCAATAAATTATTGTGATAATTTTGAAAATATTAAAAGAGTATACCAAACGATCCATATTCTTCAGGCTCTATGGAATATCGTGAAATTCCTAGATCAAAGGCAACCATTTAGAGATCTAATAACAAGATGTCACATATTATTAGTAAAATAATGAATCTATTAATTAAGGTTTGACTTAAAATCTCTCAAATTGTAATACAAATAGAGAAATTGGTTAATTCCCACCTCTGTTCTCTGATTAAGAATTTCCGTTACAGATAAGTGGAATGTGCTGTACTGAACATTTTCTACCCATGATCTGTATTGAACTTACATTGATCCTAACCTGTAACTAGAATCAGACATGCCAGAGGGAACGACGCAACTCAAAGATAAATGTTTTGAATTGCTTGTGCCCGCTCCGTTGCAGTTGACATTCTCCTTCTCCATACTTTTATCAACTTCATTTGTAACTGAATCTTTTTGAACATCCTGTTCAGTGTTACCATCTGCTTTATTGAACTGATTCAAGGTGTTCTCGTTCCCATTAACTCCAGAATTGCTGTTGTTCTCATTGTTATATTCCACATTTTCGTTGTCCACAACATCCTCGTCGACGATTTCTGGTACTATTAAAATATCCTCCAATTTCACCAAAGCAGAATCACTATCCTGAACATCTTCCTCCATATCAGCAGAAGTTTCTAAGTCGAGCTCTTGCTCTGCATCAGTTGTTTTATTCATATTAGCTGCCATAGCTGCAAGTTTTGAGCTACGCACTGTTGCCACAGGTACTGGTTTAGAGACTGGTTTATTTTCCAATAAAGCAATGGTCACTGGGGAATCTTCTAATGGCATTTCAAGTAAATGTGTTTCTTCCCTAAAAAAGTGAGACAAGCAGTTGCCAATCTTCGTTATCTTGAGTTAGATCATTGCTGTGCCATAATCTGTTTTTTAACCACATTCTTCACTACGATTTTGATCGATGGAAGTATTGCAAGAGCATACATAGATAAATTTAAAGCACTATACAAGAACATGCCTTGAAATATATAGTGAAATTACTCTTGTTATAACGTTAACAAATTTAGAAAATGTGATAATACAAATTCTTATAAGCAAGCAACAAATTGAAAAAGAAAATATAGTGGGATTATGCACATGTGTAAAACACATATTGATGGAACTTAAGAAAGTTAAAGAGTAACAAATACTTTTATGCTCATAAAATGAAATATTAATTAAATAAGTAGTCATTTCTAAGTTTGCTCTGACAAAACTTAATGTTAATAGTAACATTACTCATCAAAGATATTCATTACAAGCATATTCCTTTTTTATATTTCACTGTTCACGTTATTATTTCTAAACCTGAACACATTTTAACTTTTTAATGGTCAATTTAGTTTGATAGTCATAGACGCTATTTACAAATTATGCAACAAATATAAATTTATTACAAACACCATGTAAAAAGCAATAATCATGCATGGAATAAATTTTAAAGTATTTATAAAATATATCTTGTAACTAAACTCTATGATATAAGAAGTATATGTACGAATTTTATGCAGTAAATTAATATTTCATGCATGTTCGTTTTAATCTGTATCAGAAATATAAATGAAATTTGTAATATATTTTGATTAAAACAGATCAACTATATTAACAAAGAATATATATCAATAAACATACTCAGAGGCATAAGTGAAACATAAATTGTAAAGTAATAATGTTGGCTAATGTGAAATGAACGAGCGAATGAAAAAATTGTATGAAAAATAGTGTTTCAAATAATTATGAATAATTTAACCAAGGATTAACAAAACTTCTCTTATGAAAGTACCAAGTTACATGAACGAAATTTTCAATACTTTAACTTTCTTCTATAATCTATCTCAATACAGCAGAATTACAATTAACATAAAAATTTCAAAAGCAACTACTACAGATAGTTGGAAAGATGGGTAGATTAGGAGAAAGTCATCTTAGTAATAACTGTATAAATGAAAAATGCATCTAAAACAAGATATAGTTATCGCAATATTGCCGAATGTTCATGCAAAAAAATGAAACCAAGCAAAATTGCGATACTGTATAAAATAATCTTTAAAGAAGTATGAACACCAACACCAAATGACGACAAGAGAAAAATGTTAACCTCGGTTCCTCTCCATTCTCCGTTGATGGGATCAAAATTTTGACAGGCACCTTGTTTTTCCTCCTGGTAATATTTAAATTGCAATGATATGAGTATCACTGAGAACGAATTCGTATTAAAAAATATGAAAAAATTCCGTTTTCTGAATAAGTAGCTCATCATATGATAAATGTACGTGCAGCTTACTTTTAGTACCGACATAAAATAGGTGAAGTTACTTTAATATGACACAATTTAAAAGATATAAATTTATGCCCCTGTGTTTTTTTCATTAAAGCATAAATAGAGTTCAATTTTAATCACATTAAATTAATTATTTATTACATTCCATGCATGGGGAATAATTGGAATGTGTAAAGAAGTATGTTATAATTTGTTTCTTTTTAAAGCTATCCTAACCAGAGTGAAAGAAGCAAAATGAAAACACAAAAGTATTTCTTTGTAAAATAATTGAGTGTTCAAATTTCGTTGCGTTTGTCATGCAAAACTCCACATTATCATTCCAAAATGGAAAGATTGTACATGAACTAGCTGTATATATATTTTGTTTAAATTAGTAATTCTGCAATAAAAGTTGTGTTATGATAATTTACTTGAACTTACTTCTTTTTACCCTTATTTCCACGTTTCTTTTTTGCATCTATTTCTTGTGGATTAACCAGTCGTATATTATCTTGTAGTTGAAGAGAATTATCAACCAAATGTACAGTTTCTATATGGTTGTCTTCCATTATTGATGTATTGTTATGTTCTGGACTTTCAATTGATGGATTTGAATGTCCTTCTAACATCCTAAATATAAAGAAAAATGCTTATTACACATAATTTTCCCCGCAAATATATAAATGGTAATATACAATTTAAAAAGCAACATACTCTGCAACAATATACTCTGAATCTAAATCAGGTTCTGATGCATCAAGCTCATGAATTACAGGACCAGCAGGCGATGCTTCCGGCTAGAAATAAAATGTATTTTATTTATAACAAAAGTTTGTATTTAGAAACCACTTTGTAAAACGTAAAATTAGTACTTTTGATAATTTAGCTTGTTTGCTTCGTTGGCGGTTAGAATCATCAATCATTAATGGATATCTTCGTTTAACCGAGAGACCACCGCTTCTTGAGGGCTGAACTAAAGTAACTAGGAAATGTATAAGCTTGTTAACAATCTGCTGTTGTTTAAGATGCTTCTGTCTAAGCATTGCTAGCTCTCTCCATAATGCTTCATTCTCTCTTTTCATAGCTCCAAGTCTTGAATCTAAATGTTCCTGACGACCTCTCATACTTCTTACTTCAGTTAGCATCTTATTCATTAATTCTGGTTTGATGGGAGTAAGAGTTGGATCTTGTCCTTTACTTGATGCAATCTAAGCAAATTACACAATTATAAGTTGCTTGCATAGATATGTCTGATTCTTATAAAATTATTACTTACTTTTCTTTTAATATGTTCTACAAGATATGGATGTCCTTTACAAAAGAATTGATGCGCAAACTCCATCTCATCTCTATCGCATTTTAAACCTCCCAATTCCACAGAAACTTTCTTATGAAAACCATCTGTAATACATAAGTATGTTATATGTAATAACACATGCAATTATATTACATTAATTTATTGAGTGTTAAAGTTTATATCATTACTTACACATATTTAATTGACGAACAAAACTGGCCATATTATTGTGTTTATAGTAATGTGGTAATAATTCTCTGGCAAACTGTGCCTGATTTCGAATAAAAAAACTTCTTCCATTCTAAAATTAATAAATTCATAATTTTATGTATCAATATGAACCCTTCATGATAAAAACATGTTGCATCAGATAACAAATACTTTAAATGTAAGTATTGTATTATTATATAATAATATTAACTTTCATAAATCTCTATTTATTATGTATAATAAAACATTTCTATCGGAAATTCAAAAATGACAATGTTTTGTAATTAGTAAAATTAATTGAGCGCTTAGACGAATGAATATCTAGATAATCACATTATTGTAGCATTTATCAATACTTAAAATAATGAATGGTTTATCCTAATCTTAAACAACTTTACAATGTTTAATATTTTTTTCATTTGTTTTCATTTATAAGATCTCTTTATTAAAAAATTTACATATATTCTGCAAAATGCAAAGAAGTAATATAGAAACATATTACAAATATTAGTTAAAATAATACTTTGTTCGATATTTTATATCACAGAAACCCGTGATTATTATTAAAATAACGTGTACAAAATAGACTCCTGATATTTGACAGCAAAATATATGATTCATTAAAATAATGCATTACATGTAATGATACAAGTAAGCACGGAATAAATTACAGCAACGTCGAGTACATGCAAAATATAGGTTGTGTATGTAAAAATGTATACTACGGAGGTCAACGTTTAGCTAACGTTTGATTTGTTCGCTTGCACAACGTGAGTATTACGACTGAGTTATCGTTGTAATAGAAACAATTATTGAAGGTACATATTTGAATCATCGGCGTTTTGTATAGTAAAATTAAAAACCTACAAGTAAATAACAAAATAAAAGTACTTACGGGTGACCAACAAATAAGGTCGTCGGTTTCAGGATCTTCTACCAGCTTCCAAAGTTTGGCAAGAAAAGCCGGTACACTCGTACCTAACTCCGGAATTGTATGCATCTCAACGTGAACAATGTAATTTTAATATGTTATAATTGCTCAGTTTTTAAACTTAATCTTTCACGAAAAAATCTTCACATCTCACGACAATGGCTGGCCGCTGACGATGTTATTCTGCTACTACGAATGTGTGTATGTAGTACTTACAGGTGGAGGAAGAGGGGAAACTATACTCTGTTCAGCAAGAGATCATACTCATCATACGACGAGTTTTCAATCGTTCTGCGCACATCAGCTTTATGCGCAGCAGCAACCCACATGCGCACTTATGACATTCCTAATACTAAGCATATATACTCAGCGACATAAATTTCCAAATCCTCAAATTCCCAAATTCTCAAATTTTTAACTTCTCAAATATTCAGATATTTAAATTTTTTAATTCTCCAACTCACAAGTTTTTAAATTTTCAAATTTTAAATTTAACATGTTTCCAAATTTGGTCACGTCAGATGTCTTTTTCGGCCATCCATATACTTTGTCCACCTTGTAGATGACGACCAAAGTAGAAAACGCACGGTAGTGAGGCAACACCAAGTGGTGGGAAACTTATTGAAGTTAGTCGCGTTGCGCAGATTGAGTATGATCTTCTGTTGAACGAATAATACTTTAATGAACAAAAATGCCGCTTTCCATTTATGTCTGTGCGGCATATATACATCACTATTGGTTCAAAGCAATTGGTGCTTTCTTTCGGACCAGGGTATTTACCCAATTGGCATCCTATAAATTTGACAGAATTGTTAAGCTGTATTTCCAAATTACGAATATAGAAGGTCAAAAATATATTCGAATGCAGGAATGGTTTTTTAAAAAACGAATCAAACTGTATTGCATAATTTTATACTTCTTGCAACGTTTGTTTATTTCACAGGGATATAAAAATAGAATATGTGAATCATATGTAGAGTATACATAAATATATGAACGTAATATAGAAACAGAAAGAGAACGTTGCATAAAAGCTCTTTCTGTCCTTGTTTAATCACATGTGCGCACATATTCATTTGCCGATATTGTACAAGACTGAAAATTTTTACAGATGCATGTATAAAAAGCTCATAATTTATTACAAATATGATCCGACATTAAAAAATTAATGCTGCTTATAAGATATAAGAATATCAAGATACAAAATTATTTTTTAAGCGTTTATATTTATTTTTACACAAAAAATGATTAATACTGTAGCATATTTGTACATATTTTTTATATGCAATTTCATTAACAATATATTTTGCATTTATATAAAGTATATTAAAAATTAAAAATTAATATTATACTATTAACATTAATCATTATACAAAACAAAACTTATAATTATTAAAATGTTTAAGTTTTTGTTTTAACAAATTAACATATATACATAAAAATCTGTATAATTTACATAAAAAGTTAATAATTCTCTTCTTAACTAATTATAACAAAATATAATAAAGTTGCATAATATTCGTACACTGTATACAAACTTATCAAAATTAATATAAGTACATAACATCACATAATTTTTTGATTATTAATAGATTAACAATATTAATTTAAAATTATAACGACGTAACATAAAACCCTAAGTAGTCCAAACATGAATACATATAGTTGTTGTGGAATATGTATTAAATTATAATATTAATAGTTAACTAGTTCCTAAGTAACACTAAATGACCAAAACTTTAATTGTAAAGTATGATTTTCACTCATCTAATCATCAGTTGTAATAAATTATAAAGTAAATTATATTTATCTTTTTCCATGTCCAATTTACTGTGCATAAAGAATTAAAAAAAGAGGAATGCGTAAAAATATATAAAATATAATGAAAATTACATTTATAAGTAGCAAATACTTGAGAAATATTAATGGCACTTTGCATACTTTATGGATTATTTGCACTATTGTTTTGATTACAAATACATGTGAGAATACCTGCAGTAGTAGTCTTGCTTCATTAAAAATCAATTAAAATATAGTTACCTACAAAAAATCTTCTGTAGATGTTACTGTAGCTTCTATAAGTAAACCAAAATCTAATTCGGCTAAACTAGCTGAAACATGAAAGTTATGATTACAACCAGTTACAAAATTATTAATTTTAACATACCTTTTGCTGTAAGCAGATTAAGGAATGTATCTAATGGAGATAAACGATCTGCAGATGGAAATGCTGCTAAACCTGCACATAATTTTTTGTATGAGATATTATATTACGTTGCTTCTACAATTTATTCAATATTATTTTTACCATTGTGATGATTCTTTTGCTGTAATGTTCTTCCGCGATTTTGACACACTTCACCAGACAAAATATTAGCAGCGTGTTCACGAGCTCGTAACATGAAACTTACAGGGTGCAACCATTGGTTTAGAAGTCTTTTAGCTCGTGATCTCGGTAACAAAGACAGTAACGTTAGTTTACGTATAACATTTTCTTTTGTATCACTAATATCTGTAGAAAAAATAAGATAAATATGAAACAAAAATCACATACAGTTTAAAGAAATTTAAAGAATTTAAAGAAATACATGTACCAGCCATAATAATTTTACTGACATCGACTTGTAATTCAAATACTGATCGTTGTACATACTGTAAAAACATTGAATATTTTAAAGTCCTATATCCAAGGTACGTGAAAAATGATGTAAATCCTTGTGGTGCTGGAAATGCTATGCTTTCTATTGCACGTCTATATCGCTCTAATAATACAAATAACAACCACCGTCGTATTTCGTCCAATTGATCACTGAAAGTATAAATAATTTAAATTCAATTGCAATTTATTAATAATTTTATTCAAATAACTCAAAACTTACACGAGGATAAAACCACGTTCTTGTTCCATTCTCGGCTCCACACTGGCAGCTCGACATAACATTTGACAAAGGATTCGTGAAGTTTCCAATTGAGCTGCTACATATCTGGTTGCCATAGCATGAACATGCAGCGGAGTACACGATCCTTGAACATGCGTTATTGATGTTGGTGTACCATGTTTTAACAAGTACATAGATAATTCTCGTAAATTTACAGATACAATGTGTTCTTGTTTGGAAGCAGTACAACTTTCTGTTTCATTAAATGGCAAACCTGAATCAAGCAATTTACTGTTTCGACTACTTGTTAAATCTCCAAGTGATACTGTAGCTACAACTAATCTGCAATAATACGTGTTAAAATAAGTTAAGAACTTGTATAAATTAGTCTATACAAAGATTAGGTAATTTAATTAGTTCACATATCTGACAAAAAACATGCAACTTCTCAAATTGTTAACAAAGAAAGTAGTTAAATACAAAACAAAAAACGTTAATGTACATTGAAGAGATTTTTAATTATATAAGACAATATTACCCTCCACTTGGAGACATTGGAGTACTGGATCTGGATAGTGCTTCAGGCTGATAACATGCTAAAGAAACTAACAATTTCTCTGCAATTTTACTCGGTTTAAATCTTGCTTTATCTCCATTATTTTTACTTAGTTGATCCCATAATTTAGTCCATAAATCGCTACGATAAGGAATTAATCTTTGTTGAGGTGAAAGTAACATTACTGATGTATTCCAGAGTTTTTCATGACTCAATGTTATATTTAAATCATTCACTTTAATTTCAAAACTTGTATATTCTTCCATAGTTGTAACAGGTAACAATGCTAATAAAGGTACAGCATCTGCTAATAAATTCTTTTGTACTAAAGCATATGAACCACCAATAAGAATTTCTTGCATGTATCGCACAATTTCCAAGGATCTAGGTTTCTCTGCAATTGTGCATACTAATTCTGAAATAATATCCAGATCATTTCTATGACAAAGAAAATAATGCAGTATTCCCAAGCGTACTTCGATCGAAGTTTCTTTACGAAATACTTCAGTGAGAAAATCAGGAGAGATTGTTAATTGTACTAAATCCAACGTAGGTAAGTCTATTGTTAATATGTTGACATTAAAATTAGATGTATTATTTCCTTCCACAGAGGTTGAATCATATTTCTTTTTGCCTCCTTTATTGTTATTTTCAAGTTCAAGTAGTGGTACTAAATAAGAGCTATAAGATGGAAGAACAGTCAGAGGACCACATAATATATGGCAACATGGTTCATGATTTGTTCCAATTTCAAGAAGATGAGTAAATAAACCTTGCACAAGAACAATAATGTAATGATGTCCATATATAGCAAACGTCGGACGTATGAGTTTAGCCTGAGACCATGGTATGCCTGGTATTACACAATGGATTACACAACTATGATGAAGAAGCGTTACAGAGTATGCAAAGTGCACTGTGTTAGATTCACTCAACGAGTTAAGTACATGCTGTTGTGGTTTTACTGGACGATACAAATAGTGATGACAAACACAGACCATTCCTTTGGAATCAGAAATGACAATAAGATCTAAGGAGCAATCGTGTACTCTCAAAGGTATCACATCATCTTCATAAGTTCCACACTTAGAAGAAGTTGATAACTGAGGCAAATTTAGTGGTATGTTCAACTACAACAAAAAACAACATGTTTAAATACATTAAAATTATTATTATAGTGCTGTATGTTACATACCACTGTTTCATGTGGTAACTCAGTATGAAACTGAAGACCACTAAGTGTGGGATTAGTCCTCACAGATTTGTTCTCCTTTGTATCTTCATCTTCAGAAACTAAACTCACTGGAATTCGCCTATGATGTATATGATACAAAACTTGATTTATCATATCCCATTGTGCCCAAATAAATTCTTTAACCAATGACTCAGATTTTAATTCTTGTATCGTTTGAAAATCTGTTGTAGATGTATCAAACAATATGGTATATATTATAATACCTGTAAGAATGTACAATTAAATTTACAATAAATAATAAGAAAGAATATTGAAGAATAACTTTAGCAATTTCTCACATTCTTGATGTATTAACAATAAGAATTTGTCCCATTTCCCATGTTCTTTTTCTTTATACAAGAATTGAATTCGTACTTGCTTAGACCTTTTTGCATCTAAATTATGGATTTTCACTTCTTTTCCTTTTAATTCAATTATATATGCTTCGTACATCTCAATTTCAGTTGACATACTTTGATCTTTTTCTTCCTCAGATTCAACATTGTTGTCTGTACTAACTTTTTGTTTTATCACATATCCAAGAACAGTTTTACTCTGATTTATCGTTGCTTGCACAATGTTTAATACTTCTGAGAATTGGTGCAATACCTATGGGATGTTGTTAACAATTTTAGTTACATATATTCTATTGAAAAAGACAAATAAATATTTTCAAACATTGTACATACTTGTAGTTTGTCATTAATCCGGTCGTAATGGCCTATAACAGTATATGATGTGCTCACACCGTCTTCTATAATTTCCTCTGTCCACCCAACTAACAACGATCCATCTCTTTCCTGTCCTAACAATTTCCATTGTTCTGCTAAAAATTGAAATTTGATTTTATAAAAATTCACTTGCACTCGTTTAACAAATATCAATATAATAATACATTAGTAGTATGCAATCTCTTTAAAGTTTAATGACATTAATAAATATGTAATTCAAAACAAATTATAAATACCCGAATGCGCCTTTTCTGGTAAAAGTAAGCATAATTTAACAGCAAGATTTTCTAACATATCTCCTTATAAATTGCTCCTTATAAATAATGATTAAAGACACGTCGATCTAAAACATATGATCGTTTTTAGTTTAATGGTTATGATATATTATTTATAAATTTTTTGACAACATTAGATGGTATCGTCTGCTAGGGGTTTCACTCATGTTGACGGGATCATTGACGAAATGCCAAATAGTCCTCCATATGTAGTATATTTCTATGTTGCATTCTTCTGTACCGATTCAGAGTGAGATAACTGGCGGTCTGAAAAGTTTCCGACCTCAACGTGAAGATAGCACCACTCGTCGATAAAAGCTAGTGAATATAGTTACAAAAATTTTATGAAAAAATGTCTTGTATCTTTGTTAGGTCGGAAACTTTTCAGACCACCCTCATATATGCTTCGAACCAAACATTTTCGTAAAAAAAAAAATGCAGAACAAATGAAATTACAATTTAATTCGTAGCTATTAGCTCGATATCGTTTTCTAAAGTTCATTTTTATAAAAATGTTTAGAAAACGATACCGATTACCAGGTCACACCACGTGGAGGTTGCTACGATAGTGACCCGCCCTAACTCCAAGTCCCTACCACCCTCCAATTGCAATACCTCATTTATCGGAAGGATAAATGAGTTCTGACTCTACTTAGCTCATAGGCTCGCACATACAAGTTCTTTACCACAAAATTGCAAAGAACTTGTACCACACGCACACACATACATTAACTTAATACTAATTGGATGGGGCCCCATACACATACGCTTAACTTATTCTAAACGCCGCACGGTACCTCTTATTCTAAGATTGCACTCGAATAATCGATGACGAATTCAAAAAGCAAAGGGAAGAAAGTTAGAAGAACTTTCTATTGAAAGCAAAGAAAGTTAGAAGAACTTTCTGACAAAAAGAAAAGAAAGTTAGAAGAACTTTCTGTGAAAAGAGGGAATCAGTATTTTTCGCCAAGTGAACCTCGCCTTCCATGGGTCAAAGGGTAGTCCATAGTGGCTTACGTGAACCACGAGACAGAGATGAACCGAAAATACTGGCAAGAACGAGTGACACATCCGCGGAGGGTCTCCCATTTCTCCCCGCTTGCGTTTGAAGCAAGTCTGACCGCAGAGAGGAGACCCCTGCCGTGAGGCGGCAGATCGAGATGGTTCATCAATCGATCGGCCCCGCAGAGATGTGTCCCTGGCGCTACACCAGCACTTGCAGCTCACCTCTGCCGCGTGTTCACAGCGCTATGAACCCCCAATGATCCACTTGGGTTCGGAACGATTGACAAAAAATAATTGAGTATACTACAAGCTAACGCGTACTAAGTTTGAGAATTGAGAAGACGAGTGCAAGTTAGAATAAGAGGCACTTACAGGGACCCACCCGCCCGCCCACGAGCACACTTTACTTAAAACTAACGTATACATAAAATTAACTTAAAACTAACGCACGCATCCCTCGAAGATCCTTCGATGATTCCTCGATGATCGATGTCTTCAATCTTCGCGTATACGCATTTCATACATGTACTCATTCACACTACAATGTGTTACAATAGACGCAACTTAAAATTAACTTAAAATTACTTAAAACTAGTTGATGAAGTCCCTCGAAGGAAGTCTTCAGTGATGACTTATTCATTATCTATACAATAATTGGGGGTAACAATAAAAAAAGAAATAGAGGAGTACATGCAAGATTAGAAACGTTATAATGTTTAGGCGTGCACAATTCATGCTACCATGCACAATTCATGCTACCATGCAAAATGCATGCTAACATTTTCGGAGTAGAAGTGAAATAAGACACGAGGCGACTCGATAAAAATACGCTAATAAAATACAATAGATTTGGGAAATATATAATTACTGAAAATTTTAACCTGTAACATAAAAATATAATTAAGACATATATGAAACATTTCCTAATTAAAATAAAAACCTGAAACATTTAAATGAAATTAAGACAAAAATGAATTATTAAAATAAAAACCTGAAACATCTAAATGAAATTAAGACAAAAATGAATTATTAAAATAAAAACCTGAAACATCTAAATGAAATTAAGACAAAAATGAATTATTAATATAAAAACCTGAAACATCTGAATAAAATTAAGACAAACATGAATAATTCACTTACTTAAAATTAAAATAAAAACCTGAAACATTTAAATGAAATTAAGACAAAAATGAATTATTAAAATAAAAACCTGAAACATAACAATTTTTTGATTAAGACACATATGAATAATTCACTTACTTACTTAAAATAAGAATCTGAAACAGAGAAAAGCAATGAAGACAAATATGAACTATTAAAAATTACTTAGATAAAATCAAAACCTGAAACATACAAAAAAAGTTAAGACACATATGAATTATTAAAAAATACTTACATAAAATCAAAACCTGAAACAAACAAATATAATTAGACAAACATAAAACATTGAATTACTTACTTAAAATAAAAATCTGAAACAGACAAAAATGATTAGACACATATGAAAAATTAAATTACTTACTTGAAATAAAAATCTGAAACAGACAAAAATGATTAGACACATATGAAAAATTAAATTACTTACTTGAAATAAAAATCTGAAACAGACAAAAATGATTAGACACATATGAAAAATTAAATTACTTACTTGAAATAAAAATCTGAAACAGACAAAAATTAATTAGACACATATGAAAAATTAAATTACTTACTTGAAATAAAAATCTGAAACAGACAAAAATTAATTAGACACATATGAAAAATTAAATTACTTACTTGAAATAAAAATCTGAAACAGACAAAAATGATTAGACACATGAAAAATTAAATTACTTACTTGAAATAAAAATCTGAAACATACAAATGTAATTAGACACATGAAAAATTAAATTACTTACTTGGAATAAAAATCTGAAACAGACGAATATGATTAGACACATGAAAAATTAAATTACTTACTTGAAATAAAAATCTGAAACAGACAAATATAATTAGACACATATGAAAAATTAAATTACTTACTTGAAATAAAAATCTGAAACAGACAAAAATGATTAGACACATATGAAAAATTAAATTACTTACTTGAAATAAAAATCTGAAACATACAAATGTAATTAGACACATGAAAAATTAAATTACTTACTTGGAATAAAAATCTGAAACAGACGAATATGATTAGACACATGAAAAATTAAATTACTTACTTGAAATAAAAATCTGAAACAGACAAATATAATTAGACACATATGAAAAATTAAATTACTTACTTGAAATAAAAATCTGAAACAGACAAAAATGATTAGACACATATGAAAAATTAAATTACTTACTTGAAATAAAAATCTGAAACAGACAAAAATGATTAGACACATATGAAAAATTAAATTACTTACTTGAAATAAAAATCTGAAACAGACAAAAATTAATTAGACACATATGAAAAATTAAATTACTTACTTGAAATAAAAATCTGAAACAGACAAAAATGATTAGACACATGAAAAATTAAATTACTTACTTGAAATAAAAATCTGAAACATACAAATGTAATTAGACACATGAAAAATTAAATTACTTACTTGAAATAAAAATCTGAAACAGACGAATATGATTAGACACAAAGGAAAAATTAAATTACTTACTTGAAATAAAAATCTGAAAGAGACAAAAATTAATTAGACACATATGAAAAATTAAATTACTTACTTGAAATAAAAATCTGAAACAGACAAATATAATTAGACACATATGAAAAATTAAATTACTTACTTGAAATAAAAATCTGAAACAGACAAATATAATTAGACACATATGAAAAATTAAATTACTTACTTGAAATAAAAATCTGAAACATACAAATGTAATTAGACACATGAAAAATTAAATTACTTACTTGGAATAAAAATCTGAAACAGACGAATATGATTAGACACATGAAAAATTAAATTACTTACTTGAAATAAAAATCTGAAACAGACGAATATGATTAGACACATGAAAAATTAAATTACTTACTTAAAATAAAAATCTGAAACAGACAAAGAGGAATTAGACAAACATAAATTAATAAATAACTTACTTGAAATCAAAACCTGAAATAGACAATAATAATTAAGACAGAAAATTGAAGAAGCAAGGAATGAAATCACCCTCCGACACAAAACTCTTAAAAAATCGAAATCGTAGATTTTGAAAAGCTTAAAATCCGCAAGAAATTACGATGTTCAAAATCTCAACTCCGAAATAAAAAGACAAATAAAATTGTCAAGAAATTAAAAACTTCAGAACCGAATTGAAATGACGAGGTGATCCAAAAACTTGGAAACTCGAAATAATATTCACGAATCAAATAAAAGAGAAACTGAAACGAAAGTACAAGTATTAAAAACCAACCAAATAATAAAGTAAGAGAGAGGAAGAAATAAAATCTTGAAAACTTTGAAGCTAGAAATAAAATCAGAGTATTAAAAGCCCTATCACTGAGTACAGGATACAGGACACATTCACGCACTCACACATACTGTTACATATTTTAAATGCCCTACATGTACCTCTTATTCTAAAATTGCACTCGCATATAAAACTTTAAAAAAAAGCAAGGGGATATGAAAGAAAGTTGGAAGAACTTTCTTCAAGTTTAGGAAAATTGAAAAAATGACAAATTATTACTACAGTCTAATATGTAAGTTAAAAAATTGTGAAAAAGATGAGTACAAATTAGAATAAGAGGTACTTACAATGTGCGCAGGCTTTTCGCCACGTGTTGTGACGAAAAACCTGCGCCCGAGCCCACCCATCCTCCCACAAGCTCGGAATTAATGTAAAACTAATGCAGTAAACAGAACTTACCAAAAATTAAATGCTGAAACAGATAAAATTTTATTAACATAGAAAATTAGGCAAAGGAGTGAAATATTCGAAATAAAATCGCGAAATAAAACCGTAGCTCTCAGCTCGATATAGTTTTCTAAAGATTAAAAAATCTTTAGAGAACTATACCGATTACCGGGTCACACCACGTGGAGGTGGCTACGATAGTGACCCACCCTAACTCCAAATCCCTTCCACCCTCCAAATGCAACCTCATTTATCAGAAGGATAAATGAGTTCTGACTCTACTTAGCTCATAGGCTCGCATATACAAGTTCTTTACCACAATCCAGTAAAGAACTTGTATCACACACACACACATACATTAACTTAATACAAATCGCATAGGATCCCACGCATACGCTTAACTTATTCTAGACGCCGCACGGTACCTCTCATTCTAAGATTGCACTCGAATAATCTATGACGAATTCAAAAAGCAAAAGGGAAGAAAAGAAAGTTAGAAGAACTTTCGCAAAGAAGCTAAGA
The DNA here is from genome assembly GCF_050947335.1 of Megachile rotundata. Classification (NCBI taxonomy): domain Eukaryota; kingdom Metazoa; phylum Arthropoda; class Insecta; order Hymenoptera; family Megachilidae; genus Megachile; species Megachile rotundata. Next base: position 21,967,573 of record NC_134984.1, on the reverse strand, counting down.
AAGTTAGAAGAACTTTCGCAAAGAAACTAAGAAAGTTAGAAGAACTTTCGCAAAGAAGCTAAGAAAGTTAGAAGAACTTTCTGTGAAAAAAGGGGACCATTATTTTTCGCCAAGCGAACCTTGCTTTCCATGGGTCAAAGGGTAGCCCATAGTGGCTTACGTGAACCACGACGGCAAAGATGAACCGAAGATACCTTTGGCAAGAACGAGTGATACACCCCAGTTGGCGGAGGGTTTCCCATTTCTGACGCGCGGGCGACTTATACAGAGGACACCCTTGCCGTGATGCCCCTTGGCAGTATGGCGGCAGATCGGGGGGGCACATCATGCTATGAGAGGTGCTCCTCCCGTTCGGCCCCGCCGGGCAAAGAATATCACTCGCGCTACACCGGCACTTGCAGCTCACCTCTACCGCGTGTTCACAGCGCTATGAACCCCCAATGATCCACTTGGGCGCAGAACGATTGACAAAAAATAAGTGGGTATACTACAAGCTAACGCGTATAAAGTTTGAGAATTGAGAAGATGAGTGCAATTTAGAATGAGAGGCACTTACAAGGACCCACCCTCCCTGCCCACGAGCACACTTAACTTAAAACTAACGCACGCATACAATTAACTTAAAACTAACGCAGGCATCCCTCGATGATCCCACAATGATCCCTCGATGATCCCTCGATGGATGTCTTCAATGATGACCTATTCATTACCTACAGAATAATTAGTCGTGACAATAAAAAGAAGAAACGGAGAAACAAATGAAATATTAGTAACAATATAATGTTTAGGCATGCATAATTCGTGTCGACTCAATAGAAATACACCTGTAAAATATACATTATACTTGAGAAATATTAAATTACTTAATTAAAATAAGAACCGGAAACATCTGAAATTAATTAAGACAAACATGAATCGTTAAAATAAAAACCTGAAACATACAAATACAATGAAGACACATATGAATAAATAAATTGCTTGCATAAAATTGAAACCTGAAACATACAAAAATAATTAAGACACATATGAATAAATAAATTGCTTGCATAAAATTGAAACCTGAAACATACAAAAATGATTAAGACACATATGAATAAATAAATTGCTTGCATAAAATTGAAACCTGAAACATACAAAAATGATTAAGACACATATGAATAAATAAATTGCTTGCATAAAATTGAAACCTGAAACATACAAAAATGATTAAGACAAATATGAAACATTAAAAATTGCTTACATAAAATTAAAGCCCTAAATGTGCCTTTTGTTCTAAAATTGCACTCGTATAATGTAAGAGTAAGTAAAGAAAAGAGTAAAAGAAGAAAGTTGGAAGAACTTTTTTTTAAGTTTAAAGCATCTATTAATAAAAACGATAGGCTGTTACTACAAACTAATATCTAACAAGTTAAAAAATTGTCGTCAAGATGAGTGCAAGTTAGAACAAAAGGCACTTACAATTTGCGCAAGCTTTTCGTCACATATCGTGACGAAAAACCTGCGCCCGAGCCCACCCTTCCTCCCACAGCTCGGAATTAAAAAACTAATGCATTGAATGGACTTACCAAAAATTAAATTCTGAAATAGATAAAATTTTATTAAGACAAATATAAATTATTTCATTACTTACGTAAAATAAAAACCTGAAACAGACAAAATTCTATTAACACAGAAAATTGTGGGAGGAGGAGGAAAATTTTTCTTTATTTCGTACAAGAATTTCAAAAAATACGAAACGCAATGAAAATTGCGGATTTGAGGAAACGACAGAACTTAGCAAAGAAGAAACACTAAAACAGACAAAAATTTATTAACTCAGAAATTCGAGAAGAAAGAACAATGCAAGAACTTACCAAAAATTAAATTCTGAAACAGACAAAATTTTATTAAGGCAAATATAAATTATTTCATTACTTACGTAAAATAAAAATCTAAAACAGACAAAAGTTATTGAGACAAATATAAATTATTTCATTACTTACGTAAAATAAAAACCTGAAACAGACAAAATTCTATTAACACAGAAAATTGTGGGAGGAGGAAGAAAATTTGTCTTTATTTCATACAAGAATGTCAAAAAATACGAAACGCAATGAAAATTGCGGATGTGAAGAAACGACAGAACTTAGCAAAGAAGAAACACTAAAACAGACAAAAATTTATTAAGACAGAAATTTGAGGAAAGAGAGCATTAACTTACCAAAAAATAAAATCTGAAACATACAAAATTTTATTATCCTATAAAATTATACGAGAAGAAGTGAAACAACCCTATCGAGAAACAGAAAACACAATGACAATTACGAAATTAAGATCAATCAACAATGAAACAATTTATTCAAAATCAATTCCTGAAACAGAGAAAAATAATTAACACATAAAAATCGGGGAAATTAAAATCGCGAAGGGGTGTACAAATCTCGAAGCTCGAAATAAAATCGCGAAGGGATATAAAAATCTCGAATCTCAAAATTTAATCGCGAAGGGATACAAAAATCTCTAATTTCGTACTGTAATCGCGAGGGATGCAAAAATCTTTAATCTCGTAATACAATCGCGAAGGGATGCAAAAATCTCTAATTTCGTAATGCAATCGCGAAGGGATGCAAAAATCTTTAATTTCGTACTGTAATCGTGAAGGGACACAAAAATCTCTAATCGTGAAATTTAATTGGGCGGGCATAAAAATCTCGAATCGCGAAGGGACACAAAAATCTCTAATTTCAAAATTTAATCGCGAAGTTATGAAAAAATCTTTAATCTCGAAATTTAATTGGGAGGGCATAAAAATCGCGGGTGGCTTTGCTCGTAAAAATTCGAGCAAAACGATACATTTTGTATCGTTCAAAAAAGCACATGTAAAATACAAAAAAATAATTAGCGAGCATAGTGACAAAATGACTCTCCATCCTAAGATGGACAGCCATTAATAGTTCCCCTCTTCTTTGGCAAATTTTGCCGGGGCTCTTCGGCATATAGCCTCTTCTTTCTTCGGCAAAGCCTCATAAAAATCACGCGCGAATTTTTACGGTAACTCGGACATTCTTAGTTTTCAATTACATAAATTCTCAATTTTACTATCAATCTCCATAAACAGATAACAGACAATTTTATAAGAATAAAATTGCAATACTATCCATTTATTTCGATCGATAACAAAATCGAAATTTTATATAATATATATGATAGTTTGGTAAGTAAGAAAAATAAAAAGATATACGACCAGCGATTCTTAGAATGCGCTGTTCGTAAAAGAATGTCCGAGCAGAATATTTTTTTTCACTGCACTTCACTTCACAGTGTACTTCATTTTTGCAGTCGGATCTAGAACCCGACTGCGACTTACAAACTAAAAGGCCTGGCCTGAACGAACAATCGAGTTCAAGAGAATATTAAATAAATTCATATTTAATATTTTTCTCTTCTCGATTTTTCGTGAACCCCCCAGATGCAAGCATCTCACGTGTGAGAGAGGAGGAGAGAGAAACATGAATGCTTGCTCTGGCCCTACCTACTTAAAACTAACTCATTCACACCAGAAGTAAGCTACCTGCCTGCCTATCGCTATATTTAAAAAATTGCAAAGTCCATTCTCACAAAAACACACTCCACGGTTCTCACACATACCACCCGGGTGCAAAAAGCCTATTCCTAGGGAGTACGTCCCGGGACGTCTCCGACACCCGAGTTCAATACAACATTCACACTCTAAGTTCATACCTTTTTGCTGAAATCGATCGACAATCGACAGTGAACATACATATTTCATTTTCGTACTCTTTCGAATATTCAATGTAATATGTACATGTAATAATTTTAACTACTAATACAATTTTGTAACTTAATTTATATAACTTTGAAATGACTCTACTTGCATTTTGTATGCACAAATATAACTTTGAAATGACTCTACTTGCAATTTGTATGCACAAATATAACTTTGAAATGACTCTACTTGCAATTTGTATGCACAAGTATAATTTTGAAATGACTCTACTTGCATTTTGTATGCATAAATAAAATTTTTATAATAAATCTATAGTTAAAAATCGACACAAGGTCCACGACCTAACCACACACACACGTGTAACTTGTGTCGATAATTCACTGTCAATTTGTCGATCGCCAAAATATCTTAAAACTAAACCGTGTCCACCTGCCCTAACCCATGCGAGTAGCATCTAAGCACTCGAATGAGTTAGAGCATAGAAATGAACACGGCCAACAATATCTGGACCTACCAGTTTTCTTCATGTGTGCTGAAAATCCTGAGCTAAAAAGCATAATTAGAAACATGCTAATAAAGTGTCTCCCAAAAAAATTGACTCTATATTTTGTATGCACAAATATAACTTTAAAATGACTCTACAAAAATTGTTTCAAAATGGAAAATGGAGATCACTTTGCAAAAATCTAAGTATCGATTGTTTCATTCTTAACAGATTTGTGATATCAAAGTAAATTTACTAAATGATCAAAAACATTCATAATTAACTTTGATATCAAAATCTGTTTTCCGCGAAACTTTCTTGTACATATGTGTATTTAAAAAGAGTTCGCGATACAATTGAAAGTGAAAATAAAATTGAAAGTGACTCTAAAATTAAACTAGTACGAAATCGGAGGGTCATCCGACTTCAATGTACTAATTTTAATTTGATTCGTAAAGAAGTTAAGTTAAAACGCGATGTACAAGAAAACCCTATCCTGATCTAATAAATGTAATAAACAGTTTGTACGAATTTTGCACGATCGTACAGTCGTGGTCACTATGCTCGCTCAAATAATAAAAAATACAACCAGTTCCCGTGTCGCTTCGGACCATTCGTCCTACGACATGATGGGAACCGGAGGAATTGTAAAGCATGCGACTCACCGATCGTTGACTTGCATCACTGCGATCGATTGACTGGCTGCTTGGTTGATTGACTGCTTGGCTGCTTGGTTGATTGACTGCTTGGCTGCTTGGTTGATCGATTGATTGATTGATTGATTGACTGCTTGGCTACTTGGTTGATGCTTTCGTCAGATTTGGATTTGGCTTGTCCGTGAAGTGGAAGTGGCATTCTGTAATCATAAAAGGAGCACAACGATTAATTAACTGTGTATCGATTTGCATTTTGATTAACATAAAGAAGTACAATAACTACATTACAGAATTCGGTTATAAATTTGCAAACGTTTATCAATAGCAACATTGTGAAATATTGTAAAACATTTGAAAATGTATGTCAGAACACTTATGCAACATGTTAAAACGTTTGCAAAAATATACCGGAACACATAGGTAACCACACCGTAAAACATACTAAACATTCATAAAAATTTAGAAAACACGTAGATAATAACACCACAGAACCCAGTAAAATATTTGATAAATCACGGTAAAACATTTGTACAACACTATAAAATAAACTAATTATATTCGTATACACATGCACAATTATAAATTAAAACGTTTAAAAAATTGTATAAATCACGTAGGTAATAACCACAAAACCCAGTAAAATATTTAAAAAATAACGGTAAAATATTTGTACAACTACGCTATAAATTACACTAAAGCACTTGCACAAGCATGTCTGAACCAGTAAAATATTTGAAAAATAACGGTAAAACACTTATACAACTACGCTATAAATTACACTAAAGCACTTGCACAAGCATGTCAAAACCAGTAAAATATTTGAAAAATAACGGTAAAACACGCTAATGTATTAGTATACACGTGCACAATTATAAATTAAAACGTTCACAAAATTCGTAAAAACGCGTAGGTAACCACACCATAAAACTCATTAAATGTTCACAAGAATTTGTAAAAACACAGATAATAACACCATAAAATCCGGTAAAATATTTAAAAAATAATTGTAAAACACTTGTATAACGACACTATAAAACACACTAATGCATTCGTATACACATGCACAATTATAAATTAAAACACGTCGGTAATCACTTTGACACATGGGAAACCACACCATAAATCGTATTAATACACCCCCATAATTATTAAAAAATATTTGTTAAAGCACACTAAACACTAGTAGTAGCACACTAGGTACATTTATATATCCGTATATGCATGCAGGAAACACACTGTTAAAGTCACTGACACTTGTAGAATTACACCATAAATTTTATTAATACACCCACGTATTTATTAAAAAATATTTGTTAAAGCACACTAAAGACTAGTAGTAGTACTCTAGGTAACCCGGGGACAAGCACAGTATCAAAAAAGTGAACCCTTGACTCGTACCGGTAAGTGTTGACAGGTGACGTACGACCTCCTCGACTTCCAAAACAGAACTGATACATTCGACCTCCTCAAGTGTAAGTGTCATTGGTTGTTAGCAATAGCCAATTAGAGATCGTGTAATCGACCAATAGATCAAATTCAACCTGTTGGAGTGATTGGTAATATACAGTAACCAATTAGACATCATGTAATCGACCAATAGCGTGCAACCACTCCGATTGGAAGTTGTATAAGTATTCTAACGTGAATTTTGTCATAATTTTATATTTTTCGATTGTTTATTAACAAATTTATTGTTGCAATTATTTAAATTTATTATTTTTCTTAACTTATTCTTGCAGATATGTTGCAAAATGATTGTTAATTAATATATTACGATATATTTTATTGTAAATTATCTACGAATTATTGTATGCAAATTTATTGTTCATTTTGTTATATTCTTTTCTTCAAATATATTCCAAATTATTTGAGATTGACAGATTTGCTCGATTGAAATTTCCCGCTCGTTTGCACAACCAGTTTAAAGGGTCAGCGTTTTCGAGACAACAAAGGCATCGACTGAGAGTGTCGCCTCTGGTATATTCTGTGGTTCTTTCATGAAATAAAGAATGCCTCATTCATTCAGTGCTGTAATTATTTGTATAATATTTGCATACGAGTTATTGTAATACGTTCTTATATGCTTCAGTGCATATTATTATAAACATATTTAGCATGAAAATTATCATTATAATAAATTGATAATAAATGTGATCTATTTTATTAAAAATTTATGAATGTTATTCTAATGTATGATACAAACTTAATTTACAATTAATTAAAATGATTGAAAATGAATATTTATTTTTGTGTATCAATGTGTATTGATATTGTATCACTACTATGTATAATTTAGTATGAATCATGCAATTGCATGTACATATGTTATTTGCATTGATTGTTAATTGTTATTAACGCACAGTTTCTTAAATTTATAGTGTACAATAATATTGTGAGAGTTTGTGGATACCTTGGTTTAAAAATAACTAAAATATATAAAGTAAGAACATGGTAAGTGCATCAATAATTTAAATTGTTGAATTGATAATTTAAATCATTTTATTTATTGATGAAGTTGTTTGAATAATATATAAATGTATTTCAAATTACTTATGTCACATTATTTGTTTAAAATGTAATTGCTAAAAAAAAGAAAAATACAATGTTTAAATGGTATACCTTTGTATTCAAGTAGTATTTGATAGTTTATGTACTCTATGTACTCTGTATCAAAGGTATTATAATACTTAGTGTATGTTGTAATATTTGTATTAATAAAAATATTATAGGATGATGACGATCAGTATCAAGCAGGTTATGATGTAGGTTCTTTCCCTAAAGATTTTGGATATGCTCCATTCGATGGAGAAACAGAAGAATCTATGGATCCCTTAGCAGGGGAACAAAAGCCTAGGATACTTTTAATGGGTCTTCGAAGGTATATTAATTTTGGCAATATTTAAATTGAATGGTTATTGCAGTGTAATAAGTTATTTCATCATTTATTAATTAAATAAAATTATGAATTATTTTAGAAGTGGAAAATCATCAATACAAAAAGTAGTTTTCCATAAAATGTCACCAAATGAAACCTTATTCTTGGAAAGCACAAATAAAATTATTAAGGATGATATAAGTAACTCTAGCTTTGTTCAGTTTCAAATCTGGGACTTCCCAGGACAAATTGACTTCTTTGATCCTACTTTTGACAGTGATATGATTTTTGGTGGTTGTGGAGCATTGGTGTTTGTTATTGATGCTCAAGATGATTATATGGAAGCACTTAATAAACTTCATTTAACAGTTACGAAAGCATATAAAGTTAATCAAGCAATAAAATTTGAAGTGTTCATACATAAGGTAGATGGTTTATCTGATGACTGTAAAATGGAAACACAAAGAGATATACATACTAGAGCAAATGATGACCTTGCAGATTCTGGTAAGTAAAAAACTATTAAAACAATATTTTTATGTCATTAATATCATATGAAAACTTGCATACATTTCAGGATGTGATCAAATACATCTAAGCTTTCATTTGACATCTATATATGATCATAGTATATTTGAAGCATTTAGTAAAGTTGTTCAAAAGCTGATACCACAGTTACCAACTCTAGAAAATTTACTTAACATACTCATATCGGTAAGAGGAAAAAATATAATTCTATTTATTTTGTTTCTTTATAAAATAATAAATTATTTTTACAGAATTCTGCAATTGAAAAAGCATTTTTATTTGATGTAGTATCTAAAATCTATATTGCAACTGACAGTTCTCCTGTAGATATGCAAAGTTATGAGCTTTGCTGTGATATGATTGATGTTGTTATTGATGTATCTTGTATATATGGGTATGTTTTAATAACTTTTATATGAAATTGTATAAAGTATACAAAGCACATAATTAAGTTTATATTAATTTTAGTTTGAGGGAGGATTTAGAAGCTGCAGCATTTGATAATCAGAGTTCTAGTCTAATTAAACTAAATAATGGAACAATTTTATATCTGCGAGAAGTTAATAAATTCTTAGCTTTAGTTTGTATTTTACGTGAAGATAATTTTGATAGACAAGGTAATGTAATTATTTAACAAAATTTATTAACAGATTTGAAATAATTTTGAAACTTTTCTTTTAATTTATAGGTGTAATTGATTACAATTTCCTTTGTTTTCGCAAAGCTATACAACAAGTTTTTGAATTGCGTAATAAAACTATGACTGCTACAAATGTTAATAATCATTCAACACCTCCTATCAATGAAACATCAAATGCACCTACAGTATCACAAAGTGGAACAATGGGACAAAATGGTACTGTTGTAATTGCACAGAGTTAACTCTTATACATAAAATGTTCTATTTAAGTCTTTAAGCAGAAAGAAAGATTGTTTGTGCGGATTTTTCAGTTTATCCTAAATACTGCTAATAAATCATAATCATATTATCTGTATATTAATTTCATAAATACTTATGTACTAAAAGATGTAATTACTTTATTATTTCTTATTAATGTTTTTAATAAAATTATATTAAATAAACAACGTAAACGCGTATTAAAACCTATTAAAATTTACAATATACTATTAATACTAGAGTTCAAAAGAAGTTCAGCTTAGAGTAAATATAAAAATAATTCTTAATAAATATTTATTTTAAATTCTATTTACATTTTTGTCACAAGTATTTAATTTTTTTGCTATTTATTTTCATGAATTATTTATTATATAGATCATAATCAACTAGTTTCTGAATTATCATCATCAATAAAATCTCTCATTGCTTCATTTAAAGAATGCGTGGACAGCAAATTAAATGTAATAATACTTTCCTCTAATTGATACCACCGTATATATGAAAATGTTTGATCATATTCATTAAGATTAATATCATTAGGCAAAGAATATTCAGATTGGAAACTGAAAAATACAAATTTTAAATGTTTAAACAATTATACAATATTTTACTACAAATTTGACAGAATCACAATTTTATTATATAGCAAATTTTTATTACTATAGTAATAAAGTGTGAAATCAAAATATACATTTGTTACCTGTTCTTATTCCAGTCTGGCTTATGAATTATTTTTGGAATTGGAATAGATAATCCTGATGGTGGTAAGTGTTGATAAGCTATTTCGATTAATAAACTTTGATTAAAATTTTTAAACGGATAAATAAGACCATCATTCTCTATTGATTCATTTCTTGAATTAATATGATATTGTAGCATTAATTCGTCTGTAAAATATGTATAGGAATTGGGCTGGATTGTGAAGTGGAAAAAAGAAATTAAATTTACAAAAATTAAAATAAAATTTATTTTCACTTTACAAATTATTTGTAAATTATTTAATAGAATATTTTAAAATACAGTTTCAAACTATGTGAAAATATGCTATTAGAAGGAGCTATAATACAACCAGTTACAAGACTTTAATAAAAGTAATACATTGATGAGATACTCTTACTAATGGAAAGGTATTTGTAGTCAGTACAAAACCTAATCAATACTAAAAATATAAAAAAAAATTTCTAATAATAATATACATTTGTTACAGTATCACGTTCTTTTATAGATATGACAGTACAGTATTAAAAAATTTGATATGGACATATATTAGTGTTTAGCACTTGACATGTTGCAGTTAAATGCTGAACTTAAACCAGTCACTGTAAATAAAATAATATAAAGAAATATTCATTATGTGAATTAACATATATACATTTTGCAGTAAACAACAATTTATCAAATATCTAATTACACAATTCACTGTTTTATGAAGTAATTCTATTAAATGTGAAATTTCTAAATTGGTATGTTATATATAAAACTATTAATGAAGTTGTAGACTTACAGTAACTTGCATCCTTATTTTGTATTGCGTTGTGCAAAGCTAAAGCAAGATATGTATGATATTTGTTATAGCTGCTTTCCAATACATCTAATTCTTCACTGACAAACATTAATTTTGCATAATTCCACCGAGCTCGAATATGACTGCACATTTCAATTAACTGAAATAAGTATACATTTAAAAAAAATTATGTAAAATAACATGAACTATAAACAATTTTAAATAATGAAATTCAATCATACATTTATTATAGTAGCCATCAAATCTTCGTATTCGTGCGTTAATAAACAATGTTCATGAACCTTTCTTAAATACTCATTATGAACTGCAATTGTATTAAAATATTTAGTTAAAAAATGTAAGTTGAAATATTAATAAATCTTGATAACATTGATTAGTTTACCTGATACAATCGCATCAAGGCTATCAGTCTGCGTTAGAGATTTCTCTAATATAATACTCAAATTTTCTAGTACTTGGCCTGATAAATATGTATGTATAGAACTGATTGCATGTAGTAAACAAAATCGCAAACTTTCAATTCGTCTTATATGAAATTGTTCCAACTTATTTCTTTTACACATTAACTTTGATCCTTCTAAATCTGGAATCGTATTAAAGTTTGCAATACTATTTTAAAAATATGAAGTGGAGTGCAATTTCATTGTCAAAAATCATATCTTACCACTAAATCTTAAATTATTTAATGTCCACAAAGCCCACTTCAATTTTAACTGAAATCTAAATATTTCATTATACTTTATAAAAGTTTTTTCGTTTAAAACAATATTCATAGGCCAGCCAATAGCATAATGTAACGTTATATTATCTACAGCCAGTAACACTTGATCTGTATGTGTGTTAGAAACTGTAATAGACCAACGTGAACTTGAATTCGGCCACCATTGAGAAAGAATTTCTTCCAATATGCATGATAAAAAATATGAATTATTCCACATACGATTAGTTTCAATCTAAAACAAAAATGCACATAATAAAAATTTAATGATATAAACACAATATATTAGTACATACCTCATGAAATAATTTTTGGTAAAACTTGTTCATGATATGACCAGCTTGCATCATATAAACAGATCTCATTAGTGTTAAATGTGATTCCAATTTATATTCTTCTGACATCATTTGTTTCACTAATCTACTCGCACCATTATACCGTGAAGTTAGAATCTCTGCTAATATATTTTCTAATATTTTTCTAAATGGCAATATATGATCTGATACCTCTTCAAGTCTACAAAAGTATATTTTGTCTTTGAAATATAAAACATTCCTAATAAAGTACTGCTTAAGTTTATAATAATACCTTCTAAATATATTAACAGTCCCTACTTTGTCATTTTGACATTTAGAAATAAAAGTACTAGTGGTACTTTTGTTTAATAATTCAGAAGGAAGATAACTTTCTAATGCTTTTAACAAAAATGGATTGTTAAACTCAGTTAATTGTTGTATGATATTTCTATCAATATCTTCATTATGTTTATCTTCTGTGATTTCATCATCAGTTGAAGATACTTCTGTTTGTATCTCGCGTTTATTGTACTTAGAAATTTCTCCATCTAATTTAGTATAAAATTCTTCAATCAAAGATGTTTTCGTTCCTATAAAAAGTATGATATATTGTAATAATAGTGTTACATGTAAAATAAAGTCAAAAGTATTATGTACCATCATTCCCAATATTAATTTTCCATATGTCTGAAATACGGTCCAAAGATACTAATAACTCAATACTTTGAGCAATATGTTGTACTTTTCTTATTAAAAATCGCATTATAGGATCTGATAAACATATACTATCCAAAGGTCTCAAAGAAAATGTTTCATATTGCTCACTATTTTCTAAAGTTATATCATTTAGCGATCTAAAATTAAAAAACACGATTATGATCTATTGCTCTTAATTTTTTTTACATTTATATATTTTTACCTGGCAATTATAAATTCTTCTCTCCAATCTTCAAATCGTCCTTCACTTAACCATGTGTCAATTATATTTAAATATACAGTGAGACTAGATAAATATAAACTTATACAGATATTTGTTCTTTCTTGGTTGTGAGATTTCTGTATTTCAAAATATAAGGAGGACAATAATCTCGACGCGCATTTCCAATTTGGGTAAACTCTCCAATTAGATATAGCCTTTTTGTGAACTTGATATAAAATTTTTATGTTGTATAAATTTTTGTTCAGGATGGATGATAAGGATAAAAGTGTAGTGATTTTATCTGAAAAATCAGTATAATTAACTATACAATCAGAAATTACCTTTACAAATTTCATAACTCTTAGATATTTATGCAAACCTTGATAATACCTTGTTTCATGACATCTTTTTCTAAATCAATTATTTTACATTTAAATTTTATTAAATGTTGTCTGAGTATTGAATTGTATGTTTCATAAGTTAAAGGTGGTTTCTTATTTAAACCATCCTGTTCTAAGTATAGCTCAGTTCCAAATTGTTCTATTTCATGTATCATTGAAAAATATTCACAAAATGGTGCAAGAATGCTATTAAAAGCAACCTAAAATTTTTTAACACTAATATTTTAGTATAATCAAAACATTAATTTGATAGATTATTCTTATGTACTTACAGTTGTTAAACTGGGTATAGATATATTGGAATGAATAGAAAATTTTGCATCTCCACATATTTGGAATATCATCATAGGCATTGGAGCATAAAACATCCACAACAATTCTCTGCATACTGAATATTCACTAAGAGTTCCAATTGTGTAAAAATCTCCTCCTGTTGCTTGATGCCTATTTAACATTGGCTAAATTAAAGGTATTTGAACATATCATAAAAACAAAATAAAATAAAATAAGTACCAAATTTCACAAAGATGAGCATCACAAACTTTACTTTTAACTGGATATTTTCGCCACTCTAATTCATTCCACCATGTATTCTGAACATTTGATAGTAACCAATTTCTAGATTTAAGCTCCTCATTTAATGTAAATGATAATGTATTTAATTCTTTTTCTGTATTTGGTATACATATTGTTTTATCCAAATTTGTGGTATCAGTAGACCCTTCAAAATTGGTACTCAAATTTACAATATCTTCTGCTTCTTCTGACCATTCCTGTTAAGAATATTTTGTACAAATATGATATATTACAGCCTAAACACAGTGCATGTGATTAAAAATATTTACACTTTCTGTATCACTTTTATAGCTGTCAAAAAAGTTCTCATGACCTTCTTTCAAATATTCAGCCCAATCAATTTCCTCTGGAACTTCCTTTTCATTTTCACCAGACACATTAAGAGTACATTCTCCACGTATTAATTTTAAACATTCCAAATCTGACTTATGAGTTTCTTTTGCTAATTCCAATAATAATGTTAGTAAATACCATTGCAAATCATATTGTGGATGCTGCTCAAAATCAAAACTAGACAAAAACAGATCAATAAGCTCTTTGAATTTTTTTGCTACATCATACTTTCCATGGATAGAAAATTTTGTAATCAAAGCTTTGATTGCTTCTTTTGTGGTACTGCTATTAACAGATAAAAATCGATGATGTTTAATATTTGTCATACAAAAACGTTCACAAACTCGAAATCCTTCCTCATTTTCCTAAAAGAGATCAGCATATTACTTTAATTACTTTAATCTAAAATAAAACATTTAATAAATTTGTTTATAGTAAATATTACCTCAAAAGAAGTTATTGCTGTTATTAATTGTTTCATATCATTATGAATATCGTTTAATGTTTTTGTACCCATTTTTATTACGAAATTATTTAATTTAGCAAAAACTGAAAATATTCATTATGACATTTTAAACAGAAAATTCGGGAAATACAGTTTAATGTAACGGTGGGTAGTCTTCATCATTTAAAAATCTTAACCTTTTAAACTAAAGTTCTGTCAAGTATGAAAATACGACCGTGCTGCAATCTATACTGTAATTTAATGCATCAACTGTTGCTGGTACTGCAAGTTATACTTTAAAATTACAAATGAAGTATTTGAGTATATATCTCAATCGTGATACATATAAACTTAAATTCAGACATTAACGAGATATTATTGAATGGAACAAAACAGCCATAAAGTATATTACAAGTTTATAGTTAAATTTATTTAATAAAAACTTAAACTAGAATTACAATCAGTTATTTATAGAGGAGAAAATGATTGCTTTAAATGCTCAAAAAGTATAAACATATTTTATGTCATAATTTTAAATAACGATATAAAGTTAGTTGCTATAATCACGATGGAAGACGTGACATAACTCAGTCAAATAATGAGATCTTGAAAAACCTAAAGATCAGCAATGTGAATGATGATAGTAGTTACTTTGGTCCCATTGTAGGGAAAACTAAAGTATCTTATGGAATGCACATTAATATGTTATGTATTATTATTTTATGTTTACAACATTTCCATAAAAAAGTTTCAGTTTAAATACAATTATAGGACAAGTACACGTTTTCTGTTTACTAGAAAGTTTTACAACTTCGTATAATCTATGATTATTTAAAAGATGTACAAATAATTGCTTAAAAATACGCGGACGCATTTCTAATAATGCATTTTTTCTATTCAATAAAAATGACGTACCTGTTTAATTTCATTTAAAATAAATTATACACAATTTTACATAATAGACTAAATTTCTTTTAAGTTGGCTTCAGTGGAAGAATTGATATCTAAACACTTAATGTAACATACCGGAGGTTCCTGAGGACTTATACGTAACTAACAGGATATATATATCTCAGATGAAATGAAAAAAATATTCCTGATACTATATTAATGACGCTACGTTATTGTACATTAATATGCAGTTGTATTAACTCAGAATAATGATGTTATATAAAAATAAGTATCGAAATATTTTTACTAACACATTTATATGATGGTGCATATGTTTCTGAGAAAAATCAGAATTTGTAATTACAGTTCGTCCTTTTCGTCAAGATCTATATCACTCAGATCGATGTCCTCTTCTTGTGGAAGTTCAGCATCTTTGCCATCCCATGGTGTTGTTTCTAGAATATCAGGCAACTGCGCTCCTTTCAAGGGAGCTGTACCACCTCGGCCATAACTCAAATCTCGCAAAAATTCATTTATACCATCGTAAGAAAAGCTTCCCTTCAATAACGAGTATTTCATTTTCTTAATATTTACAGCAGCCAGTGCTGGGTAACCAAAGCCTCCAATTTCTAATGCTTCTTCAATGTGAGGTTGGGCACCAGCTTCAGCCCAAACCCATCTATTAAGAAATATTATATTTTTTATAACATCAAATATAAATTTATTCCTTCATTTACTAAATATTAAACAAATTCGTACATACCCCCACATTTTCTGTTTGTATTTTTCTCCAAGATCATTTAAAATTTTTATATATTGATTTCTACAGTCTGACTGACAATCTAAGATATGTGGTAAAACTGAGACAACACATAATGGTTTGTCTTCACATGCTTCTCTCAAGCTTTTTTCATTTACAATTTGGACTACTTCTGGTGCTGGAACATTTTCTGCTAACTTCTCTAATGCCCAGTTTACAATATCACTACTTACACGGCCGCCATCATATTCTTGCACAGAATCAAATGATTTTTTGCCAGGTGCAAAGTATTTGATAGTAGGATATCCTTTTATTTCATATTGACTAGCCTGTAAAATTAATTTTTTATCATATAAAAAATAATATCAAACTATATACATGTATTTAATAGGATTAAAATTACAGTAAGTTACTAACTTTAACTCTGTTTACAGTAGCATCAATAGCACCTAATTTCACTTTTCCTTTAAGTTCTGTAGCTGCAGATGCCCAATTGGGAGCTAAATTTTTACAGTGACCGCACCATGGTGCATAAAATTCCACTAACCACATATCTTCCGAATTCAATACCATTTTATCAAAATTATCATCAGTTAATTCAATTACATCTTTGGAATCTTTAGACTATAATATAAATAAAATTGTTAATATTTATTAATTTTTCTTTTGATTTTCATTGTATTTTATATATTAATCAGATTTACCTTAGAACCTCCACCATTTCCTTTACCTCCTAAAGCTCTACGTGCTTTCTGACCAACCGCATTTAAAGCAGCATCTACAATTCCAGCTGCAGTTCTTGGTCCATTATAGTCTTCTGGTTTATTACTGACACCAAAAATTTTAATTGTTGGAAATCCTTGAATTCCATATTTTGATCCAAGAGATTTATGCTCATCAGCATTTACTGCACCAACTTTTACAATGCCCTATTGAAAATGTACACTTGCAATTTATTATATCCATGAACAATTAATGCATGTCAAATAAAAAGAAGCAAATACTGATTGCAAATGTAAGATATACCTTTAAAGCAGTTGCAGCTTTATCATATTCAGGTGTTAATTGTTGACAATGTCCACACCATGGTGCATAAAATTCCACGATCCATACATTATTACTGTCTAATACCAAACTATCAAAATTGTTTGGTTTTAAATCTATAACATGTGAATTGGAGGAGTATAGACCATAAGCTCCAGTTATTAATATTAGAATACCTATAAATAAAATAAATAAAGAAAGTATTAATTTCAATACAAATAGTATACAAAAAATATGTAAGTTTTTATAAATGGAAATAAATATTTGACAAAGATAAAATAATATACATATGTAACGATAAACAACTACCGGTTGGATCGTAACGGTAGTTGTAAGATAAAAACATGCTTATATGTATATCGATTTATACAACATACCTAAGAATCCTTGCATTTTTCTTAGCAAAATAATTATATATTTACAATTGCTTCGGTACTATCATTCACTGAAAATATAAGATTGGAACGAATACAACCTCTTCTTATAAAGTTCAATCGTTCTATTCCCTGCCTCTCTCTCTTTTATAACCAGATATAACTTTTCGTGGATCGTTCTGATTGGTTCCCTGTAATCAACGGGAATCCGTTGATCGACAAGGAAACAACCTTACCAAAAATCGACATTCTAGTAGCATTCAAAATTACAACAGAAGCGGTCAAAGTATGGATCGTTTTACCAATTGACTTTTATATTCTTAATAGCTATAAAGTAATTATGTTGTTTAATATAATATTAAAATGTATGATAACAATATAGTATATTATTTATATATAATTGATAAAAGCATTTAATCTAAATTAAATACAAATATTTTATTAGTGTTGAAATATACAGAACTTATATATATATATTATACAAAATATACAAGTATGATATACATAATCGATTCCGTAGAAGAGTGGAATCGTTTTGTGCAGTTTAACCAAGTTCGACTGAGATCACGTAGATCACTCCATTATTTGTATTGTTTTATTACTCGTTTGATTAGTCACATGTATGGTAAATAAAATATATAAAATACAAGCTTGCAAGTTTCCAAATTAGCAAATTTTATTAGTCTTGTCCCAATTTCGAAAGTTCGAAATTCTTCAGACTCCTAAAGTAGGAATCGTAAGAAATAAAAGTCCACTGGGTATATACGAACAGTGCCGAAATTGTCGTAAGCGCGCATGTGAAATGCTGTTGGTTACAAAGCATATCAAAACCAATCGGAACCAACGTGTGTAGAGTAAATGAAAATTAGTCGTTTAAGAATTCTATTCTTTCGTCGAATTGACTATAACTCTCTAGGCAAATAAAAAATAGATATATATAGGTGTGAATCAATCTAATATCTGGATTTATTATATATATATGTTACATAATTGACCCTATGATTTAATATGATGCGAGTAACCTTAATAATTATCACGGAAATATAAGTTTCTATTTGTATATTGGTTTGATAATAGTATTGTTCGACAGTGTAAGATTCTAATTATTGTACAAATTTATATAAATTAACTGAAAAATGTCGCAGAATCAATATAAAAAAGTTACACATTGTATTTTTGATATGGATGGATTATTACTTGGTAAGTGATTTTGTATTTTATTTTACACTATCAAGTTACATCGACTTTCTGTACGTACAACATTTGTTACATACACTTGTACGTATTAAACCTAATATTTAAAAACAATTTATGTTTAACATAAATAACATGAGGAATACACTGGAAAAAACTGTTTTGAACATCTATTTTCCGAAATCGATCACCTATGTAATAACTTTGCATAGGAAAAATTAACCTGTATATAAGTAAATGTTTATTTATGCGAATGTAGTAATTTTGTTTTGTCTATGCACGTGTAGTAATGAATAGATTGTCAATGGCAATTATTAAGAAATATGAGGAATATAAATTAAAATGCACCATGCATCTATATGAGCGGATTCTACTGTCAATGAAAGGGTTAAAAAAGCACTCATCATGCGTGAGTTTGTACGTGCTTTACTCCTAACTTTGGGAAGCTGTGTTAGAATTTGTACATACACACTTATAGATGTATATGAAAAGATATACACAAGTTCTTATTGAAAAGGAAACATAGAGTTTTAAAACTACCTTCAACACAGTTTCTACAAATTAACGTATAAATTATAAATTATTTTTAAAATCAGTGAATTAAATGAATTGTATATAATACATATGTTAATTATGTAATTAATCTTTCATTAAATGTCAATAGATACAGAAACACTTTATTCAAAAGCCTTTAATCGTATTGCAAACCGTTATGGAAAAGAGTTTACATGGGAACACAAAGTAAAAATTATGGGCTTTAAGACTAAAGCTATTGCAAAAGTTACGATTGAAATGTTGGATTTACCAATGACATCAGAAGAGTTTGAAAATGAGATAGTAGAAATATATAAAGAAATATTTCCTTCTGCTAATCTTATGCCTGGTAACTTACAAAAACAAGTTTCTTATGAAAGTTATATTAAGAGATTTATAAAAATTATTTAAATTATTTCATCTATATACAGGTGCTGAACGATTGTTAAGACATTTAAAAGAACATAATGTTCCATTTGCATTAGCTACAAGTTCAAACAAAGAAAACTTTGCATTGAAAACTCAAAGGTGGACACATGTGTTTGATTTATTCAATCATAAAGTTCTTGGAGGTTCTGATCCTGATGTTGCTGATGGTAAACCAGCACCTGACATTTTTTTGGTTGCTGCCAAACGTTTTTCTGATAATCCTGATCCTTCTATGGTGTGTTATAATTCTTGTTTACAACTTTCACAGAATTACTTTGACTTTTAGTCATTATTTATACTCATATTACTTATACTTTTAGTGCCTTGTATTTGAAGATGCTCCAAATGGTGTTAAAGCTGCGCTTAGTGCTGGAATGCAGGTTGTCATGGTTCCTGATCCAATGTTACCAAAAAATTATATTGAAAATCCAACATTAGTAATAAATAGTCTTGAGGAATTTCAACCTGAAGTGTTTGGCTTACCACCATATAGTACATAACAAACTTAAAGTATGTTCCTGTTTTAGTATATAGTTAGCAAAATATCTTAATATTATAAGAATAAAATCAATATTAAAATATTGATATATACGAGAAAAAAATAAAATAATACATAACTATGTACTTGTTAAAAATATTGTAAATTTATTTTTACATATTTATTTTAATATAAATATACAAAACAACGTTATTCTAAAGTACCTTACCTTTTACATTTAAATATATTAAAATAGCTTACAGTAATTCTAGAGTAACATAATATATTTATAGTATACTTTACTGTATATTAAACATTTTCAATGAATAATTACATTTGCATAACAAACTGTTTCAGAAAATGGAAATGTTACAAACTGTCGTGTTTTTACTGACAGTATATGATAAACCTTCAAAAGTTATTTTATTATTAATTAATTTGATGTTATATGTTACAACAGGCTTTTTATAATATCAAAAATATCTATAAAGGTATTTATGTTTAAATATAACAATATAAAATATCTAAAATAACGTATCTTTATTTTGATAATAAATAGAGTTTGAATTATATAACACTTAAAGTATTTTCACTGAAATAAAAGAAACTTAGTATTATATTATTTTTTTGTATTTGCACTGAAAGTTTATCATTTATATCTACTTACCATTTCGTCATCTGACACATCTGATCCATCTGATATGTCTAATTCAGATGTACCTTTATCTAAAATTGATGCATTTTGTTGCAAACTAGGACTTGAAAATAATGTATCCAAACATACAACAGAAAATGCATTTCGCCTGAGCATCTTTTCCATTGCTTCTTTCAATGAATCATATGCTTCCCTCATACCCTGTGGGTGCTGAGATAATAAATCTACAAGTAAATATGTTTATAATTATTTTTTGCTGTGTATTAATATTTTATCAAAGAACCACAAATACTAACTTTTGTATTTTGACTGACTCACATCAACAAGATGAAGATAAAAGCACAATTGGTTATAAAGTCTTGTATCTGAAAACTTTTGGAAAGTAACATTTTAGTTGCTGATGTATTTTAAAAATTTAAAAAACAGCAATGAACTTTTCACCTTACCATTTTATGCAAACGACCATCTTTACATTCTCTGCAAGTTGGATGTTTTTTATAACCTAATGGAAGTATTTGTGTTTGTTCACCACATATTGGACTTTCGCATTCTAACCAGCCATCATAATATTCAGTAATCGCTTCTCGTACAGCAAGTGTCATTGCATTTTGTATAACATTATGATATGTCCAAGGTTGCAGTGTACAACTTGGATTCGAACATGAAGCAAGTGATAATTGATTACCAGTAGGCTGTAAATTAATTTATTTTCTTCAATATTTATAATTAAAAACTGGATAAAAGATTTATATGTGAAATACAAAATTAATAACTTCTTACCGTTTCAGTCACAACCTCTTTAATTATAATCTCTGATTGACAGTTTTCATCTCTACAATTGAATTTCAAAGGAAGACAGTATCTAAATCTTTCTTCATTTAGTAATAATGGTATCTCATTTTCGTCGTCGTGTATTCTTCTTTTAGATTTATAAACATTTTCCAGACCTATTATTAAAATTCTTGTTAATAGCATATGTTTAATAATTTATACAGCATGATTGACGAAAGGTTACCTAAATGTGCAGCTAATAAAACATCATCGATTCCTTGAATTGGTTCGCAAATTCGCAAACAAATAGGAAAAACTTGACTCAGTAAATAATAATTGACATCTATTTTTAAAGAGTCACTCTTTTTATATTCATCAATATGATATGCTCTTTCAGTTGCAGACTTTTCTGTTCCATCCTAATATAGAATAAAGTACTTATAGTAAAAATATATATAAATTTAAATATTATTAAGATCAATATATACAAACATCGCATATAATATAAGGAACAGTGTCCCCGGCTTTCCACATTCTACCCCCTTCTTTGTTTAATCTTAAAGCGACTTGTACATGAGCTTGTTTAGCGTCTGGATAGTCGTTTGGATTTTTTGATAATTGTTTTGTTATAACCAGCGATGATAATGAAACTTGATTTTCTCGAACGCTTGCTGCAACGTCTTGTAACAAACTAAAAATTTGCTCTATTCGATCTTCATCTGATCCATCAGAAAGAAGTTGATCCAATATTTTTCTGAAAGTTATTAATGTTATTAAATAATATTATTTGAATTTTATCTTAAATATTGTTAACATATTAACATATTAAATTGTTAAAAGGCTTTACTTACTTTCCAACATCACAAGCTAATTGACACCAATCTCTTCGTACAATATCTAAACCCTTCAGTTCTTGTGTTAATTCTATTTGTCCATTAGGTAATTTTGTCATTGTAACTGCAGCGTATTTTTTCTTTTGTAGAAGTAATAAGTAACGAAAAACACCATCAATGTCCAACTCTACTCGTTTATATAACTTGTTGACCTCTT
Organism: Megachile rotundata; assembly: GCF_050947335.1. NCBI lineage: Eukaryota > Metazoa > Arthropoda > Insecta > Hymenoptera > Megachilidae > Megachile > Megachile rotundata. The sequence continues at coordinate 21,945,012 of NC_134984.1, read as the reverse complement.
GTTTGATCTATATGTCATTTTTATGAATATAGTTATACGAACGTTAAACAAATTAAATATTTATAATAATATAAAATACCTTTTTTCCAACAGAAAAAACTTCATCATAATCTAATACATTTGTACATATCATTATGGAGTCAGTATCTCCATATATGACTTCATAATTTAATTTTTCAACAAGACTTTTTGTATGTTGTAAAATTTCTCGACCCTTTGCTAGAACGATATGTAAAATGTAAGTATAATCGAAATAACGTGGTTCAATTACTATACTGTATTTTATATCCTACCTGTTACTAGAGCAGCAAGTCCTTTGGCATAAAATCTGCAATGAGATGCACCCAAGCAACCATACATAGAATTAGCTGTAAGTTTTAAAGCTAGTTGTCTAATATTGTATTGCATTTTTAATTCAGGTGAAATGTTTGGTGTCTTCATTAATTTCTTCACTTCCCCTCTGCTTTCAACTAATTTGCGAATTTCAGTTGGAATTACTCCTGGTTTTAAATGTGACTCAGGTAAAGATAAATCCTGTATGTATACGATTACAAATAGAATGAAATAAAAGTATTTTAGTTTCTCACTCAATAATAATAAATGAATTTACCTCACTATCAGCGTATGCAGCGCCAGGTACAGTAGTAAAACATAGATTATATTCTTGAATTATACTAGGATACAAAGAGTTGAAATCCATTAATAAAATAAGTTTGTCATAAAATCCTTTTTTCGGTTCAAGAACTAAGCCTCCAGTATAAGCTGCCTTCTTTCTACCAGACTGTTCTGTTTACATCATATTAAAATAATTAACATGATAACTACTTTTTATGTTTAAAAATTGAACATATACCTTCATCATTTTTCCCCTTTTTCATGTTTCGTTTATCAGGTGTTATATATTGTTTTGAATGAAAAGCATGCAATAATAAATATTCATTTCTTTCTGCACGTCCTGCTGTTAACGTTCTTGATATAACATTTCCTAAATAAATATCGTACTTTTCTGGTAAATTCATTCTGTGTAGAATTTTAATAGATATACTGTACATTATACTTACCAGCAATGCACGTAATTTGCAAAGCAAGTGGAAGAACATTAAGTTCAAAAACAATGGATAGAATATATAATGCTTCTGTTAATGTTATCTTGATTAAATTGTCTATTTTATCGGTTGTATTATAAAATGATATGCATTCACTTGGCTTTATTTCCTTACATTCATTTTCTTTTTTTTTTAATACAGACACACAGAGAGATTGCAAATCATAACTTCTAAGTTTGAGGTTCAATTCTTTAGCTGATACTTGTATATCACAAGTAGGACGTCCAGCAAACACTTGATTTAAGATTATTCTTCCCTGAAAAAATCCATTACTTAATTATCTGTATAATTAATTGCAAAGATGTAAGTTTTATACCTTCATAAGAGGAGGCGTTGAACGTCTTAATCTTCCAAGTCTACTCCAATTTGAAACTTTTAATGTTGTCATTTTATGCATTAATACGTCAAATTGAAAACCACAATCATATCCGATTAAACAATCTGGATCTGCTGTGTTGATTATTTTTAATAATTCTTCAAGTAAATCTGTTTCTGTTTCAAATTTCATTACTTTGGTATATGAAATATTTGATAGCATTTCTCGAGCTTGTCTTGGCCAAGGAACCTCGCGTGGATGTGTGATTACTATGTAGAATAATATGTACATTACATCCAAAAAATACACAGTTTAAATTTTAAATTGAAACAACCAAACCTACAGCAAATATGTTGTTGAAACGGTGGCTTCGGTGGTTCTTTATCAATGTGATATTTATGATGTATAAGTATAGCAACGACAACTACTTCATTTTGCTGCTTAGAATTTAAAGCTGTTTGTATGTTCAAAGTCATCACTACTAATGGTGGTAATGCTTGACTTTCAGAGAAAACAGATATGTTTTCTATCTTCATACAATTTACCTATAAAATTTCATAGTACATTGTTAGTGCCTAACATTTTATCTATTAGTAACAAATTTTACTTATAAATTAGATTATAATACCTTTATTTTACACCAACTGGTTTGTACACCGGTCGGTAACGGGCATTTAATATCTAACCAACATGGACCTTTAATGTTTCTTTCTATCAAAAGTAATTCTAAAGCATTTACAGTAGTCCCAAAAACGCGTTCTATAGATGGTCCAGAATAATCAAAAGGCATAGCTGGACAATTTGCAGAATACCTTACTTCCAAGTACTCAGACTTTGCTGGAGTGCCTTCTTGCTCGAAAGCGTAATATTTCGTCACTTTGCTACAACGAAATTCTTTTATTCCTACTTTATTTGCAAACTGATTGAATTCTTTATATACATCTTCTATTGTATTTAATTGTGGTTCTTGGCCATTTTCTTCTGAAGAAGTTTTTATCTGAAATTTGTACCATTATTGTTAAGTTTAAAAGTTAAGATAAAAAAACCATATTTGAAAATATGTTCATACATACATATAATCTAGGGAGAAGATAAATTCTTCGTGGAACGTTTTTTACTGTAACACAACAAGAACGATACTCTTTTATGGATGGTACAAAAACTTTTCCAAATAAGTACACAATTCCAGGTTGTTTGAATGGATCTTCACATGCATCCCAATAATAAAATCTAAATACTTCTTCTTTATCTGAATTAGTTACAAGTGGTAAAGGCAATTCTGTAGTATCAGATACTTCTGCAGATACTTCAATATTTGAGATTTGCATTTCAAAGTCACTATCTAAGATCTTATTAAAGCTTTCTGAGTCAGACATTTCTGCTTCAATATCTTTGTTTTTTATTTGAGCAGGTAATTTACATTTTTCTTTTTGTTGAATGATGGGTGGCACTGATTTTTCAGTATGATTAGTGTGTTTATCTTCAAAATCTGTATTAGAAAACTGTAATAGATCAATATAACAACTATAATATCAATAATTTATTTCTAAATATATTTTCAGTACAGTAAGAATAAACTTACATCACCCATAAATTGACTAAGATCTTCACTTTCAGTTTCAATTATTTGACTGGCACTTGGATCTTTAATGTTCTCTTTTGATTTTATGTCTGATACTGTATTGCTTGAATTATCAATACTTTCATCGTCATCTATAATTGTTTGACTACTAGATTGGTTTGATATAACACTCTGTAGTTGACCAGTTGACTCTGTTTGTTTATGTGCATTTGTTTTCTTCTGTGTGGGTTTATCAAACATCATTAAGTCATCATCGCTATCATTATTAGATTGTATTTTAGTGCATTCAGATACTGGCTGCAGATTTTGTTTAGGGCAAGTCTTTCTAAAATAGTGATTCATTATAAAAAAAGGAATATACATCAAAATACAACTATTAAACATAAAAGATAAAATTACTTACATATCATTTGATTGAGTGCTAACACAAAATTTATTTTTGACAGTTCTTGTTTCTGATCTTTTTGGGGTATCATTCTTTTTTAATTCTGACATTAAATCTCCTAAGATATTGTCATGATCTAATGCAATGTCAACCTTCTTTTTAGAAGGCATATTCATGATCATATTTTGAATATTTCCTTTCTTCTTTTTCTCATCTTTCTTGCTTTTTTTTGGTCCTGCAAGTTTATTCTTTCTTGCTTCTTGTATACTTTCATCATCCAAATCATCATCAAAAATTTCTCTACCATCTTCCACGTAACCACTGTTTCCTTTGGAAATAGAAATTAATTTAATAATTTTTCCATAGAAATGTTTGTAATATATATTTATTAGTTTAATAATTATACTAAAGTTGCTACCATCATCAACAATCCAATCATCACTTTGTCTCTCTATTACAGTTTTACTATATTCTTTTTCATCAACTTCTTCGTAAACATTTTCTAATTCATCAATTTCATATTTATGTTTACTGCCTTTTAGTTGTTTTAATTTTTCTAAAGCTGATAATCTTCCTGTTTTATCAACTTTTTGACGTTTACTTCTACTTACTGAAGGTGCTAAATAATTTTACAAACACATTTGATAGATGTTAATGTTCAATGGAAAAAAAGTATTGAAGTTAAATAGAAATCATCCTGATATTTACAAAAATATTGCGTGACGATAAAAAAGTGCGTCAGAATGCGTAACAGTCAAAAACTTATAAAAAAAAAAATAAAAAAATTTATGTATTTTAAAACATAGACAGTAACGACACTTACATTGTGATTCACTCATATTTTTCAATATCAAAATGTCATAAAGTATAACAAGTATAAATTTTTAAACGTTGTATGTACAGATTCTTATATATAAAAGAAAGAACCCAAAAACAACTGGAGGTTTCAATAGCAGGTGCTGTTAGTAATTTTGGCGGGAGTTTTATCTCAATCGATATAGTTTCACACATCGATTACTCTCGATTGCCATTTTTGGTTTCATGATAGATCATACCCAATTCGCGCAACTTGGCTAACTTCAGTATGTTCCCTACCATTTACTTAAAATACTGTCTATCATACACTCTTTTTCCGTGGGTCATATATACAGTGAACAAAATATATATATGCTGGAGGAGTTAATAATATAAAAATTTTTTAATTGACTGTGGTTTTAAAGCTTCAAAACTTTCAGTTGAAATTAGGTCGAGTTTAGTATATAGTTAGATAAAGTTATAATTCGATTCTAGAGCCTCTACACTCTAGATCTCGCGCCCTAAAAATTTGGGACTTTGATGCAGAGAGTGTGCAAAATAAAAAAAGTCGCTGGGTATACACTTTTATGTGAAGGCACATGCGCTTTGCTCTTTATTATGAAGTGCGTTCAAACCAATCAAATCTTACATGTGCAGAATGAACAAAAACTAGTCGTGTATTGACCACGATTTTTGGAACGATACCGCAACCATTTGAACAGTACTGTCGACAAGTAGGGGCCCTTGTATGTTCTAGTTTCCTATCATTCCTATTTCTCGTTAGTCCTTATTCACAGTCTAACGATTCTTCAGCCATATGGTTATTTCAAACCTATTTTCGCCGATAAATATATATTCAATCTTTACTTAAGGTTGTATGTACAACAAATGTGTGTGAACGTGCATGATATAAGAAAAGAGTAAGGAGATCTTGCCCCGCAAAGGCTCCCTAAAAACTCCTTGTGAACAGCACTGATTTAGCACGATATTATACAGCCAACTTCATTTGAGAATTTATGTTCACTGGTTGAGAAAGTATAAAAAGTTCAGCTTTGAAAGGTAAGCCAGCTTTGATAATAACGTTTTGAACATTTATATTTGTTTGCTGTCATAATTGTTATTGATAAGTATCATGTGCGGCACAGTATTTTGCGTTGCATTGTTATTACACAACGATTAAACTAAATTTTGTATTATGTCGTCACTGCTTTTTTCTAGTATAATTATACTGTTAAATTACTATTTATGTATAATTTGCTGTATTATTTATTTGTTCGATTTAGTAGAAATTAAAAGTAGTGTTTTAAATTTTCATTTTACTTTATGAAACGAACATTTATTATGTTTGACAAACAATTCATTGTTTTTTTTTTCAAATATTTCGTATTTATTTCTCAAAATAAAAGTACGCGATTGATTTCCCTTTGTTACATTGTGTTTAAGTTTTATTTTTTATTTTTTAGTAAAATGTCAAAAGCACATAGTCCTATTTTTAATGGAGAGGCTGACAATTTTTATGACCCAAATTTTACTTTGGACATTAATAAGAAGATGCGAGTTCCAAAAAGTATACGTGTGAGCGGAGATTATACGGATGAAGAAGTACCTGGTACAAATGGCTCTAGTTGGAATCAAGTGATGCCAGCAGAAAAATTTGAAATGCATGTTCCAGATAGAATTTTAGTTGTTGGTAAGTATAGAAAGTAAAATTTTTATTTTCATTTAATATATATTTTATGAAGTTATTAATTATAAGTCTCTGAAATAACAATAACTGCATTAAAATAATATGAGATATAATGAACTTACAGGACAAGAGCAACATGTAGGAACTAAAGCACCTCCAAGAGAAATTGCACTAGAAAATGCTGTATTGCCATCTGAACCAGGATTAATTAGAGTACAGGTAAATATTGAACATCTTGTTATCATCTTGTTATATATTTATAAGCATCTGTAACTTTTTTATGTTGTAAATAGACTCCTCCAAGAATCTTGACATTAGATAATCATTATTTCCCTGCTGTTGACGAAGAAGAACCAACTTCATATTTACCAGAAGCTAAGGATCCTGTATCCTCTAGATCTCATGGACAATATCCTGCAGAAACACAAATAGTTAGACATGTGAGGTATGAATTTATTTACTTGCAGAATTATGCACTGTATTTTTCTGAACAATTAATATTATATCTGCCTTTCAGAGAACAAACTCCATCTTATAATGCACTTGATGTTTCTCTTCCACCTAGTGAAGAAATACAACATTTACGTCGACAAGTAGGAAAATTAAATCGTCGTGTAATGGCTATTGAGCTTGATATGTTACAACGTCAACAAAGAGAAAAAATTTTATATGCTTTAACATTGACATACTTAATTCTTAAAGCTTTTTCATGGTTAACAAGAAATTGAATTTGCATTAAGCAAATGTAAAAAGTTTACATCTTGTGTGCAAAATGGTGCTGGTAATCCATATGAATACAAGATGGTTTGCAAGAGTCTACCTTGCTCCAAAAAAAATTTATAACCAAAGACTCTTTATTCAGAGTATATAAAAGTACGAGATATTCGAATGCATGTATCGTATATGTTCAACATAAAAATGTTGACAAATATTTGCATGACAGAATTGTAATGTATTAAATTTACAAAATGCAACATTTATTATTTTTATGCATTTTACAGTGTGTATAATAAGTACAAGTTTCAATTTTTCGCAGAAATATGTATACAAATTGAATATATACGATACTAACTTTTAAACAGAAATCAATTTTGAACATTTAAATCAGTTTATATATCATAACGTGTTATCAGACAAGTAAGACATGAATTTGTGTGACATTTATGTTTACAATTTAGTAAAGAATTCATTTTGATTGTGACTGCTTAGTAACAATAAAATGAAGATGAAGAGATGTTAAGTAGAAGTATAATAGATTGTAAATTTGTAAAAGTAAGAAAAATGATGTTATGAGATCCTAGCTGTGTTGTACATTGAAATTGAAATTAATTTTGACTTTTATCATTTTCTGCATTTACATCTTTTAATTTAATCTAAGTAAATGTATTGTAGTACTACATTAGTATTGAAATTATTAAACCAATCAGTGTAAACATCTAATATATTACTAAGTTCGACACATGTTTTTGTGGCCATGTTATACATTATTATACATTTATATAAAATAAATAATCTTAAGAAAAATGTATGAAATGCCAACATTTTTTGTTTTATTTATTTGCATGAACCAATGAATATACATAGAAAAATGTTTTGATTCTATTATTTCCTTAGGAATAAGTAATGCATTTAATTTGTTAACAAAATTATTAAGCAAAATGTTTTATTAACAACTGCTGTTCTGTGTAATTACTAACAATAGCTATAAAATATGAAATGAAATATAACTAAATAAACTATGTGTCGCCAACTTTATTACATTAAAGTACTATTGCAAGTAATTTTCTATATTGTGTTCTAGGTACAAAGAACTAACTAGATGACATCTTGCGCAGCACAACAGCCTAGGGAAATTCTACCTGTTTCTGCCTCTGTGAATATACACATCGCAAGAAAAAAACGAATAGCAAGAACAGATCACGATTTATTACAATTTTTGTAATATATACGCAAAATATGCGAATATAGAAATGAATTGAACGTACTGAAATATAAAAAAAAATGATAAATTATAAAACTTTTTGCTCACTAAGTATATGTTTTTAACGTGACAATCGTGAAAGCGCACGCGTATTACCATAAAGTACATAGTATATAGAGCCGAATAGAATTGTATACGCAGAAAAGCCTAGTTAGGGTACTCTCTCGCGGAATGAAGTGCAATCTATTTCTTTTTCACTAAATCGTGATAAGGGTTATAATTCGTCGTATAGGGATCTTATAGACGTGAAAGTTAGACAATCTGTTAATACATACGAGAGGTCAGTGCACGTCACGTAGTTATTATTCGGAGTTGAGAATTTTGTGCAAATTTATCTATTGCGAAGTGTAATACGGAAGGGTTCCTGAGACTCTCTCGCGGCAAGACATTTCGTGAAAATACGCGGAGGTCTCAGGTTTCACGGATTTCCTAGTTCGAAGACTTCTCTTCGCGAAAGAAGTGTCCGCGTACTTGAGTGGCATAACGCTGTTGTATGTAATTGTGATATTGCATTTGAAAAGTTGATTTTATTAAAGCACAGTCGTCTATTTGGCGTCTGTGAAGGGCAGACAGAGTGTGTGACAGGTTATGTCAACTGGATTGGCAGGTGCTGTTTCAAATCAGGTCAGTGTGTTGACTTGCTACCACACCGCTATACTGCAGATACCTTTCACTGAAGACAGCCATTCTAAATTTTGTATATTTTTCCATGCAACGGAATGCAGCGGATGAAAGGACAAACTAACAGTCAAGGTGAGACTTTGTATACCGATTCTATTTATTTTTCTTTTCATTTTTGCTAATCATGAGATATATGAATTGTTTGGTGTAAAAATTTCTATATGGTTACTTAAATTTTTTATTTGTTATATTTATTTTACGCGTTATGCATAATTCTTTTGAAATATCTTGATATCACAGTCATGTAACATGTATATGTTTCTTAAAATGTTCTTATCAATGTCTTGATAAATATCTATATATGTATGTGTCTATGATGTGTGTTTTACATGTTCATAATATATATATATGTACATACATACATACATATATATATGAAATACATTTTGAATATCTAAATTATCAGTGAAATTATTGCACATTTATTTTTCTCTTTCGAATTTATATTGTTTTGGACATTATGATGAATATTAAATATTTAAAAAAATTTAAGAATTGGTTCAATATTGTAATATTGTTAAGCATTGTATAATATTATAATAAATTAATAAGTTATCAGGAAAATTGTTTGCGTGATAAATTTATATTCATAAAGTGTATACTATGTGTATAATTAATATTTCTGTAGAATACAAATGAAAATTTGATATCACATAAAACCTTAATACTTTAATTTAATATATTTTTGAGTTACCTTTTTCCCTTGTACAGTTTAGTAATAAAGGCTTACTCAAAACATCAACAAAAAATATTCATTATTTATCCAATAATACTTTCAACATTTTTACTATATTATTGCACTATATGCAATGTCAATGTATAATATGTGAAATAATTATTCAAAAAAATTAAACAGAAATTTATCGTACTTATTACTATGAAAACAGTTCTTAATTTTTCCTGTAGTAATGTGTGATTGTTGTGATAGATGATTTATGGATTATCATAACAGTTTTTATTCTAAAAGTTTTGAAAGTAGTATTGTTTTTACAAATGATTATATATTTTGTAATGCATAAATAAGTTATTATATTATAATAAGTAATATTTTGTATGTATTATTGAAATAGTATGTTTGTGTACATGTGTGTATGTATTTATGTGTGCATATTATGATAATCGAATTGTACAATTTAAAATAATAATTAATTGAAAACTATTATAAAATATTTTATATTAGAGCATTAATTTTTTATTTTGAAAAGAGATATACATTTGGTTCATTAATGAGATAAAATTCCATCCCTGATAGTGAGCAATGGTCCTAAAGAACACCAGCAACAACCGCAGACAGAACATGCTGGTGGAGAAGATACTGGATTCGATTCATGGAGAGGAGGCAATAATACGCATCACTCAAGTTATCCAATTGGTACCGGTGATCCATATAGTCCTTACTATGCAGGTACTTCATTCCCTTATCAGACATTTGGAGCTGGGGATGGTACTTGGTCAAATGGAACAGATCCTGTTGCATTTCTTTCTGGATATGGAGGTCAAATAGGTCATGATGCATATGGCATGGATGGAATGTTTTCTGCTAGTGCAGGAGGTGGTTTTAGTACGTTTGGTCAACCTGCTTTTAATTATTTTCATGGGAATGGTGACTTTAGTGCTTGGGGCACTCCAAGAAAAACACGTTATGAAGAATATTATCAGGCTCCACGTGGAAATGAAAACTACCCAACACCTAGCAATACAGAGATTAAGACTATAGAACAGAGTGTACAAGGCTTGTCATTAGGAAGTGGAGAAGTTCCACGTCAGGATCAACAAACTACATCTAATCAATCAATAAAACCGGAAACAAAGGAACCTAGAAAGATAACATGGGCCAGTGTTGCGAGTCAGCCTGCCAAACCAGTTCCTCCACTTTCATCTTCGCAAGGAATGAAAAAGAAGGCTGGAATGCCACCACCACCTATTGTGCCAGGAAAGCATAATATGGATATTGGAACATGGGGTGAAGGTAAATCTTCTGCACCTCCTCCAACAGCACCACCGCCGCCACAGGTACAACCTCCTGTACCACCACCTCCACCATTGGTTCAAAGACAAAGACCTCCACCTCCTCCACCATGTTGGAACAGACAACCTACAACACCTCCGTCTCCACCACAATCACAGATTCATATGCCTCCACAACAGCATCAGCATCAACATCAACATCAACAACAGCAACAACAACAGCAGCAGCAGCAGCAGCAACAACAACAGCAACAACACCAACATCAGCAGCAGCAGCAACTACAAACACAACAACAGCAAATTACCCAGTCACAATCACATCCTGTTTTAGATGAGTTAAAGGTGAAGAATGATTATAATCCTGTAGAATTTGATCAAACTGCTCCTGGAGCTAGGTTTTTTGTAATCAAGTCTTATTCTGAAGATGATATTCATAGATCCATCAAATATGAGATTTGGTGTAGTACAGAACATGGTAATAAAAGATTGGATCAAGCATATAGAGAAGCCAGCCGCGAAGGTGCTCCTTTATATTTGTTCTTTTCTGTAAATGGATCTGGTCACTTCTGTGGCATGGCACAAATGGTGTCACCTGTTGATTATCAGAGCAACAGCTCTGTTTGGTCACAAGATAAATGGAAAGGCCAATTTCGAGTACGTTGGATTTATGTTAAGGATGTTCCTAATGTGCAACTTCGTCACATTAAACTAGAAAATAATGAAAATAAACCAGTGACTAATTCGAGGGATGCACAAGAAGTCCCTCATGCGAAAGGTGTGACAGTGTTACGTATATTACATACTTATCGTCATTCAACTAGTATTTTTGATGATTTTGGACATTATGAACGTAAGCAAGCAGAGGAGGATCAACGCAAAGCACCACCAAATGCTATACAACATCATCATTCTTCCAATCATAGGAATAGGGGACATTCAGATTTACCAAGAGACCATCATCCCCATCAGCAGCCGCATTTACATCATCAGCGCAAAGTAAGTAACTTTATAAATTATTATAAGTGTACAATACAAAAGAAAATTGATTTAAATAAATAATATTAAAAATTGCATTTTTATTACAGGATCGAGATGGTGGTCGTAGCAGAGGTAGAGGAGGCTCACGCCAGTAGCGGTGGATACAACAAGAATATAATACTATTCATGATAGTAATCGTCATAAAGGAAGCACGTTACGACTAATTATCGTCTTACTACTTACCTTTGCTTTCTTGGATACACAAAGGGCTTCTAATTCCTGTGACAAAACTCTCATCATTGAGACTATTTCCTTCTGTTAAATAATCAACTTGTATGATAATTAGCGTCGCGTCGACATTATAAATATTATCTAATCATAACTACTATGAAGAGGAACATAATTCAATTTCAAGGGATATTGGGTAAACTTGCTGACAGTTATAAGCATATAGTGTGGTGTTGCGTGCTATTCATCGAAAGGTGTTTCTTAAACGTACAAATTAAAAAATGAAAGAAAAAAAAGATATGGAACAGAAGAAAAAACTGTAATATGTGAACTAACCCTTGTAAAATGCTTAAACTTTTGTTGATAATGAAAAAAATCTATGCGAGAACAATATTGTAAGCAAGTGTCATTTAAATCAATTACCATTTTAAACTTTGATGGACATGTAACTTGGTGCCTGTGGCTGAAAGGACTCACCTTTCTTTGTTAAAAAGGTGCAAGGGCTTATTACGACATTTTAAGTTTATTTGTAACAATTATGCTTGAACATTGGATAATAATAGAAATTATTGTCAACTAATTATTTTATGCATATTCTATATCTATTGAAAATTATATATATATACATACATGTATGTTTATATCAATATAAATTGATATATGTATATATGCCTGTATGTATATTACCTATTATTATATTATTCATGGACTGCAAAAATGATCTAAAATATTATATGACAAAAAGAAAATAATATTACAGTTACTCTATAGTAACATATACGGTGATGATTATTATTATTATACTATTTGATGGAAATTTCATGAGATATGTTCTTCATTGTTAAAAGAAATATGTTATTTTCCTTTTCATTTAATGTGTGAAGAATCATTTGTCACGGTTTCATTAGTTTACAAATTCGAGTTATTTTTGTCAAAAAACAGAAGTTTCTTCGAGTCATTATATACTTCAGAAAATACATATACTTTTTCACGTCTGTTTTAAAAACTTCTTAAGTAATAGCACTAAACTTAGACAATTTTTCACAAATTATATGTAGAAAACTGAACATTAGTGTAGCAAAAAAATTGCTTAACTAATATGAACTCAGTGAACTAAAACGAAGTAATAAATTTTATCTGTAGATTTGATTACTTTTCTGACAGTTACATATAAAAATAGTGATATATAGTTGATTTCTAAAAAAATTTGAAAGCAAGCAGTCAAGTAATAAAATTTTATTTCTTAAGTTTTATAAAAACAAAGTTATACTTTATTACAGATTAACAGTATTTTAGCAGGTCATACAAGATATTTCATACACAAAATAATCATGAAATAGTAATATGAAATTTTGAGTTTGATGAATTAAATTGTATAAAAATTAACGAGCGAATTTAACGCGATGTGATGCGGATTTTTTAATCAAAGTATGTTGATTATAATAGTTACTTTTGCGTAAACAATGAATAGATACCAAGGAAGAGAATCTAAATGCAGTAGAAGTCTCTTTCCTCAGTTCTATATTGTGAATGTTGCAAAAAAAAAACAAACGCATCTTATTAAAGTAATATATCAACGTTAAAAATTTATGGCTGATGATTTTCAATCATTGTATCTTATTTATAGTTTAAGATGGGATAAGTTGTTCAGAAAAAATGGACATCTAGCAATGTCTCAGTAACTAGAATAATTGTATAAGATCTATTAAATTTCTGTATTTCAGTTGAATGATGTTTAAAAAAATTTTGTTAAATAATTTACTAATTACTATTTTATGAGAAATTAGTATTTAATTAAAAAATAATTATGCTCTTCGATCATGTTTTAGAATTTTGTTTAAAAATGTTTGGATTCCAAAGATTTGTCTGAACTTTATTTTATGATTAATACAATATATGCTATATGTATACAAATTGCATATCTGTATATTATTGTTGTATTATAATATACAGACATACGAATAGTATACTCATAATGTACTACACTGTTTAGTATTTACATTGTATAATCATGTTTGATTAAATGTTGAATCAAATCATATATTTTATATTCAAATTTAACTATTAAAAAATACCATACACGTAGGTAGTAAATTTTCCAAAGAATGAGAACTACTGAATTTAGTTTCAATTGGGAGTCTCTTAATTGAAATTACTACAAAATGCTAAATGATAATTACGTTTAACATAAGTAGTTACATATTGAAGAATTTTCTTAATAATTTCATTTAGAAAAATATTTAAATTAAAGACACGTGGTTCAGTTGCAGTGACTTTGAAAACGAAATTATGTTAAACGTGATTACTAGTCAAAAAGTTATGCTATTTTTTATTATTTTACCCCATCGTTCCATGTTACCTCCCTTTTTTTAACATTTTCTGGAAATGTCTTTGTATCTTGATATTGATTAGATTCCTCAGGACTCTTTGTTATTAATCCTGGACATAATTCTTCAGGTGGTGGTGTACGCTCTCTTAATTCACCATGTTCCCCTTCATATTTTTGTCTAGCTTGAGTTTCAAGTTGTTCTAAGCATTCTGCTAGATCAGAAACATTTTTAACGTCTTCGTCAACCATTTTAATCGAACGAGCCTCTGCTTCTTTCCTATCTTCTATTTTTTTAATTTCGGTACTTATATCGTCGCTAAGTAAATTTTGTTTAACAAAATAATCACGAATGTTATCTCGTATTTCTCGTGGAAATTTCTCAGGATTCGCTTCAATATAACGATACACAAAAAGATCAGCGCCGCATATGATAAAGTAATGATTAAAAAAATTAACTCTTGCGCCTATGAAGAAATCCTGAGGGGTATAATATTCTGGATCATCTCTTCCAGTTTTTGGCTTTGGAACCAACATTGCTTTCAGAAAACAACCTTCGCGTCGTCCAGAGTTACGTTTCTCAAGTTCCTGTACAAGAATCGTACCTTCGCTTAAATTGTATTCTAAAATAAAATCACGATTCCTGTCTTCTGGATGTACCGCATCCATCTGCATGGAGTACCGCAATTTTTTTGGAAAATTAAGTAGTTGTCGAACAGTGTCCTTCTTAGGTGGTTTGAGAATGAATGACAGACAAGAGGCGTAAGTATCATCAGGTGCACCGAACTTTATATGCGGTGGAGGTTTATATTCCGGCGCTGATTTAGGTTTCTTGGTTGGAATAGGAATTTCTTTTGGCTGCGTTATTCCCAACATATCTGAGTAATATTTTCGCGTGAAGGCGTCACAATCGTGCAGGAAAAAGCGCCGGTTGAATATAAAAATCGTCTCGCCTATCTGTAATAAGGAAAGTAATAAATAAAAAGATATTGATCAAAGGATCTTATTGTTATAGTGTAGTCTCGCTACATGGCTTTGTTTGATATGATTTATCAAGTAAATTCCACTTATATTTTCTAATTTTCCTGTTCCTACAGCCTTGTCTAAGGCCATGTATCAAGACTTCACTATAATCACAAATTTATTATAAAATCTTTTGGTTTACTATCAAATCTTTTGGCGTATAGTATTCGACTATTTCAGGATCGCCACATTCCATATATATGGCAGGATAAGTTGACGGTAAATTTTTCCAATCTTTTGGTACTTTCATTCTTTTCAGTAACATCACTACCGGATCTTTTCCACTATTAGGTTTTTGTATTTCACGAATAGCTATCGTATCATCCGTTAAGAAATACGTTATACAATAAACTTCGTCGTTCCAAGTGGCAGTAAATGATAACACCATTTTATCATACTCTAAGAATCGTCGCCTGCTATCATCTGGAATTGATGTAACGTGCGTTGGTCTTGTCTGCTTAGATGTACGAAATTGCGTGTAAGGATCTACAGGAGGTTCTTCCTTGTCTCCAACATCAATGCCTTGACTGTTTAAAAACTCTTGAGTAAATAGATCACAATCAATAATATGATAAACTACACCATAAATACCTGAAATTAAAACGATGTATGGTAATTAAAAATGATTACTAAAAAAATATGATACATTATGACAGAATGTATTAAACGTACATACGTCAATTCCAACATTAAAATCCTTCCAATGAAATATATCACCAGCTGTATTTTTTACAATTTTTCCACGTCTTACAAGTTTCCCTTGCTTAAAACCAGCATTTTCTACTGGGGGCTCCATTACACATATTGTATCATCCTCCAGAAAGTAAATTATATTCACATGACGTATTCGAAAATATTCATCTGGAGAGTTAAAAACTCCCTGACGAAAGAATGCTTTGAAACAAAGACATTTATGGGCAAATAATGCATAATGTGGGACAAATTGTCGATATGCATACTCCTTTACCCGGCCATATGTTAAGGATGGATCATAGCTAGATATTAAAGTTAAACATAAATGTTAAATAAGAAAGCAAAAGTAATTAAAACAGAACATTAACATATTTATGTTAATATTCTTTTAAATTATCGTAGGAATTAAATATTCAATAAGTTTCAATTACAGAAAAATGAATGTTACACATTTACATTTACGTTATTTATTACATACTGTGCAGAATCCTCCTCTTTTATATATGCAGTGGATGCAGCATCTATTGGTCTTCCTCCAATACCAACATTACTATCACATACTATACGATAACCATTTAAAAAATTAAATTTTTGTAATAATTTATAATCTGTAATCTTTAAAGAAAGATTTATTTATCATTTCCATTGATTTGAACATAATTAAAATAACTCAATCACCAATTTGTACTTATATAACTTACACTTGAATCATGAATTGTATATCCTGGTATAAGTGGTAATTTTTCCATATTAAAATATACAATTATTAGATCAAATAAATCTTTAAAAGATATCAGTATAAAACGTTCTGTCAAAAAATTTTGTTTAAATTTGTTTCCATAACAACACTACTATGTATTGATGTAACTATAATTGAACACATGCTAAATCAATTAAAAAATATGAATAAACAGGTATTTAATAATTATATTATATATAGGTAAAAATTAATTTTTTTTTTTAAATTACATTTGATCGTTTATTTTTGCATAAATTATTGACAATAGTAGCATTGGATGGTTTCCACTAAAGTGTGTTAGTTGCCCTGACAGTAAAATCACAAACTAAGTATTTCTTTGAAAATAGCCATGCATCCTGCAGACAAGCAGCCAGCCATTGGTACAGTAATCACCCACGCGAATGCAATATTCCGAAATAATTTCCATGAAACTCCCTCACCACCACTCGAAGCCCATCCGACACAAACAACTGATCCTACTTTGCAATGAGTTGTTGACACAGGTAAACCAGCCTTACTTGCCAACAAAACTGTTACCGCTGCTCCTACCTATAATTAGTGTAAAACGAAATATATTTAAATAAAAAATTTCAATTTTAAAAGAAATACTTTTGTAGGCAACAGAAAAGAAGCTTTCAATTTTACTGTATACCTCTATAGTGAATCCAGTAGTTGGTGTGATACGTGCTAAATCTTGTCCTAAGGTTTGTATAACTCTACGTCCCCATACCCAAAGACCAGCTGATATTCCTACGCCACCATAAAGTAATATAAGCATTGGAGTTTCTGCTTCTTGCCTAGCTGATCCTTCTGCATATACAGCCCAAAGTGCAATAAGTGGTCCTATTGCATTACTGACATCATTACCACCATGTGCGAAACTACCAAATGCTGCAGTTAATACTTGCAAAAAGGCAAACAGTTTAGATATTTCTGGCTGTTCTTCGACTCTTCTTTCAGTTTCGTTCTGAACACCCTCGATATCTGATCCAGCTACCATTAAAAGAGGACTTGCACTGCTGTTACCACGTAATTTTGGCGCAGCTTCTTTTGCATTACCATTACTACTACTATTACTACTACACGGAACTTCAGAAATAACAGATAATGCTGTAGTTTCTTTTTTATCACAGGTACCAAATTTTGTTGTTGTTGTTGTTTTTTCGTTGCTATTCAGTGAAAGTAATATTCTCTTTCTTTGCCATGGAACAACAAATACATAAACAATGACGGCTGAAAATAAACCAAAACCTACTGCAGCTAATAAACTACCCCACCATGGCAATTTATCCATCATTAAAACTGAAAATAAATACAAAGAATATAACGTTTAATTCAATTTATATAAAAGACTAAAATATGTTAAAGTACAAATACATAAAACTCATTTACGTTTAGGTCCATCGAGTACAACTGATAGAACATTTATAGCAACAGTGAGACCATATGCTAATGGGAGAATATGAAGACCTTTTTCTAAAGGCTTGCTAGATTGCAATACTGATTTTCTTAGAAGCCAAAATATAGCACCTGATACAATTCCACTAAGTACAGGACTCGCAATCCATGATGCTGCTATATTTGTAAGAGCTATCCATTTCACCTACAAATATAGTTATTATATCATAATATATTATTTATTAACTTTTAAATCAATAAAATAATATTTGTACTAACCCCTGCAGTACCTTTACAGACAAGTGAAAATCCAACAGTAGCACCAACAATAGAATGTGTTCCAGAAATAGGCAACCGCAATGCTGTTGCTAATAAAAGCCAGATGCCAGATCCAGCTAAACTAGACAATGCACCTACCATTAATTCTTTTTCATGGCCTTCATATAATTTAACATCTAGTATACCCTTTCTCATAGTATCGGAGACCTAGTGTGCATATTATATAAAATATATTATTCATATTTATAAGCAGTATATTAATTTTTGAAATACCTTATAGCCAATTAGGATCGCTCCAGCAATTTCAAAAACAGTTGCCAAAATACATGCTTGAACTATTGTAAGTACTCCTGCACCAACGCTTGTTCCAAAACTGTTTGCAACATCATTTGCTCCAATACCAAATGCCAAAATAAAGGCCACTAAAAATCCAACCACTACTATCCATACCAAGTTTTCATCATATGGAATACTCATTTTTGTTCATTCAATAGATGGTTTTTTTGAGTTATTAGCTTTACGCATTTGTCAATAAATTATTATCATCAAATTTCTTTTTGCCATATTGTTTACAAGTGATACCTTATCCAACATGAGACATGTATCTAGGAAGAACTGATTTAACTCCCTTTGTATTACACGTTCACACGCGAATGTTTATAAATCAGTATATATTTCTCCATTTACATTGAAATTTATATATGTGTGTACATTCATATGCATAATCAATATTTTTATTTTACTTCTAATACGATTAGTTTTGTAACTTTGTACATGTAACAGAGGTAGTATTTTGGCTCAGCACCTGGTATATTAAGCATTATGTTTTCATCGTATAATAATATACAGTTAAAACTGTTTAACTGCATCAAAGAAATTATTATATAAACTCTTTTTTAAATTTTTTAGTTTGTATTAAATATAAAATATGATGTTCAACTTTATAGAGATTCATTATCAGCGTTTCCACTGTCTGGAAACACGCTGATCGTTGTTCCTCCGGCATCTGTAATTAACCAAAACGTATGTATTTTACACAGGTACATCGAGTGTCCCTTAAATTTTACATATCGAAATAGAAAAGTTCTTGAAAGCGATGCAATTAATTTATTTACCTTCGCACGCACGTCATAACTGTCTCAAAATGATGTTTAAGCAGCAAGGTACTTAACATCCACGAAGGGAATTCAATTGATAAATCGGAACGTTTTGCCAATTTTATCTCGCTTAATTCTGAAAGAGTGATATTACCTTTTTCACTGTTCACGCAGTAACGCTTCAAGTCTAGATTAAAATTCACGTTCCTGAATTATTATTCTCTCACTTTTTGCACGTTCAAGAGATAGAAATTAAATTCGTTATCAAAAGGGGTGCTAGTACGACACAAGATGGAAATTTAGAGAGTACATGCTACTATTACGAACTGCGTAAATGAGAAATAATGAATGATTGAATTAAGCAAAGCTTTCAAGCGTGTTACGCGAAATTTAGTGCATAACAATTTTAGAAATGACAATTTCCCATTACCACTTTTTGGAACATTCTCTCCGAACAATTTTCCGTGCGGTTCTCCCTTTTAAACCATCTTTTTACTAGTCATGTGGAAAATATGTATTACATGACTTAATGACAAAAAAAAATAATGAAGTAGTCGTCAAGAGAAAGAAGAAAGAAAAACTGACGATAAATATTTTCACTCACAAAATTAATAATTACTTTGTATAAATCTTTGACGATCGGGAATGCCGCTTAGATCCGCGTGGGGGTGAGATATTGATCCGCCATTTGCCCGCGAAATTCTTACACGTATAATAGACCAATTATTATTTTAGTGCAAATTCGAATTATTTTATATCGATTAACAGTGGCAAGAATTCACAATCACACTCATTAACAATATATTACGCGCTAACTATGCACTAGATCGTCGTGGGGGAACGATGAATAAGTCATTGCGTAAAGGGTGTTAAACGAGCTACGAATTGATGCGAACATAATTACGAATAATCAGCTCCTACGTATATCGTTAAATAAAAACCTTGTCTACCTACGTTTTTCTTATTTTGAACTGTCAATTATTATATATATTAGCTATTGAAACTTCGATGTATATATTGATTTGATTAAAAAATTGTCTCGCTTTTTAGGAGAAATCTAATTATATATTTTGTTGAATTGGCTAAAAAATTATCTTGTTCCATTACTTTTCTAACAAATTCAACTATAACTACAATTAAGATTTTATTATACAATATATTAACAGTTTTTTGTTTAGGATGAATTATTATTGATCAAGGTCATTCAATTGCCATGAAACATTTTAGAACATAGACCATTATCTACTGAAATATTGTCGATGGAATACCTCACAAACCAGAATTGATGGTTGCAATTATTTATAGCACCTTCACTGTATTCCACAAATATCTTTTTTGTCATCTAGGCAGTGTTTTTACCTTTATTAAAATATAATATTGTGAAAATGTGTTTTTTATCTTCTATTTTTAATTCTTCAAAACATATGATAAACTTCATTAATCTGAAATGTAAATTTCAAAGCTATATATGTTTTTATTCAAACAAAAGAAGACATTGATGAAACAAAGATTTCAAAGTACATTAAATTGTTGCATGCAGGAAACATGTATTTCTTGTGCTGTAAGCATTACATTTATACATGTCAGGCTTGTAGTAATAACATTTATTTACACTGGAAGGTATAGTTTACTTAATATTTATTAATTATAGATACAAACGAATGATTAAATTTTAACAAATTATATATAAGATATATATTAATTTCACTAACTGTAATTATTACATTCTAGTATTTTATACTTCACTCAGCATCATATATTTCTCTTTCTATACGTTCCCTTCTTACTTCTTCTATATATGGTTGAAGATAAGGGACATCCTGTTTAACAATAAGAATTATACTTATAAAATATATTTTTCCCAGAAGCAAAGAAAAATACGTTATTGTATGAATTATATTTGTTTAATTAAATTACCTCTTCTAGTTTAGTCCATTGTTCTTTTGGTAAAATTTTATTTGCACAGTTTAATTGCATAGCCCTGATAACACGAAAATCACGATCCTCTTTTAAATGAGCTGGTAATCTTCTTAAGGCTTCTTCTACATCAGGAGTGTCTTGAAGAACATCATCTCGATATAAACCTACAATTATAAAAAAGTTAAGAACTAATAAATATACTAATTTGTGACAAGATGTCACATTTTACATTACAAAATTATAAAACATATATTAAAAAGAGAAAGTTTTGGTAAGTGTATTTAATATGACAGCACATCAATTCTCCATACCTAACTGATTAAAACCAGACAAGTTGTATGCCCATTTTTGCAAACCAGCTACAAAATACGTAACATTGAATTAATTATATAACATAATGGAGATAATTCTAATACACAATTGTGTGGATTGGATACGTACGGAATTTTTTCCTCAGAGCATTCATTTTTATGATTTATCAATTATTCTACACGAGGAAATCGTATTCTTTAAAATTCTTCCAAAAACTACTTTGCAGTCGTTCGTAACTAACTTCGATTTTATAAAACTAGTATCAATTTACCAACTTAATAAATCCCTAGTGTATAGTCTCGTCCTGGTCATGCGAAAATATATTTCTTTCACGCATCTTAGCTGAGTTCAGAAGGCTTTTTGTCACCAATGTGATGCCAATCTATAGTTTATTTTTCATTTTGTAATTATATACATGGTGAACTAAAATTTAGAACTATATAAATTCGAAAATTTAAAAACGTGGAGGTTTGAAAATTAGGAGATTTAGAAATATGAATTTGATCCTCAGGATTGAAAGAAAATGATAAGAGACTCTTTTCCTTACACTTGTCTTTATGCAAAGAAAGCCTTTGTTACAACAAAGTGTACAAAATAAAAGATCACTAGATATATACTAAGGTCATCGCAAATGTAATTGAAGCGCTTGCGTGTTACAAACCAATCAGAGGCAACATGCGTAGAACAAATGAAAATTCGTCATCTAAAAAGTACATTCTCTTGTGATAAGGACTATCTTCTTACTTATTCAATGTATAAATTAATTTATACAGAAAAGATTATATTAATAATGATATTTAAATTGAATATCATAATTGAAATATATTTAGAATTCATATCATTATTGATTAATTAAATGACGTATTTCCAGTTTAATAATGGCGTATATTTAAAATGAAGTGCAAAGCGTTACGCATGTCCAGTATCCTAAAATGTCCCTACATGATATGAAATTTGTCACTGTATTTAGTAATTTATCAACGTTGTACTGCATCAAACTTATTATTCTTACCTAGAAAATGTAATTCACATAATGAATATAATTAATTTCACTCGTGAAAATTGAATATCGCATTTTATAAGACTTATTTGAAAAATACCCTAGATTCAGTTATAGATGTCGCGTAATTCGTGAGAGGAACTACTTTTCCAAAGTGGATGCGTTCGGTGGTCGGTATATAAGCATAAAGGGAACTATTTTCAATGCCTCTTCCTCATTAAGAGTAGAGTTGTGTTCACGTGTGGTTGTGTCTCCTTTTTCCTCAAAATAGGTCACACAACCCACCTCCATTCGTGAAATAACTCTTCTATAAAAAAAAAAAACCAAAAAAAAATATAAAAATTCCAAAAAATATAAACAAAAAAATCGAAAAACCGTAGCTGAAAACCGCGAAACGTAAGTAAAGTGTGGAAAAAAATAGTAATCATCGCGTTACGAAGAGCAACGTGGTTGGAAGAGCGCAAGCCATATTGAACGAACGGAAGAAACCAAAAATCAGAGAATTTTCAAGTTAAAGCAGCTGCACGACGTGGGAATACTACTAAAATGAATCCGGGTGCTCCGAATTATCCTATGGCCTCACTTTACGTGGGTGACTTGCATGCTGATATCACCGAGGCGATGCTTTTCGAGAAGTTTTCATCGGCTGGGCCTGTACTCTCGATACGCGTCTGTCGTGATATGATTACACGACGTTCGCTCGGTTATGCTTATGTCAACTTTCAGCAACCCGCTGACGGTGAGTAAATCCTTTACTTATTCTTATATTTCTTCGACCTAAATTCTTAAGACCATTTCTAACACTTATCTTTAGTTACATCATGTATCCGCACTTGACACGTGTTTCGGATCATATAATGCCACCATATTGAAACCTACTTCGAACAAAGTAGGTATAATTTGACGGTTACATGAATCATATTTTGTTTTCCGTTATCTTCCTTTTCATGTCGTCTATAATATTCAGTTGAAAATTTTACTCAACGTTTTTACATGAATGTCTACAATTTTTATATAGATAGTAAATTTTGATGTGAAGCTTAATTTTTATTTGTTATGTATATATGTAATGATATATGTATATCTATATATATATGTACGCATATCGCATATATGTATATGTTGATAATATAAGTCGCAATTAAAACGTCATAATTACTTTTTGTATATTGATAAGATAAGAGCTAATTCTTTTTAACAAAAGATAATCCACATATGTGCATATTAGGCATGTACTCTTAAAATTATTGATTATGAAGTATATAAATTTCCTTTGTCAACTATTTAAAAATGATGTTAATATTTTTATTTCTAGGTATCTATTTTGTACAAATAAAGTTTTATATATTTACATATGTATAATTCTATACATACTATAATTTGTATTTTGTTTTTCAGCGGAGCGTGCACTTGATACCATGAACTTTGACATGATTAAGGGGCGGCCTATTCGTATTATGTGGTCTCAACGTGATCCTTCTCTTCGAAAATCCGGTGTTGGAAATGTATTCATAAAAAATTTAGACAAAAACATAGACAATAAAGCAATGTATGATACGTTCTCTGCTTTTGGTAACATACTTAGTTGTAAAGTTGCTCAGGATGAATCTGGCGTTTCTAAAGGTTATGGTTTTGTTCATTTTGAAACCGAAGAGGCAGCAAACAAGTCTATTGATAAAGTTAATGGCATGTTGCTAAATGGAAAAAAGGTAATTTTATAATTCTAGTATTTATGTATTTTTTTTAAAGTCAAAATATTTATTGTAATTTATAATGTATAGGTATATGTTGGTAAATTTATACCCCGCAAAGAACGTGAAAAGGAATTGGGAGAAAAAGCTAAGCTTTTTACCAATGTTTACGTGAAGAATTTTGGAGAAGATATGACAGATGATAAACTTAAAGAAATGTTTGAAAAATATGGGACCATCACCAGTCATAAAGTAATGATTAAAGATGATGGAAAATCTCGAGGTTTTGGTTTTGTAGCATTTGAAGATCCTGACGCTGCTGAACAAGCAGTACTAGAATTAAACGGAAAAGAGGTGGCTGAAGGAAAGTGTATGTACGTTGGACGGGCGCAGAAGAAAGCAGAGCGTCAACAAGAACTCAAGAGAAAGTTCGAACAATTGAAATTAGAACGTTTGAGTCGTTATCAAGGTGTAAATCTTTATGTAAAGAATTTGGATGATAGCATAAATGACGAGCGATTGCGCAGAGAATTCGCACCATTCGGAACCATCACCTCTGCGAAAGTTATGATGGAAGATGGGCGTAGCAAAGGTTTTGGATTCGTTTGCTTTTCAGCTCCTGAAGAGGCTACCAAAGCTGTAACTGAGATGAACGGACGTATAATAGTTACTAAACCATTGTATGTCGCTCTGGCTCAACGTAAAGAAGATCGTAAAGCGCATCTTGCTTCTCAGTACATGCAACGTTTAGCGAATATGCGAATGCAGCAAATGGGTCAGATGTTCCCGCCTGGTGGTGCCGGAAATTATTTTGTTCCCACGATTCCACAACCACAAAGATTTTATGGACCTGCACAGATGGCCCAGATTCGTGCAACTCCACGCTGGCCAGCGCAACCGAATCAAGTGCGACCCAATGCACAAACAGGAAATTCTGGCTTCGCTACGATGCAAGGTCCATTTAGAACTACACCACGTGCTCCTACTGCACAAGCTGGTACTATGCGAAGCACGTTATCTGCTAGACCTATCACAGGTAATGATAACTGATTATACCAGGTATGACCAAGCGTATCTCAAGAGTTACCTATTATGCCTGGTCATGCCTGAATTACACAATCATTTAAAAATAATTCACATTCTTATTAATTGTTTATTTTCTTAGGCCAACAAGCAGTGGGTGGTGCGAACATGCAAAGTCGTTCTATGGCTGGTCCAGCAGTGGGAGTTTCAGCTCAAAGCCGTCCGTCAAATTACAAATACACTTCAAACATGCGTAATCCACCGCAGGCAATGGCAATCCCTGCTCCTACTCCTGTTCAGCAAGCTGTTCACATCCAAGGTCAGGAACCGTTAACTGCCTCGATGTTGGCAGCTGCTCCACCACAAGAGCAAAAACAAATGTTGGGAGAGCGTCTCTTCCCGTTGATTCAATGTATGTATCCGCAACTTACTGGAAAGATCACTGGAATGTTGTTGGAAATTGACAACTCAGAGCTCCTGCACATGTTGGAGCACAATGAATCGCTAAAAGCCAAGGTTGAAGAGGCCGTAGCTGTATTGCAAGCTCATCAGGCCAAACAGGCTGTGGCTTCCAAAAAGGAATAAACATCTTAAATTAGGATTTTATTTTATTCTTCCTTAATTGTTCATAACGATGTTCAGTTTTTTCTTCCTCATTCTGCAATTATCCTTGGTTAAACAAATTTATTTTCGACGCTTTATGGTGGCTTAAGCGATTACATGCAAGAATGACAGGAATAAATTGTTATTCAAAACTAATAATTGATCATGAAAGGGTTTTTCATCAAGTTTTATGATAATAAATTTTCCTTTAAAAATATATCATATGCGTTTATTCTTTCCCTAAACCTGTTTATATTTCATTCTTCTTTTTTTAATATTGATGTAATGTTTGTATCGTTATTTCTTGTGTAAAACGAGCAAAATTGTAATAGAAATATGCAAAATAAATTATTTAAACCAGATTAGATGAGTTTTACATTGACTTTCTTTTACAGTAAACTTATAAAATATGTATCGTGCTTGAAGACGTTCTTATTAGATAGAAAATATAATATTTTGAATACGAAAGATTTATTAATGAGACGTAGTCAGTAATCAATGTTCAATATAATAGAGGGTGGGGTAAGATTTGTTCGATAATTTATTCGTTTTAAAGGGCTAGTAAATTTTAAGGAAAAAAATAGCAAAATTTTAATTTTTTAAATAAAAAGCATTGTTCTATAAACAGCTATTATATTAGAGAGGATGTTGTGTAAATTCACATAATATGCCCCGTAGTTATTAATTAACATTTCAATGTATAAAACGATATAATTTGAAATCAGAAGTTTCTTTTCCAATTTTAGTTTGGATCATTATTTATAGAGTTATTAATAATTAAAGTTAGCCAATCAAATCAATTCGCGCGGTCATAGTATTCAATTGCAAGTATGTATTCCTCTAGAAAAAATGATGGTTAGGTGAAAATTTAAAAAAATTGAAAGCAGTGTAGCCAAATTAAGCGTTTTATAGCAAACTGAGCGACTTTAGAGTACATTACGCTTACTGTTTTTTAAAAAGATTAGCAATTTGCATCTGTTTCAAATAATCAATTAAACCTCGTTTACATTGGTCGAATTATTGAATAAGAAAGATTGTCTTCTCATTGTTGAGTATTAGTGCGAGGTACTCATTCTTTTATTCAGTCACACCTGGTCTACAGATTTTATTTTTATAGTAATTAATCATACAAATTTGCCCCCTAACAATAAAAGTCACCTTAAAAGTTACCGCGCACATTGTATGCGCACGTTTTACACGTCTGGAGCGCATTTAAATATCTTCTTTCTGGTTCGATGAGAACAATCATTTTTAACGAATAAGTGTATATATTTTTAAAAAGATATTGTTAAATTACTTTTACATCTGCACAAGTAAGTTAATTTTTATAATAATATTCTTGCAATTATAATGCTTGCAGAAAATGCATTGTGACATCACTATTCTATTAAAAATAAATAATATTAATAATTGACAGTTCATTTTAAGCATAGACAACAAATTTTTTCTGAAAAATTATAGTAATTATTTAAATAGAGTTTTATTGTATGTATTTGCTAGTCATTAATTTTATTTTAATAAATAGTTCAATTCAAATAAAAAAATAATTTGAATTCGTTTATAAATTAACTTTAATATTGATATTTTAGATATATTATAAATACAAGTCATTATGAAAGAAAAGATACATATGAGTTGATGTTTATAAGATGCTAAAAAGGATTCATGACTATGAGGTTGCAGGAACAAGCGCTTGTTTACCTGTTAGACACAAGCACCCCACCTATTATGGAAGAATGGGAAGGTTATTGTGCCTTAAAACACCAGATGTTTTACAACCATACGCTTACATTACGAGAACATCTTTCCTATTTCGAAAAACAAAATATAGGAAACCTGGCTTTTACGGTACCAGTACTTGCACCGGGTAACAAAGAAGTAATATACTGTGTGCTCATCAATTTTTATTTCTCGCAGCGATTGTCACTACTTTCTAATTTATTATTGGAAATGGTGAGTAATTCACATCATCAAGATTCTCTTAATTGTAACACAATTAAATTCTCTTGTTCCAAATAAATCGCATACCGCTCCAGGCTAACAAACACTTTTATATTTCTTATTTAGTTAAGATAACTAACTCATAATTCTGTCTCTGTACACAATTACGTATAAGACCCTTGATTACTCATCAACCCTGAAATTATACTCTTATAATAAATAAGAATTCTTTTTTTAAATAAAAACAGAAAAATGTACACTGCACTTTATTATTGTAGTCCAATTTTTTTCTTAACCCAAGGTCATCGAAATGTCAATCTCACGAGATAACATTTTCTGTCAGAAACGCACTTCGTTACAATAAGTGTTCGAACCCTTCAATAAGATTTGTAGGGATTACTAACACCGTGATTAATATTTCTTATTCACTACCAATCTAAACAAGTTGAAAATATTCAGGGTTTAGGAGATTAGGTTAATCATCGCTTTTGTGAACGCAGAGTCAAAATTTTTCAATAGCACCAACTGACTTTTATGATATGCCATAAAGACCCGGCAACGGGGAAAGTATCCTTTCTCCAATTTCAGGTCAACCTTGCGAAAAGTATGTATTCTATTTTACTTTAAGAATCATCTGTTTCCACTATAACCTAAAGTCTTTGAAACATGTGTCTTTTATAGTTTTAAAAAGTATTGCAAGGTGTCATCTGTTCTACAGCTGGTTGAAACAATCAAAACCCTCGGTATAGAACCTCTTAAATTAAGCCATTTGTCTATGCTTTTTTCAAACAGTTTTTTTTATTATTTACTCTTACGGTGACAACGTTATTTACGTTGACTTTTTTCGTCTTCACATATGTAATGAGGATAAACGCAGTAACAAGTTCATTGTAACTACGCACAAATAATCTTCGCGATTGTTTTGAAGTATTAAAAATTATAATATACATCCTTCATTTTATTCTTTAGATAATAATTTTATTACTTAAAAATTGTAAAATTAAAATTTTTAATACGTCTTTGATATTACATCGACTTCTTTTAATTAGTTATAATCTTATAATTAGACTTCGTTTAATTAGTTTTAAATATCAAGATAATAATATTTAAGAAGCAAATCTAACCATATTAAAGCGAATTAGACAAATATAATATGTCTCATGTAATTTGAAACGGTGTAAATACTACTCAGGAAATAGCGATGATAACAAGGAATCAGATTTCAATTCGTGATTTTGAACTGATATAATTATACCGAATCAATATTTTTAAATGCAATTAAAAATTTAATTTTTACGTTAATATATGCTATATTAACTGTAAATAACATACAAAAAAGTTTTATAAATAATAGAAAATAATGATGAATGTTCGTTGGTTCTCGAATATGCCGCTGTTATAAATCCCAGCAGATGATTGGTTCGTCACAACGGTGTGTAGGGTGGGGAGGACGAATCTGAGTGGCTAAGCAGGGCATTTCGTTTTACTTTAACAAATGATAGGCTGGGCAAGCTACTCTGCGGAGAAATAATGGAGTTTAGAAACGGATCTTCGTGAACGAAAAATAGGAGGGAATGTTAGAATCAATCGAGTTGTTGTCAAATAGTGGTGAACCTTCGAAGGAAGAGGTGAAGTTGAGTACGTCCGCGAAAAACGGTTGTGATTCCTTATATGTGAAAGACGTTTAAGAGAACGACGGTACGTTCGACTTTTCCGTCTGCATAACGGTGGCCTAAATTTTTTTTGCGAACTATTTCATCGTTCATTAAATTCTTCGTACAGTTTAATCGAATAAGAATTGTTAGTATTTAGCTTGTGCTATTACAGGTATTAATATCCGTAAAACATATATAAATTGTATTCATTTCTTTGTACAGCTGTTGCAATTGCCTCTTTATGTTCGGTTTTATACACTAGTTACATGTCATCTGGAACTATAATTGGTTTTATCAATTTATATGACGTCAAGGTAACAATGTACTCATTTTAGAGAAATGAGCGTGTACGGCATTCAAATTATGTATTGTAGTTCTTTTTTGGTATTTATATATGATAAATAACGTTACTATTAATCTTAGTTCCAATTATTATATTACATCTTTTTATGATAATAAAACGTCAAATGATTCGAGAAAGTGAAAGTGTACATAATGTTAAGTTAATAGAATAGATAGATTAAAACTTTATATATGTTTTATCTATATATACATTTAATGTTTTATCAGAAAGTTTATAAAGTGAATCCCGGGAAAGTTTGTTGATAACATAAGGGAAGTACCGTGGTCTTAAAGTATTGCTTAAATTGTTAAGTTTGCTTAAATATCAATGCCAAGTAATTGCTTTCACTAATTAATAACTTATTTTTGTTTGAATAGTTTGACAATTCCGTGTATCGTATCAATTTCTACAGTACCGATACGATCGCCATTTGCCGGCGTATCCGAGATTTGATAGTTCGCAATTAATGATAGTTTGCTGTTTGTTTGTTTCTTACTTTATAAAATAATACAGTGGTGTCAGTACAGTGCTTATAATATAATTTTTCTTTAAAAATTTTTAGAAGTTAATGTACTATATAATATCATTAAATCAAAAATTTATTTGAATTAAAAAAACCGAGCGTGATTGAATAATAATTTCAAAAGATTTAAAATATTTTTGTAGTTTTTGTTAACATCAACAAAATTATTACATTCTTGGGTAATATAAATAAGCCAGTTTTTATTTATAAATATTTTTCATGTATAAAAACATGTATTGCTGTTAATATCATATTTTCAATTGATGATAAGATTTACAAATGGACTTAATTCTAACAATTTCATTTTATTAATTTTCAGGATTTTAAGTATTATTACCATATATAAGTTTTACGTATTATTATTACTATTTTTTGAATTTATATAAGAGCAATAATGGAAAAGGAAGAAGTAATCAAAAATTTACGTGCATGTCTAATATCTTCAAAGGGCGGTGTTAACATAGAAAATTTAAGTAGTAAGTTTTTGCAATATTTTTAATTGTTTTATGTACATTTAGTACATTAAATATGATATAACAAATTTATTTATCTGTCAGAAATATTAAATTAAGTTTTAAATTTGCATTTTTTTAGAAGACTATAGAATGCTCATTGATGATAATATACCATTTCGAAAGTTAGGATATCAGACTTTGGTAGCTTTTTTACAAACTGTTCCTGGTATAAGAATTGTTGAGAAAGGTCCTGAAATCTATGTAGAGGCTATACCTACTGAGGAATCTGCGCATCTTACAAGATTGATTGCACGTCAGAAAACAGTATGCAAAAAACATAAAAAATTGGTAACATTTTTTTCATTATTTTTTTAAATATAATCAGTACTATTATTATATTATGCAATACAATAATGTTATATTATTATAGGTAAATGCTCGGAAACCAACACCATTTCGTTTACCTTTGATGACGAAAAGATATATGCGTCCTACACCAAGAACTAATGATAATTTGTATTCACAAACAAGTGGAAGGTAAATACAAGTGACAAGAATGAATGGAAATTATTTTTTTATTTTCTGAGGAATTGATTTCTAGTTTATGTTAGAAAATATCAGTGTAAAGTGAATGTTTGAATTAACAAATATAATATACATTGAAGCTTGCAAAGTATTAAATTATAATGTTAGCTATATCTATTTTAATATATGTTTAGACAAAATGTAGTTGTTCCTGCAATGCCAACAAAAGTTACTATTTATCGGAATGATGAAAAGCCAAGATACATACAATCCAATTATGGAGTACCACCAAACTCTCCAAGCAAAGTAAATGATATGAGTATTTATATATCTTACTTTAGTACTATACATCTGTTAATTTATTGAATAAAATAAATTTATTTATGCACTGTTACAGAGACTGAAAGACAGACAAATGAATTCTGTTGTGGCAACAAACCAAAGTGTCAATCAATCTAAAAATGCGGAAATTGTAAAAACTGATACAAAGTTGGTGCCACCTGTGATAAATCAGAAACCAAAGACTGTTAATAACAATATGGAAACACTTAAGAAAATTGCTAATATAAGTGAAAGACTCAAGGTTAATTCTAATGTCCCACCAGCGCTAAGCTTGAATACCAATATTCCAACACCATCTTCACCTTCTTGTAAATCTGAAGTTTTATCACCACTTTCTCCTGGACAAGTTTTAGCAGATAGTAAAATAACACAGTTTCAACAACCAATAATAAATTCACCTGTAAATATTTATAGTATTTTTTTACAAGTAATCTAAGAGTAGTTCATTATATATTGATTATTTTGTGTTTGTTTGTAGACTTTATTAGATAATATCAAAAAGATTGTGCCAAAACCACATTCCATTGATCCAAGAGATGAATTAAGAAATAGAGCTATTGCGCTAAATTATCCGGAACCAGTATATAAAATTTATCCGTCACCGATTAAAAATACTGCATCTATATTTGCACAAGTCCAGGTTTGTGAAGATATATTTTATATCATATTCACATGTATAATGTTAATCTTTACACATGAAATACTAAAATTGTTTCTTCAGATTGGTCCACATGGGTATTTAAGTTATCCAGAAGAAGCACCTACTATCGAAGATGCACAAAAGATTGCAGCAAAAATTGCGCTGACGGACCTTATTGAAAAATTTGGATCAGGTTTCAGTTTGAACGAAACTAAAGACAAAAATATCATAAGGGAAAGAGTTTTATCTATAATAAATGACCATCCAAATGGTATTTTCATGCATAAAGTACCCATATATTATGGACAAAAGTATGAAGAAATTTTGCCAGGAAATTGGGAGAAAATTGTTGAAGAATGTCCAGCAATAGTTTTAGAAAAAGGCGTTGATAATTCTATAATCTTACGTCGATATGTTTTATCTCCTGAAAAAGTAAATACATTTAGCAAATTTCAAAATTATTTGTCTGTATTTAGATTTTGAATAACAGGATTACAATTCAATATTGTGTTTTAGATGAAAAATATCATACCTCAAAAAGCAGATAAAATACAACTAAATCCAATTGGTCTTGCTGCACCTGGACAATTGGAATTACCAAAAGGAGATACTTGGCTTGTATCTGTTACGTGTATCATAAGTACTACAGAAATTTGGGCCCGAATTGCAGACGATGCATACAGTGTACGCCTAAACATACTTTTTTTATAAACATTCTTTTATTTCTTATGTATCATTTCTTTATATTTATTTACGTGTATTGCTATATATAGGAACAATTCGAAAATATGACTGCCGAAATAACTGAACATTACAGAAATACTCGAAATGTTAAACCGATAACTATTGAAGTTGGAAATTACTATGTTGTTTTTGAAGACGAATCATGGCATAGAGTTCGTTGCGTGGATTATAACGCTACTGATGGAAATGTTATAGTTTCATTTATCGATCATGGCGATGAAGCTGTTTTCCATCAGAGTCGTTTACAAATGTTGGACAGAAAATTTTGTGTGCTTCCTGCTCAGGTATAATAATATTTATTTACTTTATCGTAACACAAGTATCGTTATGTTATTAATGTTTTATTATGAACTTAAAACTAGGCACTGAGATTATGTCTTGCTGGTTTAGAAGATTTTGGCGACTACGATAGTGTTGTGAATTATATAGAACAGTTTTTGCTGCATCGTGCATTCTACGTTGAAGTACTAAATCGTAGTAAAGAACAAGACAAACCATTCGCAACTGTTATATTTTATGATACATATGGAAGTGATGATATTAATTTAAATACAGAATTATCTAAACACATTTTAGAACATATCGTAGTTGCTCCTAAATTAACTGCGGTAAGTATTTTTTGTGTTCTATTTAAAAGTCTAATACGCAGTTTAGAAAATAAAATTCTATAAAAATATTTCTTTTCGTGTACAGGACGTACAAGTATCCGAAGTATTTATTTCCCACATAGAACAGGATGGTGATGTTTATGTACAAATACAGTCTGA
Source organism: Megachile rotundata (assembly GCF_050947335.1). NCBI lineage: Eukaryota > Metazoa > Arthropoda > Insecta > Hymenoptera > Megachilidae > Megachile > Megachile rotundata. The sequence goes on along the minus strand of NC_134984.1, from coordinate 21,911,265 downwards.
AAGTATGAAGTTTTTGGTCAAATTATTAAATCAGTTAATATGTAGTCGATTAAACGCAGAAGATCTGGAAAATTGTGCTGTAACTACTGCAGATCCTAACCAAATTTACTTTGTCTCAGTAAATAATAATTGGTATAGAGGAAAAATTGTGGCTAATTGCCATTTCAATCAATTAAAAGTATTTTTAATTGATTTTGGTAAAACTATTACCACTACGAAGAGCAATCTTCTTTCTTTAGAAAAATTATCTGAAGTTTTAGCAAAATATCCTCCACAGGTAAAAATACGATCTATAATTTCTTGATAAAAATTTTACTATATCACTTATAATAATCATCGTTTGTTTGTATAATAGGCATTAAAGGTACATCTTCATAACATTGATAAATCAATGATTAATGAAAAGATGATTGCAAAACTTAAAGAACTTGCTCCTAGAGGCGAACCATATCTCGTGAAAGTGGTATCGTTTGAAGACAATATACCAGTTGTAGAGTTATTTAAACGGATTCAACCGAGTAATATGCTTGTCTCTATCAACAACACATTAGCTCTTGAAGAACTTGCAAAGTATAATATTTGAAAAGAACTATACATTATTAATAACACTAAAGTATCAAATGATAATTATTATTATTATTATTTTAGAACACATGGTGATGGAAACAATAATATAAGGCCAAGAAAACGTATAGAACGTTTAAATTCTAAACACTCGATAAATGAAGACGATGAAATCGTAAAAGCTCTGAAACCTCCCAAAATTTCGGATATTGGCGAATATTTTGATATACACGTGACAATGGCAGCTCATCCCGGAAATTTCACTATTCAACCATTCGAGGATAAACGTGCCTTAGAAGTAAGTATTTTATTTTTTAAATTTATCAAAGTAATGACAGAATTGATAAACTTATTTATTTTTAGGCGATGATGATACAATTACAACAAGCATGTACAGAATACAAAGGTCCTGCTCCATCTATTGAATCAGTAAGAGAAGGCAAACTTTATGCAGCCAGACATAGCGATGGCCAGTGGTACAGGTATAGATAAAAGTAGTTTCTATGTTAAATCAAAATTATATTGAAGCTCAAGCAATTTGTACATATTTTCATTTATTTTCAAGGGTGTGCATTTCAAGTGTAATTAAACAAAATATGGTTAGCGTTTACTTTTGCGATTTTGGAGACGTGTCGGTACTACCGTTAAACATGTTGCAACCATTGAAAAGTCAATTTTTAGAACTACCATATCAAGCCATCAAAGCAAGACTCGCTGGTTTGTAATTGCCTGTCACCTTTTACATTTGATTTTATTTCAAAGTGTACTAAAATATTACTTCATAGGTATACGACCTGTCGATGTTGACTGGTCTGTTGAAGACAGCTTAAGGTTTCAGGAATTAGTCGTGGAAAAAAATTTCGTGTCGGTAGTCATTGAGTCTAAACCTGATGGACTTTTTCCAGCGGACACCGTATTGGGTTTAAAATTAATAGACGTGAATACAACCGAAGATATTTACATTGATCAGCTTTTAGTAAACGAGGGCCGAGCCGTATTCGTTGATTAAATATGTCCATAATGTGTATAGATATACCTAAATATACTTGATAATTAATAACATATACAAGGTTAACGCGTAGCAAAACTAATAAGTAATTTAATTTTTGAAGTTCGTTAAAAAATTTATGTACGTATAAATAACTATTTCCCAAAATACGTGCTAAAAACCTTTATACAGTTTTATAGTTTTATGCTCCAAGACATAGCTGTTTGTATATAACACTAACTGCAGTAACAATAACCTTTCTATTTAGCAATACGTATAAGATATCGATAACTATATCAGAATAGAAATATATGTTATAAAAATAACGGAAAGATAAATATGCGTATACATACATATATGTTATTTATATCTATAATTATATTCTTGAAATGTTATTTTTTTATTCTTTTGCAAATAATTATTTATTACTTTAATTTTCTAAGAAATATAAATATATACGTTATGTGTACATTTATATCTCTTAGGACAATTGATTATGATATTATAGAGTAATCGCATACACGATTTTCATATATTTTTGTTTGTATACTTTATTTTTTATTATTTAATAATTTTATTTTTGTCATATGTTAAAGAACAGCATAGTTGCATAGAAGCTGGCTGTGGCGTTTGAGACTATAGAAATAGCTCGACGAAAATTAACAGCATTCCGTTTTTTCTACTTATAATATGCCGCTATTCTTTATCATTATTTGTTTCCTATTCGTAATTTTTTTTTTAGTTATTAAGATAATGTATGATAGTATACTACTTTTTTTATTTGGTATGTGATAGACAATTTTGTTAATTGATATTGATTTTCTTCCCACTGTAATGTCTTTTATTACCGTTTAAAGATAATATGTTGTATGCGTTTTAGTTGTTTTTAGCAAATCTAAGGCAGACAGAAATGATTTTAATAATATAAAGTATCCACACTATGAATTTATTTTAAGCGATCAGTTGTTTTTTCAGTATTTTGATTAGTCTATGATATCACTAGATATTGATAACTTGATAAAAGGTGCCAATAAATGCTAATGTTTATATGAACATGTCTTAACTTCATTCCATGAGAACCATTCCCTTGTATTAGTAAGAAGTACATATTGAAAAGGACAAGACTTAACATTATTTCATTCGAACAAAAAACATTTGCAACGATTCAATAGAACCATTGTTAGTTACAGTAGTATAAGAGAGAATTGGGTTCGACCAAAAATCGTCTTCAATCATGGTACGATCGCGAATAATAAAAAGACATCTACCGGTGGTTCGATAGGTCATTCTAAAGCTCGACCTATCGATGTCTAAATCGACTTTTAACTTTGTCTACGCTTCGAAAGCAATTAGACATACATTATATTTGCAATTACTTGCTATGTTTTCTCGATCATCCCTTCTTTTTCATTGCATCCAAGAGGGGATGGAGCAAGGTGTCTGACGTCAAGAGAGCCATCGTGCGGTGACAAGTACGCGTTATACTCACTCGTTTGAAGATCAGGTACCGACTCGATAACCGATTTTACTCGGAGGAGAGCGCGGTTTTTATCGTTGGCGGATGCCACTTCGCGATTTTCGTCGTGTGTCGTCATTTCCGTTCGTGGATGGCAATCTTGATGCTGAAACGAGGCAACCGCACGGAATCGTTCGTTTATTCTTGCCAACTGTAGACGGGAATCGACAGGTAACGCAAAATACAAAATTTAGCGGTTTTTGATTATTCAAAGTTTCATATTTTAGCGTTCTCTCTTCTTAGTCACATTTAACGCGAGCCCCATTGGTATTCATGAATCTTTTTATTCGCGATTTAATCGTACTTCATCACTGTTAATTAAAACGGGTATTTTCAAATTTATCTTCGATACCGAAGAATTTATTTTGGCTCAACGAATACGGTATATTTGTTAAACACGTTTTCTAGTGTTCGTCTATTTACGTTTAAGTGCAAAAGCACATAGCGATGAATAAAAAGTCAAGATCGTATTTTTGGTATCATGACGAGAAGAGTACCGAGGGGGACGCATCTTAACCGTTTGGTATAAATCATGCTTATAATCCAGTTGTCGATTTATACCTTGCAAATCACGGTTATGTTCCGTTCGCATACTTCTTTAACCGATTAATACCCAAATCAAATATATGCTACATTTTGACGTACAATTTATGATAGAACTTTTCCTCTCATTTTTACTATCTGTTTAGAATTGTAAGTAAATATTTATTTTCCGTAGTCCATTATTGTATTCTATAGCAAATATACTACATAAAGTAATTCACTACGTATTAATGATACGTCAAACATAAATGAACTATATATTTTATTATTACTGAAATTATCAACAATATTTCTAGACTTTTCCAGCTACATTTTTCACATTTACTTGCGAGTTAAAGTATATTTTTTTACAAAATTGAAAAGTTATGGAAACAAAAAATTAATATGTTCACTATAATGGCATATCAATGAGTGGTAATAAATATGTTAATTATGTAATTTATCTATTTAAATGTACTTTCCTTTATGATTATTGATGTCTCGAGAATTAATGGGTTAGTGAAGAGGAATAAATATAAAGTGTGCAAACAAAAGGAACTAATTATTAATTCATCGTACATCTGTGAATGAGAAGAGAGGGAACAATTGTTAATTGTTATCTAGAATAGTTTAGGGAAAATGGGGGTAATGGCGATCATGGGATAGTGGCGGTCACCATTATTATTGCAAAATGATATACTTGGGACATGCAACTGTTACATCTCGCAACAATTTTTATTGCATCCATGGAAGTGATGCGCACTTAAAAAAGACACGTGTATATTTATTATTTCGTTTCTTCGTTTACAAAGTCAGAGATACAAGTCTGAAAATTTTAATGAGGTATATTACAATTTTTTCTTTGAAAATTATGTGTGATACTGTACGTATTCTAATAATTTTTGATAGAGCAGACCAGCTAACATAATGAGGGCCCCAAGTTCTATGTAATTACGTTAGTGTGGTTAATCTAATGCAATGTCCAATACTATCGAAAATATTGAGATTTATCCCATTGTAACGGCTGCATACAGTAGACTCTTGCTATATCGCTACCTTCATACGAATTTTCATACACAGTAGCGTTCCCCTACCGTTGTATATTCTTACACTAATCACTTTTTTCCGCCATCTTGGCGCGTGCGCACTATTGTTACCCCCACTACCGCGCATTTACAAACGACCGTTACATTTTGAAAGAAGAGAATCTAGCAATATAACGAGAGTCTCTATTATTTTAATTTTATTAGTGCCGCTAGTGATCGCTATCACCCCTTTCTACTTTAGTGGCAGTCGAATAATTCTCGAAAGCAAGAAAATAAACCAGCAAATAAAAAGAAAACAAAGCAAAGGAAACAAAAGTAAAACAGGAAATGAAATTTCAAATAATGTCATTGAAGAGTGTCGCGAATACTCGGGATCCTCCGCGTCTGGCTCTCCTGCCGGAAATCCGTTGGCTAATTCGAATTCACGAAGGAACAACGCTCTGCTATTCTGTTTCGATGTTTTGATCAGTTAAAAGTGACGCAAGTAAAAAAAAATGTTCGCTAAAATTCTTCTACTTCTTCTTCTTCTTTGTACCACGCCGGGCGGGTCATTCGAGAAATTGGCTTCCATTCTTAACAAGTTCTGGTTTAAGGTGTGTGAAAATGCCGGATACTAAGGCAATTGCACAGCTGACAATCACAACGTGAGCGGTTGTTCGTTTCGCGGATCATCCGGGGGATAATGATTACAGAACAGACCTGGAGCATGATGCTGGACAGTGATGTCACGGGCATCAATGAGTAAGTATTTAACATTAATCTTCTCCCTTATTCTTCATTTTTTCACACGAAACGTTATGTACAGAGTATTGCTGAATTTACAGGTCTTAGAAACACTATTGAACGAAGCGAAGAAGTCTTAACACCTTACCTACCAGATGATATTGGAATGTTTTATGATTTAATAGCACATTGTCACTATTGGATCTCCTAGGGAAAACCGTCGTTAGCGCATTATATTTTAAACTTTTTTTATCGTGCACGATAAGTTTGCGTGAAGAAAATGGCAATAGGAAGGTAGATCATTAGATCGAATTTGTAAATTTGAAGGAAGACTACGTTGCGATCGTGCAATACCAGATAAACGAGTTTAGACAATTTCCTCTGAAATGACTGAACAAACTATATATTAAATATAGATAGCTTAATCTATAAATTTAAATATAGAATGATTTATAGTTTAAAGAATAGAATATCTCGTCTAAGACTTTTGCTTCGCTCAATTTTATTAGCTCCTAATTTAGCAACACTCTGCATAAGTGCATTCTACATGAGTACGAAAAAGACTCAATTATTTCTTTGTTTAATGCGACACAACATTAACACAATAACACTGTTCGGTAAGTTTCATGTTAGCGTTGTATCGTGAAGATTTCGTGTTTTTGATGGTGTATCTTCTTATCATGAGAGACAATCTTTTTGTCTATTAAAAAGCTGCGTTTGGATCAATACTGTCGCGTATTTAAAAATATGTATGCACTAATTATAATGTATCGTTTATACAGTATGTCCGCTTTAAGTGTATACACGCTATTATTTGTCCAACTATTGAAATTAGAATCGTAAACTAATATTTAATTAATAATTTATATTGAGAGAATATTTATTTTGCTCCTATATCGTTAAATTGTTGCACGGATAAAGCGCAAAGAATTGCTCGTAAAATTTAATTATTGAAACGACTGTTAAAGTCACATTATCGATGTAAATAATTTAATGTTGTATGTTGTAAAAGAACATGTCTTGTTATCTTCATGGAACTTATCGTATTTCGTGAAATGTTAAATACAATTAACATAAACAAAAAATCATTTACACGAAAATAATTCATGCGGTAAAAAAACGAATCGTTCTTGTTATTCATATAAAATTGACGATCACATTGGAAACTTTCTGATAAAAAAGTTGTTTACCTACTTATCGTGACCTGTATAAATGTTTTGCAACTACGTTATTTATACACCGTTCAAAATAATTAGGGGCTCGTCCAGTGAAACGGCTCAACTATTCAATAAATTTGAACGCGTTAGAGATTTAAAAAATTAACGAATATTCTATCAGAGTTTGCTATGTTAACAATTTATCTTACTATTTATATCTTATACAAATTGACTTGTATATTGACAAAATGTTAACTTTATTATTCGTGAATATTGAATATTATTCAAGTTGTTAACCGAAACTTGCTATTCAGAATATTCATGTTTGGAATTTGTAAAGGTAGTTAATATAATGTTGCTTTTACAAGACGTCAAATATTTAAATTCTTCTTGAAGTCAAACAATCTTCTCAGAAATGACCAGTCATATAATATTTTAACTAGTATATTAAAAGGAAATTGTTTAGAGTCCCTGATTATTTTGAACAAAACTTGAAACCTACACGTCCGATGTGTATTCGTATCTGAATATCCTAGATGTTCTAAATGTTCCTCGTCAACGAAACTTCTTCTTAACAGACACTTGATGAGAATCTTTTAATATCGATAGGTTGAGTATTTCCCCGAGGAAACAATTATGGATCAAGGCAGTGAAGAAGCTGACTTCCGAGAGGCTAGGAAGGGAAGGATTGGCGGCATGGCAGGACCGGAATTCCAACAACGACACGGAAGTTCCAGACGTTGAAGAAGCGATCGAGCCAACCGAGGATGCAGAAATTCCAGCGGACCCGGAAGTGGTTCTTCCCGAACAACCAGTTGATGCTGAATCTCAAACTCAACGAGGTCTGACTCCTCCAATTTCATGCAACAAAACTTCGTTCCAAACCAGCGAACCAAATTGTAACTGAGCGGTTCTGATAACAGGAAATTATTGATTTAAAAATTTTCTGAAGGTTCTAAGTATCAGTATCATTTCTAGAACATCAAATTAAGAACGTTAATTCGAAATTATTAAAGGTTGAGAAAAGTAGAGAATTCATTTTATGCATAAAATTATGAAGATTATTTTTTGGGGTACAGAATGAAACATAAGTATACCTGATGTAAATTTTTACGTTTTAGAATTTACCTGAAATTTGTCAGATGTTTGAAGATTATAAAAGTTGTATAGATTTATAGTCGAGCACCGGTCAAGAAATAACCGCCAGGTTTCTTTTTATGGGCGCACAGGCTGAAGGCTAATTAAATGAGTACAATTGAACCTCTATAATCCGAGAACCATATGGCAACAATTTCGTTGAAATTATGGTACAAGATTTCTTTAACTCGGATTACTTGCCACGTGTTGAGGTATATGCATTATTTCATTTAGAGGAACCTGACTTAGGGAAGGCCTACGTTTACCTCTATAGGTTTATGCACATGTTGGGTACAGTAGAATTAGTGGAATAGTACAATAGAAGATAGTATTATATTAGAATAGTATTATATTAGGATAGTATTACATTAGAATGATAGTAGTAGAATAGTAAAGTAGTAGAGTGGTAGTATTGTAGCAAGATAGTAAGATGGTAGAGTAGTCTATGTAGTATTACAGTAGAATAGTAGAATTATTTAGAAAACTTGTCATAAGGGTAAAAAATTGACAAGGGATTCTCTGAATTAGAATTACATATCTAATAGAACGAAGGATGAATCTATCCTAAATGTCCAAATACTTTGTACAAATTCGACAAAATGGCGGTCGATCGAATAACCCCGAAGGAAAGCACGAAGGGTCAAGCTGCACCGGTTAACAAACGAAGTTTCATTGTACTCGCAGTTGGCTGTTTTCAATAATTGCCCTCGTGTCGCAAGCAAATTATTCAACGAGTCGTTGGTGGCGCGTGTTATTAATTTATTCTGTACGTATAGCCTTCGGCTATAAATACCACTGGATATTTTCAGATGTTTTCAAGAAAGGAGTACTCTATAAGGGAATATTTTGTCCGTCGTTGTCGAACAGCTTCCACAGCAAACAACTGGAAACATCCTATCTGCACTACTCGAATCGTCAGCGGCAGAAATCGTTGCTCATGCTCAATATCGTCGACCTCAGCCTAAAGGTAAAACCGATCTCCTTTTTAGTTATCCTTTCCAACTGTGATTCCTCGACACCTGCTGCATGTTGTTCTTTTTCGTTTTATTTCATACATCAGATTATTCTTATGGTGATATGGCTATGGAAGAGGGACGAGAACAGCAGCGGCTTAATCGAGTCCTTGTCCTGGGCAATCTGCTGCATGGCTGCGAACATGGTGGTTTGCATTCTTGGCTGGTGGCGGTGTTTCTCCAATAATTATTTATACTGGGCTTCCATATTTACTTGGTTACTGATCAACTCGCAAGGTAACGATTCGGAAAACCGTCCTTTCAATTATGGAACTGGATAGAAAGTCCAGTGCACTTTGATAGGGTTATTTGAAAGAAAAGGATAGGGTGGGTAATACTCACTAGATCTACGCTACAAGATTTTTAGAGATACAGGAAATTTATTTCGAGGCTTGCATTCTACAGTTTTAGACAAAATAGCACAGTATCGTTGTTCATAAAAGATATGTACCACCAACAATTAACTTGTGCCATTTTTTGTTTCTGACCGTATGGTTGAATGTTGTGTATGCTTGTAGGATTAAGAACTTTGCATGTGTATGTAATTCTCTGACTAAAATAAGTTCATATACGTAATTGAATGACCATTTTTGCTGCGGCAACGTACGCTGTTTACGCTATGCATTGCTTTCTTTCCTTTATTTACGTTTTTATATAGAAGCGATCAGAGACCCCTGATGGTGGGTGATTATCACCCTTAGAAGGGTTAAACTGTGTAATCATTGAACGGTATTATAATTAATACTAGTAAATAATATGAACCTAACTCATCTTTGACCAACTGCTTGTGATTCTTTGCAAGTTTATCTTTTACACAGTTTAGTGAGTATTGCCTATCTCGTAAGCTCCCTTTGTGTTTTTAATCCTGTATCATACGTATATTATACATGTAACCATAGATAGATGTACACACATGTTCTTGGTAAGATTGTATCTTCGTTTACCGAATAGAGTTTTGCTCCATTGGCTCGTGCGTTGGCGGTCCAGCGAATTGCTTGAATGTTCAGCGAACCGTAGAACAAACTTATACATACATACCAGGCATGGGTTACTATCGATCGGCGATCCTGTGTTTATTATTTAACATTAACAATGGTACAAGCATCGACAAAAAAAATGTCTATTGCAGGTTTTATAGGGGCCGGTTTGGATTTCTCCAATCAACAACGTCTTATGTGGTACATATTGTTTGTCGTGTATGCACCGTACGCCATGCTGCCGTTACCTTTGAGATGGTGCGTCCTCGCCGGTTACGGGACAGCTTTGACCCACATGGTGATGGCTGGAATTACTTTATTGCGGGATCCTACCTATGTAAGAATCGTACGCCGTTCTGCTTCACACCTGGCACGAAATATATAACGGAATCTCGTACTTTGCAAGGGGCGTTTTTAGAGGGTAAAAACGAGCCCATAGACCTTGTTAACATGTGCACAGCCATGTGCGGATAACTGTCCTATTTTCTTAGGAATTGTTCGCTTTTATGGAGCTGTAGGGATTTGACAATATACAAGTAATATATATACAGACTTAAGGATAAGTAGACCTACGGATTTGCAGGTTTAGAAATAGTAAAGTGTATAAGTTTGAGGATTTAGTTATCTGAAAATCTAGAAATCTGAGCATTTAATGATCTAGAAATCTTTAAATGTTAATATGGAGATCTAAGATTCTTTCAGTGTAAGGGTTGGGGATTCAGACATCATTCATTAATGTTTCACAATGTACATATCATTGTTACCAGTTAATATATATTTAATTTTTAAATTGCAGCTGCACGACGTCACGTGTATAGTTCGAATGCTGACGACCAACGTTTTGCTTTATCTTGCAATGAATCTGGCAGGCATGTATACCAAATATTTGACGGACAGAGGACAGAGACAGGCATTCTTGGAAACGCACAGATCTATGGAAACCAGGCAACGAACTCAAAATGAAAATAATCGACAGGAGAAGCTGCTTCTTTCTGGTGAGGAACACTAACAATTTGTCTTGTTAGCGTTCTCCATTTAAAAAACGAGAGGTCTTTTGAACTTTAAAGGGATTAACTTGTTTGTTCACTTAGACTTAAAATATTTTAGTCAGTACTTTGTAGAAATGGTCAGTTGGATATATTATACTAAAGATACAAACTTGAGTTAAAATATTTGTATTAGTAAAAGCACAGTTATATTTGCCAAACACAAATTATATCTACCAAAAATAAATCAACAAAATGTGATTTAATATCGAAAGTTGTTTGAACTAAAATATTACACTGATCATTTATTTTACAAAATACTTGATTAATAAAAATACTGGTGAAATAAATAGAAGGTAGATTTCATGAAATTTTAGCAACGTTTAACATTGCTTTTCTAGCTATTTCGAATTATTATATCATAGAGAGGTGAAACCGTGGTGTGTTGGGAAAACGGGTGTAAAATAAGCACGTCCCACGGATGTTCATACAATCAACCCAACGATCAGCCAATTAATGACAGCCATAAATATACATGTGTAATTACGTATCGATGTACGTACGTTCGATACGTATTTAAGTATATTTATACGTGTGTCGAACACGTAGTATATAAAGACGCATGGGGGTTGTACCGCAAGTACGTGGTTCGTTAGCGCGTGTAACTTGCTCAGCCGAGTGTCGAAAAGGGTCACTAGACACTTTCACTCGATTGCGCCAGATATGTTTTACCGATAGCCTCTAGCTGTGCTTTGCTTTTACGTATTATCGATCTTCCAACGATGATTTGTTTAGGAAGAACAAGTAAAATACAATGGCACAAAGCAAAATGAAAAAAGAGAAACCAAACACGACTCTTTAACCACTATTTAAAAATCTTCCAAGAGAAGGATAGTTTTCATTAGATTGAAATAATTCCGCTTTTTAATACGTGATTTTGTTTCAGTTTTACCGGATTTCGTGGCTAAGGAAATGATCCGTGATATAGCCCGTGAAACTGCCCGAGGTGGAACCATCTCCTTTACCCCTAATCAATTTCACAGAATATACATCCATCGCTATGAAAATGTTAGCATACTTTTCGCTGACATCAAAGGCTTCACCGGTACGAACCAAAATATTGCGCCCTACTGAAACTTCTTTTATAATTAGGCAATCGTAACAGAAATTGTTCTAAAATTTCCTATAAAATCATAAATAAATTATTGATAGAATATATGCTTTTTGTTTTTATGATTAAGCTTTGGCCAGCCAGTGTAGCGCCCAGGAACTCGTCAAGGTATTAAACGATTTGTTTGCACGTTTCGACAAGCTCTCCGCAGAAAATCATTGTCTGCGTATCAAGTTGCTCGGAGATTGTTACTACTGTGTTTCCGGATTACCGACTGCCAGGAGCGATCATGCTCATTGCTGCGTCGAAATGGGTTTGCACATGATTAAAGCGATAAGAGATGTGCGATATACGACGAAGGTAAAAGGACATTTTATTGTAAAGTTGAGACTTGTGTAGGTGTAATAGGCTTTGGATTACAACGTCAAAAGAGAAAACTATCTGAATCTACTTTCAGACTCCTGTACACATAAAAACTGTACATTTGTCTAGAAAATTAATTCATTAACTTTCAGGTCGACTTAAATATGAGAATAGGGATACACAGTGGTTCAGTGCTGTGTGGTGTGTTAGGACTTCGAAAGTGGCAGTTTGATGTCTGGTCTTATGATGTAACGTTGGCCAACCATCTCGAAAGTGGAGGCATACCAGGGTAAAGTTTAATAGATTTTACTTTATAAGCAGTTAATAGATTTGTGTAATTTCTATAAATCTTACAATCCTCAAGAGATTTGAAAAGAATGTTAAAGAAAGGTGCTGATATTTCAGGAGGGTGCACATTTCAGAGGACACCCTAAACTGCTTGAACGACGTGTATGAAGTGGAGCCAGGAAACGGGACTGAAAGAGATAATTACTTAAAAGAGAGAAACGTGGTGACGTATTTAATTAAACAAGTAGAACCTCAAAGATCTAGGCGGAGGTACTCTGCTCGTCCTAAGATATGGTCCGAGGACGATGCAAATAAAGGTAAAAAGAGCTTCAAACTGAACAATCCATTGTCTGCGAACAGCAGTGCTCCAAATTGTTCGACAGAAGACGACATAGGAGTTGATTGGACACCGGAGATACCGTTCGAAAACGTACGTATTTTAAAGACTTTAAAATGTCAAAAAATTTCATATTGTATCATATTGTTCATTTTATTGTTTGCATAGTTGAATACCGCGACATCGGTCAGTAATTTGGAATCAGAGTACCTGGAAGAAGAGAATGGTTCTGCTAAGGTTAAAGCTGCAAACGCGGAGAAGGCTGCAGGTCTTGAAACTGCGAGCAATAAGCGTATGAGATCGGCGAACATAAACGCTTGGACTTTGCGTTATAATGATGAAAGTCTCGAATTAAAGGTCAGGTTAATATTAACACGTTAATGATTTTTTTATTTTAATCAATTTTGTACGATGATTGGGGACTTACTTATGTTTTGTACACGCAGTTTGGTCAGTTACGCGAGGATATGTTTAAATCAAACATGATTTGTTGCTTCGTTGTGTGGATATTTATTGCCATCTGCCAAGCTGTAATATTACCAGAGTAAGTAACATATTTTTTAAGAGACAGCCTGTACACATGAGTATAATGTATAATGAGGAGGTGTAGGAGATAAAAATGTAACTTTTGAGATTTGGATAACTACAGAGACTCTCGTTTAACAATCTTACTGTTCCACAGTTGCGTCATTCTTCTAGTCTGCCTGTTGCTGACTACACTCATTCTGATAGCATCGTCCATCCTGGTGATGGCTGAGGAGTTTAAAAGCCTGCCAGCGTATTTGCAGCATGCCTCCTCCATGTTGGTGCACAACAAGCAGCACCGAACAATCTTCATATGTAGCGTGATCAGTTTAATGGCTTTGACGTCAATCGTCGGCATTTTAGCCTGTCCAACGTCGATTCGACGATACCCAGAAGCTCTGGCTATCAGACAACAGCTGGAGACCCCAACCTTGCAACCCGAACGATTGGTAGCGACGACAGTCGGCCTCGACCAATTTATTCTGACGTTTCTAGAGGCGGCTCTTCGCGACGAGTCCCTCGAAGAACGAGAGAAGATCTCTGCTAAGGAAAACGAAACTGTACCGCGAAGCTTTAACAGCGTAGAGATGGAGCTGACGAGGATTCTCGATGGCAGGGCTGGTCTGGCGAAAGGTCAAAGAAGAAAAGAATTTTTCAGGTTTTATAGATACGAGCAACGTCATAGACTCGAGTCTAAAAGACATTATCAAAAATTTGCTCGTAATCGTAGGGGTGAAGACGTTGTATCGAGGAAAATACTGTCCACACCGGAAACGGGACCTCAAGCAGAACCTATCTATACAATGGATTACGATGAAGTTGTCTTGGAGACAACTTGTGTACAGCCAGAGTACATAGTGTTCACGTGGATTTTATGTCTGATCGCGTTAGCCTCGGCTCTGAAGTTATACTATTTAGTGAAAACTGCGCTGGCCACGATTATCGTGACTGTTTATGCTGTGCTGATCCTGGTAGTCTGTAAAGACTTCTTTACCATTCCCGACAAAGAGAAGGATTCGTGAGTCGTATTCTACGTTTGTGCATGAAGACTATTTCGATTCGTTAAACGCAGACATGAGCAAGTGATGCCTACATATATAACTATTTTTCTGTGTTGTTGTTCTTTTAACTCATGTCTGTGGTTAATTAATTTTAACGATGAAATAATTTGCTATTTGTACCGTGAATTTTTAGGCCATCAATACCTCTATCTGCACAAATGTTGACATTTCTGTTAGTGTTCCTGGTGATGGTCACGTACCATGGCAGATTGGTAGAAGTGACGTCCAGATTGGATTTTCTGTGGAAACAGCAAGCTGAACGGGAGCTGAGCGATATGATCGAATCTCGGCATAACAATATGCAGCTTTTGAAAAATATTTTGCCGGATCACGTGGCTCATCATTTTTTAACGCAGGAACGAGCACCAGAGGTAACATCGTTTTGTGTTCTTTTCTTTTAAACATTACTGTATGTATTTTCGTTTCACAGGAATTGTATTCGCAATCGCGTGACAAAGTTGGCGTGATGTTCGCCAGTGTACCAAATTTCACAGAATTTTATTCAGAAGATGTTAACAAAGGAATGGAGTGTATTCGTTTATTAAATGAGATCATTGGTAAGAAATGTGGTTTAAAGTTACATTCTTACAGTGAATTGCTTTTCCTCTTACTCACTGTAATTATGTATACAAATGTAAGGAAATTGATATCAAACATTTGTTTCCTTACTTCTGCATGTAAAGATATATTTTCCAGAATTTATAGAAATGGATTCATTCATAGAATGAAGTGGTTCTTGTAACTAAGATCTTCAGTACAAAGTTTATAAAATTATCTTCTTTCTAGCTGATTTCGACGAGCTCCTAGACGAAAACCGATTTCATTGTATTGAGAAGATAAAGACTGTCGGTGCAACTTACATGGCAGCCTCTGGACTTAACCCATGTCAAAATGTAATTTTTATTGTAAATGTAAATCAAATTTTGAAGTAACTTATGTTAATCAATTTTCTTCTTCTAGGACAAAACTAAAGATGATATGGAACATCTGTGTAGATTGGTCGATTATGCGGTAGCCATGCGACTTCGTCTCGAAGACGTGAACATTCACTCGTTTAATAATTTCGATTTAAGAGTAGGTATTAGCTGTGGTCCATTGGTAGGTGGTGTAATTGGTGCCAGGAAGCCTGTGTTCGACATTTGGGGTAATACGGTGAACCTGGCTTCTCGTATGGACTCCACAGGGGTCATGGGGAAAATACAAGTTCCACAAGACATTGCTAGGGTAAGTGTGCTCTGCACCTCTAGTTAGAGTCATATATATAAAACTCTTAATTGCATCTTTAATTCATAATATTGGCTAAAATAGTTTCTGGAGGGAAGAGGATATCAGACACAGAAAAGAGGACTCATCGAAGTGAAAGGAAAGGGGACCATGGAAACTTATTTCGTACTAGGCAAAGGGTCCATGCAACAAGAAGGCACAACTAAACACACCACAAGATGCAGGAGCCTTGCAGCAGTTGTGTATGGTGTTGTTCAAGCACGTCGTAAACAAATGAGAGCTCTTAGAAGGACATAAGTATTTTATTTATATCAATTCTTTTTGCCAATTTTTGGGTGCCTAGTTATGTACACGGTTCACCTTGGATTGGTATTCCATATACAGGGTATAATACCTAAACAGATCACCTGAATAATACTAGTTACATTTAAATGACAGCATTATTGTTAAATATTCGAATCATTTTTATTTATATCTTTTTTTATTTTTGTATTTATTAGATTATATTTTTTATTTATTTTTATTTATTTGACGCTTTTAAGGCAAATTTAATGACACAGATTGGGACCATTTGAAATCTTGCATGCAATTTATATCTGGTTTCTGAACAAAATATTTGTAACACTTCATTATAATTTTATACTCCATTTGAGTATGATTTAAAAAAAAGTGACTGATCATTAAGCCATTGGATTTGTTTTAAAAGTTATACGTGTAAATAAAATAATTTATTTATGTTTGAAAATGACTTCAGTATCAAATTATCAACGCTTTTATTTACATATCCACTTTGAAATTAAATAACACTTGCAATTTTCTATTTAGCATAATTCAAATCCGATTTCTGTACATATTAATCTTACATATGAAGTAACTATAAATACTAATTTGACAAGCTGTAAATCCAAAATTATGTACAAAAAGGTACGGCAAGAAAAGTATTCACCTAAATCATAGATTAATAAATAAACGATACAAAATTTAAGTAATTTGCAAGAATCATTTAAAATGTAAAAATAAAATTTCTAACTCGGTATACAAATACCATTATAGGGATAAATCATGGAATGGCGAAACAATTTTGGGAAAAGTCAATTTAATAATAATTGTAGGGCAGCAGCGTTCATGTTGATAATCATAATGTACAGCACAGTTGAGCTCTGTGTAACTGTATATTACATTGTTATGGTAAACACAAATATATTGTAATTAACCGTAATAATAATCCATGATAATAATAGTTGTAATAATGATAATAATAAGGCTAGCTACAGCATGATCTCCCGCTTAAAGAGATCACCCGATCCAACTGTACACTTTTACAACATACTTCGTAATAATAATCTAATTACATATAATATAATTAGGTAATCATTACAATCTGAACCTAATTAGAATGTTACGACACGTAAGGAGGGACCGCAAGCCTTGTTCTTTCGAGAAATTAACATGTCGGATTAAACAAAAAAATAAAAACATTTATTTCGTGACAGAAATGCCATACTCTACAATATACAGAACTACTATTATATAATAACATACACACATTGATTTCTCGAAAGCGAAGGTGTCTCTTTAAAAGATCTTTTTTTTTCTTTATTCCATTCATTTTTTCCTTTCCTCTCTTTTTAAGGTATAAAGGCACTGTACACGTAAACATACAATATTATAGAAAAGCGCTATAGGCGGTCCAGATGTTACCTTTTTAAATAGTAAAACGTGCCCGTTTAAAAATATCAATGTGATCTTTCCTTTCTTCCTTTTTTTTTTATTATTACAATGCTACACGCTTAAAATAGGGAGCGGTTTCCTTCGATTCTAGCTGCATTGGTCAACGCTATATTTTCTTCGACGCTATATAGTCTTAAACGTTAAGGAAAAATATAGATGACTATCATATATATATATATATATATATATATTATTATATCAGAATGTGCAGAACTCACGGTAACTATTTAGGAGGAAATAATTGGTCAATGCGATCAGAAGTTAAGAAAACGCTCCGGTTAAAGGTGGGATCTGTTTATCACAATTTGGCAGTGAACGTTCTCACGTTTAAAATACACACAGTTTTACAAGTTTTAAGCTATACGAATCTTCTTCTTCTTCCTCCTCTTATTTTTCTTTTTCTTCGCTACAACTTGCTACAGTTCATGATACATTTACATGACAAATTCGAAAATATTACTTTTCCCTCTTCGCTACAGTCAGTTGTTCAGAAAAAATAAATCTTTTTCTTCTTTTAATATCTGTTAGATTAACCCACTCTGTAGGTATTGAACTTAAACTCCTCGTACATTGTTTTTAGTGAAAATATGATTTTACGTGTGCTTTTTTTTTTATTTGCGAAGCTCAAGAGGTTTTTAAGAAGAAGTCTCTAGGGGGTCTCAATCTCCTCTGTGGTAATTCTCTAGTGTTTGTGTGCAATGCTAAATTGCATAACCTTTAAAAATCAACATTGTTCTCCGTATGAAAATACAAAGATCTGTACGTGCAGGATAAACTTGAGTGATTATTACAGGACGCATATATTATACAATTTTTCGCTCCTGTTATTTTTACTCCCGCTTTCAGAAAGAAACCAAATGTTATTTACATTTTTTTTAAACGATAATTTAATACATCTATCGATTGAGTTCCCTCTAGTCAAGTTCTCTCTGGTTTCCTCTAATTAAACTAAAATTCACAATTCATTTTTAATTACAGGGATACGCAATTTAAAAAAAAGGAAAGCTGTAAAGTATTACGCTAGACACATCAACTGGCAAACGTGTACTTTTGAAATACCAAATGTAACTTAATAAGCAAATGGTATTTGAAAGTTTACATTGACCAGTCTTACTATTTCAAATAGTACATTTTAACATATCTAATGATCCTTTGTGTATTTTTCTTCTTTTGACTCAAAATCAAATGTTTTGTTTGCAAGTTATTCAAAAAATCTCCATTCCTTTATTAACAGTATCGCTCTTCGTTCAAATAGTGATGTTATTTTTTTGATTAAGATACCATAATTTTCATGGTAAAATTTTATTAACAATAATACTGCCAATCATTTAAAGCTACGTATCAGATTTCCAGATTATTTTCATAATTGCAGCATATTCATATAAATATGCTGAAAGGAAAATTAAAACAAAGATTTTAAAGAAATAATTCATTATTTGATGATAGATAAGACAGTCAAGATTTTCAGTGGTTATTTATAAATTTTTTTATCAAAATGTCAGAAATTATTTTTCACTAAATCAACCAATGATACTACCAGAAGAACTTGAAACTTCTTTAGATAATTAAAATAATCGCAAACAAATTTAAATTGCCAATGCTGTGATCCTAAACGTTGCAATTTCAATATCACGTTAATAAAAATTTAACATATATATAACTAATTCTTATTTTTGTGAGCTTCCCATGAAATGGGTGTAATTTAGAAAAACTACATCCAGTTCTTAGATCATTGCAATGTTGCTATGAAAATAACAGTTGAAAACTTTCCTGTTTAAATTCAAATTAATGTTTGGTCAAATTATTTTGTTAACTACTTCCCTATTAATGTACACAGCATTGCAAATGATCAAGGAAATCAATTTTCTAATTCTGAGTTTGACTAAACTCAGTTTAATCATCGGTCACAGCAACATAGGCTTCTAAAGGAAATGAATAATCTTCAGAGCACCGATTTAGTCCAAAGTTACAATCAGCACAATTATAGGAGGTCCAGAAGTAATAATTTTGTAAAATTATTGTATCATTTTTACTTTGCTAATGACATGGATTAAAAAATTTGCAAGTAGGAACTTAGAAAATTTATACATTCTTAAGTTTGTAAATTTATTTCATGTTGGATCTGAAGAAACTTTAGACGTAAATTTTTGTATTATGTTTAACAAAATCATTGTTCTTGACGTCTCCTATAATCGCAGTAACTTTAGTTAAAACTAGTATTCTCGAAGTTGTACATTGCCCATTTAGTAGTACACGAAGGACCACTTCTAGCTTGTTCAATATCAACTATATCGAAACTCTTGAGCCGTCTGTTTCGATTCATTTCGCATTACCTAATCTTATCCTTTACATTAAATATATATTTATACACAATTTATTAATCATTAATCGAAGTTGTCAAGTCAGTTCGAAATATTGGCAGAGCTCACCGTCACTTTCGGCTGCCAATATTACATGCATTGAGATCATTTGAGTGCATGGATTAAAATACTCTTAGCTTCTGAACCGGTTATGGTTGTCGAAAGACCATATATGTACTCTGTTTCACGTCTGATCGAATCATCCGAGTGAACTCGTAAAAAAATCTTTGCCCAGAAAACGGATTCTTCTATATTGATAGATCATGCGATTATAAATCTTACTATCTGTTGTTTCTATATAGCATATACATTATACAATTAAAGAAAAACAAAATAAAATTAAATGATGGAGATTTGAACTCACATACAAAAATAAGGTTATAAACCCTATCGAAACTTTAATATTAAATATCGTTTTAAACTATGGTTGCTTGCGTTTAAAACATAGGAACATTCATAACAATATGATCCATCAACTAAAACCAATTAAAATTTGAGGAATGCACTTGGAATGGTTACCGAGAGCTCATTTGGGAAATATGATTATCCGTGAACAGAGTACAAGATGTCGGAGCTGCTACGTGTCCAGAAACTAGCGTTATACACGGCCACTGTGGTATTATATGTAGAAATATATATATTATATATATTATATTGCAATTGAACGACGCGACGTTGAAATTAGTCGCGCGTATAAAATGAAATGCGGCTGTTGTTCGTCATTAACTAACTCGGTGGAACTAGCATTTTCTAGAATTTTCAAAAATACATCGTTTCCCGATGATTTTATTACGACTCGTATGTACTATCTACCGCTCTCTTCTTTCCCTCATTTACTCTCTCTCTTTCTCTCCCTCTCTCTCACGCGTTTGTGAAAATACATTTTTGTTTTTTCTTTTCTTTTTTCGGCGGAACAAGATTGCAATTATTTATACACTTGTGGTTAGTTAGGTTCATTCTGGCACGTACATTTGGCGTTGCTAAACGCCAATGTGAATTGACGAGACTGAATTGAAGGTACGTTTTCTTTTTCTTTTAAAACATGATCACTCGATGTTAAACCATAGACTTATATCAGGTAGACTGAGTGATTTGTGACAGGAGTTTAATACAAGAAAAGTAGAAGGAAATAGTCTCACTTTTTAATAAGTAAAGTATATCATTTCAAATTTATAGTTTTGCATCTGAAATTTTGACAGTTGAAAAACTTAAGACTTTCACTTTCTAAATCATCAAGTTTGACTGTTTCTAATTTTCAGTGTCCATATCATAAAAGCACTCAGTTTATCTGTATGTGTCTATGAGTTACACATTATACATCAGCGTTTCCCAATTTTGTCTCAAATGATCTTGATGGAATTTATGCACCGCCTGAAGATTTTTTAAAATTGTTCAAACGCTCTACGATCACATTAAATTAATTAGCTTAAACAAAATATTAATCTATACGTATTTTTTCTTCTCTCATCGAAAATAAATCAACGAAATTCTTAACATAATTACAAATTGATCGGAATAATGTCATCCATGATTAATGATCAATAAATATTTTTGTTTTATAGTTTCGTGATTGTGACGAAAAAAAAAATAAAAAATTTTAAAAATGTCGCACATGATTTCCAATATTATACCTAACAAATTGACACGTTTCTCGGTTGTTTCGTTTGTGAAAACAATCACAAAATGATAAATTGAGAAACGCCGTTCTATAACCAGATCGCGGTACATCGTTCTTTCGTTTTAAATACGGAAGTCGTTATATCCATGAAATTGCTATTATAAATCATACGTTAACTGTACAAATATCTTAGAGCCGCAACGACACAATTAATTGATTTATATTCGAAGCAAGATATTTGCTACGAATGTCTATACTGTTTGCATAAGGTTGTCCATGCGTTTTTAGAAAATTTTATTCAACACTTTAACTGTTATATATTTTAGAAAATTTTTGACGTGGTCTTCAATACGAGCGAGAGATCTTATGAAAATTTATAAATTTATAAAGTTAGAAACTTACGTCAAACGTCTCTCTGATGTGCCAGTCATTCTGTTAATGTTTGATAAAGTATAAGATAAGTCTCGATTATATATTAATTTAGCAGTTTTCAATAACTGCTATGAAATTATTATCACTGCTTTACGATTTTAAACTGACAGTAGGACATTCGTATCGAGCTAATATCTTGAGAAATTTCATAAAAACCAATAATTGTTATGATCCGTTTGTATACAAAAATGTACAAGTACGTTTTGAGCAGCTTTGCAATATTTTACATTTATACTCTAAACCATAACAATAGTTAACGATAGCTTATCCCTCATCACTTTGGACTAATAAGTGTAATCCTTTAATATATTCACAACTGGCAGTGAACATTTTCATAGTTTCTTTATGCACTAAATTCATCTATTTATTTGAGAATCTCAATGCACACGATTCAACTAACAAAAAAGTTTGTTATTCACGATATAAATTTAAATGGTTAATGCTTGTTCCGTAGTCCTTTAAAATGCTACAAAACTTTAGACAAGTTTGACTTTTTCTGGCGATATTATCAAAGGATTACATGACATCGCGTAATTAAAAGAAAAACGCAGTCTTCTCCCGTTTTCATAGCTTCGACTTTAAATACCCGAGAGCTATATCAAATGCTTTCAATCTTCATATTCAATTCATTGTTTCATATGAATGATTAAAAAGTACCCAAATATCGTCTAGTAATTATCTGTACAAATAGTGCTAATTATTAGAACAGTAAAACTTTCAAATTGCTTATAATATGATACCACCATATTATGTTGTTGCCTTAAAATTAACAGTGGAAACATATGATTGACTTATTGTTACAGTTTCAACGCATAAAATTTCCTAATTTCCACTTACTTTTGTCATCTTTCGTAGTAGCTCTCAGGTACCTGAATTAATGCTTATCGTAAACGGATACTTTACAAACACAGAAATTGTACTATCAAAGTCACTGCAGAGTGCCTAAAAAGTCCAAATATCTGTGTTGCATGTAACCTCAGGAGGATTGGCTAGACTGAGCGGATGAGGGAGTAGTTAACGACATATGCAATGTAAATCCATCGTAAACGTCCATTAAGTCGCGCATTCTATATTCTTCTAGACAAACGAACCCTTCTAGTGATGGAGATTGTTTTCGTGCACAATCCATACAATGTACTACATGACGTTTCTCTTGTTCTCTTATGAACAGGATATTAAACACTTCAATCTGAAACAAAATATTAAATTCATTCATATTATATTGTATGTTTTAATCCTACAAATAATATTCTATTTTAAAAGAAGTACTTTTGTTTAATAAAAGCTGCACTATTTACCTCACACTGTCCACAATAATGCGAAGCTTCGTTCTTTCCACGCCCATGAAATCGAACTTCGACGCCCTTACTTTTTACAAACTCTAATATTAAACAGCACTGTCTCATTGTCCTTAACAGGCAATTTTTAATTAATTCAAACAGTCTGGGATCTGACACTTTAATATTCCGAGCTAGATTCCAGGATAGGTGTACCATCGGTACTATGGATTTGAACGATTGTAGCTTGTTCCATTCGTATCGTTCAATTGCCAGTTGATATTGACGCGCGGTCAAAGGACCAACGTTCCATGCAATGTTATTACACCAACCAACAGCTTGAACCCAATGGACGCATCCTGAGAAAGCAGTACATTTAAATAAAATTTTCCTAGTTCAAGTACAGTGCTGTAAATTGACATAAGTAGCAACATACACTAAAACTCAGCATCTCTATTAATCGTATACAATTTCCTTACCCGCATTAACCCAGACGAGGTCACCTGGCCTCTGTAAAAACCTATATACAGGAATATTTTCTTCATATAAGTCCTCCAAAGAGGGCCACCAACTACCATGAAGGTAATTGATGTTGTTTCGTTCACAAAGAGAACAAATTACACCCCAATACGCGTCAGGCACCGCAAACCATTCACAGTCACCTGGTCCAATGTTGATATTAATGGAACAAAAGTTATTATTCTCTTGATGACCAGGTGTTCTGCTACCAGGTACCTGTAGAGATAGATAGACATTAGTGAATAATACTTTTAAGCAGCTTTGAAAGAGAATATCATATTCTGTACAAACTGATGTTTAGTACCTTCATATACAACTGAACAGTATTCATGCCCAAGATAACATGACCAACATGGCTGAGCATGTTTCCAGCTGACACAACTCTGGCGAACGCTGGTAATTTCATCAACTCTTGCAGCTGTGGTTTCCACTTTCTTTCGTCGGATAAATCTACATTGGTCCCAAACCGCAGCATTTTGGAGCCCGGTCGACCCGCTAATCCGAAAGCGTTCTTCTTCCTCCGAACAGCCCCAGTGCTATCCTTCGAATCGGAATCGGACAGATTCGAAGTGTGTATACCCTGAGCCTTCTCCCTTTCCTCTTTTAAACTTTCTTGAAAGCTAGAGGCTTGATATTGTGCGTATTTCGCGATGGTTGTATGACTTCTATGGCTGATACAACCCCAAACTTTCCTGCCCATGACAGGGTCCCAGTTCTCGTCGCTGGTTTGCTGCATCTGCGTCCTCACCTCGATGCCGTGGTCCGGGTTCGCTTCGACCAGCGTTTTCGTGGAAAATAGTCCGAGATCCAACTTTAAAGCCGCTGCCAGCCCCCGGATCACAGCTATCGGATGCTTCAAGCAAAACTCTTGAAGTTGTGGACTGAACGCGTCTTTCTTATTTTCTAAATAAACGCTAGGAGTCGGTGGTAAGAGCTGTTCCTTGGTTAGCCTTTGACTTGGGGGTTCAGGTGGCGCTGGTGGTGGCGAACGATCGCTCAGTATAGAGCAGTTTGGCACACCTTTTAACCCCTGACCCTTACACGCATCGACTATAGTTTTCGAGTCCATCTCTATGCTAAGTTCTTGCTCGGGTTGCGACTCACACAACCTTTCCAATTTGAGAACCGGCTCAACTCTCGCAATTGGTTCTATTTTATTTGTACTTGACGTCGCCTCGCACTTCACTGTTTCTACCACCGGGGTAGGTGCCTTCGAATTATTCTTCTCGTACGTCTCGATTTTCGACGTGGACGACGGTTGAGTATCTTCCACTTTCTCCAGTTTCACTTCCTTGATCTTCTCCGTATTTTCCTCTAGGTTCGACGGTGAAAACGGACCCGAACTTAGAGTACCATTGTTCATAATGCTAGGCGCTTCTTCCTTTACGTCTAAGTCCTCCGAACCGAAATGCTTCAACAGATCTTCCGCTAGCGACGTTGCAATGTCTTTTTGCGATAACAGAGCTTGCAATTCTTGATCCGTTACTCCTAGATCTTTATTTCCGGCTGAACCTTCTGGATAATTACTTGTTGTCGATGATATCTGAGTGTATCCTTGGGCGGTATACTGGTTAGGCTGGTACTGGTTATATTGGCCGGACGAGAGTTGCCTCTGAGGGTAATTTGGATCAGAAGCGGACTTGTAAGGCATTCCTGGTGTTTGGCTGTTGCCAGTTGCTGCTGTGTTATAACCAACATTGGAGTCTGAGAAGCCAGTTTGCAATGCAACGGTTCCACCCTGCTGCAGCTGTTAAAAAGAAATAACGTAAATTACTTTTAACTGTTTATTATATTTTATAAGAAGTAAAGTATCTAAAAAATGTAATTTTTTAGTAGATATATTATACAAAAAATCAAAGTACCGGTTGTTGAGGTATTCCATAGTTCTTGATCACACCAGGTTGTCCCAATTGTGCATGATTGTACCCAGTGGGGTAACCAGGTTGACCAGGCCTCAACCCTCTCTGTGCCGCTTGTTGTTGTTGCAATCTAATTTGCTGTTGGTGCTGTTGCATACACCGATACTGTTGCTGCAACTGACCAAGCAAACCTTGTTGCTGTGGTGTTAAACTTCCATGATTTTGTTGAAGGAACTGCAGCATCTGTAGTTGCTGTGACGTAAGGTAAAAGGGTGGTGGTCTTTGTTGCGAACCTGGAGAGATTGGTTCTTCCCCTGGCTGAAAATGTTATTTATTTTAGTAATTAGGATCTTACGTATTAAAGTTAAAATACTACCTTAAATCTTTTTGTATTAAGATTTTGTCCCTGTCCCTGGGGATACGGAGGTGGTGGCCCAGCAGGTGTTGTACCGTATTTGTAACCTGGACCAGTAGGTGGTTGTTGTTGCTGTTGCTGCCTGCTAGACATCTCAGCGCTGATGGGTAAGTTCCAAGCCTCTTCTATAGACGGCAATTGCCGCCTCCTTGATTAAAAATATAAATGTTACATGTTAATGAGACTAACACCTACTAATGGGTGTATGTATCATTACAATTCATCCATTTGACAATCATTTATTGATGTCAATGAATCTTGCTAAAGACAATTTGACATAAAAAATGCATTGTGTAAAAATCATTAACTCATATGGAGGAAAATCATGAAAATATCTTTGTCATCAAATAGTTCAAAGAAAAAAATATAAGGTAATATAAAATAAATAAAATCTGTGTTATTAATAAATAATTTAATTTCTACATTTGGACTGTAACCCAGACAAATTTCTACCATAAATTATTTGTAATTCATGGCAAACTATAAATTGTAAATAATACATGTTAATTGCAGAAAGTAGGTTAAGAGTTCAGATTCATACAATTTTCAAAGAGTATCTGGATTATTGCATTAATTAATGATTAGACTTATAATTGAACTTATATAATTTGCAAAGCTTTTAAAACATGTATTAGAAGAAAGATATGCTACGAAAGTCTTTTCAGTTAATATAAGTATCGTTATGGCTCCAAATTTGTTTGAAGTTTACTGTCAAGTATATCATGTTGTAAAAGCAATCAATTTAAATAAGCGATATCAGCGTTGTACATAACAAGTTGAATGCTTATAGCAAAATATTATATTACATCAATACATCTTAATTAAACAAGTACATACAAACAGTAACTGGACACATTATGAAATCATTTACTTTTTTAGATTACAACTTATTTGATTAATTTAAGTCACTACATAATTTATATTTGTTAAATCTGTTATCACATTCATGTTCATATTACTGCTCTTAAATGTCATGAATTTTTAATGAACGAATGGCGTGTCCTTTTGGAAGAGCAATATTAACGAATTAAATTATTTGCAAACATTGAAACATTCAAAAGGATTGACTGTATTTACACCTGGAAACCTCAAACAACATTGTACGTGTAATACCATAATTAAAATCACAATTTCAATGGTATTTAACAACTTAAAATTTAAATTTGTTATGCATTGATTTCAACAAAAATTTATATATAAAAAATGGCGAATTAAAGTGTACCGAGCATTCACAACTCAATGCCATTTTAAAAGCAAAAACTAAGAGAAAAAATTAAAAAAAAAGACATATATGTTTATATATATATATTCATGACAAAAATTTATATTGTGTAACGAACCATTTACCAGTATTGCAAGGCTGTTACAAATCAGCAACAAGCCTACTGACATTATAAAAATAAATATTTAACATGCTGATAGCAACATAGAGTTAATATTGACCGATACTAAAAAATTTAATTTGTTTGAAAGATATAATCCAGTATTATAAAGCTGTTATTATACAAAGTAGCTATAAATTAACCCATTAATTCCAAGAATCAAAAGTATGTTACTTCTTTAAGATAGTACTCTGCTTTGACACTTGACGTGCTAAGGCAAATAATAATATCTGTAACTTTTGGTATTAACGGGTTAAACAGATATAATTCTACAAGAATTATAAAAATAGCTATTTAACACGTTGACTGCTATGTAGGTCAGATGATTTACATCATGTATTTGATTCAACTAAATGACATAACAGCACCAAAATAAGTATGATTGTCTGCTATGACAATCAACGTGTTACTTATCACCATCATATGAATAACAGTTTCTTACCGTTATATCATTGATTATCTATATATCCAGACAGGGATTAAATACCTTCCCATTTTATTAAAAAATTTTTGTTGAGAAACAATGCGTTCGTATCTTACACATTTAACATTCAGGTATTTGTCACACATTTTAGCCAGAGAATCTCGTACACTTGAAATTACTGAAAGCTTCCAAGTGTCATTGTTTATCTCCTTTCGAAATACTTATCAGCATCGGATCAATACTGACATCGATCACCCGTTTAGGTCCTCTGACGATACAGCAATGCTGGCAAAACGTTGAACCCTTCCAAAAGGAGTACACGTTACAACCATCAACTTGAAGTTCGCTATAAATCACCCAGGGACATCGCGAATCTCATATCATCCTCCAACAGAACCGGACAAAACAATGCAAGATATAGCTCGATCATCATATTCACAGACACAGTAGACTCCCCCTTATCTAGTTTTCCTTTACAATGGGCTCTCGTTATATTGCCATAGATGGAATTGCCATAGGTTTTAGGAAATTTGAGGATTTTTCAATGTCCTAAGGGTGCTGAAAAAGAACTTGTGAATGGTGACAATATAACAGTGTAGCTTACTCGGAGGGATGATTTGGTAGAATCTAAAATCTAGTACTCTGTTAATCGAGTCAATTATAATTAACAAAAATTTCTTTCAAAGCAAAAAACTTGCTGCATAGCGATTATGTACAGTGTATGGCAATTTCGCCAGTTGTATTAAAATACTCTCATATAAAATATACCTTAACAAAATAGGATATTTAACATGGCGAAATTGTGCATACCTACCTTGTACATATATTTTCACAAAAGCTGGCCATACGTATTAAAGCAGCACCCACCACAAGATGAATTCATAGGAATTCATAGGAGGTTTCCTTGTATTTCTGGTGTATTGCTGTAACCAGTGTTGCAAATACACTTTTGGCTCGAATCAATCGCAGTTTGAGGTCCCATCTTGTGGTGGGCGAACAGGTCCTCCAGGGACCAAGAGGAAGTCTACTGTAAATTGATTTCTGCGATTAAACAAACTCACTTGGTAGCGACGGAAGGCATCGGTGCTTGGCTCAGGTGACTCTGCAGGAAGTTGATCCGTTGTTGGAGGGATGGGTTCATCGGGGTGTTGCCACCGGACTTGGCACCACCTAGACTCGCCAACGAGCCCGCGCAATTTGGAGTGTTGTTATTACCCCTAAAGGAAACAAAAAGAACCTATGTTTTATCACTCGTTTTGGACTCCGTGGATAGGTAAGCTTTCTTTGTCTCTCCTTTTCTTTGAACGCTAACCCATCTCCAACGACTTACTCATTTTTCTCGTACATCGCGCTATTATGAGCGATACGTCATTGAATGAAGGCGCTTATTATGCAGCTTAAACGTTTGTAAGAGGTATAGTATGTACATAAATACAGTGGAAAGCGAAGATGGCCGACAATTGAGAGTTCTAATCTTAACCCCCAAGTACCATGATAGGGCCTGATTTCACCCCCGACAAAGTTACATCTAATGTAAAGTACATCGTGTATCTCTGAATCATGGCGGTCAAGGGTTAAACAGAAACATACTGCGAGGTGTCGGAAGGTGTGAACGTTTTCTACCCTTTACTTCGAAATCGTAGATCATTAGGTGCTACGTGAAATGGAAGAGGAGCTGTGATCGATACGACATGTTTATTCGATTTGAAAGAGAAAGTACATTGATTATGTTGTACACATTTGTCGAAATCACGGAAGAGACGGATAGTGAGAGTGGAAACAAATTCGGGGTTATTCTTAAGTTTCTTGTAACAGACATGATCAGCGTCGAATGAATTGCAGCCTCGTCATCAGTCGGGTTTTACAATTTTATAAATTTCTTAATTTTGAAAGTCTGACACCTTAAAAATTGTTAAACATGCAAACCTGAGAGCACAATTTTAAACCCGAATTCCAATTAATCATAGCTGAAGATATGTTACTTTGAAGGTCCTGTATTTTCAAGTATTTAATATGCGAATACGTGAAGATAGAATAGTACAGTAGATAGAACGAACAGACAGTATTTCTCTACACAGTTGACTATCCAAATATGCTTTGAGCATGATCATGCCTGCGAGATTGAAATTCCCGTCACAAATGCTAAATATTGAAACTCCATGATCTAAGAAACCTTTTCTACGGACACAAAAGTTACATGATTGCGTTACACACAGCACACACACACGCAGTACTCGGTTCCATAGAACGGAAAGGTGTCCAACCACCTCTACACCGACGGATTACTTTACCTGGATGCGTTGACGTAACACGCTAAAGCGTCTTTCGGTTGACTAACGCTTTCGTACAAAATGCCCAGATTAGTCCACGCAGCCGAGTGTGATTTGTCTAATTGTACCGCGCATATGTAGGCTTGCAATGCGTCCATAGGCTGATTCTGCTGTTGGTATAACACGCCTATGCTGCACCAAGTGTCAGCATTTCCCTCGGACTTTTCCACGGAATTTCTGCAAAGAAATCAACCTTCGTTACACTTTGAACATTAACATTTGTATTGGAAGGAAAAAAGTACTGAGTTTTCACAAATTCATGTCGCTACAAGATGCGAAAGGAGCTTAGAGGTAAATGTTTCAATCTGTAAGCTCCGCATTTTGAGCAGAAATTCTCTCGTTACAAAAATGATGTTCCCGCAGTATTTATATCCTCAACATTAACATTTGTTTTAGAAGGAAAAAAAGAACTGAGTTGTCACAAATTCATGTCGCGAAAGGAGCGTAAACGTAAATGTTTCAATCTGTAAGCTCCGCATTTTGAGCAGAAATTCTCTCGTTAAAAAAATGATGTTCCCGCAGTATTTACATCCTCAACATTAACATTTGTTTTAGAAGGAAAAAAAGAACTGAGTTGTCACAAATTCATGTCGCGAAAGGAGCGTAAACGTAAATGTTTCAATCTGTAAGCTCCGCATTTTGAGCAGAAATTCTCTCGTTACAAAAATGATGTTCCCGCAGTATTTACATCCTCAACATTAACATTTGTTTTAGAAGGAAAAAAAGAACTGAGTTGTCACAAATTCATGTCGCGAAAGGAGCTTAGACGTAAATGTTTCAATCTGTAAGCTCCGCATTTTGAGCAGAAATTCTCTCGTTAAAAAAATGATGTTCCCGCAGTATTTACATCCTCAACATTAACATTTGTATCGGAAGGAAAAAAAGTACTGAGTTTTCACAAATTCATGTCGCGAAAGGAGCGTAAACGTAAATGTTTCAATCTGTAAGCCCCGCATTTTGAGCAGAAATTCTCTCGTTACAAAAATGATGTTCCCGCAGTATTTACATCCTCAACATTAACATTTGTTTTAGAAGGAAAAAAAGAACTGAGTTGTCACAAATTCATGTCGCGAAAGGAGCTTAGACGTAAATGTTTCAATCTGTAAGCTCCGCATTTTGAGCAGAAATTCTCTCGTTACAAAAATGATGTTCCCGCAGTATTAACGCGATGAAAAATAAAGAGCAACAAGGTAGAGGAATTAGCCAGACTGGCTCGTTAAGAGGCTTAGCTGGCCGACCGATGTGTCCGCGTAATAATTTGAAGATTAAAGCCTGATGGTCATAGGACAGATTACCTGTATGCGATAAACGCATCATGAACTTTTCCAGAGGCAGCCAGGCAACGTCCCAACAGGTAAAGGCTTTGCCCGCTCTTCGGTTCCGCTTCGATGGACTTTTGCAAACAGTGAATAGCGATCGCCTGCTTCTGCTGTCGTGTTATACCTAACACTGTACAGTCAACCACGTGGTACATCCATCCTGAAACAATCGACGTATGCTTCAACACCGTTTCTCTTATTATTTCACGTATCATCAGAAACATTTTCTACTTTTATGTTGAGAGATACTGTTTTTATGGGTAGCTGGGATATGGGTTCTTACTGTCAGTCGTGGTAATTAATTTGTGATTGGAATTGCTAGTCGGGGCTGTTGATTCACTGCACTAAATGTGGAAACACTTGGGCACGTCGGTTTAACACTTGTTAAATTTTTGTTGGCAGCTTTGGTTTGAGGTTTTGGGGGTTTGAAAATTTAGGGTTGTGGGGTTTCACAGTTTTGGAAATTTGGGGTTCTGGGGTTTTACAGTTTTGGGATTTTAGGATTTTGGTGTTTCACAGTTTTGGGACTTTAGGGTTTTGGGGTTTCATAGTTTTGGGATTTTAGGGTTTTGGGGTTTTACAGTTTTGGAACTTTAGGGTTCCGGGGTTTCACAGTTTTGGGATTTTAGGGATTTGGGGTTTCATAGTTTTGGGATTTTAGGGTTTTGGGGTTTTACAGTTTTGGAACTTTAGGGTTCCGGGGTTTCACAGTTTTGGGATTTTAGGGATTTGGGGTTTCATAGTTTTGGGATTTTAGGGTTTTGGGGTTTTACGGTTTTGGAACTTTAGGGTTCCGGGGTTTCACAGTTTTGGGATTTTAGGGATTTGGGGTTTCATAGTTTTGGGATTTTAGGGTTTTGGTGTTTCACAGTTTTGGAATTTTAGGGCTCCAGGGTTTCACAGTTTTGGAACTTTAGGATTCTGGGCTTCCACAACTTTGAAACCTTAGGATATCGGTGTTTCACAGTTTTAGAACTTTAAGATTCTGGAGTTTCACAGTTTTAGGACTTTAAGATTCTGGAGTTTCACAACTTTGGAACTTTAGAATTTTGAAATCGTGAATCTCAAGATTTTGACACTGCAACGATGGAATCTACCTCGAAAGCACTGGAGTTCTGGATCTCTAGGATTTCGGAGCTCGTAGGCTCGAGATTTTGGAACTAAAGGAAAAGGAAGCCATGGGAGCAACGTTCCCCACGTACTGCCACGAAAGGACGTGTTGCCTCAACACTAGACGAGTACCGAACTGAATAGATTTTCGCAGGTATAACCTAGGGTAGCCACTTTTACCCCACTCTCCCTTCGAGGCGGTCTCGAATTACAACCCTCTATAAACATAGGCGTAGAGCTATGCACAGCTTCCATCTTCGAAAATACTCGAAACGTTTCTCTATGAAGTTTCATTAAAAAATACTCAACGTTAAACGGTGATTTAAATCAATTTCTAATTTACAGCCTTTTCAACCCATTACTCGTTTACCTTTCATTAAATTTTATTTGAATGGTTGTCTATGGAGAGGCTAAATATAAGCAGGTTCTATGCGCACGTTTCATCCTTAAAGGCAGCTGTTAGAGCTGTAACGGTACACCTTTATTTCCCAGTTCTTTCGTTCATTATTATCTGCCGTGTATAGGACTTGTTTGCTGATGGAACTTGTGAGCTACCGTTGTTGCACAACTTTGTAACTCAAAGTTTTTGTTGCAAACAGTAAATTACGGAGATAAATGGTGTTAGCTTTGAGGAGTCTTCCAAGGACGCGACATCAAAGTTTGCTAAGCGATATGTGTTCATTTTCATCAAATGATTGCGTAAAGATTCGTAAATGTATTCGATATTAAATATGGTCAGCATATTCAGTATGTTCACGGTCAGTTACGGTAAACAGTGTTCGATTGAACAGCGTGTGTTGGTGACAGAAAAGAATTACAAAATGGTGGTTATGATACATCGGTTTAAAACTCCAAGTTCAATGAACAAGATTATGTTTCTAGTACTTGATTATCGATTACAATGACCGATTTTGAAGTAGGTGAACTATTTTATAATTTGACCGAGCCACAATGTTTATAGTTAAGTGAAAATTGTTTAGGATCGAGTGAAAAATGTTAGTAAACGAACACGTTATCAAAATGGCGCTTATGATACATCGATATAAAGCTCCAAGTTCAAGGAAAAAGATTATTTAATTTTTTAATGTTTCTAATACTTGATTATCGATTACAACGACCGATTTTGATGTAGGTACACTATTTTATAATTTGACCGAGCCACAATGTTTAAAGTTAAATGAAAATTGTTTAGGATCGAGTGAAAAATGTTAGTAAACGAACACGTTATCAAAATGGCGCTTATGATACATTGAGATAAAGCTCCAAGTTGAAAGAAAAAGATTATTTAATTTATTAATGTTCCTAATACTTGATTATCGATTACAATGACCGATTTTGAAGTAGGTGAACTATTTTATAATTTGACCGAGCTACAATGTTTAAAGTTAAATGAAAATTGTTTAGGATCGAGTGAAAAATGTTAGTAAACGAACACGTTATCAAAATAGCGCTTATGATACATCGATGTAAAGCTCCAAGTTCAAGGAAAAAGATTATTTAATTTTTTAATGTTCCTAATACTTGATTATCGATTACAACGACCGATTTTGATGTAGGTACACTATTTTATAATTTGACCGAGCTACAATGTTTAAAGTTAAATGAAAATTGTTTAGGATAGAGTGAAAAATGTTAGTAAACGAACACGTTATCAAAATGGCGCTTATGATACATTGAGATAAAGCTCCAAGTTCAAAGAAAAAGATTATTTAATTTTTTAATGTTCCTAATACTTGATTATCGATTACAACGACCGATTTTAAACTAAATAAAGTATTTTATAATTAAAGTATTTTGACCAAAATGAACCACAATGTTTAAAGCTAAATGAAAACCGTTTATGGCAGTGTGAAAAATGTTAACAAACGAACACGTTGTCAAAATGGTACTCCTGATACATCGATTTAAAGCTCCAAGTTCAAAGAAAAAGATTATTTAATTTATTAATGTTCCTAACACTTGATTATCGATTACAATTAAATATTAAGTATATTAAATATTAAATATTAGGTAAAATTACATTAAGTATTTTATAATTAAAGTATTTTGACCAAAAAGAATCACAATGATTAAAACTAAATGGAAACCGTTTATGACCGAGTAAAAAATGTTAACAAACGAACGCGTTATCAAAATGGCACTCATGATACATCGGTTTAAAGCTCCAAGTTGAAGGAAAAAGATTATTTAATTTACTAATGTTCCTAATCCTTGATTATCGATTACAATGAAATATTACGTATATTAAATATTAAATATTAAATATTAAATATTAAATAAAATTAAATTAAGTATTTTATAATTAAAGTATTTTGATCAAAAAGAACCACAATGCTTAAAGTTAAATAAAAATTGCTTAGGACCGAGTGAAAAATGTTTCCAAAACGAATTACAATAATATTATTAAATAATCGAAACAAACGAACACGTTATCAAATGTTTTCGATGTAATTTTGATCGGAGCAATTTTCGTGGCCGTGCACCCATTATACACAATATATATAGACATACACAAACGGGAGCAGAGTGCAAATTAAATACGTGCCGTGGGAAAACGAGAATATCGCAACAAGTTGTTACACAATCGTAGAATGCGACGTTAAATGCACGGCGATTCTAAATGGAATTAAGTCGGTCGGTGTTCATAAACCAACCGACGAAATTAAAGCATTCCACTATGTATATACTCTAATCGTAGCTCGCCATTCATTCATTCATTCTGCTAACTTTTGCGTACGAGTCTTTTTTAGCGCGATAACGTTTCGTCAAATGTTATTAAATCCACCTTGATTTTTACTGCGCCTTTTTAAATTCTATCGCGTTTCGGAATTGTTTTACGAACTCCTTTGTAGAAATTTCACGTTTTGTAATTCGTGTAATTCTGGAATTTATTTGTTTTGAAACTGTAAATAAAATTTCGAGCTTGTAATCTGTTTGCTAACTCGAAGGTTTACTTGGATATTGTGGTCTAATTGTATTTATTTGTTTTAAAACTGTAAATACAATTGCAAGCTATCTCCAAATTTCCAAATCTCCAAATTTCTACATTGTTGGATTTCCACATCCCTGAATTTCTACATTCTCGAATTTCTACATTCTCGAATTTCCACATTCTCGAATTTCCACATTCCCGAATTTCCACATCCCCAACTTTCACATCCCCAAATTTCAACATCCCCGAATTTCTATATCGCCAAATTTCCACATTCTCGAATTTTCACATCCCCCAATTTCCACATCTCCAAATTTCTACATTCCCAAATTTCCACATTCCCAAATTTCCACATTCCCGAATTTCCACATCCCCAACTTTCACATCCCCAAATTTCAACATCCCCGAATTTCTACATCGCCAAATTTCCACATCCTCGAATTTTCACATCCCCCAATTTCCACATCTCCAAATTTCCAAATCCCCAAATTTCTACATTGCCGGATTTCAACATCCCTGAATTTCCACATCTCCGAATTTCCACATTCCCGAATTTCAACATTCCCGAATTTCCACATCCCCAACTTTCACATCCCCAAATTTCCACATCCCCAACTTTCACATCCCCAAATTTCAACATCCCCGAATTTCTACATCGCCAAATTTCCACATCCTCGAATTTTCACATCCTCCAATTT
Source organism: Megachile rotundata (assembly GCF_050947335.1). Taxonomy (NCBI): domain Eukaryota; kingdom Metazoa; phylum Arthropoda; class Insecta; order Hymenoptera; family Megachilidae; genus Megachile; species Megachile rotundata. The sequence goes on along the minus strand of NC_134984.1, from coordinate 21,875,321 downwards.
CCACATCTCCAAATTTCCACATCTCCAAATTTCTACATCCCCGAATTTCCACATCCCTGAATTTCCACATCCCTGAATTTCCACATCCCTGAATTTCCACATTCCCGAATTTCCACATCCCCAACTTTCACATCCCCAAATTTCAACATTCCCAAATTTCTACATCGCCAAATTTACATATCGTGTTCTAATTGTATTTATTTATTTTAATACTGTAAATAAAATGTCAAGCTTGTAATCTGTTTGCAAACTCGAAGATTTACTTGCATATCGTGTTCTAATTGTATTTATTTATTTTAATACTGTAAATAAAATGTCAAGCTCGTAATCTGTTTGCAAACTCGTAGATTTACTTGCATATCGTGTTCTAATTGTATTTATTTATTTTAGTACTGTAAATAAAATTTCTAGCTTGTAATCTGTTTGCAAACTCGTAGATTTACTTGCATATCGTGTTCTAATTGTACTTATTTATTTTAGTACTGTAAATAAAATTTCAAGCTTGTAATCTTTTTGCAAACTCGAAGATTTACTTGCATATCGTGTTCTAATTGTATTTATTTATTTTAAAACTGTAAATAAAATGTTTAGCTTGTAATCTGCTTGTAAACTCGAAGACTTGTATATTTATTTGTGTTTTAATTGTAAATTGAATTTTATAGTTGTTGATACTTGTTTACAAATTTATAAAATTAAGTAATAACTGTTTAGTTAAATAATTTCCGAGCTCGGTGAAATTGCGTGTGTAACAAAGCTTAAAGGTGCAAGCTTCAGGGTGAACCTCCATAAAACGGATGCACAATGCTGCCCGGACCGACCCCGATGTTTACAACGCACTTACACCGGCATAATAATCGTGCAACGACAATAAAATTGCACGAGTTCAAGGAAATCGGCGCAGAGACTCGTCTATACGGTTTATGCTCGACGATTATCCTGCTAGTATACCTGCAGGGAGATCGCTGTAGGACCATCTTTTGAAAGTAAATTTAGAGTATGACGATTTAGAGATTTTTCACAATTGTAGGATTGGAAATTTGGGATTTGTGAATGTGGCAATTAGGAAGACTTGGAGCTTCAGGTAGTTGCAAGATTAAGAACACAAAAATATAAAAATTTGAAAGAATAAAAATACAGAAATCTACAAATTTAAGAATCCACAAACTTACTATTTTAGGATTGGAAATTTGGGATTTGTGGATGTGGGAATTAGGACTTGAGGCTTTAGTTGCAAAATTAAAAAATTTTTATAAATTCAGAGATTTCGATTTTAAATATCTGAAAAGTTAATAAATTTGTGAAAGGTTTGTGTTATACCCGTAAACTACACCCAAAAGATTTATAGCCGAAGATGTTTGGGTCCCATGGACCCATAGAGGCAACCAAGGTTAAACAATGACCGCCCAACTTTTTGTAAGCATGAAAATTGCAGTAAACCTTCCTCTGCTGACCCTGTAAAAACGTGAAACGAAGAAAAAAGGTAATTGTCCCGAAAATTTCGCACGCCCCTCCGTACGGGTCCCAAACGGTACAGGACTCTTTTACAACCTGTTTACTGCTTCTCGCGTGTCAACCTCTCGGGACCGGTTCGATACACTCTTCTTTTTCCTTTTCCGTCATGACTTTGTCCATTCGTTTACTTCCATAACTTAGTTCTGGATTGCTTCGATCGTGCGATTCATGCCTTTAGGTTTTCTGAGAAGATCATATTGGATTTGGACAAATTTGTAGATTTTTGTGTTTTTATTTTTAAGTTTACAAGTTTCTAAACTCAAGCTTCAAATTTCTAAGTTCACAAGTTTCTAAACAACCAAGTTACCAAATTCACAATTTCCTGATCCAATAAATTTTCACATTCTCAAATTTTTATATTCTCAAATTTCCACGTCCTCGCATTTCCACACTCCCGAATTTCCACATCTTCCAATTTCCACATCCCCGAATTTCCACATCTCCAAAATTTTACATCCCCGAATTACCACGTCCCCAATTTCCATATCTCCGAATTTCCACGTCCCCGAATCTCTAGATTCCCAAATCCCCACGTCCCCCAATTCCCACGTCCCCGAATCCCCACGTCGCCGAATCCCTAGATCCCCGAATCCCCATGTCCCCAAATCCCCACGTCCCCGAATCCCCACGTCGCCGAATCCCTAGATTCCCAAATCCCCACGTCCCCGAATCCCCACATCCTCAAGTCCCCACGTCCCCGAGTTCCCACGTCCCCGAATCCTCACGTCCCTGAATCCCGACGTCCCCGAATCCCGACGTCCCCAAATCCCTAGATCCCCAAATCCCCATGTCCCCAAATCCCCACGTCCCCGAATCCCCACGTCCCCGAATCCCCATGTCCCCGAATCCCTAGATTCCCAAATCCCCACGTCCCCGAATCCCCACGTCCCCAAGTCCCCACGTCCCCGAGTTCCCACGTCCCCGAATCCTCACGTCCCTGAATCCCGACGTCCCCGAATCCCGACGTCCCCGAATCCCGACGTCCCCGAATCCCTAGATCCCCAAATCCCCATGTCCCCAAATCCCCACGTCCTCAAATTGTCAAACGCCCAAATTATCAAATCCCCAAATTGTCAAATCCCCAAATTGTCAAATCCTCAAATCCTCAATCTATCAAATCCCCAAATTTCTAAACCCCTAATTCCTAAATCCCCAAACTTCTAAATCCAAAACTCCTAATCTCCCAAAATCCTCCAAACCCCAAATCACCCCAAATAAATCCCTAAACAAGTACCCAAATTTCTAAAATCCTACTCTCCCACATTTTCAAGCCACCGGAATTTCGCTCACATCTGAATCGGCTTGACCGATGCTCTTAAACTGTTCCTCCCTGCAAAGTCCACCCTTCGCAGTTTTCCAGTAAGCAGAACCTTTGGTTGTCGAGGGATTTACGAGGTATAAGTGGGTCAGCACGACGCGCGACTTGACCTGTATAATCTTTCGACTCTACCTGCTGTGTCACGTAGTGCTATCTCATTAAACGGAAGTCGAGCACGCTCGCAGCACACATTTCATGTTTCACTTGGTAAAAATGTTTTTGACGACTTAATGCATCGACGCTTTGAACCTCCCGTGTCCTAAATTTTTTCCTTCTTTCTGCTTTTCATATGCTTTCGGCTCTTTTCGGTTGTGTGTCAAGTTCAATAGCTAACGTTTGATAATGTTCACTTTTATATACTTTGAGAAACATTTTTGGGTTGCGTGAAAATTCTTGCGTGTTCATGTTTATTGTATGTTCAACTTGGGTGGACAAAACTAATCTTAACACTAAAACTACCAAACCAAATGATCGTTCCACAAGATCCTTATAATAAATTACACAATTTGTTGAACTGATTTTTCTGATATTTGCATTGACCTCCATCAAGATGAAGAATTAATGTGTGTACAAATTTATGTTTTGTCGTTTGCTTATTTATTTTCTGACTTCATTTTTTATTTCAAATTAAGTACCCATTATACGCCGGTAGGTTTAGTGTTAACATGAAATTATTGCAATTTACAATTGGAAAAAAATAATTATAGACCCATTGTTTTATGTATCGTTTCTGTTAATATGTAGATGTAGGGTTGCTCAAGACGCACCCCCTAAGAAAAATCAATGAGTATTTAGCAAATATGTAAAAACTATATTCGATTCTAGTGTAAATATTGTTTTTATTTATTAGAACAACTCTGAACAACCTTTGTGTTGTCATATAAATTAATCTTAATGTAGCTGTAGCAGCCATAACACTTTAAATATAGAACAGATACGACTTAAGCAACCTTACCCTACATATTAATGTACATTAATACTTCAGTACTTCAGTGTACATTATAATATACATTACTACTTCAGTACTTCAGTGTACATTATAATATACATTAATACTTCAGTACTTCAGTGTACATTATAATGTACATTAATATTTCAGTACTTCAGTGTACATTATAATGTACATTAGTACTTCAGTGTACATTATAATGTACATTAATACTTCAGTACTTCAGTGTACATTATAATATACATTAATACTTCAGTACTTCAGTGTACATTATAATGTACATTAGTACTTCAGTACTTCAGTGTACATTATAATGTACATTAATACTTCAGTACTTCAGTGTACATTATAATGTACATTAGTACTTCAGTGTACATTATAATGTACATTAATACTTCAGTACTTCAGTGTACATTATAATATACATTACTACATCAGATTTGAAAATAAATGAAATTAGGAGTTCAGAAATGTACCAGACTTTTAAATGTTGAAACCGAAAGATTTGTGAAAGCAGTAAATTTCGAAATTGACAGGCCATTAATGTACTCCCAGCGACGCGCAAGCGCAGTAGCGCACGAGCCCAAACCGATAGTGTAAAATTAAAAGAAATCAGTACACGTCGGTTATCGTATCCCTCGGTATAAGGAGGCAATCTTGCGAATGGCAGGATCGTAAAAGAGAGGTCGAGGGAGAGAAATAGTAACGAACGAAAGAGGGGACGTAGAAAGAGAAAGTAGAGAAGGAAAGGGGTGAGAAGAAAATTGGGGGGCAAAATCGAAGAAGAACATCGGGCTAGAACGGTTCCCACAATCTCGTCTCCTTATCGAATCAGAAGCCACCCCTTTTGCTCTCCCTCTCTCAGCCATTCTCTCCCACCCGTTTCTTCTCTCGGCCGAATACGCACACTCTCCCCGCCTCTCTCTCTTTCTCTCTCTGCACCCCATCTCATCGCCAGGCCACCTCAACCCGGAATAAATCAATACACGTGTCTGCTACTTGCTCGTACACTCGGCCCGAGCCTTAAGCCGAATCCTAGGAGCCGAAAGCTCGCGACGACGCGATGAAAACAATTTCGTGGGGGATAGCTTTAATTAACCCTACCACAACCGCTACAGTGTGTTTCTGACCCCGGGAACGTTGCCAACGCGTTATCGCGGATAAATAAAAGATCCGATCCGCGGATTGTTCAATTATGGCTCGGGCTGAAGAATTTTTTAATAACCGCGCTTTTGTGGCGTCGATGCGCAGTTGGAAAATCATGAAACGGTTATAGGAAAGGGCTCTGATATTTTTTGAACGCGATTCCGTATGGCTGCGCGGAGATTAATTGAAAAATTTGATTTTTCATGCCGGTGGAATTTGGCGGGAAATTTATGAACGGGTTTGAAGATATATTTGAGGAATTCTAAAAATTGAACTCACCTAACTGGCGGCAAATGTCGGCCTTTAAGTGGGAGGGTAGTGTCTTTTCTTTGAGCAAGGCTTCGTAATGCTCTTTCGCTAGACGATATTTTCCTTGGACTTCGTATAAATGGGCTATGTGAAATTTTACTGAAACACACAAACATAACAACGATTTTAAATATCATTTCTGTAACACAATGTCTGTAACACAAAATATTAAATTTTATAAAAAGAATGTTTGTAGCACTGGAATTAAACTTTAAGTAATTACACGAATTATCAGTTATTTAATTTCGTATCACCATTTTTAACATTGCGTTCGTGGTTTCATTTCTCTCTAAACACACGATGGATCAATGCGAGACTGAACTGAGAAACTTGTAGGCCTGCTTTATATTTTGCAAGTGTCGCTTCCGTTTGGAGGAAGACGCAAAGCGACTTCGTGGTAAACAGAGCAGTTCGATGACGATCACTTGGTGGAAATCATTCTGGATGAATCAGACTTCCCCATGATTCAATCGCAAAATTAAAATAGTCTAATAGCACGTTCATTATCAACTACTAACAAAACATGTCAAATATTTTTTCGTACTCCAAAAGCGAATTTAAAATTGAAACTTTTTTACAATTTAAATTAAAACATTTTATAATTTATTTTATTTTTGATAGCACCTTTTTTTGCAAAAATTATAACAAATTTCAAAAGCACTTTAAACGAAGATGTCGAATCTGTGATTAATTGTACACTTTTAAAAATATTTAAATCAAAGAGGCTTTCAATGTCGAGCTTAAAAAAGCAAATTTAAATCTTGACACTTTTTTAAAATTTAAATTAAAACATTTTAAAATTTATTTTAATTCATGATGGCACTTTTTTCCGCAGAAATTTGAACAAATTTCAAAAGCACTTTAAACGAAGATGTCGAATCTGTGATTAATTGTGCACATTTAAAAATATTTAATTCAAACAGGCTTTCAATGTCCAGCTTAAAACAGCAAATTTAAATCTTGACACTTTTTTAAAATTTAAATTAAAAGATTTTATAATTTATTTTAATTTTTGATGGCACCTCTTCCCGCAGAAATTTGAACAAATTTCGAAAGCACTTTAAACGAAGATGTCGAATCTGTGATTAATTGTGCACATTTAAAAATATTTAATTCAAAGAGGCTTTCAATGTCGAGCTTAAAAAAGCAAATTTAAATCTTGACACTTTTTAAAATTTAAATTAAAACATTTTATAATTTATTTTTGTTAAAATATAGCAATACATGCTAATAGCATTCCCGCATGTTAGAAGGATGAGTCATTGTCGATACGTCTTTTTCTGTTTGTATGAGTGTGTGAGAGAAAACGCGTATATATCTGTCCTGAACCGTGTGCGTAGTCAGTCGCTTTGTAAATACCGTAAAGGACGTTAACGTGTAAGAATTTTGTAATCAAATAAAAATTAACAGGTTATGGGCCCAGTTGTGCTGAATTAATTAATTAAACAAGAAAGAAAAATTTCTTTGTATTCTTTTGAGTGCATTAAAAATACGTGGAATTCAACCAAAGTTGAAATAAAATAAAAGGAACGAAACGATGAATAGTACGACAAGAATTGAACCGCTCAACAAGGACAATTATGACACCTGGAAGATGCAAATTGAAGCGATACTGATAAAAAATGATCTGTGGCAGTACGTAAGCGGTGATATAAAGAAGCCTGAAGAAACGGAGCAAAACCGGACAAAAATTGAAGAATGGATAAGAAACGACAAAAAGGCCAAGGCGGACATCATTCTGTGCGTTAGCCCGAGCGAGTTAACACAATTAAAGGGTTGCGAGACATCAAGGTCAGTATGGCAAAAATTAGAAAACGTTTACGCATCGAAAGGTCCCGCAAGAAAGGCAACACTCCTTAAGCAACTCACGCTACAAAGGTTGCCCGAAGGAGAAAACGTAAGAAACCATATAAATAAATTTTTCGATACGGTGGATAAATTAAAATACATGAATGTCGATATAAATGAGGATTTGTTATCCATAATGTTATTATATAGTTTACCGACTTCTTTCGAGAATTTCAGATGCGCAATTGAATCTAGAGATGAGTTGCCAGAGCCCGAAGTTTTAAAAGTAAAAATATTAGAAGAACACGAGGCTAGATTGCAAAAAACTGAAGTCCGAACTTCCAATGCCATGGTCGCTTCAACGCATAAAAAACATTTTGAAAGAAAGGAAAATGAAAATTCAAGAACCACAACAGAAAATTGGAAAACAAAAAATAATGATATAAGAACTAATAATAAATGGAATATAAAGTGTTGCAGGTGTCAGAAAAGAGGACATACAGCACCAAAGTGCAGGACCAAATATCCATTTACAAAAAACGAAGGTCAAGGCGCAAACAAAGCGACGCATGAAGAAGATGTTTATTATGCCTTTACTGGGAAGCTTGATAATAATTCAACAATAAATAACCAAAAATGGATTTTGGACAGCGGATGTACAGCACATTTGTGCAATGATAAAGGTATTTTTTTAAATATGTCTAAAGCATCTGATAGCGTAAACTTGGCGAGTAATGCGTCAACTGACGTAAAAGGAAGAGGTACCGTAGCATTAGAAATCAATACAAATAATAACATGCGTAGAAATGTAAAACTTGAGGAAGTATTGTACGTACCCGATCTGAGATCGAATCTTATGTCAGTAGCCAGAATAGTCGATAGGGGTAATACCGTAACGTTTACAAAATATGCAGCCTTAGTAAAAGATAATAAAAATGTAACAAAAATGGTAGCCGATAGAATCGGAAATTTGTTTTATTTAAGAAAAGGAATAGAAAATAGTATGCACTACGCTAAAGAAAAAAATGATTCTCTAATGCTATGGCACAATAGAATGGCCCACCTAAATGGAAAAGATTTGACACAAATTATGAAAGAAGCGAGTAATATTCAATTTAAGACACTCGATGACATTGATTCATGTGAAGTATGTGCTGCAAGTAAGCAAACCGTAAAACCCTTCAATCATTCGAGCGAGAGGTCTGCAAATTTATTAGATAGAGTTCACTCCGACGTGTGTGGACCTTTTAATGTTTCAACTATTGGAGGAGCTAAATATTTTGTCACGTTTATCGACAACTTTTCCAGATGGTGCGAGACATACCTAATAAAGAGTAAAAATGAAGTTTTTAACAAATTCAAAGAATATAAAAATATGGTAGAAAATTTCACAGGGAAAAGAATAAAGCAGCTTCACAGTGACAATGGTAAGGAATATTGCAACGAGCAATTTGATAATTACTTAAAAGAATGTGGCATTTCAAGAAGACTTAGCGCACCGTACACGCCGCAACAAAATGGACTTGCAGAACGCAAGAACCGAACATTGATAGAAGCAGTGAGGTGTATGCTAAAACAATCAGGTTTGCCGTTATCATTTTGGGGAGAAGCACTCATGGCCGCTAATTATATTAGAAACAGATGTCCGACAATGGGGTTAAACGGTGAGATCCCATATAAACTGTGGCATGGTAAAATGCCGACAATCAATCACATAAAAGTGTTTGGAGCAAAAGTGTATGCCCTGAAGAAACACCGAGAAAACAAATTAGCAGAAAGGTCGATTGAAGGAAGATTAGTAGGTTTCTTAGAAGAATCTAAGGCATACAGAATTTGGGCGCCGTCTTTAGGACGAATTCTAATATCAAGAGACGTCAAGGTCATAGATGAAAATCCAAGTACAAAAGGGAATCAAGTGAGTATGGAAAATAATGATACTAATACTTTTGGAGAAGTTGAAGTTGTTTTAACAGGACCTACGGAAAGCGAAAATAAAATTCAAAATGAAGGAGATATTGAATGCCAGACGGAAAAACGTTTACCAGGAAGGCCCACATTATTGAGGACAGGCAAAAGAGGCCGACCAAGGAAAGCATATAGATCGACAGCAACCAGTATAAATGAAAATATACAAAATGAATTAAATGAAAGTTTAAACGATGATGTTTTCAGTTACGAAGAGGTAAACTACGCGGACATCGACTATAAAGATGCATTAAATGGTGTAAATAGCGAAGACTGGAATAAGGCTATATATAATGAATTTAAACAATTAATTAAAAACGATACTTGGGATGTCGTTGAAAAGCCGGATGAAGGAAATATAATTGATTCAAAACTAGTCCTGACAAACAAATTCGACCAAAGTGGAGCAGTAAAGACCAGGAAAGCAAGGTTAGTAGCAAGAGGATTCGCACAAATATACGGCATAGATTATTTTTCTACATTTGCGCCGGTTGTAAGATTAGAATCTCTACGAATTCTAATAGCGATTGCAGTTCAATTAAATCTTAAGATCGAGCAAATGGATGTGACGAGTGCTTACCTAAATGGCGAACTAACTGAAAGTGTATATATGAAGCTGCCGGATTTAGTCGAACATTTTTTAACTCAAATAGTAGAAAATGAAAGTGATGAAAATATTAGAATTAAAGCACTGAATATGTTAAATCAAATTGAAAAAGGTAACAAAGTTTGTAGATTGAGAAAAGGGTTATATGGCTTGAAACAAGCAGGCAGAGTTTGGAACTTAAAAATAGATCAGGCCCTTAAAAAACTAAATCTGACAGCTTCAAAAATCGAACCATGTATGTATTATGACATAAACAAAAGGCACATAATTATTATAATTTTGTATGTAGACGATATGTTAATCGCGCATAATAATGAAATTAGATTTAACGAGATTAAAAACCATTTAAAGCGTGAATTTGAAATTAAAGACCTGGGAAAAGCCAAATATTGTTTAGGTATAGAAATATGTAGATCAAATGATGGGATTCATCTCCTTCAGAGAAATCTAATTGATAAAATTGTAAAAAGGTTTAATTTGAGCGATGCGCAAATATCTGATACACCAGCTGACCCAAGCGTGCTGTACAATTTAAGAAAGAGTGAAACGGTAGTTGATCTACCCTATAGAGAGTTAATTGGATCTCTTATGTATTTGGCTGTAGCCACAAGGCCCGACATAATGTTTTCTGTTGTATTTCTCTCACAATTTAACTCGTGTTTTTCTAGAGAACATTGGAATGCAGCTAAACGCATAGTAAAGTATTTAAAAGGTACAAAAAATCTAAGCCTAGTATACAAGAAACACGATTTTGATATTACAGGCTATGTTGACGCCGATTGGGGTTCCAATGCTCTCGACAGAAAATCATTTACAGGGTACATTTTCAAATTAAGTGGTGCCGCAATTGCATGGAAAACCCAAAAACAAAAAACGGTCGCACTATCATCCGCTGAAGCAGAATACATGTCGATTTCAGAATCAACAAAAGAAATTATATTTTTAAAAAACTTATTATCAGAATTAAACCTTGATTTGAAGGCTACCCTATACAATGACAATCAAAGCGCAAAATTACTTGCTAATAATAACATGTTTCATGCACGATCAAAACATATTGACCTGCGCTATCACTTTATTAGAGACTCTTTAAGAAATAAAAAATTCGATTTACGATATTTATCCACTAAAGAAATGATTGCGGACGTAATGACAAAACCACTTAACAAGGTTAAACATAATTTTTGCGTCAACAATACGGGTATGAAAAAGTATGAAAAATTCCCACCTTACAATTAAATAAAAAGTAAGCATGTATTGAGGGGGGATGTTAAAATATAGCAATACATGCTAATAGCATTCCCGCATGTTAGAAGGATGAGTCATTGTCGATACGTCTTTTTCTGTTTGTATGAGTGTGTGAGAGAAAACGCGTATATATCTGTCCTGAACCGTGTGCGTAGTCAGTCGCTTTGTAAATACCGTAAAGGACGTTAACGTGTAAGAATTTTGTAATCAAATAAAAATTAACAATTTTAATTTTTGATGGCACCTTTTCCCACAGAAATTTGAACAAATTTCGAAAGCACTTTAAACGAAGATGTCGAATCTGTGATTAATTGTGCACTTTTAAAAATATTTAAATCAAAGAGGCTTTCAATGTCGAGCTTAAAAAAGCTTTCAAGTTTAGAATATCAGATGGTAGGATTCAAGGTTTAAATTCTATCGATCTTTTTATAGCAGAATTTATGCAAATGTAAGATGCATTACCATGAGAAGCACGTGCAGCGTTCACCGAGTATTCAAAAGCGACTCGCGTTGCTATAATCAGTGACGCGTTTACAATCTGTGCGAGCGAAATTTTATCGCGATATCGTGCCTCCTATCTAAGTGTATTTTTATTCCGCGTACTAAATCCAGACTTTAAACAGCACAACAGACAGAGTCGTTTTCCGGTTTTGAATAGAGGTATGAGTCACTCCAGCTTCTCGGTAATCCGAGGTAACGCGGATGAAGCGATAAAATAAATTCGAAATTCCCGAAAGATCACCGGGCATTCCCGTTATTTAATTAATATTCATTGGATAGGTCACTGGTCTTTATTAATGCGTCATGGAAAAAGTTTCCAATTCTTTACGAGTTTATTAATTTGAAATTGAAAGGTCTCTCTTTCGAGTTATTCAAATTAAACATTTAACAAACAACATTCCGCAAATATTTTATTTGTATGAATTGAATATCGAGTACAATATGTGCTCGAATAAATAGGATATTAATTTATAAGTAGACTAGCAAATAAAGCAAATAAATGGATTACCAATTTTGTGCAAGTAGTTAAATTGTTTGCATCAAACAGAATCGAAAAGTCCTTTACAGTTTTTTTATCTGAAGCGTGGATTTCGAGATACAAGCGATTGAAGATGGAGCGCTCGACTTCCGGTGGCCGACTTCCGGCGCTGGACTTCCGGGGCGCGATCAGCTGATCTCGCACCCTCGGATCTTCGCTCGATATCTCGAAAATGAAGCTTCGGATCGAAAAACGGTAAAGGACTTATCGATTTCTTTCATCGCGAAGAACACGTTGGGACAATAAATTTTTTTATCGCACGATAAAAATTATTAACTCGCAGTATAAGTAACAACACTAAAAAATAAAGTGAATACGGTAAATATAATGCGAGTAATTCTGTATGACATTTTCTTGATCTTTCGAGTTACCGGATTATATGAAGCGTTTAATGTCAGTCATCAAGTGACCCTCCCATAGCGGTGACGGTGTTACGGTGACGTTTATTGTTCCCTTAAACACCGCGTAACACGTGATACGAGTTATCGCAGTCACACGTGACACGATATTTGCTGTATCACGTTAGAAATGGGGGTCAAGTTCGTGAAAGAAAAGTGAGCACAAGATCGGGGGACGAGATGTTAAGACGTGGCCGCGCAGCTATGTAATAGGGGCTTCTCACGCGGCGGAAGTATCGATTTCAACGTGGCTCGCTAAATAATTCATTAAAAGTGCGCACGCAAAACCTACGGGATTATTTTCTCCGCTGTTACCTGCAAATATTCGACTTCGATCTCTTACACCCTTTTGCAAAACTTTACAACGTGAAATTTGGAATTCCTTTTACAAGGGAGACTTCAAAAGCACTTCAGACAAATTATTGATTTTGAGTGATTAATTCAGTGTTTAGTTCTGATTAATTCAGCAACTATCGACAAGCTTTACACATTAAAAATTGAAAGTTCTCTTTAGAAATCAGCATTTTAAATCTCTCATAGATATGAAATAATAAGGAGCAATTTGTCGATAAAAATCAATGGAATATTCGACGAAATCGAAGCGTACGAAGAAAGTCGAACGAAGCAACATGTGGTACAGGAGTAAAATTTCCATGTAAAAACGGTTTACGGTTGACAGCTGTTCGCATATATTTCTTTTTTTCTGTCTCGTGAACAGTACCGTTGTGTAGGCGAAAACTGAGACTCACTTTCGAGCTTGGAGAAGGAGGCAGGTGTCGTAGCATCGATCAGGGCGAGTGTCAGGTGCTTCAAAGCGGCATCAAAGTCAGCATGGACCTTCAGCATCAAGCCGAGTCGTAGGTGAACCTCGCAGGCTCGTGGAAATCCTGGTTCCACCCATAGCACCTGCTGAAATGCTTTCACGGCCCTGGAAACAACGTTTACGCTTTCATTAGATTACTTATTGTTTAATGATCGTTAGGTTACTTAGTATTTGATGATCATTGGGTTACTTAGTATTTGATGATCATTGGGTTACTTATTGTTTGATGATCATTAGGTTACTTATTGTTTGATGATTATTAGGTTACTTATTGTTTGATGATCATTAGGTTACTTATTGTTTGATGATTATTAGGTTACTTATTATTTGATGATCATTAGGTTACTTATTGTTTGATGATCATTAGGTTACTTATTATTTGATGATCATTAGGTTACTTATTGTTTGATGATTATTAGGTTACTTATTATTTAATGATCATTGGGTGACTTATTATTTGATGAGCATTAGGTTACTTATTGTTTGATGATTATTAGGTTACTTATTATTTAATGATCATTAGGTGACTTATTATTTAATGATTATTAGGTTACTTATTATTTAATGATTATTAAGTTACTTATTATTTGATGATCATTAGATTACTTATTGTTTGATGATCATTAGGTTACTTATTATTTAATCATCATTAGGTTACTTATTATTTAATGATTATTAGTTGAGTTATTATTTAATGATCATTAGGTTACTTATTATTTAATGATTATTAGGTTACTTATTATTTAATGATTATAGGTTACTTATTATTTAATGATTATTAGGTGACTTATTATTTAATGATCATTATGTTACTTATTATTTAATGATTATTAAGTTACTTATTATTTAATGATCATTAGGTTACTTATTATTTAATGATCATTAGGTTACTTATTATTTAATGATTATTACGTTACTTATTATTTAATGATTATAGGTTACTTATTATTTAATGATTATTAGGTGACTTATTATTTAATGATCATTATGTTACTTATTATTTAATGATTATTAGGTTACTTATTATTTAATGATCATTAGGTTACTTATTATTTAATGATCATTAGGTTACTTATTATTTAATGATTATTAAGTTACTTATTATTTAATGATTATTAAGTTACTTATTATTTAATGATTATTACGTTACTTATTATTTAATGATTATAGGTTACTTATTATTTAATGATTATTAGGTGACTTATTATTTAATGATCATTATGTTACTTATTATTTAATGATTATTAGGTGACTTATTATTTAATGATCATTATGTTACTTATTATTTAATGATTATTAGGTTACTTATTATTTAATGATCATTAGGTTACTTATTATTTAATGATCATTAGGTTACTTATTATTTAATGATTATTACGTTACTTATTATTTAATGATTATAGGTTACTTATTATTTAATGATTATTAGGTGACTTATTATTTAATGATCATTATGTTACTTATTATTTAATGATTATTAGGTTACTTATTATTTAATGATCATTAGGTTACTTATTATTTAATGATCATTAGGTTACTTATTATTTAATGATTATTAAGTTACTTATTATTTAATGATTATTAAGTTACTTATTATTTAATGATTATTACGTTACTTATTATTTAATGATTATAGGTTACTTATTATTTAATGATTATTAGGTGACTTATTATTTAATGATCATTATGTTACTTATTATTTAATGATTATTAGGTTACTTATTATTTAATGATCATTAGGTTACTTATTATTTAATGATCATTAGGTTACTTATTATTTAATGATTATTACGTTACTTATTATTTAATGATTATTAAGTTACTTATTATTTAATGATTATTACGTTACTTATTATTTAATGATTATAGGTTACTTATTATTTAATGATTATTAGGTGACTTATTATTTAATGATCATTATGTTACTTATTATTTAATGATTATTAGGTTACTTATTATTTAATGATCATTAGGTTACTTATTATTTAATGATCATTAGGTTACTTATTATTTAATGATTATTAAGTTACTTATTATTTAATGATTATTAAGTTACTTATTATTTAATGATTATTAGGTTACTTATTATTTAATGATTATTAAGTTACTTATTATTTAATGATTATTAGGTTACTTATTATTTAATGATTATTAAGTTACTTATTATTTAATGATTATTAAGTTACTTATTATTTAATGATTATTAAGTTACTTATTATTTAATGATCATTAGGTTACTTATTATTTAATGATTATTAAGTTACTTATTATTTAATGATCATTAGGTTACTTATTATTTAACGATCATTAGGTAACTTATTATTAATCTTTTTCAAAGAAATCATCAGGTAAACATCGTAACAAACATCAGAACAATACAAAATAAATTACGCTCCTCTCTGTATCCTTTTATTTGGCGGCCTGTTCGAATGATTGGATACGGAGCATAAAAGAGAATTAGTCGCTTCTCACGATTCGACGCGATAAAACTGAAAAATGAATTGTTCAGGTAATACAGGAAACACGGTGTTCTTTCGGCCGTTTCTGTTACCGCGTATTCGTGATTGCAAAATATCGACGAACAATCCAGACAATGCGTGCTAAATATTTATCGCCAACTGTTCATAGGGGCACGTATTCTTTCGGGGTCGACGAACGACCATCAGGTCTTCCGATACTGATTGTCAGTCACGATACCGGACACGTCACGCGAATAGTAACCGCAGTCAATTTTTTTCCGAATTCATATAATTTTCGTTGACAGACGTTTCTTCTAACCCCTCTTGCATAATGACAGTAATCGACGATTCGAGATGTTGAAAAAGTTGGTTCGCTGTTATAAGTGTTACAGGTTTTCGCTTATAATATTATTAGGAGATTACGCAAAGTAGACTGGGTGCACGGATTCGTAGGTGTAAGACGCACCTGATGTGTCATGGTCTGATGCCCATAAGACGCAACAGGTGCGTCGTTACTTCTGCACATGGTACGCTTTTACAGATTGCAATTTAAATACCATAAGACGCAACTGGTGCGTCGTTGCTTCTGCACATGGTAGACTTTTACAGATTGCAATTTAAATACCATAAGACGCAACTGGTGCGTCACGACTTCTGTACATGGTATGCTTTTACAGATTGCAATGTAAATTCCATAAGACGCAACTGGTGCGTCACTACTTCTGCACATGATATGCTTTTACAGATTGCAATTTAAATACCATAAGACGCAACTGGTGCATCACTACTTCTGCACATGGTATGCTTTTACAGATTGCAATGTAAATTCCATAAGACGCACCAGGTGCGTCACTGCTTCTGCACATGATATGCTTTTACAGATTGCAATTTAAATACCATAAGACGCAACTGGTGCGTCACTACTTCTGCATATGGTACGTTTTTACAGATTGCAATGTAAATACCATAATACGCAACTGGTGCGTCACTAATTTCCTGACGAGTTACAATGCAATTTTCTACATAAAAATCTTTGTATACTTTTTCTCCATACATTGTGTATTGAAATGAATACCACGTACATAATATAATATATATGATAAGTTGATTGACGTTCCTAGAGATACTTAGGCGACGCACATGGTGCGTCACTAATTTCATGCTGTGTAACAGTGCAATTTTCTACATGAAAATTTTTGTATATTTTTTACATTGTGTATTGAAATAAATGTCATGTATATAATATAATATATATAAGTTGATTGACGTTCCTATAGATACTTAGGCGACGCACCTGGTGCGTCACTAATTTCTTGACGAGTTACAGTGCAATTTTCTACATGAAAATTTTTGTATATTTTTTACATTGTGTATTGAAATAAATGTCATGTATATAATATAATATATATAAGTTGATTGACGTTCCTAGAGATAGGCGACGCACCTGGTGCGTCACTAATTTCATGCTGTGTAACAGTGCAATTTTCTACATAAAAATTTTGTATATATTTTCTCCGTATATTGTGTATTGAAATAAATGTCATGTATATAACACAATATACAAAAGTTGATTGACGTTCCTAGAGATAGGCAACGCACACGGTGCGTCATTAATTAAAAATTCATCAAAGCGTTCCATCGATGTAACGTAATAGTCGGCCATTAAGCAGGCGGCTATTAACGCGTCCCGTTTAAAATAAGAGCGAAAAAGAATTGGATCGGGTGATCAGGAGCGTGTAATTAATACGAGGCACGGCTTAAGATGCCTCCAAGGTCCGAGCCGTTGAAAGTTCGAACCGCCCTGGACCCGGCGACTCGTCGACAAAAATAGCATTCGTTAAAAATTCACGGCTACGGAACAGGTTTGCGCGATCTCGTTACGCCGAAAGCACGCTCGCGTAATCGCGCGAGTTCAGGCTCGATTGGAGCTTCGTATTCGGTGTCTAACGAGGATCCTCGCCGAAGCGGCGGCTATTATTTAAACACGGTTATTAACCGTTAGACGATCTTGAAACTTCGGTCTTTTTAAATCGAACTTTGGCGAGCAACAAGCTGTGTCAGTGTCATTTTATTTCAGCTTTTGTGCTGGACAGAAGCCAGCGTTAAACTACCAAACCGGTCAAATGACCGCTCCGCAAGCTTCTTATTATAAGGAATTTTGTTAAAATACATTTCTTGAAATCAGAATTCATTTTCATGAAGATAAAGAATAATTTATGTTTTGTCATTTGTTTATTTATTTTTTAGTTTCATATTAAGTACACATTAGATGTCGGAAGGTTTAGTGTTAACCCTCTGCGCTCGAGAGGTGACTGTCACCATTTTATTTAATAAAACAATTTGAAACAAGCATTTTTAAACTGATTCTATAATATGACATGTGTGATGTATAAACATAATGAAACAAAAAATAGTGGAAATTATTAGTAGAGAAATAATAACCTCAAGAAAATTCATTTAACTTTTTAACTAAGTTTTGAAGTTGCTGTTTGAAAACAGTCAAATTACCTTCGAGTGCAAAGGGTTAAATGTACGTTGAGAAACGGTTTCGAGCTCCATCGGATTTTGCAAAAATTTAGTTCTTCCTCGACGGATACTGACCCAAATGTTATAGCAGGAAATTTTGGAGGAAAACAAAGGATCCGAA
Organism: Megachile rotundata; assembly: GCF_050947335.1. Taxonomy (NCBI): domain Eukaryota; kingdom Metazoa; phylum Arthropoda; class Insecta; order Hymenoptera; family Megachilidae; genus Megachile; species Megachile rotundata. The sequence continues at coordinate 21,857,113 of NC_134984.1, read as the reverse complement.
AAAAATGTCGCGGAAGATATTGGGCCGTAATAAAGGCAGAAATATGCACGCTATTGTTCCATTAGCGGAGCGGGAAGGACGAGCGGAAGTAACGAGAACGTTAATTCCGTGCCGAGTACGACGACAAATTAATTGAAGCGAGTTGGCGCAGCGACCTGGCACAATGAGAAGTAGAACGAGTAAGATAAAAAAGAAAAAGAGGAGGAAAAAAAAGGAAAGGTGGAAGAAGCGAGCGAGTAGAAGGCAAAAGGAGATCGCGTAAAGGCGGTAGTAAATTTATTCACGAGAAACACCATTCATCGCTTCATTCACTCGAGTTTCCTTTCGGGATTCGTTGTCTTCGTGAATGAGTCACTCTGTTACAGACGATCGTGTGGGAGAAACAGAAATGTCAGTGACTCGGGTTCGGCCCTTGCGAAAGATCCGCGAGCGGAATCGCGAGCCGGGAATCAGCGTTTCTTCCTTTCGACTATTCTTTCTTCGATACAGTAGACTCTCGTTATATCGTCATCTCTGCGGGGACAGCTATTTTACAGACGTAGGATATTTCGAAATTTTCATTCTGATATACGGAAGGAGGCAAACAATTTATACCTGACACTGGTTAAACAGTAACACATTGACTGCCATATTGAAACAATTGAAAATTGCATCAAATAGCATCTTAATTTTTAATAAATTTTATCAAATATTTTCACAATGTCTCATTACGTTTCTTTTCTATAAATGCATGTAATTAACGCAAGAATTTTTTATGGGGAAAGTGAACAGACTGCCACATTGAAACAATTGAAAATTGCATCAAATAGCGTTTTAATTTATAATAAATTTTATCAAATATTTTTACAATATCTTATTACGTTTCTTTTCCATAGATGCATGTAATTAATGCAAGAATTTTTTATGAGGAAAGTGAACAGACTGCCACATTGAAACAATTGAAAATTGCATCAAATAGCATCTTAATTTTTAATAAATTTTATCAAATATTTTCACAATATCTGATTACGTTTCTTTCCATAGATGCATGTAATTAATGCAACAATTTTTTATGAGGAAAGTGAACAGACTGCCATATTGAAACAATTGAAAATTGCATCAAATAGCATCTTAATTTTTAATAAATTTTATCAAATATCTTCACAATATCTTATTACGTTTCTTTTCCATAGATGCATGTAATTAATGCAACAATTTTTTATGAGGAAAGTGAACAGACTGTCACATTGAAACAATTGAAAATTGCATCAAATAGCGTTTTAATTTTTAATAAATTATATCAAATATTTTCACAATATCTCATTACGTTTCTTTCCATAGATGCATGTAATTAATGCAACAATTTTTTATGAGGAAAGTGAACAGACTGCCACATTGAAACAATTGAAAATTGCATCAAATAGCGTTTTAATTTTTAATAAATTTTATCAAATATTTTCACAATATCTTATTACGTTTCTTTCCATAGATGCATGTAATTAATGCAAGAATTTTTTATGAGGAAAGTGAACAGATATTTAACCCCTTGCACTATGGCTTATTCGTCAAGTGCGTCAGTCAGAACTGATTAATTACAGCTACAATATTAACACAGACAGAAGAATTTGAAATATTATGTCAGTATGTGATTATGTAATCGTCGACTATGCAAATTATAATTGGACTTGAACTTCAAATTGAAGCGTACTACAAATTCGTGTAAAATTGATCACGGCTGAGGTACGAGTGCGTCACGAGTCAGACTCGTCAAAATAGTGCAAGGGGTTAATAATACTCATGTTAGATCAGTATAACTTAAGTGTCAGCCATATATGACGTGACAGTTAATGTGTTAAACACCTAACTCTTTGCACTCCTATGTCCTATATAGTACTTGATCTATTTCGTAAATTAAGCAGCTGCTAGGCAGAAAAAATTAAGAACTGCAAACTGTAACATTACGTCATTTCACGACGAATATACTCGTCCAAATGGTTGATTAAAATAGTGATGTGTCGTTGCTTAATTTACGAAATAGATGAAGTAACATTACGTCACTTCACGACGAATATACTCGTCCAAATGGTTGATAAAAATAATGATCTGTCGTTGCTTAATTTACGAAATAGATGAAGTAACATTACGTCACTTCACGACGAATATACTCGTCCAAATGGTTGATAAAAATAGAGATATGTCGTTGCTTCACGACGAAGAACTTTATACTCATAAAATATCGTCGAGTAAATTAAAATAAAATCGAGATAAATTATCGAACTGGTAGAATCGTTAAGGTATGTACTTGTTTCGAGTGAATGAATTAAATCGTTGGCAAACAAGAGAATAGAGCAGAAGTGGAGCTCGATCTGTAACTGACCTATCTCAACCATGACGAAACAGAAACGAAATCCAATACTGATTCTGACGGTAGATGTTGTCGTTTGTTTGTTGCCACTGCCATTGACCCGGGTATTTATAGATTGAAACATCGATTCAATAGAGGACAGTTTGTAGCAGAACTAGCCACGTTGATATTTATCATCTGCTACCGAAAAAATACCGAGACGTCCACGCCTATTTTTATTCTCGTATTCGACTTACGTCTTTCAATCTTCGCACTGTGACGTGTAGTCTTGTCTATTTCGTGTGCGTGAGAATTCGATTTAAAAAAGAAAGAAATTATCATATGATTCATTTCTTGAAATGTATGAGAAAGTTCAGTATTTAAGTTCATTGCAGTTTAAGTTCAGTATTTAAGTTCATTGCAATTTAAGTTCAGTATGAGTTCAGTATTTAAGTTCATTGCAATTTAAGTTCAGTATTTAAGTTCATTGCAATTTAAGTTCAGTACGAGTTCAGTATTTAAGTTCATTGCAATTTAAGTTCAGTATGAGTTCAGTATTTAAGTTCAGTATTTAAGTTCATTGCAATTTAAGTTCAGTATGAGTTCAGTATTTAAGTTCATTGCAATTTAAGTTCAGTATTTAAAGTTCATTGCAATTTAAGTTCAGTATGAGTTCAGTATTTAAGTTCATTGCAATTTAAGTTCAGTATGAGTTCAGTATTTAAGTTCATTGCAGTTTAAGTTCAGTATGAGTTCAGTATTTAAGTTCATTGCAGTTTAAGTTCAGTATGAGTTCAGTATTTAAGTTCATTGCAATTTAAGTTCAGTATGAGTTCAGTATTTAAGTTCATTGCAATTTAAGTTCAGTATGAGTTCAGTATTTAAGTTCATTGCAGTTTAAGTCCAGTATGAGTTCAGTATTTAAGTTCATTGCAATTTAAGTTCAGTATGAGTTCAGTATTTAAGTTCATTGCAGTTTAAGTTCAGTATGAGTTCAGTATTTAAGTTCATTGCAATTTAAGTTCAGTATTTAAGTTCATTGCAATTTAAGTTCAGTATGAGTTCAGTAGTTAAGTTCATTGCAGTTGAAGTTCAGTATGAGTTCAGTATTTAAGTTCATTGCAGTTTAAGTTCAGTATGAGTTCAGTATTTAAGTTCATTGCAGTTTAAGTTCAGTATGAGTTCAGTATTTAAGTTCATTGCAATTTAAGTTTAGTATGAGTTCAGTATTTAAGTTCATTGCAATTTAAGTTCAGTATGAGTTCAGTATTTAACTTCATGAATAAAGTTCAGTATTTAAAATCATTTCTCTAATGGTTTAATTAAAAGTGTTTCAGTTTCTGACAGTGATTATTTAAAATAAAAACATATTACATTTATTCTTTTTTCTTTTAATAATTACCTTACGTACAAAGAAAATGATTTGCATTCCTAAACAATATTAAGAGTTATCAATAATGAATTATTATTGACTCCACAATATAACTTGCACAAGATCGTTAATCGATAGCCAACAAAGATAAGATAAGATAAGGATAAAAATCAGTTACAATGTTCAAGTAAATTGTACACGACTACCTTCTTCAAGAAAGTATAAAAAATGCATATAAAAAAAATCAGTAAGCAAGAAATCCACAGAGAAGCAACGCCGATAATAAAATATAAGATTGTGAAAATATTGAGCACCCAGTATAAAATATTTGACCGTTCCTTTGGGTGGTCTTCAAGCGGACAAAACGATCATTAATAGGTTATACGCGGTGCAATTAATTTATGAGGTGTTAAAGGGCTCTCCGGTGCAAAGGGTGCATTAAAATGCACCCTTCGAGGCTGCTGCATCGCGATACGGAAAAAAAGGGAACTACGATAGCCACTGTTTGTACCAGTCTTTTCGTGCACGAACACATCACTGCACGAAATCCGAAATACTATTCGACGCACAATAATGAGAAGGTCCTTGCGATCTTCTCCGACGATACCAACCTCGTCATGCTTTTAATGACTTCATTTAGATTCCGTTTCAATGCGCTCCGCTATGTTTGCTCTTTGAGAACTTTATTTTCTTTCTCTCGAAATTCTTGCTTTCGAGATTACTTTTTCGATTTCTGACATAGATTTTTATCTCTGTAAATATTTCTATATTGGTGGACTTTGTGAATTCATTTGTAGTGGACTTCATTTTGATGGATGTTTGTGACGCATTTGAATTACGCGCGTTTGACCGGATAGGCGATTTTCGGCTGATCGACGATCGATATATGCGAAGTTATACGCACGCCGCTCTTTTCGTTCTTCTTTTTGTGTTTCCGTTCGACGACGAATCGTAGTATGTAACAGTATGTATTATTAACTATTATTAATAAATATATTTAGTTTTTACAACAACACATTTTGTAAATTGGTAAATTTGAAAGTTTATGAATTTTCAAATAGCTGTATTTTAAAATTAGAAACAATCAAATCTTCAAGTGTTTAAATGTACAAATTTCTACATATTTAGGCACAGTATATATTCAAACATTCTACATATTCAAATAGCTGTATTTCAAAATTAGAAACATTCGAATCTTCAAATGTTTAAATGTTCAAATTTCTACATATTGAGACATTCTACATACTCAAATAGCTGTATTTCAAAATTAAAAACATTCGAATCTTCAAATGTTTAAATGTTCAAATTTCTACATATTCAGGCACACTACATATTCAAACATTCTACACACTCAAATAGCTGTATTTCAAAATTAGAAACATTCAAATCTTCAAATGTTTAAATGTTCAAATTTATACATATTCAGGCATACTACATATTCAAACATTCTACATACTCAAATAGCTGTATTTCAAAATTAAAAACATTCGAATCTTCAAATGTTTAAATGTTCAAATTTCTACATATTCAGGCACACTACATATTCAAACATTCTACACACTCAAATAGCTGTATTTCAAAATTAGAAACATTCAAATCTTCAAATGTTTAAATGTTCAAATTTATACATATTCAGGCATACTACATATTCAAACATTCTACATACTCAAATAGCTGTATTTCAAAATTAAAAACATTCGAATCTTCAAATGTTTAAATGTTCAAATTTCTACATATTGAGACATTCTACATATTCAAACATTCTACATACTCAAATAGCTGTATTTCAAAATTAGAAACATTCAAATCTTCAAATGTTTAAATGTTCAAATTTCTACATATTGAGACATTCTACATATTCATGCATTCTACATACTCAAATAGCTGTATTTCAAGATTAGAAACATTCAAATCTTCAAATGTTTAAATGTACAAATTTCTATGTACTCAGGCATACTACATATTCAAACATTCTACATACTCAAATAGCTGTATTTCAAAATTAGAAACATTCAAATCTTCAAATGTTTAAATGTTCAAATTTCTACATACTCAAACTTTCTACATATTCAAACATTCTACGCACTCATTTCTACAAGTTTGAATATTCAAATTCAACTCTGAAAATTTCTGTAGGTCCAACAATTAGAAAAAATGAAAATATATAAAGTCGAAGTGATGTTACAATATATAAAATGAAAAAATAGTGAAATTCGAGAGAACCCGAAGCACAAAAGCACCGTGGAGCAACGTTACACAATATCGAGACTTCGCAATTTCGTCTGGTCGCGATATCGTGCAGAAAGCAAGTTTATCGAGGCCGGAATGTCGCAACACGAAATCCTCTTTCCGTGTTGCAAACACAACAACAGTCTTTTCTTTTGTTTAATAACTTCCTCGTTACAGTTTGCTTTATCTTGATGGTCGAGCAGACACGCACGTCGTGCCACGACTTTCTCGTAGCAGCGTCAACGCGTTGCAAGACCCCTACACTGCTTACAATCATTGCCACCGTCGAACTTACTCGTTTAATGTATGTATCGTGGACAAAAACCTGACGCGGAACAAACGACGCATGGGAACGATATAAAACGTTCAAATAGTCCTTGTCGAAGTGTGACGAAGTGTGACGAAGTGTGACGAAGTGCAGTTTAGTCGAAGTGTATTGAAAGTCTTTCAAATCGGATAAGTTGTTTGAGTGATCAGTTGTAATTAGAATTTTATTTGAGAGAAAAGAAATTTATTCGTGTATCTGTGGGTTGGAGAATATTAAGCTTGGAATTTGGAGAATTTTAGTAAAAAAAATTTGAATGTTCGGTGAATTTAAAAATCTGCAAACCTCTGAATCGATAAATTTTAAATTTGCACTCCGAAAGTTTATTTTGTCATTTGTTTGTCCTCTCAGAGGGAACAGCAAAGCTTGCAATTTGGAGAATTTTAGTAAAAAAATTTGAAGGTTCATAAATTTGAATGTTTGATGAATTTAAAAATCTGCAAACTTCTGAATCGATAAATTTTAAATTTGCACTCCGAAAATTTATTTTGCTATTTGTTTGTCCTCTCAGAGGGAACAGCAGAGCTTGGAATTTGGAGAATTTTAGTAAAAAAATTTGAAGGTTCATAAATTTGAATGTTCGATGAATTTAAAAATCTGCAAACCTCTGAATCGATAAATTTTAAATTTGCACTCTGAAAGTTTATTTTGCTATTTGTTTGTCCTATCAGAGGGAACAGCAAAGCTTGGAATTTGGAGAATTTTAGTAAAACAATTTGAAGGTTCATAAATTTGAATGTTCGATGAATTTAAAAATCTGCAAACCTCTGAATCAATAAATTTTAAATTTGCACTCTGAAAGTTTATTTTGCTATTTGTTTGTCTTATCAGAGGGAACAGCAGAGCTTGAAATTTGGAGAATTTTAGTAAAAAAATTTGAAGGTTCATAAATTTGAATGTTCGATGAATTTAAAAATCTGCAAACCTCTGAATCGATAAATTTTAAATTTGCACTCTGAAAGTTTATTTTGCTATTTGTTTGTCCTATCAGAGGGAACAGCAGAGCTTGGAATTTGGAGAATTTTAGTAAAAAAATTTGAAGGTTCATAAATTTGAATGTTTGATGAATTTAAAAATCTGCAAACCTCTGAATCGATCAATTTTAAATTTGCACTCCGAAAATTTATTTTGCTATTTGTTTGTCCTCTCAGAGGGAACAGCAGAACTTGGAATTCTCATGCAAAGTATGATACAGTAAATGTAACTTAAAATAAAACATCTGAAATTTCCAGTAACCCAAATTTCAGAATTTAGCGCAAAGTATTAAATCTAGGAATTCTCATGCAAAGTATAATACAGTAAATGTAACTCAAAATAAAATATACAAAATTTCCAGTAACCCAAATTTCAGAATTTAGCGCAAAGTATTAAATCTAGGAATTCTCATGCAAAGTATAATACAGTAAATGTAACTCAAAATAAAACATCCGAAATTTCCAGTAACCCAAATTTCAGAATTCAGCGCAAAGTATTAAATCTAGGAATTCTCATGCAAAGTATAATACAGTAAATGTAACTTAAAATAAAATATACAAAATTTCCAGTAACCCAAATTTCAGAATTTAGCGCAAAGTATTAAATCTAGGAATTCTCATGCAAAGTATAATATAGTAAACGTAACTTAAAATAAAATATACAAAATTTGCAGTAACCCAAATTTCAGAATTTAGCAACGAATCGAAAATAATAGAAAAGAAGCTGAAGATATGGTATCAATCGATGAACGAAAATGGAAAGACGCGTTCCATTTATGAGTCTATAAATAGAAAAATTGAACGAGCACGAAGGCAATTATCATACGCTCGAAGAAACTCGTAAATGCGCCGCGTTCCAGGCGTATGTAAGTTACACGAATACCCGAACCTTTCTCTGTTTACACCGTTACGATATTACGTATCGTTGTCAGCTGCTTATATCTTGCTGGTTGTTACGCAATAATAGCGGCATTTTAACTGTCCAGGGTGCATGGGTGTCCTTATAACGTGTCAGATACCGTTTCGACACCCACGCGATCCATCGTAAAATTCTAACTGGAACAGGAAAACTCGGATGCTTGTGTAACGATTCCACTTGCTCCAGCGAAACTTACTGTTTGAGATATATGGATTGGTTTATTTTATGTTAGGTGGTTAAATTACGGATAAAATACTCAGGTGGAGATTTAATATTATAGGAATGTTTATTTTTAAGATGACTAGTTTATAAATTCCCTCTCGATGCAGCAACAGTTAACCTCTTACCTCATAATATCGTGACGCACACTAGGGTTTGAATATGGTAAAGACTTATTTTCGATGCAGTTCTGATTATAATCTATGTAATCTGGATCGCATAATGTACATAACATTTCAACATTCCACAGTCATTTTCATATTGTAGAAATAATTAGCTGGTACCGAAAAGTAATCAAAATTTTGTTCGCTGGCGAAAAATATTTATTTACTAAAGAAATCTTAAATCAACAAAATAATTTCCAAGACTTTCTAACGCTTTTTGGCAGCTTAAAGGCAATTGTTCCCTTCTTGAAAAAAGTCCTTCGATTTTTCATCGAAAAACTTTGAAATTATCGAAGAAATTTTGATTACTTTTCGGTACCCCTAATAAAACTGTCCAGAAAATTAAGGGGTTATTTACATAGGTCAAAAAATAAATAACTTGAACGAGCTTGATCCAAAATAAAATTCACGACGTTCGAATGAAAATAAAGAAAAGATTGAAAGACATCGAGAGAGAGGATATTATCCCAAGGGGATAAATATCGAAAGCGAGAATAAGAGAAGCAGAAGAAGGGGAGAAGAAAGTATTTGTGCAGCCCTGTATCGCGATTAGAGTGCATCTCGAGGAGCGATCGAACCTGAACTTTTGCTGGCACCCTTCTTAGTATTCGAGTCCTACACATCCTGTCGTGGGATCAGACAATGGCGCCCACATCGCGCGTACCGGGACAGGAAGGCTGTCAGAACGACAGACGACTAACAATTTCCTAGTGACCCACATTACGCTCTTGTCGCCCCATGTTGCACTCCCACGCACTCGTCACACTACGCTGCCAACTGCATCTGCATTTCGACGCGGTTTCGCGTTAGAAACTGCCTTAACACTTTGACGCATTCCAAATATCGATCGCTGCATTATTATTCTTTATTCTATTTCGATTCGTTGTGTCATTATGCAACGATACTCGTTGGGTGAGGATGATGGTGTAGGTGTTTGAGTTGCTTACCCTCTTGGTGTACTTCCTTGGGATTTAAATATTTTTATGTGGATTGCTGGATTATTGGCATTCTTTCATTTCAGTTGGTTGCATCGTGAGTTGTATGTAACGATGTTTGTGGATGTTTAGTTTGTTAATATGTTTGCTACACTTTCGTGAGATGCAAATATTTTTATGTGGATTGCTGGATTATTGGTATTCTTTAATTCATTTTAATTTGTGGTATGAGGAGCTGTATGTGACGATAGTTACAAGTTTGTGGATGTTTAGTTTGTTTATACGTTTGCTACATTTTCGTGAGATCCAAATATTGTCATATGGATTGCTGCATTGTTAGTATTCTTTCATTTATTTCAATTCGTTGCATCATAACTTGTATGTGACGATAGTTATATGTTTGTGGATATTTAGTATATTAATACGTCTGCTACACTTTCGTGAGATCCAAATATTGTTACATGGATTGCTGCAATATTAGTATTCTTTCATTTATTTCAATTCGTTGCACCATGAGTTGTACGTGACGATAGTTGCATGTATGTGGATGTTTAGTTTATAAACCCTTTTGTTATACTTTAACGAGATGCAAATATCATTACGTGGATTGCTGCATTGTTTCTATTATTCATTTTATTAAAATCGGTTACATCATGAACAAATTTTACGATATAAGTATGCTAACATACATGTGGGTGTTCAGTATGTCTTCACCCCCAGCCACATAATTTTATTTGTCAAATTAGAAATTTAAAATTTGGAGAAACATTGTAGATAAAGAAGTTAGCAAATGTATAAAATTTAAGGGTTGCAGAGTGAAGAAATAATGTGCAAGAACCACCGAACGCAACAATATTTGAAAATTGGAAAGTATCGAAAGGGAAGTGAAAAAAGGAAAGGAAGAATGAAAGATGGCCGCAGCTGTATGGTCGATGCAGGTGCAGATGCAGTTAGTTGCAACGCGTACACCATTTGCGGTGTCATCTAGAGGCGTATTTTCATGCAGTGGAAATTAATCGATACACAGGCTCGATCCCCTCGATAAATCCAATTAAATTAAACGTTACAAATGGGGGTATACTTGATGGACAAGTATGTAAAATGTGCAGGAATATAATTTTCATTAACCAGCCATCGCGTATCGAATGCGTATTTAAAGTTAATTCCATCGTCAAATAATTCATGAACCTCGATTAATAACGTCTGGATTCTAATTAATATTCGACGGGTCAATATTTCGAAACCTCAACGAGTAACACGAAAACGAAAAATCTTTATCTACGGTAGAAGATACTATTTTTAAAAAGTCTACCGATATCCTTATCTCTGATAAAATTCCAAAAACTGTATCAGAATATTTTCCCACGAACCCTTCATACGAAATATCGTTTCTATTTTATATAAATAAATGTCAGTCCGAAAGGTTTGCGTCACCGATATTTTCGCGAAAGGGGAAAGGAAAAACAGCGATTTTCTCCCACGTAATCCCCGGTGCGCATATCGTAATGGATTTTCTATGTTCTCCGAGATGATTTTATTGGTCGAGGTAAGCAGGAGACACGGCGAACGGGGTGTACAAGGTACGAAGGAATATCGGCAAGTTCGATCGCGAGGCACGTCTAAGACCACCAGACTAGATCGTAAATTGCGACAGACGAGAGACAGGGACATACAGCCTCCCTCGGTCCAGCTTGCTTTCGTAATACCGCATTGTTGTGCAGCTGGAAATTGCCGGTACTTTTGCCATGCGATGCAACGTGTGCAACGGTACTCCTACTACCACCAACGCTATCTTTACCCCTTCCGCTCTGCAACTTCACCGTTACGTACCTGGTGTACCGTGACTGAATCCTATCATAGTTCAACACTGCCTCGACACATTCGTGCAACGCTTTAACACCTTGCGTCTCGAAAAATTCGCGACGATTATCACAATTTGTCCGGAAAATTTTCAGTGAAAATGCGATAAAGATCAGAGGGAAAGTACAGATTCTTAAACCTGAGATCTGAGATGTCTTTAGACCTCTTACATATCTTGATATCTCAGAAACTCGCAAGTTAGAAAAATAGTGAAATACATAAAATTTGTGGAAGTTAGAAATGTGGAAATGTATGAGAATAGAGAGGATTGATATCGGAAAATATTCGATACGTAGCAATGTCCCATTTGTTTCTGGGGAATAAAGCTGTCGACCTGGTAAAATTATCAGCAGCTTTATCATTCAATTACTATCTGAAATAGATTTCAGAGAATAAGGGGAGAAAGAGTCGAGCCGCATTGTTATCGTATTTGAAAAACTAGATATCTGTGTAGAAAGCCCTCGAGGCTGTTTAGATAAGCGAAATGTGTGTACATATCCCACTTCATTTTCGACTCTATCATTTTTTTGATAAAAGTAGATAAGCGTCACAGATGATGTTATTAAAGGGACAATTAATCTTGGGCTCTATATTTTCTTTCTGACACATAAATCCTGTTTCAAGGACTTTGTTAAGGTTGGGTAGAGCAAGCTTCAGATTTTGAAGCTTGAAAATTTCGTGCCTTTGGAACTTCAAGTATACAGATCTTCAAAGTTTTTAAGCTTTAAAATATAAATTATCTCGAATTTAATGGCTGGTGTTAATTAGCACACTCTATTAGTTTTTGGAAAGTCGATGAGTTAGCATAATCTTCGACCAAAGTTCAAGCGTCCCAAAAAATCATTCAAATTACGATGCGATAATTAGGGAATTTGATAACCTCTGACACTTTCTACCACACATTACGTTCTATTTATTTATAGAAAATTATTCCATTCATTATACCTTGAATCTTCAAAGACGCAGAAGATTTGATAATAAAAAATTTGATAAGTTTATCAAAACTTAGAGAAAGTGGCCTAAATAATCCATACAAGTAGGTAAGTAGTGCATATAGAGACTATTTCTTCGGAAATTCTTCGGCAGCCATCACTACGTGAAGTTTAAATAGTGGGGACAAATTAGCTCTTGGTTCAAATTATTGTTATCGCTACCGTCGTTAAACGCATTTAAATGCGGTTTAGATTATAACAAGGTGGAAAAATGACGAAGTGAATGTGGAAGCGTTAACTAAGATAGACATCGTTTTAACAAAAGCACCAGTAATAAAATTTTATAATATAAGATATAAAAACTCAAAGCAGTTATTGTGGCTGGTTGATAGTTTCAACTAAGCAGTTAAGACAGTGAAATAAATGAGAGAACAGGTCCTACAATAACTCGTTGACAACAGCAAGTGTGAGGGAGTAAGTGTAAATCGACACTGATTCATCTTTAATCCGTTTCATGTCATGAAATTATCCTGAAAGGGTTAGGTACTTTAAAATAAGGGTATGCATCTAATAAACATAATAGTTGGAGGCCATTTTATGTTCAGATCACACCGTCTACCTATGTACTGGAAGTAATAATCAACCCTTAAGTGTGATCGAATTAAATGACCTAAAATAATACCTAAATGAGCGAATATTTCTATGAGTCTATCCTTGGAGTCCATCTTGTGTCTAAATCACACCGTCTACATATGTATTGATAATAATGATCAACCCTCAAGAATGACCGAATTAAATAACCTAAAATAACCCCTAAGTGAGCGAATATTTTTATGAGTCTATCCTTGGAGTCCATCTTGTATTTAGATCGCAGCGTCTACATATGCACTGATAATAATGATCAGCCCTTAAGAGTGAAGGGAATTAAATAACCTAAAATAACCCCTAAGTGAGCGAATATTTTTATGAGTCTATCCTTGGAGTCCATCTTGTATTTAGATCGCAGCGTCTACATATACACTGATAATAATGATCAGCCCTTAAGAGTGAAGGGAATTAAATAACCTAAAATAATCCCTAAGTGAGCGAATATTTCTACGAGTCTATCCTTGGAGTCCATCTTGTATTTAGATCGCAGCGTCTACATATGCACTGATAATAAAGATCAGCCCTTAAGAGTAACCGAATTAAATAACCTAAAATAACCCCTAAATGAGTGAATATTTCTATGCGTCCATACTTGGAATCCATCTTGTATTTAGATCGCAGCGTCTACATATGCACTGATAATAAAGATCAGCCCTTAAGAGTGCCCAAATTCAATGACCTAAAATAACCCCTAAATGACCGAATATTTCTATGAGTCCATCCTTGCAGTCCATCTTGTATCTAAATCACACCGTCTACCTATGTCCTTCAATAATAATCAGCCCTTAAGAGTGCTCAAATTCAATGACCTAAAACAACCCCTAAATGACCGAATATTTCTATGAGTCCATCCTTGCATTCCATCCTTGCAATCTTGTATCTAAATCACACCGTCTACATACGTGATAATAAAGATCAGCCCTTAAGAGTGAACAGATTAAACGACCTGTAAAGTCGGTCTCCCCGGATTAAACCGGGATTCACAAATTTGACCGCGTTTCGAACGCAGTCGCTCGCCAAGTGCCCTCGACCGGTTCGAAAAGAGAGGATCGCTAAAAGTAAAGTGGGGTAAGAACAGAAGCGAGTCCCGACAGACACCTTGTCCAACAAGATTTAGTTCAACTGCACTTTCAGCTGCACCTGCGTGGCGCGTGCTACGGAGATGCATCTGTCGTATTCGCTCGCAGCCACGTGCCTTTCGACGGAAAGAACTGCGAGAGCATCGACGTTCGACGGACAGTTACACGATAAATATTGCCTTCGCTTTATTACGGTGACCAATCGCTTGTTAGCGTTATCGTGATTTCGGGTTCCCACGAAAATACTCAACTTGTCTGACACGATTTCACGCATTAAATGTTATGAATGCGTCGATTTTAAATTGACATGTCGATGTTAATGGAATCGTTTGTGCGAAGTGCACTTTGGAAGTTCAAGTTCATTACAGCTATGTCTTCAAAGTTGATAAGCAAGATTTGTAACTTCGCTCTCAAACCCTCGTCGAGGTATTGAAATCTTGAAAGCCTCAAGATAAAATCTAACGAGATATTAATCGCATTTTTCATTACAGTTCGAGTATTTTTGTTGCGATTATAAATGTTACGAAATTATTAATGACGCTTTATTATAAGAAGTTATAAATGAGCTTTTATTGTAAGATATAAATGAGCTTTTATTATAAGATACAAATGAGCTTTTATTATAAGATACAAATGAGCTTTTATTATAAGATATAAATGAGCTTTTATTATAAGATACAAATGAGCTTTTATTATTAGACATAAATGAGCTTTTATTATAAGATACAAATGAGCTTTTATTACAAGATACAAATGAGCTTTTATTACAAGATACAAATGAACCTTTGACTATTATTATACGACAAATAGTAATACAGGGAAGCATAAATCGCAAGCTGCAAAAGCGTAAGGTTAGACAAGACGTTCTCGATATTTCTGCATCAAAAGACGTGTTCCAAGATAATATCGATGACTATGAAAACCCTCATCCTGGTCAAGGCAACGGCTTAACGATTACAAGGCACGGGTCATAAAATACGAGCCACCCTGAATGCAAATGGTAAATTGCGACCTGACAATTCGTGCCAGCCAATCGTACTGGACACGTACTTATATACGTGGCATTAAAAGGTGTCCGTTCCACCTGTCTGTCCATTATACATCCGCGATCGTGAAAACAATCCTTTCAGTCGTTTCTATGGACGGACGATGTGTGATCAAACTGTTTCAAACCTTTTATCGCTTTACTTTTACTTTCGGTTAATGGAATACATTTATGGGGTTTTTGGGCACTTTGGGATTTTGGGATTTTTTTGATAATTTCTGAATTCATAAATTTGTAAATGTGGGGGGTTGTGAATTGCATTGTCGTATGAGTGACATGGTGTGAAGCTTGGATTGAAGCTTGGTACGAATATGGTTTGAAGTGAAGCTTGAAACGAAGCAAACATAATTGAATATGATTGTCTCTTTGAGATGTCGCTACAGAAAAATCTAAAACTCAGTCATCAATTGTGTTCTCAGTCATCAGTGTTCTCAATTATCAGTCATATTCTACATTAACATCTTACATTTTGTAAACCTGAGAGTTTGAGAAACTGAAACTTGAAAGATTCGAATCAGTGAAGCGAAGAGTTGCATTCGTACGAAATGTAGGTTTACTGATTGCCATTCTAGAATTAGCGTTTGCATTGTTTTGTTGTACATCGTCATCGCACAGATAGCCTTGAGAATCTGATAACGATGCACCTTCACGTTCCAAGCTATATTTTACGTCCGACGGCGAAATGGCAAGGGTAAATGTGTCTCGATAAACAGGTGATCGGTGCGATTCCCTATAAGTTCTGAAAGCTGTTGAGAAGAATTACAAGAAATACTCTGTACATACTCGATCGCCAGCTGCTTCTAAATAAGTCCAATTGAATTTCAACTACTCAAGACATATATATAATTATGCTAAATTACCTCGTTCAATCATTCTCTTTTTACCTCTCGCTCGTCGTTAAAACTCCTTATATCACTACGTACAAATCTTACATTCGTTTGATGCCTTGTAGCTTTTTTAAAAATTCGCCTTTTGCTACTTTGTCGTTGAAGTAGACTCGAAGTTAAAAAATGAAGTTGATTAACACAAAAAGGTAATAAGGTAGGTCTTCAATAAGCATCTTTAATAATAATATTTTATAATAATCATATTTAATAAGCATCTTTAATAAGCATCTTTAATAATCATATTTTATAATAATCATATTTAATAAGCATCTTTAATAAGCATCTTTAATAAGCATCTTTAATAATCATCTTTAAAAATCATATTTTATAATAATCATATTTAATAAACATCTATACTAAGCATATTTAATAAGCATTTTTAATAAGCATCTTTAATAATCATATTTTATAATAATCATATTTAATAATCATCATTAATAAGCATCTTTAATAATCATCTTTAAAAATCATATTTTATAATAATCATATTTAATAAGCATCTTTAATAAGCATCTTTAATAATCATATTTAATAAGCATTTTTAATAAGCATTTTTAATAATCATCTTTAAAAATCATATTTTATAATAATCATATTTAATAAGCATCTATAATAAGCATATTTAATAAGCATTTTTAATAAGCATCTTTAATAATCATATTTTATAATAATCATATTCAATAATCATCATTAATAAGCATCTTTAATAATCATCTTTAATACTCATATTTAATAATCATATTTAATAAGCACCTTTAATAATCATCTATAATAATCATCTTTAATAATCATCTGTAACAAACATCTTTAATAATTATCTTTAATAATCATTTTTAATAATCATCTTTAATAATCATCCTTAATAATCATCTTTAATAAACATCTTTAATAAACATCTTTAATAATCATCTATAATAATCATCTTTAATAAACATCTTTAATAATCATCTTTAATAATCATCTTTAATAAACATCTTTGATAATCATTTTTAATAAACATCTTTAAAAATCATTTTTAATAAACATCTTTAATAAACATCTTTAATAATCATCTTTAATAAACATTTTTGATAATCATCTTTAATAAACATTTTTAATAATCATCTTTAAACAGCATGTGATCGATATGTTGTGAAAGAAGCTTAAAGTCGCGAGCCAAGTGCCCGTCCGATTTTTAATGGGTAAACAGCCGTGTAGTCGCGTGCCGGCCACTCGACGTCGCGAATGTCCACTGTGCATCGAGATACACCTGTCCACCACCATTTTCCTACCACTCGAGGTGCCCTTCTTCCAAGCGTGGCCATGGCGAGCACAGAGGAAAGGAGGAGAAAAAAAAAAGAGGAGAAGAGAGAAGCGAGTATCGTCTCGAAGGGAAGAGGACAGGAAGGAAGAGGACGAGAAAGGGCCCGTACGTGAGACAGGATGTGGGCAGCTGTTTACCAGCTGGAGGATGATACCTCGTGGTATTCCCTTACAAAACGCGTCTTCCTGCGGCTCACCGAGGATCACTCTCTTAATGGCTACTTTCGTGCGCCGAGCGGCCAACACCTTCCTCCCGTTTCGCAGTTTTTCGATTGTTAGCCATTTTTCTGGGTCACGGCTGCGCAAAGATCCCTTCGCGAGGCGGATAACTGTTACTGCTCCAAGGGATTTGTTATATTTTCAAATATTATGATTTATAGGGTGGGTAGGGAAACTGGAGATTGGAAAGGAGATTTATGTAATGGCTAACGGTCAGTGATAGATCTTATAAGTATCGCAAGAAGGAGGCATTTATGTAAGATTTCATATATTGTTTTCACGAGGAAATGCCTGGTGAACGGTTGCTACATTTCTGAGTATAACAAATTCTACTCGAAGTTCCGAAATGAAATGTTGAACGAGTAACTCCGTCAAAGTTACATACCGAAACATTCCAAGTTACAAAAAAATGATCAATGCAACGTTACGATCCCCTCGATAACTTTCGTGTTTGCAGCTATTTCTGCAAGATTGAACGTCCACGAAAGTTAGCAGTTTAATAAACATTCCCAATTCTCGTCCCTCGAGAACACCGGCAAATGTTATGGAAAAAGGAAGGGAATAAAAGGCGAGATACACGAATTAGGAAACGAAACGTGTTCTCGTTCCTCGATTATGCTCGCCGATTCAGGTAAGTCTCCGAAACCTTCTGGCGCGTTTTTGTCTTTTTTTCGGGCGAGACTCGGCATAAAAGAAACGAGGATCCCCGAGACGATCCCAAAATCGGTTAGATGGATTCCGATCGGCAGAAGCGAATGGAACGCGAGCGGAAAGGCCTCGGCGTCGAGAGACGACGACGAAGCTGGAAGCCAACAAAAACTTAACTAGAGCTCCAGTTTGTAAAAGGAACCTTTCTAAAATACTATGGTAAAATGCCGGTGCAGCCGGTTTCACCGTGAAAGGCGCCGTGAAAGACGGCTTTTGTCAAGGGTAGACGGGGGTGTAAGTATATGGGGGAACGACGAAATTTTCTCGAGCGGAAAAGAAAATTCAACGGCTATTCGCCTGTTTCTATCTCTATGCTTCGCCAACTCTGAACAAACTGCCCACCGAGTTCTACAATGAATGCACCATTCAACGTGTTTCTTCTTTCTTTTCGTTCCGTGATCCCGCGAAGAATAGGAAGCTTCAATTTCTTGCTTTCCGTGTTCGGGATGCTTTATTCGCGCTCTTTGAGTCTCGGCTCGAGAAAAGAAACGGGGGAGATTTTGATTTTCTTCCCTCGTCGACGCACTCGAAACACGTGGCGGTGCACGCGTTCGAGCTTTATCTACGTTCCACGTTTTCAAACTTTTTCGACACTATGATCATTTGGAATCATTTTTTAACGCTGATCATTTAGACACTTACAAATTAATGATTCAGGAGCATGAACATTTGGTTGCGTTGTTTGCTTCAAGACATCTTTGTTTATGTTTAAATTTATACTTGAGACATAAAAATTGGACATGAAAATTAAACATAAAAATTAAACATACAAATTAAACATAAAAATTGAACATGAAAATTAAACATGAAAATTAAACATAAAAATTAAACATAAAAATTGAACATAAAAATTGAACATAAAAATTGAACATAAGAATTGAACATAAAAATTGAACATAAAAATTAAACATACAAATTGAACACAAAAATTAAACATAAAAATTAAACATAAAAATTAAACATACAAATTGAACATACAAATTGAACATAAAAATTAAACATAAAAATTAAACATACAAATTGAACACAAAAATTAAACACAAAAATTAAACATAAAAATTAAACATAAAAATTGAACATAAAAATTAAACATAAAAATTAAACATACAAATTGAACACAAAAATTAAACATAAAAATTAAACATAAAAATTAAACATAAAAATTGAACATAAAAATTGAACATAAAAATTGAACATAAAAATTGAACATAAAAATTAAACATAAAAATTGAACATAAAAATTGAACATAAAAATTGAACATAAAAAGTGAACATAAAAATTGAACATAAAAATTCGAAAGTTTTAAGTTTGTAAATTTGAGAGAAGATACAACAGGTAGAAAGAGGAAAGGACGAATCAGAAAGCTATAATAGTTCGTTGACGTATACCTGTGGAGGGAGAGTAGACTACAGACGGTTGAAGGGTCGATAAAAAAATTAGTTGGCCCACCTACGTCCCGTCTTCGTTGCACGTGGGCACATTCGCGCTCACCAAGCCCCGAATATTTTATTTCTCGAAGGAGAAAAAGGCGAAAGAGGTCAAGAAACGAGCCGAGGACCGGGCCTCCAAAGATTCATTCGAATTAAATTGGGACTCCCGTCGCTTCTTTTTGGAAGTGCAGACTAAAAAGCTAATAATCGATTGATGGTAAACAAAGAACGGCTTCCGTGATATATTTTATAGTATTTATGCAAATATTATGAGCAGTTTGTCTATTTCTCGCGATTTCACCCCCTTTGGAAGACAAAAGGCTGGAGTGATCCGTCGATGTCCCTTTCTTGCAGTCCAAGGGGAGACGAGAAATTGAATCCTCCTGTGGTTGAATTGAAAGTGCCGTGCGAAATGTGCTACTACCCGTCCATCTACCCCTCGCTCCTTGTCCCACCGATTGGATTTCAAACGCATAAAGAATATCTTCTGATTGGATCGAATTTAATACCGTACGGAGGACGAACGAATAATCGAGCGGGCCAACGCGGTACGTCGTCCCTCGTTTACCCGCTTCATCGAGGCTTTTTATGAATATTTACGAACAACGTCTCGCAGTCCGTGTAAACCCTTTTCGGCTCCAAATTCTCTTTGACTTATCGCTTTAGCGTACGTGTTCCTGCGATACACCTACGATGTTCCCTTTTGCAGTTACCCCGTATTCAGTCAGACGCACTGTTCAAATATGACAAACCTTACTCAAATAACTTGTAGTTTAGGTACAATTTTAATTTCTATAGCCAAAGATCGCTGAATATAAAATACGCTTTAATTTTCTTTGCCTATTTTATATAGCTATGAACAGGTACTTTTGACGCATCTGACAAATAAATTGTAGGGCAGGGTTAAACAGGTGGGCATTAAAATAATTCATAATTATGTTATGTGGAAAGAAATTTTACTTAAGATACGTCTTATATGTTTTATATTGATTACCTCATGTAATAGATGACGCATCTGGTGCGTCTTATACTGTTGCTTAATATAACTGACGACGCACCAGTTGCGTCTTATACTGTTGCTTAAATATAATTGATGACACACTAGGTGCGTCTTATACTGTTGCTTAATATAATTGATGACGCACTAGATGCGTCTTATACTGTTGCTTAATATAATTGACGACGCACCAGATGCGTCTTATACTGTTGCTTAATATAATTGATGACGCACCAGATGCGTCTTATACTATTGCTTAATATAATTGACGACGCATTAGGTGCGTCTTATACTATTGCTTAATATAATTGATGACGCACCAGATGCGTCTTATACTTTTGCTTAATATAATTGACGACGCACCAGTTGCGTCTTATATTGTTGCTTAATATAAATGATGACGCACCGGGTGCGTCTGATACTGTTTGCTCAATATAATTGATGACGCACCAAGTGCGTCTGATACTGTTTGCTCAATATAATTGATGACGCACCAAGTGCGTCTGATACTGTTTGCTCAATATAATTGACGACGCACCTAGTGCGTCTTATACACTTTGCTTAATATAATTGATGACGCACATGGTGTGTCTTATACTCTTTGCTTAATATAATTGATGACGCATCAAGTGCGTCTGATACTGTTTGCTCAATATAATTGACGACGCACCTAGTGCGTCCTATACTCTGCTTAATCAAATTGATAACGCACATGGTGTGTCTTATACTTTTGCTTAATATAATTGATGACGCACATGGTGTGTCTTATACTTTTTGCTTAATATAATTCATGACATACCAGGTGCGTCTGATACTGTTTGCTTAATATAATTGATGACGCACCAAGTGCGTCTGATACTGTTTGCTTAATATAATTGACGACGCACCTGGTGCGTCTTATACTTTTTTGCTTAATATAATTGATGACGCACCAAGTGCGTCTTATACTCTGGTTAATATAATTGATGACGCACCTAGTGCGTCTTATACTCTGCTTAATACAATTGACGACGCACCGGGTGCGTCTTATGCTGTTTGCTTAATATAATTGACGACGCACCAGGTGCGTCTTGCATTGTATAACCAATAGAACGAACGACAGATCGTATGTATTATGTAGAGATTGTTCGATACAGTCCGAATTATATGTGTCCGGTCCTAATTATCTGCTCAATCGGTGATTCACCACAACCCTACCTCAACTGACGCACCGATGACACACCAAGTGCGTCGCGTGTTGAATATTCAAGTCAATAAAGGTACATCGTACGTGTTCCGCTTTAATGAACTAACAGGATTCACCCTGTGTGCCTCAGTAATATCAGTCAGCAGAAAAATGAGCAGTTTATAACCAAAGGGAATATATTTCAATCTAAAAATAACAGAAAATGACAGCCGACGAAATCCATAAAATTACAGGAATTATCAAAGTTCAAAGAAAACGAAATAAATTTAATTGGGAGATTAAAAAAAAGTTAAAAAAAGATCGCTTCATCCTTTCGCTTTTTATGGAGTTCGTCTGAGCAATCATCTCGTAAACGAGGTTATCGTTAAATCGAGGATCAAAGGAGCATCTAGATGCATCGCGAAACTCTGGCGGGCTTTTGTATGAACCTTGTACACCCCACTTTGCTTATTGTCGCGTCTTATTTGGCCGAATCGAAGGGGAATTGCTCTTTCCAATTTTTTCCAACCCTTCGTCGGCGTAAATCCGGAGCGAGTGATAAATTGGATGGGCGCCAAGCGAGAGTGACGTTACGCGTGAATTAATGACTGTTCAACCGGCTCCTCGTCATCAAACTGCACGACCATACAGGTGGAATCGCCCGCGTCATTTGGACCCGTAACGCGAAATATGCGTTTCGGTTGGAAAGAGAAAATTATTGGAGACTGGAATTACGTCGGTTCGAAGTTCAGGGTTAAATTAGAGCTAGAAAGTTTGGGAACTTGGAATTTTTGGAAATTGAAGTCCAAGAAATTCTAAGGATATTTAGAGGTAACTAAGGAATTCTCAGGTCGTGCGATACTAGAGAATTGTACAGGCACTTCGGGATGCCTAGACGATTCTAGAGGCAACCCGTGGAATCCTAGGAATATCTGAGGAGCTCTAGGCAACCCATGGAATTGTAGGAATATCTCATGTTACCTAGAACCTACTGGTGCAATCCTAGGAAATTCTAGAGATCTCTAGGAATCTGAGAAATTCCAAAGAGTCATCGCTTGTTAAATACTTCCAAAATGGAACTCCACTATGAAACCCAACTATGGAAGTTTTTCCAAAAGATTTCAAAATCGCCATAGAACGAAGAGTAATCTCTAAAAAAAGCAGCAAAATGGACACGACAGTCGCCTACCGAATGCAACACGCGAAACCATAGATCGAAGACTAGATCAAACATAGAAAAGAGGAAAGTAACGAAGAGAGACGAGAAGAAAATCGATGGTAAAAAAAATGTGCTTCACGGAGGGAGAAGAATAATAGAGCGAGGAGAAAGAAGGGTAGGTTGGTAATGGTGGAGAGATGGGGTAGAAAACGGTCTAGAGTAATGGAGAAAACGGGGAAAGGTAGAAAGAGTGCGGCGCATTTATGCCGAGTAGAAAATGGAAACCGAACGATGGCTCTCTTGCAATCCGAAGAAATTTAGAATGAGAGAAACTCGCGACAATTGGTCCTCTTTTGTCGTTAGCGTCAAATTAATCTCGAGCATTCGTAATTTTATACGTTATATGGGGTGCTTTTGATTAAAGATTTCAGGGAACAATTTCGACTAATTTCAATTGTACTTTTACAGTCTGCGATTCGTTAAACCTTTCTTCGTTAGTTCTGGAAAGTTGTTAATCATCAAATTTATAGATATACAAGTAGATGCTCGACCGCTACTTAGATGCACGTTCGTTAACCCTTTGGACTCCTATATCGAGTGTGGCTCGACGTCACTTTTTTCTTGGATCTTATAAATAATTCAGATAAATAGATTGGTCCAATATATATACTATTTATAATAAATGAAAAATGTATTTGTCACATACGCGCACTGTTACAACACGCTAGATGGAGAAACCCTTTCTTGATCTATTTTATAAATGAAAGAGTTGGTAGGTAAAAGAAATTAAGGAGTGCAAAGGGTTAAACCTTCTTTCGTTAGTTCTGGAAAGTTGATCATTGTTAATCATCAAATTTATAAATATACAGACATACAAGTAGATGCTCGACTGCTACTTAGATGCACTGTTTCTATCACGCACACAATTCTGTTTAAGTGAACATACTAACACTCTTACGGAGATTAACATCATTAGTTCATTTTTACTCCAATCTCCCAACACCAGTTTCCACTTACATCAGGTTCTTACCTTCTGCTTTTCCACTAACATCGAAATTACTGATCTCTGTCATTAACCAAAAACACACACATCAGACATAACAGCCTCTCCAATTTTTCTTCCTTTTCTTCCCTCCACCAAGTCATCCATTACTATAACAACATTCGAATCCTGACATGCCCATAAAAGAACGCTTAAGTGCAATAATCCTGTCACACGTCAATCCACATAAACCGCGAAGCATTTAGTAGATTCCTACATGGTAAGAGACTAAATCACACGAATATAGCCTAACCTAGCCCAACTAAGCTCGAGGGGATGGCGGTGAACAGCGTGAACAGGGGATGAAAAGGCTGGTGGTGGAAGGTGAGGCGGGTCCACAGGGGAATCATCGATTTTCGTGGTTCGTGTGGGCGCAAACCCGTGGACCTGGCTCCGAGATGATGGCCCAGGCCTTCGGATTTGCCTTGCAAAATTCCACCGACAGAAACAACGTTCGTCGGCGTCCAAGATGTTCGTTGACCTCTGCTCCTTCCAAATCGAATCATACGCTCTAAACTCGGGGCTACGGGTATCCGGATCGCTTCAACGATTTCCTAAGCGAATCTCCTAGTATCGCTACTTGTTTTTTATTCTTTCGTAGCAGGGTTACTTTAATCTATTTTGTAATCGTCGATTACTATTTTGTAAGCGTCGTCGATATATCGCAAAGTTTAGGGTGTTGTTAGAATAACGAATAACGAAAATCAAAGAATATTGTCAGATAGTTAGACCGTCGATTTCAGTTGTTATGAATTTATTGACAAATTTCGATAATAATTGTCTCGCTCTTTTCGTAAGAGTTTCAAGAGTTTGTAGATAAATAACATATGTGACAACTCATCATATGTTATTCATGATAATTGATCTCTGGCAATAAAATTATCTAACACAAATTATTTGCACTCACACGACGTTGAAGAGTTTTCAGAAGTTTAAAGATAAATAACATATACGATAAATAACTCATCACATATGTTATTCATGATAATTGATCTCTGGCAATAAAATTATCTAACACAAATTATTTGCACTCACACGACGTCGAAGAGTTTTCAGGAGTTTAAAGATAAATAACATATACGATAAATAACTCATCACATATGTTATTCATGATAATTGATCTCTGGCAATAAAATTATCTAACACAAATTATTTGCACTCACACGACGTTGAAGAGTTTTCAGGAGTTTAAAGATAAATAATATATACGATAAATAACTCATCACATATGTTATTCATGATAATTGATCTCTGGCAGTAAAATAGTCTAACACAAATTATTTGCACTCACACGACGTTGAAGAGTTTTCAGAAGTTTAAAGATAAATAACATATACGATAAATAACTCATCACATATGTTATTCATGATAATTGATCTCTGGCAGTAAAATAGTCTAACACAAATTATTTGCACTCACACGACGTCGAAGAGTTTTCAGAAGTTTAAAGATAAATAACATATACGATAAATAACTCATCACATATGTTATTCATGATAATTGATCTCTGGCAATAAAATTATCTAACACAAATTATTTGCACTCACACGACGTCGAAGAGTTTTCAGAAGTTTAAAGATAAATAACATATACGATAAATAACTCATCACATATGTTATTCATGATAATTGATCATTGGCAATAAAATTATCTACTACAAATTATTTGCACTCACACGACGTCGAAGAGTTTTCAGAAGTTTAAAGATAAATAACATATACGATAAATAACTCATCACATATGTTATTCATGATAATTGATCTCTGGCAATAAAATTATCTAACACAAATTATTTGCACTCACACGACGTCGAAGAGTTTTCAGAAGTTTAAAGATAAATAACATATACGATAAATAACTCATCACATATGTTATTCATGATAATTGATCATTGGCAGTAAAATAGTCTAACACAAATTATTTGCACTCACACGACGTTGAAGAGTTTTCAGAAGTTTAAAGATAAATAACATATACGATAAATAACTCATCACATATGTTATTCATGATAATTGATCTCTGGCAGTAAAATAGTCTAACACAAATTATTTGCACTCACACGACGTCGAAGAGTTTTCAGGAGTTTAAAGATAAATAACATATACGATAAATAACTCATCACATATGTTATTCATGATAATTGATCATTGGCAGTAAAATAGTCTAACACAAATTATTTGCACTCGACGTCGAATTAGCAGATAATTACATCGATTAATTAGCGGCGCTTGGAATAGGTGCATCACCTCGACACCTGGAAAGTCGAAGGGTAAACGGGTCAATACTTGGGATGCCCTATCCCCTTTAAGGAGCGCCGCATTAAGGGATGCGAAGAGGCTGAGCTAGCCGTGTACAGAGCTCGGCACGTTAAACAAGGGAGGATGTTCGCTCGATCATAGATACCGAACAAAAATGCACGCCATGAAATCTCGACTCGCATCGACAGGATTCAAGTTCGGAAGAATAGCTGGAGTTCTAAGAATGTAGGCACATGAGTCGTACAAGAGATAGGAAATCTTAGAGGAAACCAAGTATCTACTACTTGGTTTACTACTTAGACTACTAAGGTTTACTCAGGATCCAGAAGATCTATCCTTGGAAGGATATAGCGGATTCTGAGGGTATTTGTGAAATTCTGGAAATATTTAGAGATGTAAGAGGACGGTTTGGTAGTTTGAGAATATCCAGAAATAGGGTATTACCCCCATAGGGATTCTTGAAGAATTGTGGCTACATCTGTGGATTTACAGGGAATTTTCAGTGCCTATGAATTTTTGGAGAACTGCAGAAGTGTCTATAGATAGCTGAAGAACTTGTGGGAGTGCCTATGGATTCCTAGGGAACTGTAGAAGGTATCTATGGATTCTTAAGGAGCTGTAGAAGATATCTATAGATTCCTAAGGAACTGTAGAGGGTGTCTATGTATTCTATAAAACACAGTTGGAAGAATAGAGAGATTCTAGTGCATCTAATAACTAATGGAGTATCTATGTATCTGTCTATGTATTCCACAAAACACAGTTGAAAGAATAAAGAGATTCTGTATCTAATAACTAACAGAGTATCTATGTATCTGTCTATGTATTCTACAAGACACAGTTGAAAGAATAAAGAGATTCTGTATCTAATAACTAATAGAGTATCTGTACATCTATCTAATAACTGATAACGAAATATGTAAGATCGGGACACTTAAATACCGCATTCCGCACAGCAGCAAGTTCTGAAAGAACAGTACGTGAAGGTATCATCGTCTATGCATCTCATGCTGGTCATGTACCGTTGTATTCGAGGCTCGCAATCGGTCAGATAGACGGGGGAAGTCGAGAGGTTGGAATATCGCGACGCGAAGAAAGCAACGGTGAACAGAACGAGAAAGAAGAACGCTCTGAATGGAATAGCGAATTGAGTTTGGAGGGAAATCCGCTCCCTTGCCCTCTTCCAACATTCTCGACAACGCGCTGAATCTTGATCGTGTAACTGTCAAAGCGTTTCCTGCTCGCGGAACGCACTCTCTGGTAACACACCGGGGAGCTACGCTTCCCTAGGGAAAATACCGATCTTCTCCCACCTTGGGAAATTTTTATCTTTTATACCCTTATGAAATTTCGGGAGTCGGTAAATTTGAAGAAGGGAAAATTGAGGGGTTTGGAAATTGGAGAGCTTGGAAATTTTGGAAGTTTGAAAAGTGTGAAAGCTGCACAGGATTCTATGACCGATCTTGCTCTGTAAAATACCGATCTTGCTCCACCGTTTCAATTTGACAAATTTTTATCTTTTATGCCCTCATGAAATTCCGGGAGTCGAAAAATTTGAAGAAGTGAAAATTAGTCGAGAAATTCTAAGAAGTGAAAATTGAGAGCTTGGAAATTTTGGAAGTTTGAAAAGTGTGAAAGCTGCACAGGATTCTATGACCGATCTTGCTCTGTAAAATACCGATCTTGCTCCCACTGTTTCAATTCGACAAATTTTTATCTTTTATGCCCTTATGAAATTCCGGGAGTCGAAAAATTTGAAGAAGTGAAAATTAGTAGAAAAATTCTAACAAGTGAAAATTGAGAGCTTGGAAATTTTGGAAGTTTGAAAAGTGTGAAAGCTGCATCGGAGTGATTCTATGACTTCCCTAAGTAAAATACTGATCTTGCTCCCACCGTTTCAACTTGACAAATTTTTATCTTTTATGCCCTCATGAAATTCCGGGAGTCGAAAAATTTGAAGAAGTGAAAATTAGTCGAGAAATTCTAAGAAGTGAAAATTGAGAGCTTGGAAATTTTGGAAGTCTGAAAAGTGAGAAAGCTGCACAGGATTCTATGACTTCCCTAGGTAAAATACCGATCTTGCTCCCACCGTTTCAACTTGACAAATTTTTATGTTTTATGCCCTTATGAAATTCCGAAAGTCGAAAAATTTGAAAAAGTGAAAATTAGTCGAGAAATTCTAACAAGTGAAAATTGAGAGCTTGGAAATTTTGGAAGTTTGAAAAGTGAGAAAGTTGTACCGTGATCGAAGAAGAAAGGGGTAATCGTCCGGTAACACGAATGACCCTGTACCGTGTTTCGCGTGCTGCAACCTCGGCTGTTACGATATTTTTATTTTCCTGTCGAACCGCCGCTACCTGCATCCGCGATGTTAATTATGAACCGAGATGCAACGACTAGTCGTGAGAGAGTTGTGCAACGTTACGCAATGGAAAATGTGCGCTCTCTTTATCGATCTTTCTACAGGGTGTCCCACATCTTGACGACCTACCTATTTATCAGTCTTTCAGAACCTTTAACACTAGATTGCCTAAGGCAGTCGTTTTGACTGCTTTTCAATTTCAATTAGAAAAACAATTGTGTATAGAATGACACAGCTTCTTAGAATTTTGTGACTTTTTGTACGACATATAAATGCGTTTATTAATAATTGTAGTTACCTTCTCCTTCATTTCCGGTATATATATATGTGTTATACCTATATTGCCCCAAAGCAGTCAAAATGAATCAAAGTTTCAGTCTTTCTAGTGTTAAAGAATTTCTCTTATTTATGAGAAGTGCACGATACAATTTCACAGGACAATTTCACGATTCAAATACTTTCGTGGTTGTCTGTGAACATGCATGATTTCGATCCAGCTATGTTTCAAAGATTTTATTCCTCTCGCAAGCGATGTCTTTTACGTCTCATAATAAGATTGAAATTTTCAGTAATATCAAATAGTTTAATTTTTAATTAGTTTTATAATTTCATGTTACTTCTCTTTGGTAGCACAAAAGCAAAACATTTAAGATACTTAATTCACTCACTTATTCGATCTGTGCTAGACGATACAGCATGTTGTAAAACTTACCTGAAACAAAAAGAAACATTCGTTAGTACGAACCTTATAAGTAAGATACTTTTTAATACCTCAAATAATAACCTTATAAGTAAGATTTTTTTTACAATACACGCAGTGAATATTAAATCATAATTTCGAAGCATGAGAAGGCTAGACAGAATTTCATAACATAAAAGTATATGTAATAACGTTCATATCGCATCAATGTAAATGAATGTTAATCAAGTTATATAAAACCATTGCTATATTCAAGACATCTGGCTGTCAGTTGCAAGACTAATGAAATTCGTTATTATCCAATATTGTTCCTTTTATAGATTTCAACAAAGACGTTTCGCGGTACTAATGCAAGATTTAACAAAACGACAGCTACAGTTTTACGTGTCGTAAATTTGAGAACGACGTAACACCTGGCGAAATAGCGCGTGACAATTCCACGCAGTAATTCGATATGTAATAATATAACTATGGTTAGTTATTCCATGCGTGGCAATATAGCACGTGACAATAACACGGCTTTATAGCATGTGCCACTTTCATATAACATTTACAAATTTTTAAATTTGAAAATCTGCAAACGTGTACGATTATAAATTTGAAAATTGTCTCAAGATACGTTCGGTTTCAGAATGAAATTGAAAAGTATGTGACAATAACACGGCATTATAACACGTCACACTTTTATATACAATTTAAAAATTTTTAAATTGGAGAATTTGAAAACGTGTAAGATTATAAATTTGAAAATTGTCCCAAGATACGTTCGATTTCAGAATGAAGTTGAAAAGTATGTGACAATAACACGGCTTTATAGCATGTGCCACTTTCATATAACATTTAAAAATTTTTAAATTGGAGAATTTGAAAACGTGTAAGAGTATAAATTTGTAAATTGTCCCAAGATACGTTCGGTTTCAGAATGAAGTTGAAAAGTATGTGACAATAACACGGCATTATAGCACGTGACACGTTGATATATAATTTAAAAATTTTTAATTTGAAGAATTTGAAAACGTGTAAGAGTATAAATTTGAAAATTGTCCCAAGATACGTTCGATTTCAGAATGAAATTGAAAACTATGTGACAATAACACGGCATTATAGTACGTCACACTTTTACATACAATTTAAACATTTTTAAATTGGAGAATTTGAAAACGTGTAAGAATATAAATTTGAAAATTGTCCTAAGATAAGTTCGATTTCAGAATGAAATTGAAAAGTATGTGACAATAACACGGCATTATAGCACGTCACACTTTTATATACAATTTAAAAATTTTTAAATTGGAGAATTTGAAAACGTATGAGATTATGAATTTGAAAATTGTCCCAAGATACGTTCGGTTTCAGAATGAAATTGAAAAGTATGTAGAGGTAATAGAATTTAAAGAAATCTGGCTCGAAAATGGTTAGTCACGAAATCGCGGAAGAAACGATGAGTTATCGATAACAGTAGTTTCTCGATAGACGTCGAATTGAATGTATCATTTTTCACGATCGACAGGTAGAAGTGTAACTGGACGCGAAGAACGTCGTTTCACGGGTAAAAACGAAAAATTACCGTAAAAGCCAGGCGCCTGTGATATATACGCGCATCGGGTAGGGAAAAGAACCGATAACAATTCCGATCGAACTGAAAGCCGCCAGGCACACACCAAAATAACTCGTGGTAAAACGGTCGTTCGATAAACGCACATGTTCCAAGAGCATTGTACTCGCGCGCATACAGAATGTAAACTCAGCTTTGAATAATTCTTTTGTCAACCATTTCCGTCCTAGCCGTACCCCTCGATATCAATTTTCTTTATTTCGAATAATGAAACCGTAAAGGCCTTTCCGACTTTGTTCAAGAAAAACAGCCGTGAATTATTAAAAATATCTTGCAAACGAATAAAAGTGCAAAACGTTGTTAGTCAGGATACGTTGCGATACAGATAAAGTCGGAAAAAATGAAAATTAAAATCCGATGTCAAATATTTAAACGTTGAACAATCAGCAACCGGGATCCCAGTGACACGGAAACGCTTTTTGCGATCGCAACAGCCAAGCAACCGCTTTCGTCGAATTACTTGCAATAAAGGCCACTTCATCAAGAGGCTGTGTTGCGTCGGTATGTACGCAAAGGGACAGAGAGAGGTTGAAACGAGCGACATTCTTTTGGGCTACCCTCGAGGACGCTTTTTAACCAAGCCCGTCGAGGGAAGACAAATATTACAACTGGCTGATGGCACTCGACGACGTTACGTTTACCGATGCTGCCAACATAGGTAATTGCATTTCACTTTTCGGATCTCCGCCGAGCTCTTTCGAGACGGATGCCAGATATTGTTAACCCTTATAGTTGTATAAATGCAACATACCAGTTTTAATCTTATAAATTATTTACAAAATGTAGGAAACCTGCAATGAGTAGTGTTGCATATGTGCAACACACCAATCAAATATGCAATAGCGTCGTCTGTTCGTTTTAATTTGAATGAACCGCTTTCGAGGTATTTTGTTAGTTGACAACTTTTGGTAAAATAAGAAAATCATGCATTTAAGGGTTAATTCGATATCGATTAAACTTAAAAACTTCCAAATTTATTTACATTCGCGTTGCAGAGTAAACAGTCTCTGAAAACGCTTAACAATCTGCGCGTAATTAAAATTGCAACGAACCGATATTCGCATAAATAAATTGTTCGTTTTAATTTGAATGAACCGCTTTCAAGGTATTTTGTTAGTTGACAACTTTTGGTAAAATAAGAAAATCATGCATTTAAGGGTTAATTCGACATCGAAACTTACAAACTTCCAAATTTATTTACATTCGCGTTGCGGAGTAAACAGTCTCTGAAAACGCTTAACAATCTGCGCGTAATTAAAATTGCAACGAAACGATATTCGCATAAATAAATTGTTGCGTCGACGCTCGAAATAATGAAAAGTATACCGGCGTATCGTCGAAACGAAAACTTGAAATAACAGGAATAATTCCGGTAATTGAAAAATCTCGAGTCCCGTTTAATCATGGTCCCCATTGCATTTCCCTTTCAACGGATGCTCGCTTCGCAACGAAACGGTAATTATCCTTTTCACGCGAACGTAGCGTTAAAAAGAGAAAAAACATGATAAACGAGACTCGTTGAAAGCTCATGTTTCGAGAACGATTTTCTGCCATGTTTTTACGCAATGCCGTACGATTAGCCGAGGAGATAACCGCACAGGTGAGAAGTTTCACCGTGTAATCGATGTCGTAAGCCTTCGTTCCTTCGGCTATTTAGAGAAAGAAGAGTGGCGCTAAGTTTAAATCGGGAACGTGTCACGGTAACCTTGTTAGCTTGTCTGTTTTCAGTGTCAGCAAGATTATACCGTTCGATGCCTTGCAATTATGCAACGCGGTTGTGGGTTGCAATTAAAATAATTATTACGATACCAGATGCATGAAACGCGCTGGAAAACACTCGAGGATTATGATACTCGCCGCTAATAATATAATCACCTCTTCTAACTGCTATTTGAAACGTAATATCGTCTATCTGCGGTTTCGCATCTTTAAATACGTAACCTGAACGATTGAAATGTCTTTCGGGTTGCATACTACGAATTACTCCCGCTATGTTCACGCTCCACCCATTCACCTTTAGAAATCTTAATCTTGGAATCTCCACATGTCGAAAGTACTCGTTTTTCAATTTAGAAATTTTTCGAATTTAGCAATCTAATGTGAAACACGTTTTATTACACCATGCATGAGATTACCATAACACATATTAGCGCCAACGTATTTTGGAGGGTCGTTGAGGGCAATTAGCCTGTGCTATTTTGCCTTCGAACGATTTATGATAGGGATAGCCTGCGTGAGATCTAAGCGAAAGGTCGTTTATGATAGTCCAAGTGTGGCGATAGATGATGGCTATTGACTTGGAGTATGATCATCAGATGTCGCAGGATTGCTTGCTTTGTTAGCTTCTGAGATTGTAGAAAAGGATAGATTGTTATTGCATTGCTTAGTCGAATAGGGACGTTGGAGGATCTGGCCACGTAATGGGGAGGCAGGGATGCCTTTGGTAAGAGGACTGAGTTTGACCTCTCGGCACTTACCCCAGCACCTCTTCCGAACGCATCTCTTTCCGAAAAATATCTAACATGTGAGACACGTTTTATTATACCATGCAAGAGATTACAATAGCATAACGTGACGATATGATACAGCGCTCGACCATGGTTCGTGCGGTGATATAACGCGTGTCTGCAAAATGTCGCGTTAAACGACGGTTATTACAAGCCCTCGTTTCTCCCCACCCGAATTTCGCCTAATATCCTTCGACAGCTCTCGAAAGTAACGAGAAGCTGGCATATACTTCGAAAGCGAACCCCTGGGAACAGGGTTCCCACATCGTACCCCATTAAAGACATCTCGAAATCAATTAAACAAATAATGTGGCTACTTCTTGAACGGCGTTTAGCGTGGTCGAAATTCTCAGCGACGACGACGAGACGGTGTGCACACGGGTGTCCGTGGTGCACGTGTGCGCTGCCAGCGAAACCAGGAACAAAAGAAAGGGTAGAAAACGGAAGGGAGTCGTTAATCGGTCGAGGGGGTTCGATCCACCCTGTTCACGGCATCTGGCAACTTCGAATATCCACCAGCAACCCTTCAGCGCCTCTTTTTCAGACTGTCAGGCTTTCGAAGGGTTAGGTTGCTAGCCAAGAGGTCTGAGGGAGGGCGGCGGTGAACGGTACCTTTCTTCTTCACCCTTGTCTGAACGCGTACAACTGCCCCCGTGCGTCTCTTCTTTTCCGCGAGCGGATTATCTGCCCGTTTCGATTTGTTCCGATCGTCTATGCGCCTACGATCCTCGTCGAAACTTTCCATTTCTTCTTTCGCTTCTCAAAACTATTTCGTAGGTCGAATTTTTTCATTTGTGTTGGAAATATCGAATCTGTACAATGTTGAACTCCGGGTTGTGGAATTAAAACCAATACTTTAGAACTGTAAGTTTATTTGACAAACAGCAAGAACCTGGTACTGACTACAGAAATCTGACAAGAGTTTTTCGTTACA
Organism: Megachile rotundata; assembly: GCF_050947335.1. Classification (NCBI taxonomy): domain Eukaryota; kingdom Metazoa; phylum Arthropoda; class Insecta; order Hymenoptera; family Megachilidae; genus Megachile; species Megachile rotundata. Next base: position 21,822,803 of record NC_134984.1, on the reverse strand, counting down.
GGTATATAAAGGGTAATAGTGAGTAATCGGTGATCAACGGATGGTTAAGGTACAAGGGACAGGATGAGTAACAGGGTACAGGAGGCTAGATAAGCTGGAACTATGACTAAGATGTGTTTACGTTAGGATAACTTTGTTGGTGATGAGTTGGTCATACAACATCAAGAATGTTACAAAAAATGTTTTTTTTTAATTATTACGATTTGACATTTTAATTACGATTTCATTTCAGGTAGATTTACAACGATGATCAATGAATCGATGCTAAAAATGCAATTTTTGTAGAAGAATTTCAATTTCATCGTCGGTAACAATGAGCCCGCCCCCGCAATGAGTTGGTCATACAACAAGAATGTTACAAAAAATGTTTTTTTTTAATTATTACGATTTGATATTTTAATTACGATTTCGTTTCAGGTAGATTTCCGAGAATGATCAATGAATCGATGGTATAAATGCAATTTTTGTAGAAGAATTTCAATTTCATCGTCGGTAACAATGAGCCCGCCCCCGCAATCCTGCCAATTAACATCCACGTTTTCGCGACTGTGAATTCCACGAATCGCTCTAATTACCCCTATATCTCCGTGTTCCTGTGTCTTTCAATCAGGGGCTACTTAAAAATTTCAAGCGGGAACACACGATCCAGCTCAGTGAGCAGAAAGGGAACACGGTATATCCTTCCTCCTTCATTCGCTCTCGAGTGTACTTTTCTACAGAAACACTGATACCTACATACGTACACTTGTTCCGGAGCATAAAGGGTAGCCTCTATGTGCGTGAAAACCCCTGCAAAACGCGTGTACGTGTGTACGTCTACACGTACGAGGATCTATTGTTCATTCGACCGAGGCCCGGCTACACGATGACAACCGAGGGGTATAGATTTTTTTTCTTCTCTTCTCGCAGACTACGATCAAAACTGATGGAAATGACACACCTCGAATAATGCGGCAAACTCAGCGTCTGCTCGCTGCGTTCCTCTCGATGGAGGGAACCATCTTGCCGGTGAATTTCTGTTTTGAAACGTTCGAATTTCATGCTCGACGAATTTATAAATTTCCGAGAATTTTGTGCTCGGAGTGGACTTCACTTCGATATGTACATGCAAACTGCACAAAGTCGATCACCGAAACGCTTCGAGTCCCCTTCCTTGCACCCCAAATCGAGTCAAATAACAAATATGGGTAACGTTAAACACGCGCGTGTTTTGACAGCTGTAACGCGATCTTTATTGGTGTCCGTGTATCGATAGCTTTGTAAGAGCGTAACAGGAACCGCGATGCGACGAGTAGCGAATCGATAGCACTCGCGTGCATAATAACTGGTAAAAGGAGCAGAAGAGCGGAACTTCAAATCGTTTCCCCGAAAATCATCGACGACCGGCGCAGCACGGACGCAATAAAGCACCGGCTCGAGGGTTGCGAAAGATACGAAGAGAAGGGGAAGAACTCTTTCGAGCCCCACACGATGCTCGTCGACCCTCGTTATTCAATCGAAACAGAGCATTACTCATTTATTGTCTCGCCCTCGTGTATTCTTACTCGATGGTGCACGAGGATTTCGTCTGGCGATCGCGACACTTGCAACCACCTTCGGCACACGCTTCAACACGCGCCGCTGATCGCGCGCTGAATACGCGCGTGAAATCGTCGATTAACGCTTCGAGGTATGCATCCTTCATATTGTTGCTTCTCTGATACGATCGGTGATGCGTGCTGCATGTTCAACGTTGCGTATGAAATGCAGCTGACGACGCACGTTATGCGTCATACATTAATTACCTTTAACACGCGACGCAACATGTGCGTCTTACAATGTACGACACAATACGCGTGTTGTCTAAATACCTAGTCAATGACACTGCGTGCGTGTTACACCTGTTTACCGCAATTCATGACGCACCGTGCTCGATACTGTAATGCACCTTATGCCTTGTACGCTATTCGTAATTGACGATGCATCTTATAATTAACACTGAAATTACCAAACCGGTCAAATGACCGCTTCATAAGTTTCTTATTGTAAGGAACACATTTTGTTAAAGTACATTCCTTAAAATCAGCATTGATTTTCATCAAGATAAAGAATAAATGTGTGTACTAATTTATGTTTGGTTATTTGTTTATTCATTTTTCAACTTCATTTTTAATTTCAAATTAAGTACACATTATACGTCGGTAGGTTTAGTGTTAATGACACACCTCGTGCGTCATATTTTATAAGCTTGATACAATTGAAAAGAATGTACGTGATATACCGTTTATTAAATTCAAATTATGACGCATCGTTCTGTAGATTCTGGTGCGATGCAAATGATGAGACACCCTACTACATTATTCTATCTAATTAATCTATGTAATTAAACACGCCCCGTGTATTCTACATTGTTTATTCCATGCAAATTGGGATGAATCATGTGCTGCACTATTTATGTAATGCGATTCAAGACGCACCGTGTGCGTTCTGCACTATCCGGTGACGCACACTATTTTATCTGTTCACCAGGATCGATGACGCATCGTGTCCTATATTATCCGAAGATGACAACGCACCATGTGTCTTGTATCTATCCCATACAATCGATGATACATAATGCGCGTCTTGCAGATAACTGATAGAATTCAACGAGATTGACGTTGATTTTGACATTGATTGAAGTTGAAGCTAAAAATAAGGAAGATAATGTGATCTAATTAGAGGAAAAGATTCCAATTAGTCGGTATCGTGTTATAATAAGATTCCTGCCTCGAGTGGGTTAACAGGATCGATCGAAGCTTGGAGAAAATTGAGTCGGTGCTTTTATTAACCCTCTACGCGTCGAGATGCGATTCGCGGAATATTTCTTAATGCCAGTGCAAAAATATTTCACGGATAAAAATATTTAGGAAGAAAAAGAATTGTGAGATATCGTAAATCACAATTAAGCGTTATATTACTTAACGTGACTTACTTCTTTTAGATCGGATATGAATGATTTGTAAAGCTGAATAAATTTCGCACGTGCAAAGGAAGAAGGGGAGAAAGCATTATCGATTTTCTTTTCCGTAAGTGGGCTCGATGAAAGGTGGTCGGAAACGAAGAACCGGACACAGCAAAACGTAACAATAAATCGACTTCCGGTGGTACGCGTGCGCCGTCGGAAGCGCGTTTAACTGCCGGTTCCATTACGTTCAAGGTTTATCGTGCACGGTAAAATTGCTTAGTTCGTTTCCCATTAACCCTTTCCTCGCCAAAGGTGATTATAGTCAACCTTGAGCACTCGGTATGTATCGAAGGTGCCTATAGTCACTCTTTTTATATACCAAAGATCATTACGATCACTCGTCACAATTTCAGTCTCCTATCGAAGATAATTATTTCACAATGAAAAGATACGAGTACTTATCGGTGGATTAATAACAAACGAGTTCAAAAGTTTACTCGTTTAAATAGATGCAAGATTTCGCAGAAGGCACACGGCTCAACAGCAACCAAGCGAGCAAAGGCGAAAAATAATTTACAAGTTTCCATTCATATGCTCGCCACGAAACCGTGGAAGTTCGCACAGGTGGCAATCTCCTGCTGCTGATTGCCAATTAACGTTTAACGACTTTAACAGGGTATATACCACGAGAGTGGTCAGGCACGGGTATTCCGACGATTAAAGGGAAACTCGACCGCGAAATGCCTCGCTTCTTTCGCTAAAAATGCGATCGATCGAAGATTCGAATTGTGTCCGCGAGAAGACCTCGAAGGATACGAAAATGATCGAGGTCGAAACGTTCCCATTGAGCCTGCTTTTGTTATCTGTCGAGATCGCGTACGCACGTGATTTAATTTCAGAGATTAGCGCGGAGAGGTAATTAACCTCGGGTAATCAAATTATAATCGCGTTAACGCGCGCATCCTGTGACTTACGGGGAAGTAAGAGATTCATTAATTGTCTGGTAATTGTTGGCAAGATATTTCCATCTATTCAATCTTGTTTTACATCCTTTTAATCTCGCCCGTAAAAAGAGTAAATCAACTTGCGAATATATGAGGAAAACGTAATGAATTACGCTCCATAAAGACAGTTTAACACTCTGACTACCGGTACTTCGTGTCCTAAAATAAAAAGTTCAAGAGTAGAATTAGGGGAATGTAACGGAATAACAAAATGATAGAAAATATGCTCAACTAAAAATTAACGTGCTCAAGAATAAAATATATCGTCGCCTTTCTCGGTTACCATACTCTATTATTCAATGGCTCGAGTATTATAAGAAATTATTGGATCGGTTCCATTTCTAGTCCACGTTAATCAAACAAAAAGTGCTTCTTATCACATCCAGCCAGAACGAGTAGCACTCTGCTCGAAGCTTATCATTATGCAGCCGCCTCTCTTTCGAGCTACGAACGCATTAAACTATCTGGCGTGTAAAGAGCCAACAGATAAAGATCCACGCATCTGCACCGTGGTAACGCGTGTACGCGTTCGATTTATACTATCTTTTAACGATTAATTATTACCCCGCCACTTCCGTGTACGTGCTATATTATGTTATGTAACGAGGAATTATCGCGTGCATTAATAACGCAACCATGGGCACATATACTAGGTGAGTCATTTAATTTTCGAATTAAGGTAACCTTCCCCTTTTCATTACCCTCGTTGAGAATACAGATAGAGACGTATACAGAAAAACGTAAAAATTATCTTGAAACGAACCTACGGATATAAAAAGTTTTATTATGTTTGTACGTATTTGTTAATATGTACGCTGTTAATAAATTTTTTAATAGAAAACCTATATCCTGAATGTTTGAATTCAGTGATGCGCGCGCATGTCACCGCAAATGCGCGTGAGGGTGCGCAATAGAGAATGAACAAAGACAAAAGGCGCCAAAAGAAAACGAATAAATTTTACTGACCATAAGACATGGTCGATGAGATTCCTCTTTAACCTTTCCAACTGCAAATTCCAGCTCCTCTCTTGACAACGAATAATTGTTGCATTATTCATCAAAGGATGCCTGTCGCTGCTACAAACTTGCTGCGTACAACGTGCATTTTGTGTTAGAACATTTCACAACGAGCGAATTAAATATCGTAGGAGTAAAACAAAAGAATTTTATTTCTACCTTTCCGTTAATTCTTGGAACAACGCTTTCTAACTATGGACAGTGTAGTATGCCGTATCCTAACCTCACAAATCTGCCCCATAAGGAGTCAACGTTGCTCAACTTCGATCTCGACGAAGATCATGTTATACCAAGTAAAACACTGATCATTTATGATAATCTTACATTTTTAAATACCTGTGAGTGAAACAGCAAAACATATCGTTTATATTAATTCGATGTACCTACCACATCATTAAGATACGATTAAAGTATACAGAAAAGAGAATATATTCTCGTACAAACTTCAAACCTAACCTCGCATAATGCGACGCATAAATCATTCGCATCTACTCATTCGAATTATATTTAAAGTATTAAACAACAGTAAAGAGACTTGTATTTAGTTATATTTAAGCGTATCGTAACGACAAAATTGCAAAGTATGAATAAGATATCGATAATCTAGCGATAATCGATAGCAGCACCTCTAGTTTTGACCTCCGTGCACGAAATGTAGGGTTGCGCGCGCATCCGAGTACGCGCATGCGCGTGCGTCGCTCGAAGGAGAAACAAGGAAGAGGAGCGGCGCGGCGCGAAAAAGGACAGCGGAAAATAGAGAAACAAAGCGAAAGGGAAGAGCAATGACACACACGGTTACATGCACGCGCTCACCAACGGCACACACCGAGGTGACGTAAGCGATGATTACGCGACGCTGCAACGAGTGCAGGCCGAGGCTGCAAGTTGCGCCGCATGTATAACGTTCGCAGAATGCGGCAATGCATCCCTCCCCTCTGGCCCCTTCCTGCTCCCTTCAGCCAGTGCTACCGTTCCCTCCCCGTGTGTTGGTACGCGTGCGAACGAGCGGCTGCGTTCGTGTATGAAGGACGAGGCCTTCAAGTACGTACGTACGTACATACCGTATGTATGAGCCGGGTAACACGTTACTGGAGATCATCAGCTGACAAGTGGAGCCAAGAGAAACAGGAAGCGCGTCCGCGAGCCTCCTTCCACGAGAACGAGCGGAAATTAGGAGATAAGAAATGATCTTGAGAAACGTTATCCCTGGAACGTAACGCTTTGCGAGATACACCGAATTTGCGTTTACAATTTTTCATGCCTTTATTTTTCAGCTTGAATATTCTGCAGTGGAGATAATTTTCCTGAACACTAATGGAGACCATTAAAAATATTAACGACTTGATACTTTGAAACGCCGATGGAATTTCAGCGATACGCGTTTTCTTTCACCTTTTAATTACGAGAGTTAATTACATCTTACGATCATCGAATATGTCAACCAAGGTATTCTCAAATACTATTAACCCTTTGCACTCGAAGGTAATTTCACTGTTTACAGCAACTTTAAAACTTAGTTATTAAATTAAATGAATTTTATTGAGGTTATTATTTCTTTACTAATAATTTCAACTATTGTTTGTTTCACTGTGCTTATACATCACACGTGTCATGTTAAAAAATGCTTATTTAAAATTATTGTATTAAATATAACGATGACTGTGAGTCACCTCTCGAACGCAAAGGGTTAAATTATTCCTACATCATAAATGCCCTTAGATATCTAAATAACCTTAAACCTTGATATCCTCAGATTGATTAGAACAAAGAACAGGAAGATTAAGAGGTACGATAATCGACGTAAAAAAAGTTGCAAAATTACTTAAACATAAGAAGGTTTGCAAGTTCGAGGAAACGTTGAAAGGAATAAAATTTGCCACACGCCTATAATTACGAGCAGGGTCATTGATAAACGTTAGAAATGTACGGGCGCTAAAAGAAAATTACAGGAAAAGAGGGGGATGGAGAGACTCGAGTCGCTTATTATTCCGAACGAAACGCAAAGAGGGGAACAAAACGGCGCTCGCCTAAATACACCTTGCCGAGATATTAAAGATAGAACGAGACTCGAATCACTGTGATTAACGTGTCCGACAACTCGATGCAATTTGTATTAACACCTTGCACACTAGCTTCGCCTGACGTGCGAAAAATGCGCGACGAAACATTGTATGCGACACAAATTGTTTCTCGACCGTTAACTTCTTTCTTAGGCTCATTTTTGTTCCTGCGACACTTGGCATTCTGAACATTCCACTCGGAGCTTTTTCAATAATTATTATACTTCTTGTGCAAATAAAAAATTTGAAAATTTTGGAAATATAAAAATTTTAGTAATATGAAATATTTTAACCAACCCTAAAGGACAATCTGAAGGGCATCACATCGATCCAAAATCTACTACAGTACCTCAAAATGACTAAATTGTATAATAATGTACTCTCCGAGTCGCTAATAACCCTTAGCGGTTGATGCGACTTTAACCCCTTAGAAATTTTGTGTTTGTATTACTGAGAGCACCTATAGGCGCCCACTTTTATACCAACAGAATTTTTTCCTAGCGATTAAAAAATTTTTATAAAAAAGAGTTATGACGGCGTGTTATAACATTTGTCATTTGTATTATCCTTTGTACATAAAGGAAGGATAAAAAACTGTGTAGAAAGGCTTTGCTTTTTATAAATAAGAATATCTGACTTTTTATTATAAGAAATAAGACCATAATCACATTTCTCAGAAAAAATCACCGTAGCGAAAGAGTTAAACAAATAAATGAAAAAAAAAAGAAATATATTCAGGAAGATAAAAGAGATAGTGAATATTTTCCCATGGCGTAAATGAAAACTAAAAATGTGGTAACGCAAAATGTCCTTTATTGTCGGAGCGGAAAGGCTTTCGTTTTTCGTTCCGCTTCCTGATAGGAATTATACCACTTTTCTCCGGCTGGTTGGTCCTTTTATTGTCGCTACACCTCGCGCCATTTCCCACGATCACGGACACGTCCGATTTAACGCGGTCGACGGCAAACACAGCTTTCCTGTGGGCTGCTCGACTTCCTGCGACGCCGACCACACTTTTCGTCAAAACATTTCGCAATGGATCGACAAAAATTGCCTCCGCTAACAACAGCTGTCTTCTTGACCTTACTCAATTACCGATTTCGCAACCGAAAGAAACCGTACCGCGAGTTTCATTTCCGGGCTACTTTTACGACGTTTCGCAACCACCGTGCCGTGTCAGAGATTAAAATTCCGTAATCGAAAAACGCCGCTTTTACTTTTATCGTGCGAATTGCATCGAGTTATATAAACGTTCCCACGTTTAACTATCAAAAATTCTGAAGCACTGTAAATGTTTGTAGAATAGAACTAATTCTGATTCAATATTTTATTCGCGAAAACTTGTTCGGAGCCTAAAAATAATTACGAAGGTGAAATAAGCTTAGCAGATACAAAATGCACAGTCAAAGTTAAAAGCAGATCGATAGACGACCGGATATGCTCGCAAGGACGTCTATTTTAAATAGCAAAAGCAAAACTCGCGAACAAGTGGGAATATTAATCTGACAAATTTATAATAGCGTTGTACAACATGCCCGTTAATTTGACAGCGCTGAAAACCAGCCATTTAATGGATCAGATCTTACATCGAGATACTTATTCAGTTACTAATGAGCTACACGAAAGCGCACGTATAATGTGTTAAGTGTGTATTCTTCTGCTTGCATTAAACACATTCGAATTCTTTAGAAATAAACAAGTTAAAATTTCTAAATTGCGTGTCACTTCTATTCTCTCTAACAATCGATAGTCGCGCGAACCAGTATCGATCGCTACGCGTTTTATTTATGATTTCGAATCCGTTTAAATTTCATAGAACACAGCTGCAACAAAGAATAGTCACGACAGTATCGTGAGAATAAAAATCGAACAAAGAATGATTTACGTGATGATAGGTATTATATTTGCGGTTGCACGACATTGTTCGCAAACCGGAAATAACATGTGGGTGTAGCCGCGACGATTCGCGTATTGCTGAACGTGGAAGAAAAAAACTATTAAAAATTCAATGGAACGGAGGAAACTGAAAAAAACATATAATTGAGTACATTATCAAGTGCACGAACCACTGCTGCACGATGACGGTGTTATGGTCAAGGTTTAAACCTTCGAACGCTGCTTATGCAATGCATCCTGGCATATGTCCTCCGCGTTGTCGTTTGGAGAAGAAAACTGCATCGAATTGCGTGTGCGTTATAACAGAAGCGATGTAGATCGAAAAATAATGGTCTATAAATTAGGAAGAAAAATGACGGACTAACTTTTACATTGTTTTTGCAAAATTAAGAATTCGATATAGTACGCTATGTAACTCTGATATAAATAAATGTAGGAATTAAAAAATTGAGAAATTCGAAAATTCGAGAAGCAAAGTTATCTTGTATTTAAGAGGAATGGATCGAAGGAAATTTATGAGGAAGTTCGAGAGCCCTCTCGATTTCTGGCAGTACGGTATCAAAATAAAAAGGAAAGATGGACGAGCAATCCGGTACCCGCGGCTCGGGTGTTTAGCCTCGGAACACGGTCGTGGCTGCCGGATGGCATAGACGTCCGTTCATTCCCGTGCTATCTAAAACACGGCCTACGAACACGAAAAAGAGAGGAACGCATCGCGGAAGGTTAAGAGTAAGAAAGAAGGTAAGACACGCATCATGGAAGTCCGTCGACACAACAGGCCAACGGAGCAGAGGAACGGTGTGTGTCTCGGTGGCTGCGCCGGCAACCGTGGCCTAAGCGAAGTTAGGTTTCGCTGCACAACACAAAGGGAAGGGACACGAGAAGAGGAACGAGGGTGGAGAGAGAGAGAGAGGAAGAGAGAGAGAGAGAGGGGAGGGGACGGTTAGGGGCGCCATTCGAGGGAGGGCTGTTGAACTTTCAGGGTCACTCCCGCGGGCTCCCGCTAGACGGAGAACAACGACCAGGGAACAGGGAGAGAGAGAAAATGGCGGAGAGACGGAGCAGAGGTAGCCGTGCCGGAGAAAGGACGACGAAGGGGAAGGTGAACCACCCCAACACGAAAACTCGATCCTAAACCGTTCCTAACGACGCGCCCTCTGCACCGCCAGATTCGACTGACCAGCCGGCCCAATTGTCCGACTGGGGTGCACCTCCATTTTTCATCGTTTCTTCCTTATCGCGTGTAATACGCTATAAAAAGGATTCTACGTCATTTGCGGCGTGTCCGATGCAAATCCGATAACGAACGACCGATTTATTACCCGTTCCAACGGAGCTTTTCCGTAGACCGACATGACAAAGTAGACCTAGAATCCCGAATTTTAAATTTTCATCGTTTAACAATTTGGAACTTGCAAACTTCGAAATTTCTAACCAAGAAAATTCCACGTCGCTACAGACTCGATCTGCCCATCGCTCCGTAAAATTACCCATGAATTGAAATGGAAATTACACTCGGAAGTGTTACCGCGTAACGAAAAAGTATAACGTTGGGACGCGAGGGATAAGACGCTTTCGGGGAGAGCGTTCGGGTCAATTCGTCTCCTCGGGACTCTATGGTCCGTTCGGTTGTAGGACAGATAGAGTCCCGGCGGTCGTGAAACAGGGGCCAGCCCTCGATATAGTGCACGAAAGCATACGGAACCAGTTTTCGGTGTGCCGAGAAAGGACCGTTCTCCTCCGGGGCTCACCAGCCCTGACATGCAACGCACACGCGCACGGTCACCCGGCGACGTTCACAACGATCCGGGGAAGGTAGTGAACTCTCAGGGCCGTTCCGTGGCTTTTCACCGAACCACGCAAACACATATACGTACAATGTGTACGTGTACACCCTGGATCATCCAAATATTGTTTTGCTTTACATTCGCTGGTTCTTATGATCCCTAACTTCAAATTTCGGCTGTTGCAATTTAAAGTTTACCGAACGTTCTGTACATTATCTACTAATAAAATAATCATAGACAATTTGCAAATTAGAAATAAATTCAATTACGTTGAATCGAGTGAACTTGAGGTCAATGGAGTTAAATTAGATCAGGTTAGATGAAGTTGAGTTAAATTAGAAATTAAGTTACATTAAATTAGGTGGGATCAAGGTCAACTCAGAGTTTGGATATAGTAATTGGATCAGTGTTAGGCCACGGTTAGGTTTATGTTACTGTGAGACAAAATTAGGTACATGTTTGGTTGAATTAATTCAAGCTTAGGTTAAAATTGTTAGGTGTTTAGACATAATTTTCTAGATCAAGGTTAATGTCAAGTCAAAGACATTAAAGTTGTCGTGTTTAGATTAAAGTTACGTTAAGCGAAGTTACGTAAGAGTAAATTAAATTATTCATTTAATGTGTTTACATTATATTTCAATGTTTATTGAAATAAATCTGAATTTTGTCGAAAGAATAATCGGACAAGGTTGACGTAGAGTATACAGGATGAGAATATAAGTTTCGACGAAGGGGAATAGTCTCGTTCTTTTTTCCCGTTCAGGTCTTCGCGAAGAGTATAGACATAGACCGTGCCTAGACGTTAGGCAGAACCGAGGGTCGGTATAAGTAAAAAAGGATGTGCACGAACAAGAGACGCATCCGAGCCGACAAGGTGTGCACCGCCTTGATCAAGCAGGATGGCAGGCCAGGAAACTAACTGTAGTTGGTGACTAACTTCAAACAGGATTCCACGAACATGCCGGAAATCGTTAACTCTCAGAACCATACGACCGCTTATGAACCTCTGATTAGAACCAAACTTAATTTTGCCCATCCAACTTTCTTACCAACGTTTATTTATTTAACAAATCGTCACAAACCCGATTCGAATATATTCTTGATATCTCGAACAAGGCTTCGATATAATTTTTAATATTATTAAATCACAAATAATAAAATATTGCATTGCAAAGAAAAAGAAATCGCAACAGGATTAGAAATTAATCCTGTAAAAATTAAATCTAATAACCAATTTTTTTATTAATTTAACAAATCGTCACAAACCCGATTCAAATATATTCTTGATATCTCGAACAAGGCAGACTTTGATATAATTTTTAATATTATTATTAAATCACAAATAATAAAATATTGCATCGCAAAGAAAAAGAAATCGCAACTTGTGCAACAGGATTAAAAATTAAATCCTGTAAAAATTAAATCTAATAACCAATTTTTTTATTAATTTAACAAATCGACATAAACCACATCACTGATTCGAATATATTTTGGTATCTCGAACAAGGCGGACTTCGATAAAATTTTTAATATTATTATTAAATTGCAAATAATAAAATATTGCATTGCAAAGAAAAAAAAATCGCAACTTGTGCAACAGGATTAAAAATTAAATCCTGTAAAAATTAAATCTAATAACCAATTTTTTTATTAATTTAACAAATCGTCACAAACCCGATTCAAATATATTCTTGATATTTCGAACAAGGCAGACTTTGATATAATTTTTAATATTGTTATTAAATCACAAATAATAAAATATTGCATCGCAAAGAAAAAGAAATTGCAACTTGTGCAACAGGATTAAAAATTAAATCCTGTAAAAATTAAATCTAATAACCAATTTTTTTATTAATTTAACAAATCGTCACAAACCCGATTCAAATATATTCTTGATATTTCGAACAAGGCAGACTTTGATATAATTTTTAATATTATTATTAAATCACAAATAATAAAATATTGCATTGCAAAGAAAAAGAAATCGCAACTTGTGCAACAGGATTAAAAATTAAATCCTGTAAAAATTAAATCCAATAACCAATTTTGTTATTAATTTAACAAATCGACATAAACCACATCACTGATTCGAATATATTTTGGTATCTCGAACAAGGCGGACTTCGATAAAATTTTTAATATTATTATTAAATTGCAAATAATAAAATATTGCATTGCAAAGAAAAAAAAAATCGCAACTTGTGCAACAGGATTAAAAATTAAATCCTGTAAAAATTAAATCCAATAACCAATTTTTTTATTAATTTAACAAATCGACATAAACCACATCACCAGTTCAAATATATTCTATCTCGAACAAGGCGGACTTCGATAAAATTTTTAATATTATTAAATCACAAATAATAAAAGATTGCATTGCAAAAAATAAGAAATCGCAACAGGATTAGAAATTAAATCCTGTAACCAATCCTGTAAAAATTAAATCCAATTTTTAAATCCTGTAACAATGTCTAATCTTTGTTTTACAAAATATGTGAACAAGTACGAAATAATAAAATAAAAATAAGTTATGAAAATGTTAGGTAAGTCTGGAATGAAGGCGATGCACGTTCGGCACGATAGCGTCGATGAAACGATAAAACGGTTTAATCGCGAGATAAATAATTAATTAGTTTCTTTTGATGTTGAACTTGTTACCGAGCCGTCGCATTTAGATTCCAGGAGGCTTCCTACTATAAGAAACCGAAACGAAAACGGGCGGAAGACAGCGGTGGAGTGTACACAAGAGGAACCTAGGTTCAACGACCTGGTCTCTAGTACCTGTATCATCAAGCTCTGCCTCTTCTCCGACAGAGACGCGTACTTGTGCCTAACTGTGCGTACCTACACATCCCCTTGCCCCTCGCAGCCTTGTATTTCAACGTGTGCTGGAAAACTAGTTTCGCGTGCAAATTACTCCGCTGGGATTGTGCCGAGGTGTCATCGCGCTGCAAAACGACCGAATTCTTCCTGCACCTTGCGTCCTTACATCGTACACTTAATATAAGGAAGTGTATCTACCTCCAAAAATTTACTTTTTTTAATTCCTAACGGTAGGGTAATTAGTTGATCATTTCTGAAATGTCCAAAGTTTGGAATTTCCAAATTTACAAATGGCTATTAGTTCGAATGACTATTTGATTTAATTAGTAAGAAACAAAGATTCGGATGAAAATTATTGGAAAAGTTGAACAGTATTGAATTACCGTAGAGTTTTTATCCGATCGGAACTATTAATAGATCTATCGAGTTTAATTATTCGAAAAGCAACGAGTTGTAGTTTACCGGGGTAATTGCTCGGTACTATGCAATAACGTAGTAATCTGATTAACAGGAGCGCGCTGATTATACGCACTAGTGATTCTAGAGGGAATTAACGCAGGGGTTGTGTATCGCGTATGAAAAATATCTTATCTGAAATCCCACTATAATCGCCTCTCTAATAGTAATTAACATTCGTATTTCTTTTGTACGATTAAACGGTCTCCTATGAACATCGCGCGAATTGACTTTAAAAATAGTCTCGTAATATGTTATCTTTCTGAAGTACTTAAGAAGATGGACTTCAACGCGATCTAGAATTTACGACACGCTAGTTAGAATGTATAAGAACTAGTTAGAACGCATAAAAGAGTCAAAGTGTTAAATTAAGAAGAACGAGGATATTGAAAGGAGTTAATCTTCCACGCGTTTATTTTTTTAACGACAGAACGTCGAGTGCAAATCGATCGCACGTTGACCGAGTGTTCTTTTTTAACTTTGGTACGAATAAGTGACTCATTGATTGTTGGATCTTTCATCGAGGCGGGAAGCAAAGGGGCACTGATCTTCAACTCGTTCAACAACACTGTGGCATTGCCTGAATGCCATGGTCAGTGACCGTGAGATCAAGAATTTAAATTCTACGCTGACTCGCCTACTCCTCCTTTTGTACCTTATTGTCCAGAATTTCTTGGCTATACCGATCGAATAAGAAATCAAAGATTTCTGCTCCGTGAAAAAATCTCGACTTTTGAACCTTCTATTTGCAGAAAACCAAGTATCGATCTCGCTCAACCAGCTTCTCCAATTTAGAAACTTAAATCTCTTTAAATACTTTTAACTAGGTTTTCAAACTTTGTAATTTAGAATTTTTTTGAGTTATTTTCAAATACGAGGACCTCTCCCTATATGGCCATTTTCAATAACCTATCTGTGGCAGTCTAACGAAAGAGTCTTACTAGTCATGAGATAAAATTAAACCAACTCCAATATAAATTAAATGAAACAAACCTTGTAACCTCTTCCTATATGGCCATTTTCAATAAACTATCTGTGGCAGTCTAACGAAAGAGTCTTACTAGTCATGAGATAAAATTAAACCAACTCTAATATAAATTAAATGAAACAAACCTTGTAACCTCTCCCTATATGGCCATTTTCAATAAACTATCTGTGGCAGTCCAACGAAAGAGTCTTACTAGTCATGAGATAAAATTAAACCAACTCTAATATAAATTAAATGAAACAAACCTTGTAACCTCTCCCTATATGGCCATTTTCGATAACCTATCTGTGGCAGTCTAATGAAAGAGTCTTACCAACCACGAGTTAAAATTAAGCCAACTCCAATATAAATTAAATGAAACAAACCTTGTAACCTCTCCCTATATGGCCATTTTCAATAACCTATCTGTGGCAGTCCAACGAAAGAGTCTTACCAGTTATGAGATAAAATTAAACCAACTCCAATATAAATTAAATGAAACAAACCTTGTAACCTCTCCCTATATGGCCATTTTTAATAACCTATCTGTGACAGTCTAACGAAAGAGTCTTACCAGTCATGAGATAAAACTAAACCAATTCCAATATAAATTAAATGAAACAAATCTTGTAACCTCTCCCTATATGGCCATTTTCAATAACCTATCTGTGGCAGTCTAACGAAAATCTCTTACCAACCACGAATTAAAATTAAGACAACTCCAATATAAATTAAATGAAACAAACCTTGTAACCTCTCCCTATATAGCCATTTTCAATAACCTATCTGTGGCAGTCTAACGAAAGTTTCTTACCAACCACGAGTTAAAATTAAGCCAACTCCAATATAAATTAAATGAAACCTTGTAACCTGTTTAAAAGAACATTTTCTATTAAACACCCAGTGTATCTAAACACCCGGTGTATTTAAATGTCCAGAACACACAGAAAAGCTAAGAACGCATGCTCAGCCAAGTTTCACCTAAGTCGAACGTTTCGAGAAACGCGATTTGATCCCTCGATAAAACTAGAATTTTAAAACGGCACAACTTGAATCTCATTTCTATGCCTAGCTGTATCTCGAGCGAAAACCACGCCGTATCTTTTTTTCTCTTTCGTTCTGCGATCCAACCGTATTTTCCTTCCTTTTAATTAAACCGTACAAGGCAAAAAAAATTCAAGCCTCACCACTACGAATTCGTTCTTTAGAACGCGCCATTCCTATGCATAACAGTATCTTTGGGGACACTGTTTTAATCCTGAGAAAACACGTTCCGCTTCCTGCACGACGTTACACTACTTTTCAACCATTTTTTTCGTGATATACAGGGTGACTCACACGACTACTTCAAAAATATTCAAGATGGACTAATATTTTATTGCGCTTGGATTTGAAATTTTTTAATTTAGGTATTTGACAAATTAGGTAGGTTATTTAATTTAAAAAATGCAGGGTGATGACTCTATGTACAAGTTGTGTTTTTAAAAAAATTTTTAATAGACAAATATTTCATCTTAGATTAAAAATGTTTAAGAGTAGGTATCTGACAAATCAGGTAGCTTTTTTAATTTAAAAAATACAGCTGACAACTCAGTCGTGTTTTTGAAAATATTTTAAATAGAAAAATATTTCATTTCAGATTAAAAATGTTTAAGAGAAGGTATCTGACAAATCAGGTAGCTTTTTTAATTTAGAAAATACAGCTGACAACTCAGTCGTGTTTTTGAAAATATTTTAAATAGAAAAATATTTCATCTTAGATTAAAAATGTTTAAGAGAAGGTATCTGACAAATCAGGTAGCTTTTTTAATTTAGAAAATACAGCTGACAACTCAGTCGTGTTTTTGAAAATATTTTAAATAGAAAAATATTTCATCTTAGATTAAAAATTTTTAAGAGTAGGTATTTGACAAATCAGGTAGCTTTTTTAATTTAAAAAATACAGCTGACAACTCAGTCGTGTTTTTGAAAATATTTTAAATAGAAAAATATTTCATCTCAGATTAAAAATCTTTAAGAGTAGGTATTTGACAAATCAGATAGCTTTTTTAATTTAAAAAATACAGCTGACACCTCAGTCGTGTTTTTAAAAAAATTTTTAATAGACAAATTAATATTTCATCTTTGATTAAAAATTTTTAAGTGTAGGTATCTGAAAAATCAGCTTCTCTAAATTAAAAATTTTGACTACTTAAAAAATGTCAACTTAAAAAATTGACAAAATGAGAAACAACGAAATGAAGAATTAACAAAGTAAATGTGCAAATGTACAGAACTTAGAAATACAGGAATATAAATTTTCTGTGACTGTTTAATGACGTAAATGTCCTAATTGTATGAAGCACCCTGTATAAGTACTGGGTTCGTTACATTTCTCTGTGGTATGGTACACAAGAAAACGTGTTCACGGTGACTTGTTCCGCTTTGAAACACGACACCTCTCTTTCGTTAAACAACCAAGGATGGCCTGTACGTGGGCAACGTAAACACAAAAGAAGCGTACGCGACCAAATGTACGCGATATAACATGCAGATACGCGTATCAGCGTTAGCGGGGCAAAGCGGTTAGTCCACAACACCGTTTCTTCTTCCCAACTTTGTACTCAATTAAAATTAGTCTTCGCTCGGCGAATTAAGCAATAAACAAACTGGAAGATTGTAACAATATTAGCATAACAAATTTAACCTCTGTATCTACTTATAGAAATTATAAAATTAATTTCTTTGAATTGCAAAAGTTCCTCAATGTATCTTGCTTTTGTTATATTAAAAAGTAAAATATACGTCCTCGTAAAAATAGCATGAAACCTTAAATTTAACGCCATTTTGATGAACGAAATTACTGTTAATTTAAAAATGAGGGAGATTATGGTAATAAATTTAATTTAGTAAATTTAATTTAATTTTCTAACTTCATAATTTGTAACTTTGAAAATTTCTAATTGAGCAAACATATAAATTTAAAAATTTCTAATTGAGCAAACATATAAATTTAAAAATTTCTAATTGAGCAAACATATAAATTTAAAAATTTCTAATTGAGCAAACATATAAATTAAAAAATTTCTAATTGAGTAAATACATAAATTTGAAAATGTCTCAAACAAGGGACCGATAGCTACCTCCCAAAGCTAACAGCGGTACCATTTCCTCGTAATACCCGAGGTTGTTTCGCAGGAGAAAATTAACGATAACGCTCGGACAATTAGATATCGTAATTTGTCGCCCTAGTGCGAACTTGGAACGGTGCACGTGGATACGTCGAGAAACATGTAGAGGAACGAGGCGCATACACACGCACGCGACGACCTAGTTTTTCACTTACTAACGATTCGCATTGAACGACAGTTACAAGCACGCCGGTATTCCTCAACCTTTCACGCATTATCATCATATCCCAGGTTGGCATTTACGCGACTTGTTGCATTGACCTACTCAGACTATGGCCGATTAATACACACCGTTATTGTTTCCACGTTCGCTAGCCTCCCATGACGGCCACACCGCTGCATTCTACGGTTTTCACGAACCGCGGTTTTCAGTTACGTTCCGCGAAACTTTACTTTCAACGGAAATCAAGGTCCTATCCAAGGTCGCCGCGCAACCAAACCTAGGTACCCGTGCACGTATTCCAAACGATCGAAATACTCGTGTTCTTTTAATATTTCAACGGGATCCTTCCGTCCATTTGTCGAAACGTAACATCCATCGGTAAGTAATTCAACGATCGCGAGAAAGGGTTATGCGGGTCAAGGTGACGAGGAAGAAGCCTGACCAATTCTATCACGGGGTCACGTTAAATCGTAATATCCTAATATCGTTCATTATTCGCAGTGAATTCGACCAAGAAAGTTGTCTAGAAAAAATGGTACTTTTCTAGAAGCAAACGTGTAAGCTATTCGCCATTACAGCTACCTTTGATATCGATAAATTAAATTTTCAACCATGTATTTTTTCAATATATTCTATTGTGCTAAATGTGTATGAAATCCTTCTTTAAAATACTGTTATAATTTCCAAGAGTGCATGAATATATCAAAATAATCTAAGTGTCCCTAAAATATGCTGTCAAAATCAACTTCCAATTTTTTAAAGAAATTGTGAGAACAGAATAAGTTGGAACAAATTAAGTTAAGTTAGGTAAAGCTACATTAAGCCTAAGATTAGATTAGGTTAAATTAATGTAGATTAAGTTAGGTTAAGTTAGACGGCTAGGTTAATTAGGTTATATTGCTTGAAGTTGGAATAGGTTAATTTAATATATGTACTTATATTAAGTGAGGTTATGTTAGAATGTCAATATGTATAACAAAACTGTCTTAACTTGTGAGTCACGAAAAATCATTATTAAAAAAATCATTATATAAACACTAGTGGCAGCGACAATGATATGCGCAGAAAAAAAGATTCAGAACATTGGCCTTGACAAGAGACTCGAGCAAGACATAAATAGACGTATACGGTATTCGGAATAATTATTGAAAACAAAAGTATTTTGCGAAGGACGCACACGGCGCTTGCTCGTTTAAGGGTCAAAGGACGAGTTGAGGGCGTATACGAAAGCGTCCCCGAGGCATCGATCGTGGCCCTCGACAAAAATTCGTGGCCGGCCTCCTAAATTCGAGCGTGAAACGAGGCCGATACGAGTCGAGCCACGACCACGATTTGCGATGCACCGTTAACGCGTGTACTTACACGCACGCGATAATCAATCTCCGTGCAAAACAGCGTGCACAGTGGCCGGGGTATTATCGGTAGGGAAGCACGCTTCCAATTCGCAAGCGTGCCAACCGATGACAACGAAACGCGGCGACGGCCACGGTACACGCATCGAGTCGGGCAGCGCAACGCAACGGTTCACTCACCATTTAAATCGCCCAAGGTCCGTGGAATTTAAATCTCAATCAGCGTCAGGAAGACGCCGTATGTAAGCTGGAAGGCCGTGCACGCGTCGCAGCAGGCTCTCTCTTTCTCTCTCGCTCTCTCTCCCTCTCTCCCTCGCTGGTTGAAACGGGAAGAGGACGTTGGAACAAGAATATCACCAGTGGGCACGCTGCACAAGTTCACCGACTTCCTCGTTCGAGTCGTGCACAGAATCCAGCCGTCGCTTTCGGTTACAACGTCACACGCGACATGTTACGATATGCCTCGCGAGGGGAGGAGGACACGGAAAAACAAGGCCGTCGAAGGAACGCGTCAGGGAGCGAGGGGACGTGTGTCGAGGCACAATAAAAAAAAAATACGAGACTCCGCCGCGCGAAGCGGAGCACTCGGACGAACACAATAATATAGGTCCGTGAAGGTTCACCTCACTTCGATACGAACACTTGCGGTTTCCCTCACGGTGCGCTTTGTCAGCAGATCTGCGGCTCGGTTCACGTTAATCTGCATGAACCGTACGCGTCTCAATTGTCACGATCGAAATCATCGATTCGACGGTTCTCGTGACACGTATAATTCTGTTACTTTCCTGTACTTCGATTATACGTGTCTACATGTACATATAGTATATATATATATATGTATATGTATATATAATATATATATATTATTACTAATGGCAGTGATTATAAGAGGAGAGGGTGCTATGCACGGTAAGTGCCGAACAGCACCTCCCCCATTGAAGGCTCTCACGCAACTGACGCGGCTGGCGCGAAGGGCATACGGGGATTAGGAAAGGTAGGCGGAGAGGGGGTACCCGGAGACCAGTGGAGGGGGAAGCCGACGGTATTACCACTTCGGCAGAGCGACGGAGACAGCCGAGAGAGAGAAACTAGGGGAATCGCGCATGCGTAGTGGCCCTGTTTTAGAACAGTACCGTGACACTCGCCGACAAGCCACCGCCCGATGAACCCACCTCGTGTCATTGTACAAACTGCATCTCTCCCGTATTCCCGTCATAACCATCTATTATCGTTCCTTTAATCACCGTTGTTCACCTGTTCGCAATTAAAACTGGACGTATTTTCATCGAAATTACTCGACTAAATATAAATATGACATAGTATATGCAGTGATGGGCAGATCAAGTGTCCGCTGTAGAGGTCATGGGCACCGGTGTTCGTCGTGCGGTAAAGTCTAACTGCCTGTGAACCTTTTCTCCGTACAGACATAATTTTATTTCACCTCTTTTTATTCTGACGAGCTCTGTTATAACTGTATTAATTTTATTAATTACGTATAACGATTTTAATTCCCGAGACTCACTGTATACAAAATTAAATATTATCACATTTCTTTGAATTTAAATATATTTACGTATACACAAAATATGCAAACGAAAACAACAGACGGGCGAATACAATTCAATTTGACAGAACAGACACGTCGGAAGAATTTGTACCCCACGCAAAACGAGAAATACCATTCCCAGAGCAGTTAACAAATTACACCGAATTACCACGATGCAGAGTTGCGTTTGCTAATCTGTTTCTCGCATGTTGGTACCGAGTAGGTTCTCCGTGCGAAAGAGAACGTCACACAAAGACCAAGACCTACATAAAGCGAAGCACAAAGCGAAGCACCAAGTAATCTCAGGTGGTGAACAACATACAACGGTTAGAATCAATTTCGTGCACAACGTGCGTGCACGTCTCTAATTAAAAGCGTCGTACGATTTTATTCTATTGTTAAACGTTTGTCATTAGAGCAGATAGATCATTTTAAAATTTCCAAACTTTCTAACGGAGATGCATATTCAAGCGGCGATCGATCAGTGTAATTTCATGCATCACAAAATTTCAGTTCATATAATTAGAGGTTTCAATAATATTTTTTGTACGAGTTTATATATTTGATAAGGTAAAAAAACAAGATATCGGAGTAATTTTCAAACGGTGCACAAAGTATCTCTTGCCCCCTTTATTTTTGCAAGGCTATTCTTAGCAGCGATACGAACTCCGAGAATTTAAATAACATACAGGTTGACCTATTTCCATTAAATTTCAAATCGACGTGATCTTCCGACTCTCGTAAATGGAATTTAATTCTGGGGAAACAGTTTGCAAGTTAATCTCTCTTTAAGCTGCTAACTGGTGTATCCATTGCTAAATCGAAGAGTCGCTCGATTTATATTAAGCATACTGATTATGTAGTCATTTTCACCAAACTTTATATCGATATATTCCAAGTGTCATTTTGTGATATTTTCTGTCATCGAGTCATGTCGGAATTTACGCGTTTCACAATCGGACTCGATGTAACTGGCAACCATTTTGTATTAAGAATATTGATTACGCGTTTATGCAGTCAATTATGAAACCATGTCAGACATTTTATAAATGGGCTTAGCACTCTAATGCAAGCATCCCGTAAGAAAGATGACTATTTTATACAAATTTAATCAATAGTAATCTAACATACCTATACTTTTCTCTTCCATGCGTGAATAATACTTTTTCACACAACTTCAACGTTACCAAACTATCGGAGCTATAAAAAAGTGTAATTGTTCCGAATAGAATTGTTCACATGTTCGTATAAGACAAATTAGAATAACCATAAACGTCAGTTTTTTGCGGCGACCCCGCAAACTTTCCCATAAGACACGTAAGTAAATAAGGCCCCGACAGCGAATCTCTACGTGGCAGGGTTACTACGAATTCAAGCCTATTATTATGAGCATAATTGTCTGATTATACGTCTGTGATCTGGCACGGCTCTATGGTATAAGGCCGCGACGTTTCACAAGGGCACTGGATTCTCGCTACTATTCCAAATATAGGATTAAGTAGAACTTTTACTCTTACAACAGAATTTTCGGATTTATGTGCACGCTATCTGACGTTAAATTATTACGTCATAGATTACAATTTATGTCGGGTACCTATTATAAAAATCTGTTATTTTTCTTTATGGTGCGAGCACTTTGTATTAACACTTTATTTACGATCATTTGTATTCGATCTTATATCAGTTTCATTTATAATTTATATTTTTATAAAGGAATACATGTATTACTTTGAACGTGCACATTATTTTTCTATTTATATTTTATTTTTCTTTCTTTAACACTTTATTTAGGATCATATTTGTGTTTGATGTTATATCAGTTTCATTTATAATTTATATTTTTATAAAGGAATACATGTATCACTTTGAACGTGCACATTATTTTTCTATTTATATTTTATTTTTCTTTCTTTAACACTTTATTTAGGATCATATTTGTGTTTGATGTTATATCAATTTCATTTATAATTTATATTTTTATAAAGGAATACATGTATTACTTTGAACGTGCACATTATTTTTCTATTTATATATTATATATTATTTTATTTTTCCTTCTGCTATTAACACTTTATTTACGATCATATATGTATTCGATGTTATATCAATTTCATTTATAATTTATTTCATAAAGGAATACATGTATCACTTTGAACGTGCACATTATTTTTCTATTTATATTTTATTTTTCTTTCTGCTGTTAACATTTTATTTAGAATCATTTGTATTCGATGTTATATCAATTTCATTTATAATTTATAATTTCATAAAGGAATACATGTATCACTTTGAACGTGCACATTATTTTCCTATTTATATTTTATTTTTCTTTCTGCTGTTAACATTTTATTTAGAATCATTTGTATTCGATCTTATATCAATTTCATTTATAATTTATAATTTCATAAAGGAATACATGTATTACTTTGAACGTGCACAAGTATTTCAAACTATTAAATTATATTTACAACACTGGATTTCACATACACCATCAAACCCATGAGCGTATACGTACCACGATGTTCAAGTTTCCAGATAAAAGAGACTCCAAAGCCATAACATGAAATAGCATAAAAGAGGCAGATCGTTGAACGCAAGAATTACATAACACGAACATAGAAACATTATTCGAGCGAGGATGTCGCTTCCCGCATTCGAAAAAGTCTATTTAAAAGTACTATTACCATTTCAAATGGAAAGACGGAAGCGGATGCAATTCGTTACGTACAGGATGTTTAAAAAAAGATTACTAAAATTTCAATTAAAGATTTCTAAATTTTCCATTTTATCAGTACTTTGCCTTACTGTAATTATTCACCTATTTTAAATTATACATCAAGAGATTAAATATTTTTAAGTATAACGCAACACGATTTAACGGTTAATCCCGAAAGCTACACGAAATTTTTGTAATGAAATTCTTGCATAGATCGCGAGCAAATTACAGATTAATTTTTGCCGAAAGTTTTTAGAGCACCCCGTATAGAGAAAACGTAAAAGGCGATCCAACAGCGTGGCATGAATGCGTAAATATAAATGCGGACAGAAACGACGTTTCGGAGTGGCTACAATTTCATGGAGGGCCAGCGGATAACCGAGTAGGAGAAAAGCTTCAACATGACACCAAAAATCGTGCGTTGCTTTGTTCAAACACAGAAGCTTTTCCCTTAGGCGTTCGTTACTAAAATACACACCGCACCATGCCACTTTCCTATTTCGTTTTTCTCGTTTCACGTTCGCTATTCGTACCGGACGAAGAAACTTCTCTTTGCCAGTGATCCTCAATTTTTTTCTCACCCTCCTCGTCGAGGAGAACCGCTCGTCCACGAGAACGAAAGTGGCTGTTCGTCGCTAGCCTTTTGCAACGATACGCTAACGAGAACTGGAACGTTTAGACTTCTTATCGACCAGTTTTCAACTTTCAGTTACGCTAACTTTGCGATTTTACATTACTTTTTACTTCAATTTTTAACACTGGGTATTCAAATCGATTTTCTGTTTAAAAATTAAACGCCTAATCTAATCAGACCTCGTACAGAACTTTATCGTTCGAACTGAATGATTTACATTTAAAATTAGATTAGATTACGCGCTTAAAGAAAAACAAAGCGATAAAATTACGTATCAGATTTCATTTAAAATTTATTCATTAATAGATTTGAATAGTAAACTAAACAGCAAATAGATTTGAATAGTCACTCCCATTGGAATTAACGATAAAAATCAATAAGTATCGATATCGTATCAATAATCAACAAAAATATTTTTTCACTGAGGTATACAAGTGTTGAGGTATAACACTTTTAACTGGAATTGCAACGATTCACGCGAAATATAACGTTTTCCTCCGTCATGAATTATCCGGTCATAAAATATTAATATTTATGGAATCGCGTCATGGTCGAAGCGTAATGTAAGTTCAACCAGTGAAGTAATCATTCTTGCGGTGCTTGTTTTTATGTGAACAACCTTCGATCACCTTACCTATTCCATTCGCTGTATTCGAGTAAAAAACCCGTGCTTCTTGCACTTAAGCAGCTTTCTTCGATACCTGAGTTATGGCAACAGATGTACAATAATTATCGATGTAACGTGTAGCAAACCGTTTAGTCATCACTTATGATATGTGCATACTTAAATGCAACGTTTTCCTTGAATAAGTGTAAGGCTACTATTGCAGATTTAGGGAAAAGGTAAACTTAAAAATCCTCGAATTTATAATTTTTAAAATTGGAGATTTACATCCCTAAAAATCTATAAAAAGGGTTCTGTGAATCGTACATCGCAAAATGTTAACCCCTTGCACTATGATGTTTTTGTCAAGTGCGTCAGAACTGACTAATTTCAGCCATAACATGAAAACAGACACAGAAACTTGAAATGTTATGTGAATTTGGTATCATGCAGTCGTTGACTATGCAAATTATAGTTGGACTTGAACTCCAAATTGAAATGTATTCAAAATTCGAGTAAAATTGGTCATAGACGTATGAGTGCGTCACAAGTCAGACTCGTCAAAATAATGTAAGGAGTCAAAAAACCAAAAATCCTAAAATTCAAGTCCTGAAACGATGGCGATGGAGAATACTAGCTCCTAAAGTATAAACTGTAAATGAATCCATTAGAGAAAATGGAAATAAATACCTAGAATGTCAAGTTTCTAAAACCAAAATCCGTGAATGGCAAAAATCCTAAAATCCTAAAATCCAAGACCTGAAACGATGGCGATGAACATCAGCTCGTAAAGTTTAAACCGTAAATGCACCCATTAGAGAAAGTGGAAATAAATACCTAGAATGATAAGTTTCTAAAACCAAAAATCCGTAGATAGCAAAAATCCTAAAATCCTAAAATCCAAGTCCTGAAACGATGGCGATGAACACTAGCTCCTAAAGTATAAACCGTAAATGCATCCATTAGAGAAAGTGAAAATTAATACCTAGAATGTTAAGTTTCTAAAACCAAAAATCCGTGGATGGCAAAAATCCTAAAATCCTAAAATACAAATCCTGAAACGATGGCGATGAACACCAGCTCCTAAAGTATAAATCGTAAATGCATCCATAAGAGAAAGTGGAAATAAATTCCTAGAATGATAAATTTCTAAAACCAAAAATCCGTGGATGGCAAAAATCCTAAAATCCTAAATTCCAAATCCTGAAACGATGGCGATGAACACCAGCTCCTAAAGTATAAACCGTAAATGCATCCATTAGAGAAAGTGGAAATAAATTCCTAGAATGATAAGTTTCTAAAACCAAAAATCCGTGGATGGCAAAAATCCTAAAATCCTAAAATGCAAATCCTGAAACGATGACGATGAACACTAGCTCCTAAAGTATAAACCGTAAATGCATCCATCAGAGAAAGTGGAAATAAATTCCTAGAGTGATAAGTTTTTAAAACCAAAAATCCGTGAATGGCGAAAATCCTAAAATGCAAATCCTGAAACGATGGCGATGGAGAACACCAGCTCGCAAAGTATAAACTGTAAATGCATCCGTTAGAGAAAGTGGAAATAAAAAAAGATGTCGTGTAATTTTACGATCCCCTGTTCAAAGTGGAACAGGAGGAGCGCGTTTGTCAGGATGGAAAAGACGAAAATTCCGAGAGCGAGAGAGGTTCGTTACCAAAATACACACGGCGGCGGTGCCGTGCAATCTCGTTTTCACCGTTCTTTCTTCCGATGTCGGAGGGAGCCGACTTTAAACTTGGATTTAATTATTTTTGACGCACACACGTGCCAGACTAGAAATCACGTGCTCTTCTTCGCGTTTCACGAGCTTCAATCCCGGCGAGCTATCGTTCCGGCAAAAATCGAGGCTCGTAAGCGGTCGGACGTAATCGTTGATACGATGTAACTCGCTTTCGGAATCCCTCGTATCTGTCCTAATTCGATTTTCTACGGAAATACTGTTACTTTCAACGGAATCGATAAGTCGGCCGGAATAGATCGGTTACGGCGCGGCGTTTCAACGTTTTACGACGTAAAAATCGATCGACCGCGTGAAAGATGTGCATATGCGAACACCCTGCATGTGGAACACTGATAAGTAAATATCGATACTACGTCGAGGTCTTTCCTTTTGCTGTCTCTATGTAAACCACCGATAAATAATGTGTATAATATTCATTCCTAACTGGGAATATATAAATTTTTGTATTTTGTGAGACTGCTGAGGATTTTCGAATCAAAGGACACTGAGATATAAAGATTTTGGGACCTCGGACTATTTTGTTACTTTAAGGTGTGAGGACCTTGGTGCACAGAAATTTTGAAGTCTAAGGATATTATAATTTAGAGATCCTATGAGAGAGTAGATGTTATGATTTAGAGTATTCTAGGAACTTTATAAAAGAAACCCGAGGTGCATTAACTCCCCGATTTGATATTTGAAGGACGGAAGTCGCTCGCCTGCATCAGATCTTACGCTGCCTTTTTACGCTACGATCCACGGGATCTTTTTAAGGATGGCTTACGATGGAAGAAAATGGCCAGTTAGCCTAAGTGGCAAGTACATTTCACGTTAGGTGGATCTTATCAGATGCCAGGCCACGTGGCCGTAACACGCACCTCGTTTTACCACGTGTTCGTGAGATGCCCACGTTCCTCTCTCGGTACATCGTGCCAACTTACTTTCACGGCATTCATTACAAATGGATGCATATAAATTGCACAGCATGGTGTCATACCTCGAACAGGAAACGCGGTGGACCTAGACTGATTATTTAACCACGCTCGAATATTATCCGTTTATGCGTTGCGAGTAAATTGTAATATGTCCGTGTATAGATACCGATCCGATATATTCGTCGCTTTGCATCGCGACTGCTCACGAAATGTTTATCGACGTGTTTTCCATAATTCGATTTGCGTTATTTGTCCATGAATTCAATGTGGTTCGAAAGAATGTTCCGATTACTAACGCTTTCGAAAAATAATGCTTATAAACATAGTATTTGTTATCTAAATTATGGAGCAGTGTTAGGAACTAATTGACAGCCACTGTAAACGGAATAAATATTCGTATTCAAAATTTATTATAGACAACAAGATGAATAGTAACTCCAACAACGAAAAGGAGAAAAGAATTAAGACAAACGATCATTGTATTCCACGGTGCATTCACCTTTTAAAGCCGTCTCCCTTTCGTTAATATATTTCTTCCGTGACGGGAACCTAACGGAAGACGGTTGTGCTGGTCTGTTTCTAGCAGACCACCCCGTATTTACCAAAGAAATATTTCCCGTTGATATTCAACCTGGCCAACAATATACTTAAAAGGACCTTTTCAAAGCGGTTGGATACACCGAGCAAAATAGACGGCAGACGTCGGCGTCATAATTTACCAGCTAGTAAACTTTATTTATCGAATAATCTGACCGACTGGAATTCAATGTATTTGCGTGTATGCACCAGACGACATTCGTGTCGCTGGAAATCTTTATCCCTATGAACGTCGGAACGGACGTATAACCATTGGCGTAACTACCTACGGGTCAGGGTAAACCTAACCCCCATAGAATGCAGATTATCAACCTAGGATAAACCGACTAATGGTATATTACGCGAGTATTTAATAAAATATAGCGATGTAGAGTATACGTGGCTACACAATGCGTGGCGATATAACGCGAGGCATCACGCTACACGCAGCGATATAACGTGTAACAATATTCTACATATGGGGATATAGCTTGTGATCATTATTCACCCGGCGATATAGCGAGTGGTTATGCAATATAACGCGTGGTACTATATTGCATGCAGTGATATCACGCATGGTAATATATTACGCGTAGTGATAGAGCGCATGGCGATATATGATGCGTGGCGATACAGCGCGTAGGAATAGAACATACGGCGATATAACGCGAGGTACTATATTGCATGCAGGGATATCACGCATGGAAATATATTACGCGTAGTGATTCAGCGCATGGCGATATATGATGCGTGGCGATGCAGCGCGTAGGAATAGAACATACGGCGATATAACGCGTGGTACTAGATTACATGCAGTGATATCACGCATGGTAATATATTACGCGTAGTGATACAACGCATGGCGATATATGATGCGTGGCGATACAGCGCGTAAGAATAGAACACACGGCGATATAACGCGTGGTACTAGATTCCATGCAGTGATATCACGCATGGTAATATATTACGCGTAGTGATACAGCGCATGGCGATATATGATGCGTGGCGATACAGCGCGTAGGAATAGAACACACGGCGATATAACGCGTGGTACTATATTACATGCAGTGATATAACGCATGGTAATATATTACGCGTAGTGATATAGCACATGGCGATATATGATGCGTGGCGATGCAGCGCGTAGGAATAGAACATACGGCGATATAACGCGTGGTACTATATTGCATGCAGGGATATCACACATGGAAATATATTACGCGTAGTGATACAGCGCATGGCGATATATGATGCGTGGCGATACAGCGCGTAGGAATAGAACATACGGCGATATAACGCGTGGTACTATATTGCATGCAGTGATATAACGCACGGTAATCTATTACGCGTAGTGATACAGCGCATGGCGATATATGATGTGTGGCGATACAGCGCGTAGGAATAGAACATACGGCGATATATCGCGTGGTACTAGATTACATGCAGTGATATCACGCATGGTAATATATTACGCGTAGTGATACACCGCATGACGACATATAACGCGACATAACACAGCGCGTAGGAATAGAATATACGGCAATATAACGCGTGGTACTATATTACATACAGTGGTATAACGAATGCTAATATATTACGTGTAGTGATACAGCGCATAACGATATATAACGCGACATAATACAACGCGTAGGAATAGAATATACGGCAATATAACGCGTGGCACTCAACGCTACACACTATGCGGCGATGTAACGCAAAGTGATATAACGCATCGCAATACAACGCACCACAATTTAAGAGTGGATCCAGACAGACCAAAATTCTGGTTCCGCCAATGCGCATAACTGATTTCTTTGGTGCAACGGGAACAACATTCGCAACAAGGAGTCACTGACTCCCCGATCGTATGTACGTCGCGACGACTAATTTTAACTTCCTCACTGGCTAAATGAATAAAAACAGTCCGATAGTGATGCGTTTCGCCCGAAATAAATGCGACTTTTTATTCAGTCCCGATCGTAACGCAGAAACCTGCTTGAATTTCGTTCGATTTCGCGCAATTTAAATTACACGTTGCTGGCTGAAAGTCTGAGGAGAGGACAGCTTTTTATTATTAGACGTTATCATTATTTTTTTTTAATTGAACTTACGAATTTATACTTTTAAAATCTTCTAACTTTCTAATACGAAGTAAAATCAAGAAAATACGACTTTGGAAATACTTTGACAAAATCTAATTTCCTTCATTCTTTTAAAAAGATATGATGCAAGTAAAAATGTCCCAAAAAAAAAATAATCTGCAATACGAATGAACTGTAATCAACCCTATGAAAAAGAATACGTGCGTGCTCAAAATAAACTTCGATAATTAAGATTTCAGTTCGGTATTCGAACAATTTCGATTTTATTATTCGAACCTTGTTCGAAGCCGCAGAAGCAATTATTACCGAATGCGACTGTCCGCCCCGAATCGAACGCGAGTTTGTCCGAATGGACGGACCAAGCGGCATCGCGAATCGAGAAAGCCGAGCGAAGCCGAAACGATACGAACGCGGCCGAGGTGGTCGAACGCGCGAAACGTAGAAGGAAGAGTTGTTCCCAGAGGCCAAACACGGACGAAACGACAAGCAACGAAGGAACTATGATCGTGGACTCGGATCTGCGGGTCGTATCTTTCCTCGTCGGTGTATTGAACTTGGTCTGTGGGGGTCATTCAACTCGCGGAGTGCCGTGTCGTCCCAGGTGACGTCACGTGACTCGCCGTCTCCGAAGAGCGGAGGCTGGCTATGACGTGGCGCGCTGTCATTGGTCAAAATCTCGCCCCGCTACCCAATGACGTCACAGCTCGCGGAGGCACGGACTCGTCCAGGGCGCTGCTACCGCGAATCCCGACGTCACGAGTACCAATGTCGATAAACTCGCTGTGCTTCGGGCTGCATACACACCAACACACGAATACCGTGGTACTTCAACGTGATACGTAAATACAGAATCCCTTTTCTCGTTAATAAATGGAGCAATATCTTTTCGAACCAAGTACAGCGAAAATAAAATTGCGCTTCTGAAAATCATTACTAACACTTTCTGATTGCGGTATCGATCTAAAGTTACAGGTAACCGAAAATGGAATTTTATAACGGGTCAAATTCTTGATTTCTATTCGATTTCGGAGAATCAGCAATTTCGACAAATTACTACGTTTCAGGCCCTGTGAATAATTGTCAGACCTCTGAAGGTCATGCGCTCCTCTCGTTAGGCACACCCTACACGCGACATTCTAACGTGTCACACGTTATAAAGGTAAGCACCTCGATGCGTGTGAAAACGGGTACACGCGTGCATCGAAGGACTACTAAACACCAGGAAATGCGACAAGAATACGAAGCATTACATAAGACATTCTTTGAAACTAAATAGTACAACGGTACTGTCAACAATCTATACCGCAAAAGCGAAACAAGTGTATTATGTCGAGGCATGTAAATTTCTAGGTCTCAAGACTCCTATATCCCTGGATATGTTCTGAAGTGTAAATTCTGATATGTCAAAGCTTTGCCAGCCCATGATTAAGAGACCGATAGCACCGGGCTATTCCAATCGCTTCCATCTAAATTACAGCGTAGTAGCACGAAGGTCGTTCGAATATCACGAATCATCGACGATCTATATTCCCGGAAGATCAGGGATATCTCGGCCGCTTCACGATGATTACAAATGCCGCACCTGCCGCGGATAGTACAGCATCTCACGCA
Source organism: Megachile rotundata (assembly GCF_050947335.1). Taxonomy (NCBI): domain Eukaryota; kingdom Metazoa; phylum Arthropoda; class Insecta; order Hymenoptera; family Megachilidae; genus Megachile; species Megachile rotundata. The sequence continues at coordinate 21,790,716 of NC_134984.1, read as the reverse complement.
ACAACAGTCCAGGCTATAAATAATGATCGAGCATTATATTTAGCGTCGAATGTCCTGAAGTGGTAAGAGAAGGATGGTCGCGTGAACAACAAGGAAAGGAGAAAACAGGAAGTGGAGGCTGAAGAGAAGGTTAGCGAAGAAAAGGGTACACACAGAATCCGCTAGCAGCAAGCGGCTTTTGCGGGGTACTCACGGTTGAACGATCAGAGAAGGGTTATGTTTGGCAGGCTGGTTAACTGTCCATTTAAGCCTGGTACACAACTTGAACACGATGTTGTGATATGTCTTCAGAAAATTTCTACACTGCGAATGCAGGACAAACATCTTTCGGATAAATTAGATCAGAGCTGCGGTAGAGAGTGCGGTCAGGTTAATCGCTCTAGTTCGTCTGAATATTGCAGCAATGATCAGATAATTCTGACTGAAAAAATCATGAGTTAAGGAGTTAAAGTATCCATCTCGTTTAAGTTGCGATCTACTTTCAAGTACCGCTATCCAATCAGACTGAAATCTGCTCGTAATGCATTGATAAGAACCGGTCGATCCTAGAAAGATCCGATCGGAACGTAATGCTACACGGTATCGAAATGTGTACTTGGCTTTAAATGGCCGACTGGTACCCCTTACCGGTCTCCTGTTCGGTTGGTGGTCGGTTGGCTGACTCGCAGCACTCGCTTCGTCGCTGGCCAGAGTTTGTTGACTCTCGGTTTCAGCACGCCGGCTGACCATGACCTCGCCGAACGATCCGCGAAGTAATACCGAGACGACTCCCTGCCGCCCGCTGTCGACGTCGTTGTCCTCGTTGTCCCACCGGCTTCCACGGTAACGCTCGCATGCGAGCGCACACGGGAGTTACGCGCAGTCCTGAAGAAGCCAACCGGCCGTTGCACGATCCACCTGACCCTTCGAAGGTGTACCGATGCGACCCGTCGTCGAACACGAGGAATTTCAACGGAAACGTCGTCGTCGACGACGCCGGTGCGGATAGAGGTCATTGCCATCCAGGCGTCAGGTTCACGGGACTGTATCATCGGAAACCTTGACCAGAGTCGCTCCAACCAAAGGGACCTTACGTGCCGCCTGGCGATTCGATTAACCGCACCGCGGTTAATCGTCGTTCATTTGCATCCTTGTCCATCGGTGGATACAACTAACGACGGTTAATGAGACGAACCAATTTTTTTTTCCTGGAGTCCTCGATTTTAAGGGGAATGAAAAGATAGCAGTCTCAATATGTATTCGAATACGAAAATTTTAAGAATGACAGTATTTTCTTATTAATCCCTTCATTACTGCTAATGGCGCATGTAGGCACTAAATTCCTAGCTCTCTACATTCCTGCATCTATAAATTCTCATACCTCTAACTTCTGAAAGCATCGAGTTCCTGTACCTTCAAATCCCTATAGTAATGAATCTCTACAGTATGATCTCTATATCCTAATGTTCCATTATTTTTTCAATCATAATGTCGAAAAGGTTTTCCCAAAGTTCTAAAATTCTGAAGTCGCGTAGAACGTAATTAAAAAATATCGGAGTTAGTAGTCGGGTAGGGCGTACAATTAAAGGCCAATTGGAAAAATGTCGTGCGACGAAGTTCGCGGAAAGGGAGAGGAATCGAGGAATCGTCGAGTTCGCGTGGAAAAAAATATTAATCTGTAGAAGCGTATGTGGGCCAGGGAATATCGACCGTACGATCTGGGTCAAAGGTTGCATGCACCTTGCCGAGAACGTAACGCGACAGGGTGCAACGCGAGTGTGTGTAAGCGTATCGTTTGTGCAACGGCATAAACACACGTGTGCCAACTCATGAGAAGTCTCACGTGCAAGGTGGCTACCTGGAAACTCACGGTCCCCCTTGCGATAAGGGCGAATAAACGCGAACCGACCACTGCATAACGACTCCTTTCCTTACTTTAATTCCCCGCATCGAAACACGTGGCCACTGGCAAAGATAAGTATTCAAATTAATTGACCGTTGTCGTCCGTGAATTTTATATACGGGCACGTTTGTGCCTTTAAGGTTTTCGAATGCCTGCGTTAACGCGGACACGTGCGTCGCATTGCAAACTAGTTAGGTACAATATGTAAACGATGGAAAAATGTGCACTCCGAGTACCACGCAGGATTCTTTCGGTTAAGAACAAAGCTAAAGAGAGGATTTTCAGAAGTTAAATATGAAATCTTCGAAATTTTTTATTTACCATATATTCTTATTGAGAAAAAAATTTTATTAAAATAACTTTTGTATATTCAGTAGTGTAAAATGTTGAATACGGAAACGGAATACGTACACCTTGCAAGGCTAAGAACTTATTGGACACCCCTCGTATACGGATAAAGGGGACATTGATATTTGATGGACGTGCGGTTATACACGTACGACGAGCATTCTTTCAGAAACAGCTGGAGTAAAAACGAGCACAGACGAGCTGTGCATCATTTGTAAGTAGACTGATACTCGGAGAACATAGTCTTACATGTATGATTTCTTAGAAACGAAGAAAACGGTTCTTTGCCGTAACCGATAGGCAGTCATTTTATATTAAGTATATTAATCGAAACTTTACCCAGCTATTTTTCTTGAACATTCATTTCAAACTTATACACTGTAATACGCTCTTTCTTGATACTTTCGTATCACCGAATTATAGCAGACTTCCTATTTCCCAATTAATCATCTGATATGTAACAACCCAATGGTTCGATGCGACTATACATGGCCGAACACGTGCGTAGAAGGAGAGGCTGTAAAATCGATCGTCTGCAACGCATCTCTATGCGTTGCACGTGACTCAACTCCACTCTCCCATGGCGGACAAAATGTCCCAACTGCCGTGCCGTGCCGTTCCGACGAACCTTGCTCCAACCGACGCGGCTGCCCGAAAACGAGCGCGACGCTGCCACCTCCTTTTCTCAATATTCGGTCAATTTAAATTCGCAAATTTCGGGATTTTCAAATTTTCCAATTTCGCAATTTTTCAACTTGTAAATTTCAGAATTTACAACTTTCCCAATTTGCAAATTCACAAAATTGGAAATTTGTAAAATTATAAATACTCGTATCACCATTTTTCCCTCATACGCAATATTACACTTGAATACGTATGCACTTGCAATACAACTTAGATGCTTTACGCAATGGTTTAAAGTTAGACAAATAAATCTAAAATAGCACATTAAACCATAAAAGGAACCAGTTATATTTCTTCATGATTGTTAAAGCAGGGACACGTGTAACGCTAGCAAATCGATATCGTAAAACAGAAACGTGCATAAAGTGCGACGACTGCATAATACAACGATTGCTATAAATATACAGTCACAATGCACAATACACGAGAGTCATACACGTACGAGTGATTAGAAAACTGGCGAGTCACGCGTCGTGTGAATCACCCTTAGGGAGATTCGGCTCCATTCAATACCAGGGGTGAAATAGTGAAAAAAGATTCGTTGATCAGAGAAAGGGGTTGCAGCTTCCCTTCGTGCTGAAGGACGATAGAGTACTTAAGCAATATATATTTATACAATATTACTTCCTAAAACAATATCGAGTTATGCTTAAAACAATGCTGTAAGATTTTCTTTTTAATGCGATTAAAAGTGTGAAGCACACCTATTAATGTGATTAAGTTCTGCGCATCGTCGACGCGCAGGATAAACTCGAACTTCAAATAATGATATAACCGAACGAACAAGTAATGTAATTTGAATGAATCCATTTTCGGAAAACTTTCTTCCAGTACAAACTCATCGGTAATAGCGAAGTAAAATGTACGAACATGTAATCTAGTCTCCCCATTCAGGTGGCCTACAAATAATTGTTGCCTATGCATTTCCTACTGTGCACACCTGAACGGACGCTTTGAAACCCAATATATCCTAGGAAACCGCCTCGTGAATCCACAAAGAGAGGATTTTCCATTCAATTTCACTCGGTGAATAAGTCTGCGGTTTATCGAATAAGACAAAGACGAAAGACGCTCTATGTTGCACTATGTCATCACCGCACAATTGTTTTTTCTGAAATGACGATATAAAAGAAATGTCCAACAAGTACTACTTCTGTCGCTTTGAGAGACTAAAACCAAACTCGATATTAAATCTTTCTTCACTTGTCATATTTCTTATTGCGTTACATGTTATATTTGCAATGCGTCGTAGAAAACAGAAAAAATTGTGAAACAAAGGTTCAACGGGTTAAATTACTACTCACTGTTCGAGAATTAAAACGTTACTATCGATCGATTAATTATCGATTGAAGGACGCGGAAAGCTGTCAATCACAGAAATTGATAACGATTATGTGGAATCATAATAAAGTGGAATGCTGAAAGATCGAAAGGAAGTCCTGTATAAGCTTGGTTCCACGGGAATCTTACACCCATCTGAGTTAAGGAGGGTTGAACAGGAAATCGATATTCTCACTCCTAACCGTCTATAAAGCCGATTGCCTGACAGGAAATGTCAAGTCAACAGCAACAATACTGTTACGTATTTATATACAGTTGAATTACAACGACGGGAACAATATTTTTAATGCCATGTAATAATTGAACGAATTAAACAATTGAATATATCATAAGAATACATTACTTCAAACACATCTCATCTGATAGCATAAAGATATTATTAGAATATGACAATCTAACTGTTGACCCGGTCACTGACACGTACATTAATCGGGAATGACGAACATAACCTTATTAAACTGGTATTTGACAGCGATATGATCTTCTCAGTTATTTTGAAGCACCTCACGAGGAATTAATGAGAACAATTCGATTTCTGAATTTGCAAATGCTTAAACGTCATGTTACACTCGCATTCGATCGTACGTAATGAAATTCGAGCATATCTGTACTCGAAATAATTGATGTTGATTAAGGTTAAACTACGTTTCCTGAGCAGCTATATTAAATCGATCGCAGTATGCTGTAATCGACAGTTACTAAATCTATATTAAACATGAACAATGTTTTTGTCTTGTTTTTCAAATAATTTTATCAACAATATCAATTTTAATAGTAATTCGATAAGAATTAAACGACTAGGAATTAATTTATTGAGTATGTAAAATATATATCTCTATTTTTCTATCAAACTTTCATAAAAAGTTTAATTCTAAAAATGTAAATAAATTATTAATAAATAAATAATTTCTGCAGTGACGTGTACAAAATATAAGAAATCTAAATTATTATTTTAGTTGCTGGAATAGAATACATACGTATCCTACTTCTCCCCCGCCCACTTTCCTAGACGCCATAACTCTGCAACAGTTTGGCACGTAGGCACTTCGCGTTACTCTATCAGAGGAAAATTCAGGACATCTGTTGTCAAAATTTATTTTCGAACCGAGAATTCGTTTGGTAACTCTTAGAAATTGGGATCTATCGGCTTGTCCAAATTCTACCTTGCCAGGATTGTTCAGTGATCTATTTTATCGACGTACAGGGACGAAATTACTTTACCAACAGAAATGCGCGCGAAATTATAAAAATAAAAAGGACAAGACGAGAACGATGAACCCTATGTGTACATCTTCTAAGGGGTCGACGTCCCCTTTTCAAGGTGAACAACAATATTTTCCTGCACACATTTTTATGCACACTGTTTTGTTTTCCTTATGCAAATTATAAGCTCAATGAACAGTCTAAAATCTTTCTTTTGTTTTTTCAAATTGTAACTGAACTAATATGTAAATTCCTTAGTCATTCAATTACAATTGATTAATGAAGCAATTGTAATACAAGAATAGGGGAAATAAGATATTAATTAAATAATTACTTGCTTGTCGTAAACATGTCTGGTATGTACAACTTAATACTACACTATTTTATATATGGAAATGTGAAAACAGTTTTAAAGAAAACCACATGCATAAACAATTGTAAAATGTAACTTACCACTGAAAAGCATTGAAGTGGTAATAGACAAGCCCCTGTCCATATAAAAATGAAGCATCTTTCCAGTAATCTCCTTTTAATGAATAAAATTTTTGATACGCTGACATAGCTGTCAAGGCACAAACAGAATGAAAATATATATTAAAATATGAATATCAGCTGACAACAAAATAGTACAAATAATTAATTACCTTTGCTATAATCCTCCAAGAGTAAATGAAAGTGTCCCAGTTTGCAATATGTTTTAGGATCAATACTGATCCCCTTGTCTTCCTCATCATCTTTTAATTCATCCGGATTTATTTTTGTACTATCTGCTTTTCTACGTTGTTTCTCAGCCTGAGCTTGAACTAACATCCTTTCTAAGTATTTGATTGCACGTACGACTAAAGCTTTCTTTTTTGATTGCTCTGGTGAATTTAATTTTAAAAATCCAAACTGCCGACTGCAAATATTTTCAAAATAACGCATTGATCAATTAAAGTTTATAACAATATATGTCACATAAAAATATAAATAATATAATTTGTATCATTATAAATGTGTATATTCCTATATTCTTCATATTAATAAACAGTCTCATATTATTACTTATTATATTAAAAATGATACATTCGAACGTCTAACACAGATATCAGTAAATTGTACATTAGTACGTACGTCCAAATGAACCGATCAAATTACGCGCCTATTCTGTCAAACAACTTTTTAGGTTATATTTTGAAAAGTACACGCGCAAAATACAGTTGGCATACGAAGAATTAAGAAACAGACACGAGGTTTATTGTTGCAGACTTGATTTGGTTGAAAATTACCTGTCTAATTCGGATAATATCTGTAATTCTTGAGGAGTCAGGTTGATATCGTCAGTCTCCTGGGCCATTTTCACACTCGGTAAATATACTCATTAAAAACAGGAACGACACATATTTACACGTAGAACAGGCCGCTTTGCATGAAATTCTGAGAGTTTTTAAAATTTACACTCTCGACACCTCGTCACCTCATCGGGACAATTAGTTTTTCGAAGCGGCAATCAGGTTAAACCAGGATGGCGAATCACGCGACGGAAGACCATTACGATGGTTCACGTCGACATATAATGGCGTTGTTAAAGAATATCGTTCCTCTTCACGTCTTAGAATGGCGCGAAAAATTAAATTCTTTATTTAATTTTAATCCATTTCGAGGTTTTCATTTCGATTTCAATTTAAATGTACAAATTCAAAAATTATAAATTTGGAAATGTAAAGCTCTTTAAAAATCTGAGAATTCAGACATTTAACAAATGTTTCAAAGTTTAGAAATGTGGGCTTTTGGAGATTTAAGAAATCGTAAAGTTGGAAATTTAAAACAGTAAAAATTAAAAAATTTGAAGACTTCAAATTTATTTAATTTAATTGTACTTACATTTTTATATTTCGTATTTTGCACATAAAAAAGAATCATCAATTCTGATGGTACATCAGTCAGTCAGTTACTGTCACGTCTGCACAGTGCACATTGAAAGTGATCTTGAGATATACCGGAGATTTCGATCTGACAGATCGGTTTATGCGCAAATTTTATTAAACATTATTGTGACTAAACAATTAGGTGAGCTTTGTACGTGAAATACTAACTACAATGAGATATCATTATATTTAAGGACACACCTTAAACTACTTATATCATGCCTAAACTGCACAAGAACACCTTTAAGTCAAAAGGAACAAAATTGTTTAAACGGTAGATTGTTTTTGTTTTTCATTGTATTTCAAAATTTGTATCGTTATTCGGCGGCATGTACATGTTTTAAATTACATAACAGTTCATTAAAAAAACAAAAATGATTTCTTTCCGTATAGCAGTCATTATTACAAATTCTTGGCAATGTAATCATCGATATATTTTTGTTCTGACGAATAACCAAAGAATGACTTAGTGATGCTATTATTTAGAGACGTGATAATAGTATTTATACTTGTACATTGTTAACAACATTAAGAATTAAAAATTTAAAGAATCATTATAGATGAATCATGAAATTGCATTTTGTCTGTAAATTCAGAACTATTATTTTATAATAAAAGAGTATAATTGATACACTGTTACAGTATTAAAATGAGTCTTCCAGTGACAAAGAAAAGTAAAAATGATGCAAACAGAGAAGAAAGTGGTGTAGATCTTTCTAAGGAAGCAAAAGGTCTAATTGATAAGATTTTAGGAGATGTAAGCAAGAAATCTGCTACCAAACAAATTATTATTGGAACAACATCAGGATGGTTAGCATTATATGTTTATATAAAGGATAAACAAAAATCTAATTTTTTCTAAATAATTTTTTATATTTATAAACATTTGGTCATAGTTCAATAAAAAAATGTTGATCTAATTTCTTATAGGCTTACTGGTTTTGTGACAATGAAAGTTGGAAAAATAGCTGCTGTTGCAGTTGGTGGAGGAATTATAATGTTACAAATTGCGGCGCATCAAGGCTATATAAAAATCAATTGGGATAAAATACAAAAGAAAGCTGAAAAAATTACAGACAAAGTAGAAGAAAAAGTCACTGGAGAAGGACCAAAGCTTCTAGATAAGGCAAGATATTGATATTGTATTCTTCATATTTTTAACATCTTTAATGTTAGTTTATTAATACATACAAGTATATTCCCTATGTTGTTCACAGGTAGGAACATGGTGTAGAAACAATTCGTTTGTGGCAACAAGTTTCGTTGGTGGTTTCATTATTGGCTTAGCATCGTGAATAAAAAAATATTTAAATTCATACACTCAAATAGATAATATTTCCTTTTTTATATTAGCACTATGTATTAAATAGCATTTTCACTTTCATTGATACTTAGGAATTAAACGAATTTCGTAACTTAAATTAGTCAAACTATTTAATTATTAAGTAAAGGTTTTTTCTTAATTTTCGAATATATAAGTTTATAGACTTATGTGGTACAAATGTTTATGGTACTGTATTTTATGTGTATATGATTAAAATCTAATGCTTCTAAGGAATATGCACATGCAATGAAAAGTTTTTGTGTCTAGTAACCATTCATGTTTATTTTAGTTTTTAATTGCTCAAGGTATGTATGTACATTTGTGTATCATTATATGTAACAGGAAAATAATAGCACAAAATAATAGAAATACTGTAAACAGTTAGTTATATCTTGCAATAAATATAATTTATAAAATTTATTCTTATTTTATTTTTACATACACTTTATAATATTTATAAGTATATCTTAAAGAATCGATTACATTAACGATTAACGATGTTGTTTCAGGTCGAGAGGTACGTCGATAAGAAACTGGATAAAGCTGAACAGTTATTGAAAAATGGCGAATCTCGTACACGACGTTGGTACCATTCTATAACTGGTGAAAAGTCATTCAAAACTACGGAGTTGCAATTCTTCCTTGCATCATTTTGCGCCGGTTTAGCGCTCAGTGTGGTTACTGTTAACTAAGTTCATACATGCTGCACTCTGAATATAAATAATCAGGTGCTTATCATATGAATATTAAATCAAAATCGATTAGTTGAGCACATGAATAATAAAACACATTACATAATATATAAAATATAAATGGAAACGATGTTTCTTTGTCTGAAATTGTGATACATTTTATTTCGGTAATTAGTAAAAAATAATGTGCTTTTCTTTCTGAACATATATTGAATTTCTGTTTGTGTTTATATCCGAATTTATATTATTCAGAATGCAGCAAAAAATTATGATGCAGTCATTTTAGTGATTATATTTTTAGAGCAAAGAACTTAAATATACTCTTTATTACCTCTAAATCTATAATAGTCATTACTTTGATGACTATTAACTTATACGCTATTAACATGTAGTGTACACTATATACACTTGCTTTTTGTATTATTCTCTTGTATTTAACAGATTTTGTAAAACAAACTATTGTAATCTTGATTTATACGATACTTTGTTGTTTAATTTAGTAAATAACTAATATTGTTTAAGTAGTATTACTATCAGTTAGTCATATATAATATGAAACCATAAACAGATTATGCCATATGTAATTTATTGAGAATCTCGCATATAACTAAGTTATGTATTATACATTGATATGTTACTTCCAGTTTTTAATTTGTACATGATTCTTAAAAATTTATTTATATATGCTATTGCATACAAAAATATAATGAATAAAATGGATCATGTAATACTGCCACGTACACAAGTATATTTGTAGATATTATGTACAGTTTAATGTATGTGAGCGTGTACGTAGTTACAGGTAATACTAATGTAAATGTTACTTACATTTATTTGAAAGTACTTAACATCATAACTTTTTTTGGTATTAATTGAAAAAAAACTCCAATCGTATAAAAAAATAAATTACAATTGAAATTGTCATTATATAAAAAAATGTTATAATTCAGTATTATTTGTTTTTTAACTTAAAACCTTTTAAGGCACTGCATTATGATAGTCCTCAATTGTCTTCTAATTTTTTGATCACCATTACAAAAAATATGTGTCGAATTGTCCCCTATTTGAATTAAAGTATCTTCATCTTGCTAAAAATGTAAATAATTATATTTAAAGAGGGTCGATTTTTTATGAAAAACAATTACTTAACAAATATCTTTCTTACCAAGTGAATACTGGTAGATGTTGGACTATGTTGCAGCTTGGCTCCTTGAATTCCTTCTTGACTAAGTTTTTGAAGCAATTCTTGTGGATCTAAATTACCATATTCATGTTTCCTTTCTTTAAGAACTTCTTCCTTAATTGGTGCAGGGGAACCAGAAGATACTTTACGTTTTCCGCTAGGTCTGTCTTCAATGTTCTGAACATAACACTGTCAATGAATCAAGTACATTCTACAAAATGTGTATATATAACACATACCTTTATAGTATATACATTATCCTTAACTTCTAATTCACCAGTAACAGAAGCAAGACTCAAGCCAGGCCGAATTTCATTTGGAATTATATTTCCAGCTAATTCAGGTTCAATAAATACTCGTCCTTTCTTCCTTTTTAGAGGTAGCTTTATGACTTCACCTCGTTTAAAAGTGATTAAAGGTTTTTCCTAAAATTGCAAATAATGTTACATTAAAGCATTTTGCTTGTAAGACGTTAATATCATTACACTTACTCCTACAGGTTCTATAACGAGATCTGTTCTATGCGGCGCAGTCATCGGTGGCTGTGTGTAACATTCCGGTATTACTAAGTGTTCAGGTTTTAAATCTCTAATTAATTTATTAGCCTGAGTAAAATTAAGAGATGTGTCAATTGGACAATGTACTGCTTTCATAGCTAACGGCTGAAATGGAGCTAATGCATCCAAATATGGAAAATCTGGTTCTGAAATCATAATCAAATATTTTAAATATTTTAATACATGTAACATATACATAATAATAAATACCTGTAAAAATTATAGTATGTTGTGGGTTATTGCCCCACAATTGAACAAAATGAACTGCATCACCAAATCTAAGACTAGGATGACCACAAAAGACAACACAAGGTTGTCTGTAATCAGAACTAAAACCTTCAGCATATGTAGATGTAAAATGTTTCAGTCTAGCATTTTTAACAAGAAAAGCATGAGGAAATGGCTCTTCTGGAAGATAAACTTTATTTTGTTTATTTGTTGAGAGCCTAAAATGCAATGATTATAAGTAATTTAAATATGTTTAATATTAATTTAATATGCTGGAACATACCATTCAGCTAAAATGTTTGAGTATGCCAAAGAAGTTTCTGCTACTGGTGATATAAAAAATAAAGGAACTTGTGAAAAACCTGATTTATCTAAATGTGTACTAAGGCATTCAAATAAATCATATACTACTCCAGATGGGTAGCATGGAATCAAGACACATCCACCAGTTCTAAGAGTCATTGCTACAAAATTTAATTACAATATAAATATATTATAAATATTAAGTCATTAAATAAATCAAAAAATGTTTACCTACCTACAGTCATACAAAGTTCTCCAAGCATAGTGTCTGGATTTGCAGTAGGTGTCTGAGTCAAACCTGTTAGTATTAACATATTAGCATGTTTCAATGTAGCCTGCTCCATGGGTCGTGGATGGGTTGTCAATGTAGAAGATCCACTTACAAATGCAACTTTCTCATGGTCACATGAAATTAACCAATTACTACTACCCAAACAATAGCCAGAACTTATAGGTGTTACTGTTAATGCTCCATATATGTCCTATGAAAGTAGAGAAGATGTACAAATATTTTAGGATAGAACAGAATGCACTTACCAGTTTTTGGTCATATCCAACTGTTTGAATATATGACAAAGCAGTATTAACAGCAGACATAGAATATATGTGTTTCCAAGATTTAGGCTTAAGAGCATCTGCAAGTGGAGGAGGTAATACATGTAACATCTCCTTCCAATGTTTGGCTAATGTTGCTTTAGGAGTTTGTTCAATAAACTCTACTAACTCTTCCATAAAAAATCTTCCAATTTGTAATGTGGGCTCCGTAGCATAGATAATACCTTTAAAACCACTATCTTCTGTTATGAATGGCAAAGCCAACATGCAAGTATAATTGGATATTAAAATAGCATCGATTTCAGAAAAATCTATTATTTTCTCCAAAGGTGGAGAGAATTCAGGTGTAGAATCCACAAACACTCTACCACAGCATTCTTTTAACTCCTAAAATACAATTACTCCATATAAGTTAAACTTTGTACATCAAATATATAGCTTTGTTTATATTTTCATTCAAGCAATCAAATATACAAACCCCTTCTATTTGCCAGTCTTGATGATTATCGCGAGGAAGCCAAGATGATAATGAATTAAATTTTGCACTAGGAACCATGGGCATTGGCATAAAATGCAGTATAGATTGCATATTTAAACCGCAATCCAACATCAAAGTAATCCCTTTGAAACTCAAAACCAAACATGGCTTTGTTGGTTCACTTGATAAACAATACTATAATTATAATAAATATTGACAAGATATAGTTACTACAAATCACAAGTAATAATAAAAAATTGTAAACAAAAATGATGTCTTAAATAATTTTTATTAATTATAAATGTTTGTGAATACATAACTTAGAATTACAGTAGCAGATATTATTAAATGTAATCATTGTTAATAAGTACAAAACTAATTTACTATTATATTAAAATAGTCTAATACTAATACAATATTTATATTTACCAATTTCATTTTAATGATTGCTATGTTATGAATCCTTCAGTCTATACATACATAACCTACAATATTTTGATCCGGCATGTATTGAACGAATAATGAGTTCTTAACAAAATGATTGTATCTAATATTACTTATATAAAATATAAAATATACGCTGTATAACATAAAAGTTAATATAAATAAAGTCATAAAATTATATCTTTTAATTTGACAAAATGTGTCAAGTTATTGTTTTATTTAGTGGATATTCCGAAAAACTTGAGAACAATGTAATGAAAGCGAATTGTTCTTGTACATTAATAAAAGCATCAAAGAATATTATTGTTGATACTATGACAGCTTGGGATCGGGATAAAATATTACAAGGTATAATTTTATTAACGACCGTAAAGTTTATTTTGTGATAAAATATTATCATCAAACGACGATTTTTCATTTGATCTTTTGCAATAGTACTCTATTAAAAACTTTATTTCAGCCCTTTCACAGCATGATATGAAACCTGATGATATTGATTATGTTATCTGTACTCATAGTCATGCAGATCACATAGGGAATAATAATCTTTTTTTAAATGCAGAACACATAGTTGGAACTTGTGTTCATCATGGTGAAATGTTTTTAGATAAAAATTTACAGAAGGGTAAAGTGTCTTAAATATATTGAAGTTCAAAAGTAATATATGTTACTTAATGTATAAATATTATAATTATTACAAATACAGAAGAGTATCAAATATGTCCTGAAGTTAAAGTTGTGGCAACTCCTGGCCATACATCTGAAGATGTTACTGTTTTAGTTAAGACTAAAACTACATGTTATGCTATAACAGGTCTCTTCATATATTAGTACATCTTTTAAATAATTTAAACTGATTATATACTTTAATTTGCATTATAGGAGATTTGTTTGAAAAAGAAGAAGATATATTAGATCCATCAATTTGGAAAGAACTTGGAACTACAGAATTGCAAAAAACTCAATCTCAAATGCGATGCTATATTGCAAATATTGCAGATTTTATTATACCTGGTCATGGTCCAATGTTTTCTGTTACTGATGATATAAGAAAAATAATCAAAGACCAAGTAATTGTATAGATTTGTTAGAATAAGAATATGTAAAATTAAAATGAAAATATAATATTTTATATTATGCTCAATGGATTTATTTATAAAATGTAATTAAATTTAATATATTTTAAATGTGGTTTTACAAATATTTTATTAAACACAGTAAAGTGTAGTACATAATATCACATCATTATTTCATACATGTATACATTGCAATAATTATTACATGTTCTTCAATTCATAAATACATAAAAAAGGCTTTTAATACTATTTGCTAGTATCCTGTTCTTTTATGTAACATTGTAAATCAATAGGTATGATTTATTTCATGTGATTAAAATAATTTACTAATTGTAATTGTGACATAGTTTCTTAATATGCTGCTTTTGAATGTTTGTACTTAAAATGTAAATTATTTATATTCAAATATTTCTGTTAAATGTTCACAGCCAACATTTAAAATAAAAATCCATGTATTTCTATTGTTACTTTCTTGTTTTATGCTGTTGCATAAAATATTGTGATGTGTAATAGTCATAAATCATATTGGAACATACTTATTCATTACATTATAACGAATATTTAATAATAAACATAATTTATAAAATATTACTTTAACTGATAATAACATACATTTCTACAAAATAATTAGATTATATTTTTCAGAGTCGTTTTATTTCATTTTTATGTTGACATAGCTTATAATATGCACTTTGTATGCTTTCTTAAAATAATATATAAATTTAAAAGATATTACACCAACATTTACAATAATTTCCAAAGAAAGTAGTACACACCATTGTTTAAACTGCTAAGTAAACTTTGGCACTAATCTTAATTAATGCATATTTAAATTTTTCAAATAAATTATTTTGCTCTGAATTTTTTCATCTTTATAAATTTCTTTTCCTTCGATTCTTAAACTTCACACATAATTACAAATTATTGTATAAAAAGTATGGATTTATATACGATACATAAAGTGTCCTGCACCTTGAATGCAAATATGACTATATATGGCAGCAAAATCAATTTGCCGAACAAATTAAGTTCTATGACCAAGTGTATTACAAATTTAATTCTAAATTATTGGAAATACATCCAAATATGTTAAAAACCAAGGATGTCATTTATTTTATTTTGAATAGTGTGGTATGAACTTACAAAAGTTTTATGGTATTTTAAATTTAAACATAAGTTTATACAAATATAATGTCTCTCAGGAAATATATAAGTTCCTAATTTACCATTATTATACTTCACTATCCTTGTGAATTATTATATTTGAATGTACAATGCACATTTAGCAAATATAAGTTGATGTCAGATTATCATATTTTATTCATGCTAAGCCAGGACCTCCATTGAATAGTAAATTATATAATAAAAAATTATAAATAACATTTATCAGTAAACGCTTTTCGTATAATTTGTATAATGAACTTGGTTAAATTTAGTACAACCAATAAATGTAACATACTGTGTTAAATAATATATATCCATATTGTAAATATGTGAGTTACTTACAAATTGAAACATGAATTTAATTTTATAGCAACAATCAAAGGACAGTAAGATGGCTATATTGATTATCAAATGAAAGTATAAATGGGTAGACAGTACCCATTTCAATTTTAATAATTAATACATTCAAAAATGAATTTAAATAATTGAATGAAAAAATTGGATAACAGAAATATCTTTTAAATTTTATGTATGATAGATACATAATAGATTACTGGATATAATAGTTTGCACAAGCTTTTTAAATAAATACATTTATCAGTTGCACACAGAATATTACACATTTAAAAAGATAAGTTTATTTACCAATGTCAATTAGTCTTTATAAATGTCTGCCGACCAAACCTGGCAAGGCGACGCGTGTGTGCAATGGTAGTGGTCCCGGACTAACTTCTCTCATCACAGTTCCCAGCTGCCCCACAAAGTATTAAATACATCAAGAATCCACCTCTAGATTCTTACATATTATTTGATGATATACCAAATACAATTTTTAGGATATCAATTTTACATATATATGCAAAAATTTTCAATTAAAACATTGTTCAAAATTGGACATAACATACACAGAATTAAACAAGTATTTGGAATGAAATTTTTGTCATACAAATACTATAGTTACAGTAAACAAATTATCACATAAGGAGAAGGATTGTAATAATTCTTCTTCTTTTACAATTTAACATTGTAATAGAATAATGTTATTATTACAATTTTTAGAATGTATTATGATCACATGGTTTATAAAACCCAAGTTTTTTACCAGCTTCTCCTTGTTACTTGTTTCTTTTTGTAATAATACTTACATCCAATTTCTGTTATACTGTCTTTTGTTGTCTAAAATATTTAACAATATTTGCAGAAGAAAACAAACAGCAGAAAAATATAATCAACATTAATTGAAACTATAATACAACAGTAATATGTAAAAATAATGTTTGACACCAACATCGCATACGCACATAGCAATGTTATACTTTTCTCACTGAATATTACTTGACGTAATAATTACAATGTATTAGAAAGCATACACATATGTTTTGTATCATTTTTAAAAAATAAAAGTTTTTTAATAACAAAATTATTGGAAATTAAACATACTGATTTTAGGATTTATATAAAATAATATTAATGTTAAATAGTACAATTGTTTAGGAAATATTAAACAGTAAATAAGGAATTACTTAATATTTAAGTTATGATTGTAGCCAGATCCTCAATAATGTATACAACTGAATAAATTATATTATATTCGCTTTTACAAATGCATTCTGTTTGGAGAGCTCCTTATATGTGTCTGTGGAGAAACCAAATACAAATAAGCACCACAAATCAAATTACAAGGTAACATAAATAATATAAGAACGGAAAAATAATTTGTTTAGAATTAATATCTATCATCAGAATGTGAATGTATCTGTAAAAGATTTATTACTATTAAAAGTAATTACTTTATCGATTGCACGATTATATGTTATACAAAAATTTAAAGCAAAATGTTAATAGTACTATTATTACGCAAATATAAATTACATAAAATTATGAAACATCTACACACCTCATTTTTATTTAAATATACCAATAAAGTACCAATCAAACTACGTGTGCAATCATTTAGTTATTTTAAGTGTTCTATAAAGTATACATTAGTGATTAACCGTGGCAACGTATAATTATGTAATGAAAAGTATTTGTGAATGATCAAAAAAAAAAAATATGAAAGATTATTTTTTCTGTAGAAATGATTTGTTACTAATAGCATAAGTAATGTGCAAGCAGCACCTATTAAACAGCATTTTCAATGTGAAAATTAATGACTAGCAAGTACTTTGGTTCTTCAGGCTACATGCAATAATATTAATTAATTAAATGATAAGTGTAAATCTAATCTTCTTCAGTATAGTAGTACGAAATCAACTACAACTATTAGGAAAAGAAGTGAAAATTACAAGGTGTAACGTTTACACGACACAACTTTTAATATCTTTAATAATTTGACATTACTGAAATACGCAAAAAAAAAATTAAATGATTCGCGGTTGAATACTGAAAATTATGTTTAATGTTCCATTACAATATGTTTAAGAAGTTTAATAATTTTATGCAAATTTTTATACACATCAAAATTTTTTCAGACTTTGTACTATAACTTTTTTGCTTGTGTTAGTACTTTCAAAAACATCACAATATGTATATAATACATTTCTTAATTTTGTAGGTATTTTGCATTTGCAATGAAATGTATTATATTAACAACAATTTACAAATACAACAAAAATAACCACATTAAAAAAAATAGAGAAACAAACAACTAACATAACAATGAAATAATACTTTTTTCATTACTGACATAAATACCAAAAGAATAAACATTATTGTTTATATTAAAATATATATCAATCTCTTTAAATAGAAAAATAAGACATTAACACTTATAAACGTAACAAAAATATTAGCTATTATGTAAATCCTGTGTAATATTATTATAAAAAAAAGAAAAACAATTGAAGGTGCTATTAAAAAGTTTTAAAAAATATAAAATAATTATGTTTGTTACTTCTATCCCAAATAGTTATTATAAATTGTTTAAAAATAATCTTCTCAAAATATTATTTTGAATGTCTTCTGTCCCGTTACAATGTTCTTAATGGAATAAACCCATCCATTCCAATGATTCTTAGGTCTTCATCATCATCATCATCATTTCTTTTTCTCTAAAAAAATCGTAAGAACGCGATCAAATGGAGACTAAACAAATTTTCAAATAGACAAAGAAAGGTCAGGCAAAAATTAAGTTTAAAAAATGTATTTTTTATTTAATATTCAAAAGTACGACTTTAACACTAGGCATTAAACATAATTTTCGAATGAAACAAAATCATATGCAGAAATAAAAAATAGAATAATTTTCTCAATATTTAATTTACGTTACATGGATAAGGAAGTGTTAAACTCCAATATTACACACACACCAATTTTAAATAAATTCTAATCCATTAATTCTTCATATGTTTATTACAGGTAATTAATGACTAGAATAGTTGCATACATTTATTGCATCTGTAAAATAACTTTGGTAAGAAGACTATATGTACATTCTCGCCTATACAATGGCTTTTCAACTTCAGTATTATTTTATCACTAATTGAACCTTTATCAATGCAGAAACACTGTTGGCATCGTTAATAATCCATAAATACCTATATGACAATAATACAATATAGTCTTTCTACATGAATAAAACTATATTTGAATGGCTAATTAAAACACATGTAAAATGTACAGATACTGTACATAAATATATGTAACAAATAAATTATATTTAAAGGTGAAAATAAAACATATGTTATTTAATAACTTCAGATGTGTATCACTGTGTTTCTACAGTGAAAAAACATAAGTATTCATGCATATTTTCGTACATTTTATATGAAAGAATTTAATATAAGCAATTGTTTGTTAAGTTAGGAGTGGATAGGTGTTAAGTAACATTTGTATAATGGTAACGAATGTTAATAGAAAGCTGAGCATATTATAGATGTCACTGTTACTTTCATATAAAATGGAAAGTTTATGTTGTACACATGTTTTTCTTTAAGTATATTTATATGTAAATGTTATAACGAAGAGATAATTTGAAAAGTGTTTAAAATATAATTACAACAAAAATTAGGTATAAGTGATAAACCCATTTATACCAATATAAGAAATACTTTCATATAACTTCAATTGAAATGTTTGAATTTAAATTCATTACTTCTACCTTCTGTGTAAATTAAGAATTACATAAGGTTCATCAGGATTAGTGACGTCTGTGCTGTTAGGTTGATAGCACGGATTAATAGTGTAATTGAGATTAGGTTGATGAAAACTCACCGGTTGAACACTAGTCCTTCGTCGCTCGAGTTCACGATCTTCCAGACAAAAATCTGAATCTGAATCTGCTTTTCTAACTGCTTCATCCTGAGACAAACAAACAAACTTAGTGTGAAACATACTCTCATTTTACGCGAACAATTATAATCCATTCTTCAAAAAATTATTGTTACCAGATTATATTTCATACCTGCGTCATTTGTTGCGTTGTTGTAAGAATCCTAGCTAAAGGCCCACAACAAACGGGTAATGTTTCCAGCAACGTAGGCCTGGAGTGTGTTAAAAATGGTTTCATGTAGCGAGTATCAAAATCGCCCCAGATTCTGGCAAGTAATGCTTTTTCATTAGGTTTTATGCCACTGCCTGGTAATGATCCATCCTGCATAGAATTATACTGTGAAATGTGAAGGATATTTTAGTTATCCATCCTGTATGATTATGACATTCTTTTTTCAATTTATTTCAGTTTGGAAGTTCATGTATTGCAATATTTTAAAAGCTATATTCTAATTAATTTCTTACTGTAAATTTGTAAGAAAATAACTTTAAATTAATTAAATTATTTATACATTAAATTTAACAATTTTAATAGGCATTAAGAAACATGCTTGCTTGTTTATCATTATCTTTGTATATTTTGTTAATTATGTTTGTGTATGTTTGGTTAATAAATATAAATGTATATGAGTATTTATAAACATTTTATACACTACGAATCATTAACATACAGAATGGATAACAAAAATGATACAGAACAAAATGTTTAAGCACATGCAATTAGCAGATTGACCACACATTTGACAAAAATAAAATTATAAATTTAAATATAAAATCAATTTTAGCAACATTAATTTGTAAATAATACATTTTACAAATATATAGTTGAATCCAAACCAAATTTCTAATTTGCAATAATTAAATACAAGCATTTACAAAATCGCTAATAACATTATTCTTTCAGTTTTTACAATGTTAAATTTAGTAATTAAACAAAGCATTAAAAATAAATAAATAGCGCTTTTCAAAATAAATATTCCACCTATTACTTTATACTCAATTTGTTTAAAGGTTGCAATTAGTATATACCTCTCAGCAGAATTTAATATATTTGTAATTGCAGGTTTAAAAAATGTTAATAATTTTATGGAAAACATTTGCTACAGCATAACAATTAAAGAACATTGCAAACATTTTAATAAGATAATTTTTATCATTGCTACTTCAAATATCGTTATCTTATACATCTGTACTGATGACAGAAAGCAACTCATAATACAATATTCATAATATGCACAATCAATGTGCAAACTTATTTGTATATTGTATAATTGTGCAAGAAACAATTTAATATGTGCTAAAAAATAGTATTGAACTAAATTAATCCTAATGTATAGATATAGAATATGGTTTATATATTTGTGCAAAATACATGAGCTGTTAATCACCACATAAATAGTATAACTCAATTTTTGAATTAATATGAAAACATACCGGAGGACTTCTCTCCCTATGCATGTCCAGATCTCCAAAGCCACCTTCGCCACCAGACTATTAACATTAGTATGTTAAATTCCAGTTTTTTTCTTTTTAAATTAATTGTGAAGAGCAATTATTTAGGATTAACAAAGCATTTTTCTCAATTTCATTACAAACTGTAATTAAACATGCTGGAATTCTCAAACAATTAAGTTTCAGTGCAAGCTATTTATTATTTTAGTATTCGATGTGCATAAATAACCCAATGTTACTTAAGTGTAACTAGGAGAAGTAACATTTATGACTATAATGCTCTTGCATAATTTATGAACAGGAAAAGTTGCATAACTTTTTAATCATAATACATGATAAAAGTGTATGTTATAGTAGTTTGGAGAATGATATTTCAATATTCAGAATAGAAAATGTAGCAGTATGAGAATAATTTGAATCAAAGCAGTCATGCGTAAATATCTTCACTTTAAAATTTTTCTAAAAGATAGTGCATAAGATTCTATGATTTACATCACTTTATACATATACATTAAATTATCTGATATACTATACAGTAACTATAGCTAACAACTAAAATTCTGAAAATTCATGTTTAGATTCATTCTATTGATATTATAAATTTATGACTTTCTTTTAATAAATTTGTATATGTACAGAGATGCTTTCTGATATTGAAATCTAAATATATAAGTATATATTTAAAAAAAAAAATCTTATTAAAATTTTGCTTTTGACAATTTTCAAAATGCTGTAAAAAAATTATATACAAAGTAAATAAGTATTAGCAGCATAATTATCTTTTAATGCTTAAGATTTCGTAGTTTTTTTTCATATAAAATAAGAAAGAAAAAACAGATGAATATATTTCTTTCAATTTCAGTATACTAAAAGTGAATAAAAATGAATCAATTTTAAGTATTTTAATAGTACCCTTAAAGTTTCTGCATTTGTTATACTATTTAGTACATTTATTAATTTTAAATAATAAAAAATAATAGTTTCATTTTACTGTCATGAGTAACAAGGCCATGAATATATGCACTTAAAAGAACTTCAAACATACATAAAAAAATGCATTCCTGTAAAAGAAATAGTAGCAATAAATAAGCTAAACTACATTTCAATGATTATTTACATAGCTTTTTCTAGAATAAAGCTATTAATAAACATGACTTTAGTTTCGTCTATATGCCTAGAAACGCAATCTAGCACACATAACATTGTTAGTGTAAATACAATTTCATTACTTCTGTACAATTTGTGCTAATACTATTACTTTACAATAATTTAACGAAAAATTACAAATACTTACACTACGCATTCCATTGTGTGATAATCCTTCTATTTCTTCATCTACCCCAACTCTAAAACCAAATTAAATAATTTTAAAAAACAAAATTTGCAAGAATAGTTATAATAAAATCCAATTAATACTTACGGTATATTAAACCAACTTAAAAACTGTGTTGTTGCTCCACCTTGAAAGATAACTGTCAAAATAACAATTAAACTTGTTGTTGTCAACATAGCTTGTCGAGCATCGGACACAGTATTTCTAATAGCTAGAGCAAAGCTCATAGCTCCGCGTAAACCAGCAAAGAATAACATGTGCTGATAATTTAATGATATTTTCGGTTTTCGCGCCAAATTCAATATAAAAGATAATGGATATACATTGGCTGCGCGACCTAGTAACGCACAGAGCTATAATAAAACATTAAGGATTTTATATGAAAATTATGTAACATAAAATATTAATTAGAATAAACAAAGAAACAGTATTTCGAATTAAGGATACAAATCCTGCAAAAATAAATCCTGGATCAAAATGATGTTTTGGAAAAGTAAACATCGAAACACCAATATAACTGAATATAAAGTTTTCAGCTAAAAAGTTTAGAAGTTCGAACAATTGTTTTGTTCGTTGACGAGAATCTGGACTTAAGTTATTGTATGTATAATGTGCTTGACAAATTCCACAAAATAAGACAGCAACCACACCTATATACAAATTTATTAATTATTAAGAAGAATATTATACAGTGTGATAGAAACATTGTCTAAATTTAATATATATTTACCCGTCAAATCAGATGCTTCAGCAATTAAGAAAGTGCTATAAGACATTAGAACAAATAATGCTGATTCCAGAAGAGGAAAATCTCTGACTCTAGTGAATTTAGTTAATAATGCAGTAATACAGCCCATTGTAGCACCAATAAATAAAGACAAACTAAATATTCCAACAAAATCCCCAAATGCTTGGAAAAATGCTACTGTTTCAAATCCACCTGATCCAGACTGATAACGTTCTCCATAATTCTGTATAGAACTGCAATGAAATATACAATTATATTTGTGTATGCCTTTAAACAAGCATGAACATAAAATATATTTTTATATTTTTATGTACATACCCACTAAGTACAATTGCAACTGCATCATTTAATACGCTTTCTCCAAATACTAAAGCATATAAATTCACATCTACATGTAAGTCATTAAAAATAGAAATTATTGTCAATGGATCCGTAGGAGATATTAATGCACCAAAATATAAAGTATCCAAAAATGTAAACGCAGATAGATGTGGTATTAATTGTACAAAGGCATACATCAAAGCTCTGAAAAAAAAGGATCAAAACATATATATATATATACAAAGATGGCACGATAAAAAAATATTTCATTGTCTTGCAAAGAATTGTTTCTTATATCTACAGTTTATGAAAAAAACAACAGATATACTCAATCTAAATGACCTATGGACATGTAATTATCAGAAGAAATATCCAATACAAAAGCTCTAAAAGATGTAAATAAACTGGTTGTTACGATAAGGAAATATGTGGCTACTTATTAATCACTTATGTTTACTATATATACAAAAATATACCCAATAACAAATGCTGATATAGATGTTCCAATTAAAGCATACATAAGAATTGCTCCTAAATTTCTAAAGAAGTATTTCTGAAACAAAAAGTTACAAAATTTATTATTCCACATATTGTTTCTAAGTAAAACAAAATATAAATACAACAATAATATTACTTACACGTTTTAAACTATAACCAGCATGAAAAATTATTGGTGGCAAAATGATATTAAAAAAAATCTCAGGATCAAAGGTAGCCTACAAAGTTTAATTACATTTTATAACTCCTAATTTTAAATAATATATTTTTTTAAATTGTTTGGTTAAAATGTTATACCTTTAGATCAATTTCATTATCCTGCTTATAAATTTCTCCTCTAAATGAATAAGCAAATGTTTTGTTTTTAATATCACCACCTCCTTTATCTTCTGGAAAACGTAACCATAACGTATCTGGAGGAACTGATTGATTGTATTTACTACTGTTGTCTGGCACAACAGGCATATGGAGAATGGTACTACCCGATGTAAAGCCATAACGAATTATAGCTCCTATAATTAAACCTAGAGAACATTTATGTATATAAATATTTATAATAAACAAAATTTTTGACAAAGCTAAAAAAATTAATATAGTACACCAGTAAATTTCCCCTGTGATCTATACAAAATTAACAAGTACATGAATTCTATTTATTTTTTTGATTTTAGAATTATATTCATATTTATAAACATGTTATATATAATCATCTATAAATAGATTTTCCTGTTCATTTGTATATATAAAAATTCAAGTCAGGTTTATTAAATAATAATTACTGTGCTAAAACTATCTTGATCTTCTTCAAAAGAAATAAAATATTAATTTACTCTTAAAACTACATTTTAAAATTTATTTTTGCAAACAGAAAAATATTTATTCAGAATAGTTTTTAAGAAAAGACACTACATTACAATATTAATTGTACCTATATTTGCGTATAATGTTATTCGTGAAATTGTTAATGAAAATATTGTATTATATTTTTACACGACAATATATATATTTCAAATAGTAAAATATTTAATATATATGTATGAATGGAATAATGAAACGTCAAAACGCTTGTCATAGCTATATATTAAAATTAAAATAAAAATTTGCATAATAAGGCACAAATCAATGATTGAATCACGTAAATTAGAATTGTAGCAGACGACTTACCATAAATAACAGCTAAACCAGTTTCATGAAGGAATCTAAGTCGTCGATGCTTAAATGTCCATATTGTCAAAACAGTTAATATTAATAAAAATGTATATAACAAAAGATTTAAACTGTCAAGTCTGTGCAATAACTGTGCTTTTGCATCTAATTCAATGTCTGTCGCGGCTCCGTTACACGAATTTAACAGGAAAATACACAAAATTAAGAGGAGGAAAATTCGTGCACAACCTTTCACTGCCATCTTTGCTTTAAAACCATTTCCCTAATCAAACTATCACTTTGCCAGTATGACCAACAGTATTAATCATACCACAAACGTGGTATAGAATAGAACTATCACTCAGTGCCTTTTTTATGCCTTACGTCTGCTCCCATCTCGTTTCATAACACTGCGCTCTTCAACCCGTCGATCATATACATGGTAGACAAAAATATATCAATAAGGAGAAGAGATAATAATGTAGGGCAGACACTTGAAATATAGATCTCAATGTATTAAGGCCGAAAGTGTAATATCAGGATTTTGAAAATTTTGTATCTTTGAACTTTAGAACTTTGATAGTTTGTAATTTTTGGATTATAAGGAATGGATAACATTCCTATTCACTGGGTACATTTTCTCAGCGTCTCGAATGTGTAAGAGCGCATGCACGTTACTCTTAGTTACAAAGTATGTTGGAACCAATCAAAACTAAAATGCGCAGAATGAACAAGAACTTATCTGCTGATAGGTATGATCTTCCGTTGAACAAACAATACGATAGTATTTTGTTGTTATTTTAGGAAAACCTTGCCCATAACATCCTCTCATATGAAAGATCTATGAAAAAAAGACCTTGCACCGATGCCACCAAATGTAAAATTGCATTACGTGATGTACCTAATGATTTTCTTTATTACCATGACATAAAATGTGGTGCTCAAAAAATTAAATGTGAATGTTTTAAATAACCCGCGATATTGTTTTCGTTTAACAACGTCTGGTGGCATTACTTATAGTCTTGTTGGTGTATTTGCATTTCTCAGGACCTTCACAGAACATGCGCATGTTCATGTCAAGTTTAGTGCAAAGGAAATAATATTTTGGCTTTCGGTGGCCTAAAATTAGCTAAAATGGTGAGCTGTTAACAAATTTATGAATTAACCTAATACAATATTTTTTGTGATTTCTTTTTATCAATGAAATTGTGTTCTAATTCGAACGTTTGTGACAATGTAATAAAAATGTTAAAATAACCTATTGTGATTCCAAGTTAATGTTCCCTTTTGTTTAAAATTCAAAATCAATTTTGTGGTATATTAAGTGTTCAATGATATTGTAAGATTATGCATTTATTTTTATATCTGCATTTGTAATAAAATGCATTAATGTTTACGAATTTTTAAAATTCACAATAGCTTTTCAAGCAGATCATATACACAGCATCTTAACTATTTTGGATGTTGAAACTTTATTTAGGTTTATTATTAGTGTTATAATTAATTAAAAGTCTGAAATTTTGTAATGTATATATATAAGTATATATATTTATATTGTAAAACTTTTTAAGTGAAGTGTAACTGATATAATGGTATATTTAATTGTTATTGTAGCATAAGTTAAAGTTTTCACAAAGGGACAAAGTAAAGAAGTTCATTACATTCACTCATACTGAAGAGCAGACAGCAATATACTGTTTAGCGCAAAATGATTGGAAATTAGACCTGGCGAGTGATAATTATTTTCAAAATCCTGAAGCATATTATAAAGAGCCAAAAAATTCGGTAGACAAGAAAAAGTTAGAAATATTGTTTAATCGATATCAAGGTAATCATA
Source organism: Megachile rotundata (assembly GCF_050947335.1). Lineage (NCBI taxonomy): Eukaryota > Metazoa > Arthropoda > Insecta > Hymenoptera > Megachilidae > Megachile > Megachile rotundata. The sequence goes on along the minus strand of NC_134984.1, from coordinate 21,763,740 downwards.
TAAAAGATATTTAATCTAAATTGATGTACAGTGGGGTATTATTTGTTTGTTATAGGATACATATTTCAAAATATATATAGTGTTAATAGTCCTTTGACACATATGTAGGTCAGCATATTTTATACTCATGTATTCCTTAATCCATATATGGGTCATGATTTATATATGCCTTGTATATACAATAGACAATTCAACATTTGTTGTAATGTATTTGTTTGGTATAAGAAATTTAATTTAATGAAAAATACTGTGGGCTATAGTATTTGTTTGTTGTACAGTTGTGTATAAGATATCCCACTGTATCATTTAAGAATGTTTTATTGATATTTACCACATTTGATTGTATGCTTGAAATAGATCCAAATGAGCCAGACAAAATTACAGCAGATGGAATAATGAAATTTCTGGACGATTTAGATTTGAGTCCTGAAAGTAAATTAGTATTAATTATTGCATGGAAGTTTCGAGCAGAAACACAATGTGAATTTACTAAAGATGAATTTATGAATGGCATGATGGATTTAGGGTAATACACCATTGCCCACTTATTTTATTTGTCTTGTTTCTAAATATTATTACAATACAATTTATTAAAATTTGCTTTTCAGTGTGGACAGTATAGATAAATTAAAAGCTCGCTTAAGTAGTTTAGAAAATGAATTAAGAGACCCTCAAAAATTTAAAGATTTTTATCATTTTACATTCAATTATGCGAAAAATCCAGGACAGAAGGGTTTGGATTTGGATATGGCTATTGCTTATTGGAACATCGTATTAGATGATAAATTTAAATTCCTGCCTTTATGGTGTCAATTTTTACAGGTAAGAGATCTGTGCATACATATTTATAAAACATTAAAAAAAGAATATAATTTTATGGAAGGCAACTATAAAGGAACAAAATTTGTAACAATTATAATATAAATTAGTTATACCCTTTTTCAGGAACACCATAAAAGGTCAATTCCAAAAGATACATGGAATTTACTGTTAGATTTTGCACTTATGATCAATCCTGATATGAGCAATTATGATGAAGAGGGAGCCTGGCCTGTATTAATAGATGATTTTGTAGAATGGGCACAGCCTAGAGTTCGTCAGTCCCTCTAACATCTTTTTATCACATCTTCATACAAAAAAAGAAGCTTTATTTATTCAATTATAAAATCGTATATTCTTCAAGTGATACTTGATTATATTTTTCTGACAAAGTAACATCATTTTACTTTGTGTACAGAGCACGATAAAGAGGCAGATACTATAATTATTAAAATTGATTGTGGTGTATAATAACTCTGTAATGTAAAGAAATGATATAAAATAATACTTGTAAACAAAGAGGTTACTCTCACGTAATACTAAAAGTTTTGTATGAACTTAATTGAAAATTATATTACGTTTACGTGGTAGTTTCACAGATAAATCATATTCGTTTATCTGTACAAAGTAATATGATGTATAATGAGTTCGTTCTAAAAATGAAAATATAACAGTGAACAATGTTGCTCAATTACCGACGGTATTTGCAAACTGAAGAAGTCATTCACTGTGTTCCTTTGCACGAATTTGGCTTGAAAAGAAGGGAAATCATAAGAGAACTTCGTTTATACCTTTTTGTAGATAGTAATTTCTAGAAATTGCGTTGTTAAAAAATTGTTATTAAATAAATTTTACACTCTATGTAACACTTGTAATATACACACAAAAAACACAGAGAGAAAAATCTGTATTTTAAACTTAATGCTATTTCGGCACTGGTATGCTTACCTCTCTCATGATCACTCGTGTGAACGAGCGATAAAAGAAGATTTATTTCTGTTTTGTTAGTGCTGAGTAATATTTATATTGTAATTCTGAGGTACTATAGATGATAGGGAAAATAAATTAAGAATTTTTTACAAGTTCAAATTCTGAGTTTTATTCGTGATTATTACAGATTAAATACTTTTTGGTTTCGAATATTTATTGATTTCAAACTTGTATAAAGTGAATGCGCGTGTGATCATTAAAATGAACGAACAACTAATGAAGATAACTTGAATTCTCGTAAAATTTTTTGTATGTACTACAAAATGTTAAAGCTACTAATGGTATTTTATATTTAATGTTTTCTTCCTATTTCACAATGAAATTTGTGATTAATGCTTTTGTAGTTTAGTATAGAATATGTGAATTTTTCAAGATTATTAATCACTTTAATTTATATATGATACAAAGAGATTGCAGAAACATAATATGTAAAGAGATATGTCTCTATAACTTTATAGTTAACAGATAAGGAATCAAAACATTATATCCAATTAGGTATATCAACATTGAAAGGTGCAAAGTAGAGAGTTAACAATATGAAAATATATCGTCCACAAATTTTGGATTATATTTTATAAAAATGTTAAAATAGATAAAATAACGAAGTTTCTGACATATGTATTCATTACAGAAAAAAGTCCAGTTAAATATTGTCAGGAATACGTTCACACAATGCAGAAAGAAATGTTCACAAAAAAATGTATATTACATTTCATTTAAGTGATACTAAAGTACATAGAATTTACAGATTTAAGCTATGTTATTTTTTTCGAATAGTTTAAGCATTGCGTGAACAATAAAGAATTGTAATAGTTTTAGAGTGAAAATGTAAATAATGTAAATAAACCTGTCAGTCTTACTCTGTATAGCATGTCTAATTAAATAAAAAATTCCGTAATCATTATATAACAACAGTTTTAAGGAAAATGTTTAAACTTACAGTAATAAAATAAGTTACTCGATTACATTTAATGTTTTGCCATTTTTTCTTCGTTTAATATATTTATATCATTTTTAGGATATTTACATATGCTTTATTATATGTTTTGATATAAAATATTAGATTATTCAATCAATCTGTTATTATGTTTCTCATAACAGTTGCCACAGTTGCATAAAGAATTACAGCCACAGCACGATGCATTGTATGGATACAAAAATGCTAGTTCATATTGATCTGCTTCTGCATTGTAACAGTTATTTAATACATCTTCAATGTACCAATGGCACAAATGTTCCAACTGGTCTATACTTGTCTACATTATTTTTTCTACTGTTAATCTAACATGCATTTCTATTACTATCAATTAAAGATGCAAAATTTTGCAGTATCTATTAAACATCCATTTTACTACATATAATTATACATTCTTACCTGTGCAATAACTAATCCTCGTCTTGGATTTGTAACTGCATTGTGACTATGGGAGTCAAAGAAAGTTACCTAAGGATAATACATACATTTGGAATATCTTTCACAAGCTTTAGTGAACAGCTTACCATATACGTTTCTTCTTGAAATATAAATAATACTGTACGTCCACAAGTAATAAGAAGCATGAATAAATTCTTAGATTTTGCTAGCTTGTACCATTTATGTAAAAACCTACTTATATGAAGAAATAAACCCTTTTCGATTCTTTCATAAAATACTTGAAATGTCTACAACAAAATTATAGCATTTTAAACATTGAATGCTTAAATATAACAAACCTAAATTTATACCCATTCTCTTAATAAATATAAGTTTCTGCCGCCAATTTTTAATGCTTCTTCGGTACTAAGATACGGATGGGAAATTAATCCTTCCTCAATACTCCATGTATGGATAGCATTACCCTTTATCATAGCTTCAGCTATAATACTAATTATTTTATGGCATCTTTCTATATCATCTACTAATAATTCTGTTTGAGATATCAACTGAGCAACCAGAAGACAAATAAGGGTACATGCTTTGCTAACTAAAAGAGTAAATATATAAGCTTCATACATTCAGTAAAATAATCCAAGTGAAAAGATATCTTATTACCCTTTTGTCCCGGTGGATATCGACTTTGTGAAAATTCTGGATTGTACCAAAGTACTTTTACATTACTGTCAAAATAATCTTTCGTATAAGTAGGAAAATTTTCGCAAAACAATGGTAGTAAGGACATAATTCTTTATGCAACTTTTGACGAATGTGCTATGTATTACTTGCAAATTTTATATACGAAAACATGATTTCTTTGTAAATTTAATTTATTATGATCTTAGAAAGTTTTGTGTTTCGGCTATTGAAAGCCATGAAGCTGGTTAAATGATGAATTTTGTTTCAAATTCGTTCGTGTTAATTTGCATAACTTATAGTAATATACATGTTATTATTTCCTTTAACTAGGTACTTTAATTTTACATTTTAAATAAATGTATTTTAAATTCAAAAATTTTCATTAGTATATTTATTATTCGCTTAGTCAGTCATTTCATAAAAACAATACAATTTTTCGTCAAAGAACAAGCTTCACTTAACGAATTTCTATCAAGTTGTAATTCAGCTAGATGATTTATATTTTCTTAATATTTGTTTTATAAAACAACTTATACGACTTGAATTAATGATAGTTCGCGTGAAAAAATATGAATTTATATTCAGCATACATTACATACAAAATCAAAGAATTTTCTGATTATTCAAGTCTTCTGTTATGTTCATCAATATGTATGGTATTTATTGTGTGAAGCAAAGAACATGTAATATGCAGCACATTGACAACAAAAAATCAATACATTGTGTACGATGTACAAGTTTCATTCACACAATCATAAATAACGAAATTTAATAAAATGAAATATATTCTGTTAGATATAAAGAAGATGGTTGTATGTGTACATATTTATTTACATTCAATATACTGTAAAAATTGAAAAACATAAATGATTTTAAATTATGCATGTTGTATTAGTTAAAATGAATACTTTAGAATAATCCATCATTACTTAAAGATTTTAATTTTTAAATCGAGTACAGTTTCCACTTTGGCGCATCACTGTTGTGACGAGCGCTATAAAAATGCATTAATAAAACAATATTTTCGATGAAATAATTAACATCTTTTCTGTGCAAATACATATACACGTATTGTCACACACTTAAATTTGTTTCTTGATGCGCACAAATTTGCAACGTGTTTACAACGTGTTAAAACCATATCTTACGTTATTGCTCATAATGTTTCTTCTGTGACCTAACCAACACCGATCGATCATTTTACGATTTCCACAAAGCAAATCATATGTCTATCTGTAAACATGATTTATTTTCTTATGCTCAAAAATTAAAATATTGTTCTAATGTCACTTTTTTCGTGTGTTTTCTTTTTTAATACGAATAAAATTATATTTTCCTAAATGTATAATACATCTGAATGGCTTGACAGAAGTATCTCTGCCTTTATAGAGCTGCACTGGAAACTGTTTTTCCATGATTAGTCTCTTCTTGTTAGAATATCAAACTGATCTTTCATCGTACCTAAAAAATATCACTGTCTGCATTACTATCCCTCATAAATATGTGAATTTGCAGACAGTATACTTTAAACACCATTTACCAGTGATCAAAACGATCTGTACGAAGGTGGATAACGTGCTGGTATACTTGTGGTAATGTGGCGTGACAGATGTTCCCATCCTAAGATCCTTGCAATTTCTATACATTTTTCGTCAACTTCCTTTACTGGATGTTCTTCATAATAACGCAATAACAGTTTCAAGTATCGACCGTAATGATTATTAATATGAGCATGCCATAGTGAAAGGGCAATAACCTATTAATCAAATAAGAAAATATTATATGGCTTCCATACATATTCAAATGTAAGAATTAAATACAACATGATATGAAGTTTTTTACCTTAATGTCAGTTGGTTCAGCAAATTTCTGTACTTCTTGCCAATGATGTGTAACACTTTCTAATAAATGTGCATAAGGATCGAGTTCTGCTCCAGTCTCTTTCTTAGTATTGTGTATGTACAGTCGTGCCAATGCACATCCCTTCTTTACTAAGGCTTTTATCAAGCTAAACTTCTGTCTTTCCATATTCGTTCGAATCTTGGCTGCGTCATCGCGTTGATCACTCTTCAATCCATAATAAGCTAAGAGTTTGTCCTGGTCTATATTAGTGAGCATAAAGTCAGCAACGCTTATGATTTGGTTTGCAAGAGAAACAGATTCTTCTGAGATATCATCGTGTGGTACATGTCGACGAGCTTCTGGTGAATCCAACGACATTAGCATGGCAGTGTGAACAGGCAAATGGTCCGCAAATAGAGTCTTCAATTCTCCATATAGTAGGTTTGCATATTCTCCGGGTTCTGTTAGGAAAAATAAGATACTTATCATTTTGCTTACATAGTCTCCAGATTTTGTTATTAACAAGGTACTTGTAACCCTGATGCAACAGGAAAATGTAAATACATATTTATTTAACACAACAAATAGACTTTATACGGTCGTTCAAAGGAATGAAAGACTTGTAAAACATTAAAGATTATCGTTTCATTGCTCTGATATCAATGATTCATAATTTAATTATCAATTGCAAAGGAAGAAACAATGGGGATTTATGCATTTCATATTCATGCACAGAAACAAAGTCAACTGTTTTAAATATAGATTATAGAGGATTTTATAACATAAACTTTTGGAATAACGTTTGATCACACTCGAATAACTTACGAGTAGAAGGCGCTATTGGTAAAATTGAAACCGGAAAAAAGAATAAAAACTTTAAGTAATGGTAATAATTTTATATAAATAAATAATACTGCATTGGTGACAAATTTGATTACCCATTTTTGAAAGCCAGTTGCACTTGAAATCTCTAAGAGCTTCATTGTACTCGTCCCATTTCGTAGTTTTGGTCGAATTACTATGAGTACTGTTGCTGTTGCTGCTACTACTACTACTGAACTTTTTAGTTGGTTCAGACAGAATATATTTAAACGCGTGGCAATCCACTTTTTTCCCATTTTCATCCTTGCAGAAGGTCAATGAACCCTGTAGGTAGCTACCATTTCCTAAGGTAGCATTTCTGCAAGCTCTTTAATAAAAAAAAATACATCAATACTCTCCTAAATTAGTCAGCTTTGATACTTTTCATATATTTCACTACTAAAAGAAAATATAAACAAAGCACAAAAGCCTAAATAACACTGAATTAAAGAGAAAAGCATATAGTGTTTTCTAAAAGCCTGAGTTGTATATTGTTACATGTATTGAGGTGTATATAAAGCTTTAAATATAATATATATACAAAAGACTAACCATTCAATATCTCTGGGAATGCATAAGAAAAGTTTGCAATACATTTCTTATAACTACAAGTATGTAAAAAAAGCTTTAATTGCACTGACTGATATATTTAGCTGAATAAGAAGGGCAAGTACACATATTTAAATATTAAAGTCTAAAATGCGGTAGTGAGTTCTATGAAGCAACAAAGCAATATAGAAGTAAAACAATTTCATTGTACAGATAACAAAAATACTGTTCACTTCAACAAATTAATATGTTTATAAGCCACATTCAAAGCATGTAAATGTTTAAAAATGTCTATAAGAATATCGTAAACTTACTTGTTCTCGGCGCTGCAATGTGAGATGAAAAGGAAGAAAATGTTCTTAGTATTTCAACAAAAATATTTATATACATAAAAAGAAGATAGAAAAAAATATAAAATGATAGTATGTAAAAAATTATTTTCTAATTATGTAAATCAAAGAAACGGAAACAATATAGAACAGCTGATACTTGTTAAAAATTAATAATAACTGAATTAGAAGAAATTTTTAATCTAACATATTTTGAACATTTACATTTCCAAAATTTCAATAAAATTGTTCATGCACCTTTGTCTACTTACATGTAAAAATATGTGTACTATTACATATACGAAAAAATATATTGAATGTCCTTGAAATGGTACATACGCTATGTGTAAACCAGTTCTAGTGTTTGATTGTCCTCTTTGTATATTATAATGAAAAATGTTTTGCAACGCTTGTCGAACGAAATATAATGACGGGAATAGTTATTTGGAATGAAATACTTACTTGTTTTCATTTGACAGAGGAGCAATATATAATGGAAGGATATGACCCGGTGGAACTGAAGCTGCTATCATTTTCTTGCCACCAATAATGGCTTGTGATCGACTGGCATAAACATCTAGAGTAATTGGGTTACTTAACTTGTGACTCAACAAAAATGGCATTTCTGTTAATTTATCAAGTAAATCCTTCTTTTCATGTCGTATATGTATTTTCAAAGTGTAATCCCCTTTTTCTAGTTTCTGGTTAGCATACTGTAATAACAAATACAATTATTAAAACGCTGAAGCATCATGTGTATATGCATCCCCGATATATGGCTATCGCAGTCAACGTGCCAATATATTAATTGTGATTTATAGGCAGCACTTACTTTGCATGGATACGCATCTCCGCAGCAGATAAGCTGTTTGTTACTATCATAAATCATCCACATTTGGCTCTCATATTCATTTTCGTACAATAAATCACTGAGTAATGCAGCATTTGGAGTTACCTCCGTTGATTTTGCACAATGAAACGTGTACGTCAATTGTAATTCATAAATTTGTCGTGAAGGTGGAATAATATCTCGTTCCCGTAAGGGAGCGATCTTTGCATCAGTAGGTCTATATCATTAACAACAAAATAATATATTTAAAGCCAGAACTAAGATGGAAACACTTTTCAGTTGTACATACTTCAAAATCTGCACAGACGATTTAAGAGAAATACTGGGAACTACTTCTTCGTTTCTAAGAGAACTTCGTACTTCTAAACGATTTATTCCATCTCCAGCTTGCATCGTAAGACTTCCATCTATCATGTGAATACCATGAAATTCTATGCAATAATCAACTAGCATATCGCCTATATTTGCCCAATATTTTGCAACAACTACTTCTAAGATTAATCCTCCCTATAAATAAAATACATACATAACTACCACATCAATTTATTAGTGTTTTTCTAAATTAAACCATAGAAATTTATAGCACCTGAACAGCAAATGGATGAATAATTTCTGACTGAGATGTTACAGTGAATAATTTATTCACTTCTAGAGTTTTGCAAGACAAGCGAGGTTTCAATTGAACACTATGAATCACAAATCTTCCAGTTTTATCTTTTTCCGTACTTTTTAATCTAATAACTAAAATCAAATTGAATTAAAATATTAATTTTATTTTTCCAATTTGAAAATAATATAGACAATATTTACCTGCCCATGTTGCATCTTCGGGAACCAAAATAAAATGTCGGCGCAGTGTATTAGGTTTAAATAAAACACTTGAATATGATAAATCTGGAAGGATTGCAGTTTTTGGCAGTAGTTGTGGTTGTACTACAGTCACTGGTATTTGAAAGACTGGTCCTTTTGCAATGTCTGTCACATCATAAGCTCTAACACTATAAGGACGTAATCGATGTTAAGGTTATATGAAGACTATAATAAATATGCTTTTATAATCGTTCAAGTGTACTTACTTAGTTGTGTGAACACCTTCTGGTAAATTAAAAGCATCTACTTTGATAGCAAACGCTCGCACCATATTCATTAAATCAAGATGTGTTGGAAAATGCACCCAGGATGCATCGCATACCAAAGTCAATTTCAAATTGAAGGCAATTTTTAGAGCTGGGTCAGTATTTTCGCTGTTAAGGAATACAGGTTCAACGGTAATAGCGTAATCTTTAGGTCGATCAATTACACCGCTTCTCATATGAATTCCTTTAGCATTATTTGGACCACAATTGATAGTAAATCTTACGTCTCTTTCAGGTACATTACTATAAGTAACAAGATTATCAAATGCACGTTCAACTTGTAGTAATCCTGAGCCTTGTGCAAAGGGGTCTAAATTTGGTATATGTAAAGCTGTATTTTCAAGAGCCCTTTTTATGTTGTATGGAGAATAAGGGCAGTTCTTGGCAAGAAGTCCCGATATAAGAACAGCTATAATATAGGTAAAAAATATTCATGAAATATATATATATATATATATATTTCCCTCATCTGCATGCGATACTTTTATTATAATAATTGTACACGTACCAATAGCTCCAGTCACATGTGGAGCAGCCATACTTGTACCATTCATAAGCTGACTTTTTCTTAGCGTAAAATTTGGAACACTAGTTATAGCACCACCAGGCGCGCATACCGTAATTCCAGCTCCTCCATCAATCATTGGACCACGAGATGACCACGTGTATGACATGCCTGGCATCTTTTCTCGCAAAGAATATTCGGCTACCATCATATCAGGAGAAACATAAGCGCCAACACTAATGACACTGTTGGTATTAATATCCGGAGGTGTCCCTACATAATTTAGAAACAAGTTGAATATGCTGAATATCAATACTTTAGAAGTCATTCAAGTTCTATCAACTAACCAATAGTACATAAAGCCGGACCAAGGTTGCCAGCTGACGCTACCCACGTTACACCGTATTTATCAATAACTTCATTCATTAATTCTCCTATTCTTCCTGAGTTTGACCAATGAGCATGTTCTCCATAACTCATATTTATCACATGTATCTTTTCTTTGTGTTTCATTACGTGTATCATTGCTCGTACAACTGCGGTTCCTGTTTCCATCGTACCAATACGGCTGTCTCCAACGCCTAATGAAATAATTTGAGCACCGGGAGCAACACCGTTTAATTCAGGATTATCGGGAAAGTATGCGGCGGCTATCGAAGCTACATGTGTACCATGACTTGCTGCAATATCATAAAATGAATATTAGTTAAATCTAAAAAACAAACAAAAGAATAAGAAATAAATATAAATTTATTAATACTTACAACATAAACTAACAATTTCTAATGTATTTCCATCGTCGTGAACATTAATACTAACATTTAGTTGATCTTCCGGTATAAGGGGCGCGTATTCCCTTGTCATCGAATATTCTCCCAAAAATACACCAGCTTCCAAATTACCTTCTTCAGAGGTATCAATACATGCTCTATGTTGTAAAATAAAAAATTAAACTTAAACGCTAATAATTAGGGAAAATGAAACATCTTCATATACTTGTCAACTTTACCTCCAAACTTGTCCATCATGAAAAACAACACAGTCATAAGTAGGTCCTACATCAGAATATTTTTTTTCAATATTATTTAAAATTTCAACTCTCGCCTCAAGATCCTCCTTTTGTAATCTGTCTTTTAAAGTTGTTAATTGTGGATTCTTTGCTTCAAATTCCTATGCACAATAATCGTGTAACATGAAAATCACATTATTTTTGTTTTGATTAAAAAATTACTTGTATCTTAATTGAGTTTGCCTTTCAATATATACATGCTATAAGAAAGTAGAAAAGAGTTTAAGCACTATTATGTAATCAATCAATGGCTTTACAGTAGATCAAACTGCCAAATATAAATATAGCATTAGATACAGATCACTGTGACACATTGTGAAACCGGCCTCGTTTGACTGCATGGTTCAACATACCCACAACAACCCTATCTTTGGATCACATGGTCCAAAAGCCTATTTACGAATTTACTTTTATATATTTGTATTAACATATAGTCTACTGTTACTGTTGCATATTATACAAATTAATTAATTTAAAAAAAAAATCCAAAAACATAAACTTTACATACAAGATTAACAAAAATACTTTGAACAAGAATTTCAAGTGTCTTCTAATATTTATATAAAATATCATCAACATATAATTACTTGTAGTTGTCTAGATGCTTCTGCAAGTGCAGATTTTTGACAATTATCCCACAGACGTTTTTTTCTTTCCATTAATACCCTTTCCCTTAATTTTCCCGGATATAATGAATACAGATTTTTGACTCCAATGTGATATTGTCCAGTAGGATTTACCCAACTTGAAGGAATCTAAAACAAAAGTATATAATATAAAAATTAATTGTACATTATTTTTTTGTTAATTATTCCATATAAATATTACACTTTATATGTTTCAGTACAAAAAATGTACCTTTAATTTTCTACCACTTATACCACTGATATACCCATCAGGTGCTTGTACAACTTTGCTTGTATCCACATCTCCGGCTCCACTGCAGTCGTACCTTTCAATAATTTTTGGTTTTCCATCCGAAGTCATCTACATAAAATAGGATAATTGCAAGATTAAATGCTTTATATCATTTTTTGTTTATTCAGTGAGAAACTGCCGAATCATTCTCTTGATGTTATTGTATAATAAAAGATGACAAAGACATTCGATTGTAGAGGTGTATGACTAATACATTCATACATTGTTAACATCTACAGTGTTAAAATAATTATTATTAAAATATAGAAAATTTAAAACACAGTAGCAATCAATCATTACATTATATGATATAATAGAAATCTTCATACATTCAATTAAAAAGTAATAGAAGATGAAAGGATAAAAGACAAATTATGTATATAGTACATATTTTCTAATTTCAAGCAAGATTATTACAAGGTACATCATTTTATATACTGAAAATATAAACAAATTTATGAGTGAAACAAGTGTATTCAGCAAATCGAAGTTCCTGAAAATGATTCAAAGAAAAAAAAGATATTTGGCTAAAATGGAAAAAAGAAATAGGGGACAAAGAAAAAACCGATTTGAACAATCGTGAGGCGTGACTGTATAAAAGCTTACCTGCATACCAGGAGCCCCAGGATCAATCCCTGAATCAAAAATTGCGATAATGACTCCCCGGCCGTCATATTCAGGATATTTGGTGAGGAATTGAGTGACACCAGTTTCTTTTTTAGGTAAAAGGCCCCACACAGGAAAATTACAATCAATGACCTCTGCCATATTTCAAATACCACTGCCACCGCGACTCCAGAAAAACTACTTGAGATGTTTCCTTTGTACTGCCACAGCCTTATATATCAATCAAAAAACGGCATCTGCGCCTGCGTCAGTGTACGCTGTAAATTTTGAGGTTAAGTTATCAGCTTAGGATATGTCAGATTAAACAGACAATAGAAGTAAAATCTGCTAAACGTTTGCGTTAGGATGCTTAGATAGCAGCACTGACATTGTGAAAATAATTAAATAAAACAGCACGAAATGAGGAGTACAGGCTAAATGTAGGATTAACCATTCATGTAATATATTTTTGTGCAATATAACTGTTAACTAATTAACCTGAAAAGCATAAAACACGGAACATTTTCTTCATTTCATATCAACGCGCTTTGGAGAGAGAATTTTCAGTACCATCTGACGGTGGATGAATAAACTAGCAATGAAGAAAGTGCTTTCTTCTTTCAGGAAATTGCTTTCTACGGGATGAAGCTTTTACTGTTCGTTCCATGATAGATCGTACTCGATTCGCGCATCTTAGCTAACTTCAATAGATTCTCCACCATTTATTGTTAGCGCTGTCTGTCTGTCGTATGCTTCCCAATTCCCACTTGTCAGTCATATACACCGTGAGCAAAAGCAATAATAAAGAACAATAAAACAAAGTAATAGAATAGAAAAGTAGTAAAGTAGTAACACAATAAGATAGTAGAGTAATAGTCTTATAGAATTAGTGAGTATTTTAGTTTATAAAAGTTTGGTAACCCCCAGTGTAAGAGCATACAAAATTCGTGCCCACCAGGTATACATGTTAGGCTGTCAAGAAGGTTGTCATACTTGCATGTCGCGAGCTGACATGCGTAGGACGGACAAGAATTCTTCGTTCTTCTGTGGAACGAATAATTAAATGTCATGTATAGTTCCTAAAATTACCGTTCTGGAACACGAAATGCGTAATGTCGGTATTTCAGATCCTTTAACATATCTCTTGAAAATTGAAAGCTGTTGGTCTGTCCTACACTTCATCTGTGTCAGTTTTTCGTGAGTGGTGTGATGATGTAAGAGGTTATGTTTTTTAATTATGAATGTTGAAAAATGACACATCTGCTACATCCAAATATTATCTTTTCTATTGTTCAATATTACGGTGAAACTTTGTGACAAGTGTAGAAAATGCTAACATAAATATTCTCGGTGACATGTGCAATTTTAAAGCATGGTTCTTACTCCACGAAAGATGAAACAGGTTGCTTTTTCCGTGATATGTATAATTTTAGGTAAATTATTTTGTATTACTAAAGCACATTGTTCTTTGCATCAATTAATATCAATGTTATAAATTTTCTGTTATAGTACTGGGATTCTACAAAACATTATTAGTCAATCCAGAAGAAGAACAGTCCTTTCCTCGGATTCATCCACGAGATCGTAAATCTAACATAGAATACATGAATGAAATTGGACCTGTTAATGAAAAATTACCAGATGCCAATGAAAATGCACGATACACTGACATTAAAAACATCGAAGAAGCAAAAATACGAATTCGTGAACTGGAAGGAAAACTAGAACATCTGGAAGCTAAAATTGAGAATAGAGTATCAAAAGATTTTCCAGTAGTCAAATTTCTTAATTATAAAAACAGAAAGAGAATACTGGTCACTGGTGGAGCAGGTTTTGTTGGCTCGCATTTAGTTGATCGGTTAATGCTCGCTGGTCATGAAGTAATAGTTGTAGATAACTTTTTTACTGGCAGAAAACGTAATGTTGAACATTGGGTTGGTCATGAGAATTTTGAGCTTGTTCATCATGACATTGTAAGACCCCTTTACTTAGAAGTTGACGAAATATATCATCTTGCTAGTCCAGCTAGCCCACCGCATTACATGCTTAACCCAGTGAAAACTATAAAAACAAATACTTTAGGTACAATAAATATATTAGGTAGGTGATGTTACGTAATGGTTATTTTATCTGAATTCAAGATAATTATGTGTTATCAATAAGTGGATTTAGATATTTCTAAATTATTTTAGGTCTTGCAAAGCGAGTAGGAGCAACAGTTTTAATAGCAAGCACATCAGAAGTTTATGGAGATCCTAATGAACATCCTCAAACAGAAACCTATTGGGGTCATGTGAATCCTATAGGTATACAAAACATTTAATGTCAATCCATGTTATATAAGTGAAAGACTACATTACAAGATATAACACACAACTTTACAATGTAACTGTTTTAGGTCCCAGAGCTTGTTATGACGAGGGAAAACGCGTTGCTGAGACATTAAGCTATGCTTACATGAGGCAAGAAGGCGTCAGAGTACGCGTTGCTAGAATTTTTAATACTTTCGGTCCTAGAATGCATATGAACGATGGTCGCGTAGTATCGAATTTCATTCTTCAAGCACTTCAAAATGATTCAATTACAATATACGGTAGTGGGAAACAAACGCGATCTTTCCAATACGTTACTGATTTAGTGGATGGATTAGTTGCCTTAATGGCGTCTAATTATACCCAGCCAATAAACATTGGAAATCCTGTCGAGCATACGATAGAAGGTAACAGTTAAAAAGGACAATATTTTATGTTATTAATTGAATATTCTGATATGAATATAGTTAACAGATTTTAATTATTTCAGAATTTGCTCTTATAATAAAAGATTTAGTTGGTACAAATAGTAAAGTAGTCGAGCTTGCCGCGGTCGAAGACGATCCTCAGAGAAGAAGACCGGATATTAGTAGAGCTAAGAAGTATTTGAATTGGGAACCAAAAGTTCCTTTAGCTGAAGGACTTAAGAAAACTATAATGTACTTTGCTAAGGAGTTGCAGAGAACGAAACATTCTCAAAAAACTACTTTCAAACAATCTTCTTATAAAAACGATCATGATATAGTAGAACAACTATAAGAAACAAAATTATTTTATCCACTTTAAGAGTGGTTTAAAAGTGCCATTATGCTCTGGACCACTACGTGCCAAAAGACTCCCCGTCCAAGTTGACTTTTGTGTAATTTAGAATGTTAACGGGCACATATTTTTAATTTATTAAAAAAGCAGGAAACACAGAAGTATCGAAATAAATTTTATTTCGGCCTCGTTAAAAATATAAAAATTTCAAGTATAATTTTATTTATTGCCCATGACTAAATTACTCAGTTCATATGGCTAATGCTTAAAGCGAACTATTTATTTCGTGATAGAATAAGTTTAATTTATAATGTTTTGGTATAAATTTTAATAATCGTTCGACGGTGCTGGTGGCGATAATTAATATCCTTTCTCTCATGCGAAGTTTTAAGGTAAACTATACGAACTTTAATAATATTAAGCTGGTTTTACTTAATATTTCTACGTAATCGACTTTCCTTCGGCTATGCTTATCTTTGTGTACCATCACATTTCTGTATCAGTATATGGTAGCGACATAATCAATGTCACCTGTAATTAGTAACTTCTCAAGGGATGTTATAACCAAATTGTTTCGTCAAAATGATAAACGCGTTCTCTAGAAGAAACGTTGTTATCACGCATAGTAATCGTATTACGTGATTTGTACATGGTATAAATGTAAGCGTGTAAACATGAAAG
Organism: Megachile rotundata; assembly: GCF_050947335.1. Taxonomy (NCBI): domain Eukaryota; kingdom Metazoa; phylum Arthropoda; class Insecta; order Hymenoptera; family Megachilidae; genus Megachile; species Megachile rotundata. Next base: position 21,747,461 of record NC_134984.1, on the reverse strand, counting down.
TAATTTTATACCGTACGAATATATTATTGTATGAGTGTAAAGCGAGTAAGAAGAATGTTCAAGTTTATGTTTCGTTACAGCGAATCACATTGTACTGTATTTAATTTGTACGCAGACCGCGATCCACCGCGTGTAGATAACAAGATACGAGCTGAATGTTTACACCAGAATGTATATATACATATAAATTAAATATCAAAGAATAATTACATCCGATGATTTCACTTGCAACGAATCCAAACGATAATAACACAGGCATTGTTGCATAACGAACCGCTGATTCTTCTTGTCCGGTTACGCAGCTCCAACTAGATAATATTATAATTCCGGCAAGCGTGACCACTTGTTGAAGACGCATTCCATGGCAAGATTGAAGAATCACCCGGGCCGTTTAAAGCGTATTTGAAGGGCCGATTGTTCGTAATGGGTGTCGCGTGGGCCCTGACAGGGCGCACGTGGTCGTCCTGTCTGTAAGAAGACAGGAAAGCGGAGGGCAAGAAGAGAAGAGCGAGCAGATTGGCCAGTAAGACTCGCTGATTCTTAACGATAATCATTGCATCCGGGATATGCGGCTTTGTCATCGCGGATGATAATGCCGCAAGGGTGAAGATGACCTAATCGTCAAGGAGACAGAAGTTACCTCATTGGCGTCACTACGATTTTTGGGGCTCTGGCTCCTGGTCTCCCTAGCGGTTTCTCACATTCTGGAATTAAATTTTCAGCAGGGAAAAGTTAGAAATTGATACATTTATAAATTGAGGTTCTTCTGAAATTTAATTTACATAGAATTTACAAATTTGAGAGTTTGCAGATTTTTGAGATTTGAAAACTGTTAAAGTTAAATGAGTTAGTCCATGTCTTGAGGGGAAGGAGGGAGCAAGTCTATCCAGACTTCTATCCACTACGCCAATGCCTCGTTAATGTTGAAGTCACGAAGGAAATAAGACGGACGCCGGTCTTCTTCGTTCCTGCGATTTCATACAACCGGTTGCGCTTCGTTTTCATCAAGCCGCACAGTTTAATTTCACGCGGGCGTCATTTTGTATAAATAACTGAATGCTGCTCGGAGATGTCGAGGACGTTTCTTTTGATGAAACGGTTAGGTCGCTCGTTAAGAACGCCCAAGTAGCGTGGTGTACATATTAATGAACAAGGGTGCATCGTGTAATTGACGAACTTCAACGACTTCCTGTCTGGACGAACCGGAGGAACAGGTGACCTAATTCAGCGTAAAGTAACTCTTGCTCTATCCGTTGGTGGTCCGCCAGTAATCCGATTCGCTTATTGGTAAATGAGACGGGGAGTGCTCGTCTAACGTGGGTACAGCACGTGAGGAGCATGTTATATACCTTTTTACCTGCGTGCACCGCCTGAAATTAAGGGGTTGCTCAACCGAGGAAAACATCGATTCCACGTTTTTGTTTTATTCGCTCGAATATTCATTAAAAGATTACAAGACACGAAGCGTGTAATTTCGTTGTTCAAATGTGCTCGTTAATTCTGCTTTCCCTTTCGTTATCAGAAAGAAAGCGAAACGGAACGAGTGATAGTCGAACGGTGTGTATAATCGAGAGGAAGCGTAAATTATTTATAGAAAAGAAAAATTCGGTAGACGGTAGACAGAGCGGCAATCAGAAGTTTTCACGTGAAATTTGCATTGCGGATTTAACATGCCCCGTTACCTGCAGCCGTTCATCTCCACTTTGTGCCTGCATTATGTATGACCTGCAGTAGCGAGCTCCTCGACTCTCTAGCCCTGTTATGGATTCGAAAATGTCGCAGACTACTCGACACACATTCTCCTATCTAACCGTTCTCCATCCTTATCTCTCGTTCTACCTTTCACCGTACCATCGGCCAACATTCTTGCGACTGCCAGGGCTAATGATAAAAGCAAGAGTTCCCCGGGGGATGATACTTTATAGCGTCACCGAGACATCAGCTTTTCCGATAAACTCGTGAGAACTCGAGCATGAAACAGTGGCGATGCGCTACAACGCGTGGGCGTAGCGTCGCCGAGTTCGTGGAACTCGGAATATAAAAAACAATGAAGAAAGTTCGTTGTAAATATGTATGATGCGGCCCCTCAAGTTCGACCCCATATTACGTGCTTTATACTCCTTTCGTGATACGAATCCGTAAACCTGCAGTTCGTAACTCAACCGGCTCGGATTATTTCATTCTCCGTATGGTAACTTCTTAAATCCGTTTTCCTAAGTTTTATCGACTCCCGTCGTACCGTCTGCTATTTGCTACAGCAAGGCCGGTTGAGAATCTCTGGTCGAATACATTAAAAATTTAATCGCGATCGTAATCGATAAAAATTGAAAACTTCTTAGTGTCCATCCATTCTTCACGCTTCGTCGCAACTATTCTACCATGCTTCTTTCATCTCGCGTCTCGGATCCCATGTTCAGCGATCTATCCGCTTGTCTGTTCGCGAGATACAAATCGTAGCTCTTCTCGTTGAAGCAGAAGAAGCGCGAGCAGAGACAGAGTTACATGTTTGGCGAGCGACGGTTCCGAGCTCGCTCATACGATCCTTTTTCCACGGCATCGTTCTCTTCCGGTCGCTTTGACCGGAGTCGCATGCATAAGTAAGCCCTCACCGATGGGCTATTTATTTAGACACCGGCCTCGAACTCGATGGCGCCAGAATATTTGCGATATTGCGAAGTCTGGCTCGAGTGGGCGGTCGTGGTTCAGGTGAAATGTTTATGCGTTTCGAACCTGCACACGCCCGACTCTTCCAGGTGGTAAAAGAAGTCGCGAGGAAAAATGCATGAAGTCTGAAGTGAAATACGTTTCAAAGGAACGGTCTCAAACGGCTCGAAATGTAAATTATGTACTTCCGACCAATCAAGAGTCTGGGTAAAGGTAGATCCCCCAGTATTTTAGACCAAATTGAATCTTTAAATTTCAAGAAAGTGCAAACTTTGCTAATCCGCACGCAGCCGTAAATAACAATAAGCTAGCAACCCAAATTCTAATGCTTAAGAGCCGATAAGGTTACGTCGTCACGCACGTTTGCATATTCTCTTGGAAGTTCGTCTTATCAGTACTCCCGCGGTGGTCGTTCAACCGACTGAATCGACCAAACTTTCGTCTCGCATTTGGCTCAGCGAAGCTCGAATGATACCTGTCTTCCATAATGATCCAAGTCGGGCACACAGGTACTGCTTTACAGCTGCGTTAGAACCTGGACAATAAAGACCACTTTCCGTCTCTCTCTTTCTTCGAAGTGTACCGGTCGAGATTTACCGAGATCGAATCGCGTTTCAACGAGAAGGATCCTGATGACAGGAACGGATGGCGGAGAGAGGTGACGTTCGAGGATAATTTTGACGTAATATTCACGCCAATCATTTTTTCGATCGTTCACGACAGTTGATTGGACGCGTTCGAGGAGTTCGAAATTTGCACTGCTACCCCCTTTACGTGTGCATGCAACGACCGTAGCTTTCCAGCGGCGTGTGAACGACCTGAGGGCTCATACGAAATGTAAATATTTACACGTAAGAGCAGCTGTCAGTGAAGGGGAGTATTCGCTTTTTCAGGTAATGGCCCCGATATACTTCGGAGGACCCCTTGGTACCCGACACGTTTTTCGTGCAACCAACGGACAGTTTTCTTAGATATTTTACACGAGAAATATTCTCCGCAAGTAAACATCGAATAATTTGATATTAGACTTTTACAGAATTTGTCACCAGTGGCACTTTCTTAACCCCTTGCCGCTTGATTAGTTTGTCAGTCGGAAGTAACTATTAATTGCGATAGTATTAAAATCATTTAAAAAAGTCAAAATGTTGCGACGATTTTGTATTCAGTCTTTGATTATACAAATTATAATTGGACTTCATTATATTAAATATTTAAGCAAGATTTGTCGTATTTGTACCGTAAGTCTCGAGTCTGCCTCTGCAAAGGGTTAAAGGCATTTAAAAATAGTAATTTTCGTACTATTTTATTATGGTACAATTTAGCACTGACGAGTTCAATCGGAATCTTACGTATCCGAAGGTATACCGAATGGGGTGCTCGTTATATTCGTATTTAAATTCTTAAAGTACCAGGCGGAAAGTTTAAATTGGAGAATAAAACGATCGCGATCTGAATAATTCCAATTATCCTACACGCAGCCTTCATTGCGAAATTTAATCTAATATCAACGATCTCGGCGAATACTCCGAATTTCTCAAACGATCCAATAACGTTACTCAACCTCGCTCTGGCCTATGAGTTTCTTTGTACCCCGTAACGATACTCTGCGCCTCTAAATCGCTCCTGTTATCGATCCATAAATCAAAATTCTTTCCGAAGGGGTTGAAGCATAAGAGAGGGAAAAACGAGCGACTTTCGATCGACTCTAAACACGTCGTAAAAGCGGTTTCCCGAGGAGGCGACTTCTCCCGTGGCGGCAGCATCCGAACAACACCGTGTCCCAATAGGGTGAAACGTGATTTTTCTGCAGCGTGCCCCTTCTCCACGGCCGAAGATGCACTTGGCACGACGTTATACCACTCGGCCAGTTCGACCACGTAGTTTTCTGGCGCTGGCTGACGGAGCAGCTGTTTCCAGGCTGGAGTAGCAGGCTGGAAGTTCAGTCTCGTTGCGACCGTCGGCGAGGTCGCGTCGTAGCCTCCCGTTTTCGCGCTCGTGCTCTTCGCTTTCTCGCCACGTGCACTCTCTCCTCTGTTTTTTCCGACGAAGTGAATCGCCGATTCGTCGGGAAACCGGCTTCCATCAGCCGGAGAACTACCGACGCCCGACGTCTCCAGCATTTTCATCGAGGAACTTCGGGAAGCACGGCCGAACTTCAACTTCGTCTGACCAGTAAGCTTAATATTTTACTGTGTTCAATTTTTTTTGAAATATTTTCAGTTACGATGTTTTTAGGGAACTTTAGATTATTTCGTTCAAGGGGATGATTTTGTAGAATTTTTTGGGAGGGTGACTTTTTCGATTAAACTTAGATATTTCGATTTTTATATTTTAGAAGTGTTTAACCCTTGTGATGGATGTTTTGAACGGTCTGATACTTTTGGATTTATATCCCTTATATGTGACAAGACGCCACGAACGAAATTATGTTTATAATTTGGCGGTTTGAGACTTTTGCAATTTTATTACCTTTGTTGTACGTAATAGTAATTGAATTTCGGAGAGTGGATTATTAATCGAATGTACGTTGCCGGTTGACAGCTACTTTTGCAATTTTATACCCTTCGTTTTATCTGACGGAAAATTATTAATAATTAGAGTTAAGCTTGAAAGTTTCATTTCATACATCGTAATTTTATGTAGTACAGTATACAAAGATAAGGGGATAATTTAAATATTTGAGTAATATGGAAGTCGAAGCTTAAATCTGATACTTAATATCTTTAATAATTCAAGTTTTTAGTATGTCTTGTTGCACACGTCCATTTTCACTGCGCGTTGACACGTTCACTGGCACAGTGAAAACGGCCGCGCGTAGTAAGACACGCTATAATTACAATTATTCAGAATACGATCGTTTTTCAATTTAACTTTCCACTCGTTATCGCATGTAATTATAGCGTTCTAATAAAATATATACACGTTTAACAAATAAAGTGAACAGAGATTAAATTGCAGTCATGCTAGTCATCTTAAAGTTATACATTTAAAATTATCTCCACATATGACAATTTTATTTTATTATTCCTACGTTTGATTCAAAGTATGCGTCTCTGTATATCTCGCAGTTAAAGCAAGTCTCCAAGTCTCTAATTTTTGTCTCTTTAGTTTCTGTCGATTATATTAATTGTTGCAGAATATTAAATTGTAACTTTCATAGATCACCCGTGTAAAAATAATTATTCTATCCATAAAAAGCTTCTTTCAAACAAACTCGCCGGTATTGTATAACGTCTGCTTCCAAGCTGCGATTCCGAGAATCGGTATCGTTGAATCTTTTACCGGTTCAAATAACGAATTGCATGCGTTTAAATTTCACGACCTGCGGTTGCCGTTACAAATTTAAACTCCATTCCAGCGAGTTCCAAACGTAAAGAAAAAAGATTCTGCGAGCCAGCGTATTGACGTCCAAATAAACCGACTGTCATTTTCTTCCTCTATTTCGATACCTTGATCGTAAGATCTGTAATATGTAGTTTCGTACCGCATCAAACTTATAAATAGTCAATTTTATTCTTTAGTACATTCGACACTTATATTGTTTCTTGTAAATTGTTTTAGAACAGCTTTAGAGGGTCGACATTTTTTTCACTGAAAATTTATATTCTTTAGAAGTATGATTTATATATCTACACTTAACTAACAGGTCTATAAATAATTAAATAGCTATTAACCCCTTGCCATACTTTGACGAGTCTCACACGTGACACACTCACAACTCAAATGTGACATAACCTTCTCCAAAATTTTGAATACTCTTCAACTTGAAATTTAGGTCCAACTACAATTTGTATAGTCAAGGATCGCTGAATAGAAAATGCTCCAAACATTTTAATTTTCTTTGTTTTAATATTATAACTATGAATAGTTAGTTTTGACTGACGCATTTGGCAAATAAATTGTAAGGCAAGGGGTTAAATACAGACTTGTTAGTTAACAAGTGCGATGGAGAGTTGCCTGTTGTCCCTCGAAGACAAAAATGTTACAAATATTTGAACTAACAATGCTGTATCATTGACCCTTTTAAAAGACACCATAAAAGCTAAAGTACCCTTAGAACATGTTTTACCTTAAATTTAGAATTAAACCGCGATCTTCCTCAACATGGTGAACATATCCGCTCGGATCGACATTACGAATTCAAGTCCCGTTGGAAGTTTTGTGATCGGAACGTGTATACGAGGCTATTCGCACGTAAAAGCTATTGTCATCTAGTCGTTTGTTTCTCGTGCGAAGATTCCCAGCGTTACGTAAACAACGCGTCCAGTTTTCACGATTCGGTGCAACGCGTCGCGTCGGTCAATTTCGAAAGCAGCGAGCGTCGCGCGCTTTTGTCCCGCCAACAAACGAGATCTCCCGACGAGCTTCCGGCTGTCGAATCCGCGGCTTACGAAACGTTGCTCCTTTGTGCCCGGATCTGCCAACTGATGTATGCACCTGGGACCGTTCCTCGTCTCCTTTGGTTGGTCACTTCGTGGAATCACGAAAGAGAAAAAAGGACGATGAAATACACGTGTCTGTTGGCAGACATGCAGCCTGGGACCCTGCGGCCTCCGGACGACCGACTTTCGAATATTTTCCCGGTGCACATTTCGCGCCAATCGTCGGATACATTTATAAAAACACGATAAGATAACGATGCGATTACTGCTTGATGCTATTTTGTGAAGTATAATTGCATCATGTTCGATATTCCATTTATAGTTTGGTGGCGTTGTGCGATTAATACGATGAAATCATGGGAGATTAATCGAGAGATAATTTTATTGGAACTGAACGCTTTTTGCACTTTGTAAGCAAATTTTTATGTTGCTTCATTGTTTGCTTTTGAAATTTGGTAAAATTTTAAAAGGAATGTGTTTTGTATAATGACTAAGCTTGCCAAGAATCAATCTATTAAAAGTTAATATAAATATTGTTACAATTATTATGAGACACATGTATAGATATTATAAAAATTGTTCAAGTCTAGAAATACTTTTTACCACGATTAAATTTATCAACCTATTAAAAGCTAATATAAATATTGTTACAATTATTATGAGACACATGTATAGATATAAAAATTGTTCAAGACTAAATATACTTTTTACTATGATTAAATTTATCAATCTGTTAAAAGTTAACATAAATATTGTTACAATTATTATGAGACACATGTATAAATATCATAAAAATTGTTCAAGACTAGAAATGCTTTTTACCATGATTTTTATCAATCTGTTAAAAGTTAATATAAATATTGTTACAATTATTATGAGACACATGAATAGATTTTATAAAAATTGTTCAAGACTAAATATGCTTTTTACCATGATTAAATTTATCAATCTGTTAAAAGTTAATATAAATATTGTTACAATTATTATGAGACACATGTATAGATATCATAAAAATTGTTCAAGACTAGAAATGCTTTTTACCATGATTTTTATCAATCTGTTAAAAGTTAATATAAATATTGTTACAATTATTATGAGACACATGTATAGATATAAAAATTGTTCAAGACTAAAAATGCTTTTTACCACGATTAAATTTATCAACCTATTAAAAGCTAATATAAATATTGTTACAATTATTATGAGACACATGTATAAATATCATAAAAATTGTTCAAGACTAGAAATGCTTTTTACCATGATTTTTATCAATCTGTTAAAAGTTAATATAAATATTGTTACAATTATTATGAGACACAAGTATAAATATCATAAAAATTGTTCAAGACTAGAAATGCTTTTTACCATGATTTTTATCAATCTGTTAAAAGTTAACATAAATATTGCTACAATTATTATGAGACACAAGTATAAATATCATAAAAATTGTTCAAGTCTAGAAATATTTCGTACAATGATAAAAGTTGTCAATATTCAACCTGTTAAAAGTTAATACATCGTTACAATTGTTATGTATGTACAGATACAAAAATTGTACAAGACTAGACCTCGTTAAAATTGTCGAAGCAAACTCATATAAAAATGAACACTTCACGTAAGTTTATCCCGGAGTTCACTTCTCCACATTTAAAAAGTCTGTGTATTCATTACTCACCGTTTCCGATAAGTTCCTACCTGACATTTCTAATCGCCATAGGAAAGTGCTACAAATAGCTGCTATCTTAATCCGAGCCCGAATTATCTTGTCCAAAGAAACGTTCGAACAACCGAACCCTCCAGCAAGGAAATCGTTCGCCCTTCGAACTATTTTAATGGGCCTTTGTACGCGCAGGGAAGGTGCATAGCTTGTTTTACGATCCTATGCGGCTCTAAAAAGCTTGGTTCCGCGTGCTTTGTGGCATAGTAAAAGCGTTCCCCGTGTTCTGTATCTAGTAATTAGCTTTTAATAACTACCGGTAATTGACAATCTGCGGAACTAATACCCCAAAAAATTCTCAAAAAATAATTTCAGAAATATCGAAGCATCAGAAGTTGAAATAATTGAAGCTATAAATGTTTAGATCGTTCAACGCTTGAACTTTGAATTCGCAAACAAATATCGGTAAGTTTGATCTTGAAACTTTTTAAATGGTGAAAACCTTGAGGCCTTCGAAAAACAATTTAACTATTCAGCTGCTGAACGTCAAACATTCTGAAAGTCAACAATAGCAAACACTATATTTCCAGGATCACCGCTCACTTCATGTTTCTGTTATAACAACTCAAGTACATTGGCTATTTGTTCTCGTCGATCATCGAGGCATTCGCTGGTCAATAAAGGGTAAAGGTCGATAGCGTAGGAATTCATGATCCACCTTCGATTCGTAACCTTGTAGCTGGATGATTAACGAATCATCGTGCATTGAAGGTTCATCTTAACGCGTGCTTGTGCATTTTTATTATTTACAAAAATTTCGAAGTTTGACAAGGGAGTACATAGCCTGAGGGACGCAAAATATCGAAAATGAGATAGCAAATCTCTGAAGATAGTAAAAGCTGAAACTCAAATATTAATAGCTATCTTGAATAAAATTATTTGTAACATGGTATGCATTTTATTGTGCGCTGCAAGATTAAACAGGTCCATAGAATGTTTAGTTTGTAGAACTGTGTTATTGAGAAGAGAACGTGGGTGGTTACTTTTTTCAGAAACTGTATTTTCTCAAAGTGTATTTTTTGAAAAATATTCGCTCCTTGTAAACACCAACTTCTACCCCATTTTCATCTTTCGTGTTTTTATTAACTTTGCATTGCATACCGAGTACATAAATTTGCATCAATTTCATGAAGCCGAGTCATGGAGCGCTCAGATTATCATCGTAGAATCTTGAGTCCAACCACATATCATAGCAGAAAACGTATTTATTTTCTCACACGATTTTATTAGCTATTTGTCAATTTTAATTGCAGTTAATTTCAATATTCCAAGTTCTGTTAGAAAAGATCAGACCGGTTCCTTATAAACCGTTTTATGAATATTGCAATCCTATTACACATATTTGCAACTAATAATTGTAACGGTCAATTTCATCCATTTTATAATTCCGCAACCGGTTCCGAATGATCAGTTAGATTTTTTGCTGAAATAAACCCGAGCTATATTTCTCGTGTTTCATCTTGCATTTCTAATAAAATTCTACTACTCTAGGGTGATTATTACGAATGTTTCAGACGTCTTTGCAGAACATAAATTCTACTAATTTACAAATTATGCATATTTTACTCATTTTTATAATTTATTTCCTTACTGTTACTTCACATAATAATACATAAATTATTATTTATGTATAATTACATAAATAATTTATGTAATAATTTACATTATTATATCTGCATAATACATAAATCATAAACAATATCTGATTTCTCAAGAATACTCAAGATTTTCCCCGAAGAAAAAAAGCACCAGAACGGGGTTCAATCAGCGGGTTTTTAAAAGCTTAATCGCGGAGGGCCGAAGTTAAACAGAGTCGTATAAGGATCGTCCCATATTGGGAATCGAATGGCACTCGCGAACTTCCGAGCGGGAAGAAGCAGCTCTGTTGCCAAACGGAAGTTGATGTCAGCCAAAAGTTATCGGACGGCGAAAAGGTTATCCTGGAATTCCAGTTGCCGCAGCATTGCTCTTGCCCTCGATAATATTGATCTTGTCTGGCTGTGCGATAAAAGTTTTCGCAATTTCTTTGCTCTCCGCTTCCAGAAATACTGAGCTATTTACTTACAGTTGCTGCCGGATGATTTTCGCCGGTGTTTTCACGTCGTTGAAAGACAAATAAAGCGATTTGCTCCGATCAAAATTTTCGAGATCCGAATTCTCGATCGCGGGAAGTCGTCGCGAAAGAAACGTTGCTCCAGGAGAAACAGGGTCTTTTCCGAACTTGACGCTCACGAGTGGCTCTAAGTGCAGGCACTTTTGCATACGTGCAAACGCACTCAGCCGTTCTGAAGCGCGCACTCTTCGAGTTCACGCTTTGCCCTTGGAAAAATTCCGCGACCGTAGAGAAATTCTCATCTAAACAAACGACGCGGGCAAACTGTATCGTAATTTCCCTGCTGGCAACTTGTCAATTTCTCGCGAAAATCGGAATATCGCTGGAAGTATTCGCGTCCAAAAATTCGACTTTATTTTTACGACCAGTCTGCATGGCGTCAGACGACGATTGGAATTTTCGCCGGCCATATCGACGCAATTTATGCGCTTTTTTCCTGTTTTCAACGTTCGCTGATTCATTCGTTTATCTGCAGGTTTTTGGTATACGTTAGATATTTCTATTGTCAATCGTATTACGCAATTATTATCGTAAAATAATCGTGAAGTCGTAAACTGATTGAGGTTTTCGAAGATAAACGTTTCTGAGACAAGTATAAATGAAGAGTTTGCGTTATAAATTCCTTAATTACGGAAGAAACGATAAGCAACGACCCTAAGATTAATCAACTCGTTAATAGATCAAGCTTCCTTTAGCGTATTCTTCAAAATGTTCTCGTTATCGATTCTATTACGCGGCCAAGTATTTAGAGCTGGGCGATATTGCGTGATCGATATCGATAAAAAGACTTCTCCCAGCTCATTACCGAGCTGATCGATCTATTTATAGGGACCGGGTATCTTGAGCTTTGGCCAAGTCGTCGAGTAAATCGATTGTAACGCTAACGTTTGCTCATCTTTTTCGGCTGCCACTCTTCTTCGAGGCGATTGCATCGTTTTGCGATCGTTACATTGTCATAATGAATCACGGGACAATTGACGTCTTTATCTTCTTAACTCGATTGAAAGGCGGATCGAAACTCATCGTACTCTGCTCCTCTTCGTTGGCCGCCATTTTTAATTTCTTGGTACTAAGACCCGATATGATATTAATACTTATTGTATACTGTATGTGATGCCATTTTTAATTCTAAGCACTAAGACCTGACATGTTTGAATTACATAAAAATATTAATACTTATTGTATATTCTATGTGGCGCCATTTTTAATTCTAAGCACTAAGATCTGACATGTTTGAATTACATAAAAATGTTAGCACTTATTGTATACCGTATGCGGCGCCATTTTTAATTCTAAGCACTAAGACCTGACATGTTTGAATTACATAAAAATGTTAGCACTTATTGTATATTCTATGTGGCGCCATTTTTAATTCTAAGCACTAAGACCTGACATGTTTGAATTACATAAAAATATTAATATTTATTGTATATTCTATGTGGCGCCATTTTTAATTCTAAGCACTAAGATCTGACATGTTTGAATTACATAAAAATGTTAGCACTTATTGGATATTAAATGTGGCGCCATGTTTAATTCTAAGCACTAAGACCTGACATGTTTGAATTACATAAAAATGTTAGCACTTATTGTATACTGTATGTGACGCCATTTTTAATTCTAAGCACTAAGATCTGACATGTTTGAATTACATAAAAATGTTAGCACTTATTGTATACTGTATGTGACGCCATTTTTAATTCTAAGCACTAAGATCTGACATGTTTGAATCGCATAAAAATGTTAGCACTTATTGTATATTCTATGTGGCGCCATTTTTAATTCTAAGCACTAAGATCTGACATGTTTGAATTACATAAAAATATTAATACTTATTGTATATTGTATGTGACGCCATTTTTAGTTTCTAAGCACTAAGACCTGACATGTTTGAATTACATAAAAATGTTAGCACTTATTGTATATTCTATGTGGCGCCATGTTTAATTCTAAGCACTAAGACCTGATATGGATAACATAAAAATGTTAGAACTTATTGTATGTAGCACTTATGGTATATCAAACTGAAATTCAAAGTCTCAGAATATACATTATCCAAGCATTCTACCGATTTATTATCATGAAGGCTTAAATTAGTTTTTCGCAGAACCGAGTATCTCAGAAGCAACTGGAGTACCGCCACCTCACCGTGTTTCAAAATTTGATATTTTATGCAGATCTGCGGCCGGCCAGTTAAAACCGTATTACGGCACCGTAGGTGTTAGATTCCATTTGATGGTTCCCATGCTTGTAACTCGGCCCAGGACCGCCCATGGTGACCCATTGTGGCTGCCGTCGGGTATCCATTCGGCCTTTTGCTGATCGTTAGTGCATTCACGCAAATCTTTGCAGTTAAATTCCAATAATAAAAGACTCGAATGCATGGATCTCCTAGATTTTCATGTATCCCATGTCTCTCTTGACTCACAGAATTTGCAATATCAGCAACCTACATAGACTTAATTCCAAGCGTTCAATAAACGAATCGATGAACCCGTTTAATAACGCGAACATTCATCAACGTCGAAAGTAATTAGGAGCAGCCGAGTCGATCAATGACAGCTCGATAAACGCATCGATCATCGAGCAGTTATCAAATCCCGTGGAAGAACGCGTGTCTCTGTTCCATCGATTGATCAAGCACGCGTTACATATTCCAGGCGCGTACGCGCGATTCATCTTCCTCGTCGCCAAGTTTCCGCACGCATTCCTCGCACGAGTCAGCAAGGACCAAGGTCGCGGTTCTGCCACAGCAATTACGCTTCGTAATTTCACGAACGCATCGAGGATCGTTGACCTCGACGCCGCTTTCTTTGCGCCAAAAAGTACGACGGCCGACAAATTGAAGCGGAAAGGACAAAGTGGCGATCGTTAGGTCTCGCCGCCATTTCGAACCCGTAAGAATCTTAAGTACTCGCAGACGGAGCACTCGACGTCGCGTTCTAGCTGCTTCATTTTGGCACCAGAACCACCGGCACCCCCTTTGCTTTTTGCGTCCGCCACGTTGGTCTTCGAGCATCTCGAAATGGCTTTTACCCAGGGGGCTGTTTTTCGTCTGGGAACGCCACCCTGCGTTCCATCGAACCTCATCTGTCCCGATTTTCTAAAAGGAAAGACATTTTCTTATCGGGACAAGTATTGAAGAACATGGAGGAGGTGTGCTAGCGATTAGGGTGGTCCACTTAAGGTCTACATTATTTGCACGATAAAACATTTGCCTTTAGAACAAATTTTAAAATATCCTGAAAGCATCTACGTTCTTTTAAGAAACTAATTGCTGTGTTAAATACGCTACACGTTTTTCTATGTGATTAATCGTATTAATATGTGAGGACGTACGAGTGCAATCTGTTATCAAAGACACAGATAAGTTAGCGATAATTATAAACTGGACGTAATAATCCGTATTAACAAGTCTTGATAGAATTGTAAATGGATGACATTTATTATGGCGATAAAATTATAAATGAATTATTAACGACCGAAGGCTTATTAATTGGTTCTCAGTCAATGACTGGCGTTAATGGAGGCTATTAATAGGTTTCCGGTTGGTAAGCTCGTAACTCTGGATCTGATATATTTAAGTACTCGATGTAACAATTCACAGCTAGATTTGAAATAAATTTAGCTCTTTATTAAATAATGTCTTCCCTGTCTCTCGACAGGGTCTAAAGAGTCGAAAGACAGGGAAGTATTTTCGAGCGGGTTTATAAACTCGAACGATTGCGAGACTAGAATCGAGCCTCCTTGGGATCTCATTTTTCTCCTACCTATTGTAAACGTTCCCTCTCCATATTGTGCATACCGTGCCCGTTTTCGCACCTGCTCGCTACCCTAAGTTTGCGCCGAAATTCTCGCGTGTCGATCACTCGGTTGAAACTCCGCAACGACATTCCTTAACTCTCGAACTTCCCGACTAATGCAATTCCTCAAAGTTTCGATACGACTTCCTCTCGAAATATTTTCCTCGTTCTTCAGCGTTCTCGGTAAAAACAGGTGCCGAAAATTTCTCAGAATCCGACTCGACTTCCCTCTGAAATATTTTCTCGATCGGTTAATATTCCCGGTCGGAACAGGTCTTAAAAATTCTGCTATCCCGAAATAGTTTCCGCAGGTAAACAAAATTCTCCACATTCCTCCCCCTTTTGGGACTATCGACGTTTTCTGAGACCCATGGATAGAAGGAAAAACCAGGTTTCTATTGAAACTTGTCACACCGACAGTGCCATAGCAGGTAGTGTCGTAAATGGGGTAGGTACCCTTTGTATCAAATTCTTTGAGGCAACTTTCGATAACATTCAAATGTTACGAATTTGCGGATGTAGAAATAAGGAACTTTTAGAAGTTTAGGAACAGACTTACAGGTCTCTGTAAAGTAGGTTTAGGTTTAGGCTTATGAAGATGGCGTCTCTGGCCGAACTACGGCTCATTGCGCCCGAAAAATAATGTACTCTGTAAAGTATAAAAAACTTAAAGACTACGTAAGAATATACTAAAGAGTATATTACAAAGTACATTACAGAGTACAGAGAATCTAAAGTATATCCTGGGACCATATTAAGAATAATCCAGAAGGAATTTGGGTTTAAACACAGTCTTCTACAGTTTACGACATAAAATTAAGAAGAATAAAAGCTCGGTAAAAATGTGATTCAGAAACCCAAATTGATTTGACGTAACAGATAAGTCCTAAAGATTTATGGGAGAAATACGTTCGAAGTCAAAGGTCACGCCATTTCTTGTCACGACATTAAAAACGAGGATCGATTGTCACGCGAAAATGTAGTTACACGTATGTATGCATTGAAATCGATCGATCTCGTCAATAACCCTAATCGAAGCATATCCCCAGGAATTATTTATCATTGGAACAAGTTTGAAAGGCGATAACGAGACAGAACTGTCCCGTTGGAGCCTCGTCCACGTGTTTTCGCGCGTTTTCAAATCACAGCCCGGAGAGTTATGGCCCATTGTTTCCTCAGAGCTGGCCGTAACGAGTCCTTTTCCATGCGTCGCTTTTCTTTGGCCGGCCACTTAATCCCGGTTCCCTTTCACGGATCCGCCTGTCCCCTGTTGACACTTGTTTATTTGTCACGGGTATTACACGCGGACAGTAATGGATACGCAAACTCGTAACGGTGACCGCTCAACGTGGAATAATAATAGGACTAAAGGACGATTTCGAGTCGGTTCGCACACACGCGTGACTAATTCGTAACTGGCCTTGTAATTCATTTTTCACTGGTCTTCTCCGAGCCGTTAGCACCGCCATTTTACGCCTCGCCTCGGTGCGCCGCGTCCACCGACATGCCGAGTCGACGAACCGTGTCGCTCTCTCAGAAGCCGATGCTGGAATCCTCAAGAACAAACGTCAGCCAGCATCTCATTGACTCTCTCATTTAATATGCATGCCGTGTTCCGTTTTTTGACGAAGGTACTTTTCGCCGATTCTAAATCACCGTGACAATCGGCCGATTACCGTATCCGCGTTTCGCAACGTCTTTTATTCGGTCGTTGCATATTAAATGGACGATTTTGTAATACGGAAAGTATCGAAACGAACGTTCACGATTTTCTCGATGGAACTAAAAATGACGATCGCTTACGCGAAAGGCTCGCTATCTCGAGAGTGTACGTGTCTCGAAAAGCAATCGTCCGCAGGGGACATTAAAATAATATTAAGACGATAAAACGCAGAAGTTGAAAACGAATTTCCGTAGTTTCAGAAAAGGCAATAATTTACTTGCATGCGCCGCTAAATTAAGAGTTAACAGCTACATAAACGAGCAGTTTGGTCTGCCTCGTTATTTCGCTCGAACGGCTTCATTCGAAACGAATTATTTTACGTACAAAGCGTGAGCAACGTTCATTACGGCAAAAATCGAGGATTCCGATGGAAGAACACGGAAACGATGTCATTAAACCGTGGACAGGACGGTGAACCGTCGTGCCAGACACGTCCAAATATATAGCGGTAATAAAGCAAGTTTTAACGAAATTTTCACTTCCTTCCGTCGATTGATTTATTGTCCTCGAACTTCTTTTCTCTTTTTAATTTCTGCCTGGAATTGAGACGAATCGCCTTCGAGATTAGGGCACGGCGTGGGCCGGAAGTACATTCGTTTCGAAGGGATTTATAAGTTAATCGAGCGTAATGGGGCGTCGCGACCAGCTGGAACAGTCACGTATTTCTTGTTCGGGGCAAGGTTCAGCCCTTACCAGGATAGATACAGATATATTAGATATACAGAAGTGTGACTCATAGGCTTTTGTAACGTCCACCCTCGGTGAGATTAAGATTGCTTTACGCTCGTGTCGCGATAGCATCTTTAATGATATCTCTTTTCGGCCTCTTCGAGGCAATCTTGCCCCTTAATACGCCCATTCAGATGACCAGATAGAGGAACGCCGAAGAAAAAACACCCTGTTCAGATACGCGACGATCACGAAGAACTGCAATTAACAGTTGGGGTTGCTGATGGCGGAGGTCATTTCGCCTATCAAAATTACTATTACTTATAGACTGTATGATTCATTGTAATTCTACGCGATTTAAGGGGGGATCCTGCTTTAGGAGCCCTAAAAAGAGCGTTTTTTTAGAGAATTTTTTTAGGACAGAAAGAAAAAGGTGACCCTAGTGAACTTTTTAGATTATTTTACTACATGTTTGAAGAAGAAAAAAAGAATTTTTGTAGAGAAAAATATTCAAACGCAGCCGATTTTTATGCACATCTGTGCAACGCCTTTCAATTGCAGTCTCCAATCGGCGGGAAAGATGCAGTTCGTAATTTTCGTTTGAAATTAAAAAACCGAAGAGAATTCTAATTTTCATAGTCTTTCCTTCTATTTGAACTAAAAAAATGCACGAAAAATATTTTTGAACAACTTTTTTAGCAAGTTGAAACAATTTTTTTTTTCAAAAAAAGGAAAATTGTCTTCAAACCTGAGAAAATTTTACAATTTTTTTGGTTTTTCTTAGTTCAAATAGAAGGAAAGACTATGAAAATTAGAATTCTCTTTGGTCCTTTAGTTTCAGACGAAAATTACGAACTGCTTCTTTCCCGCCGATTGGAGACTGCAATTGAAAGGCGTTGCACAGATGTGCATAAAAATCGGCTGCGTTTGAATATTTTTCTCTACAAAAATTCTTTTTTTCTTCTTCAAACATGTAGTAAAATAATCTAAAAAGTTCACTAGGGTCACCTTTTTTTTCTGTCCTAAAAAAATTCCCTAAAAAACGCTCTTTTTAGAGCTCCTAAAGCAGGATCCCCCCTTAACTTGTCGCTAAACGAGTTTCATGTTCCGGAGCCTAAACGATTCAAGAGCTTAGGGGTTAGGGTAACCCAGAAAAGGATCTAGCTTAGATCCTAGGTTATTAAACAGAATCTTGTACAAGGTTCTACCTAAGGTTCTATTAGACCCCAGGTCTAGGAAGATCTACCGGTAACCGGACGAGTCCTCGCCATTACTGGCTTAGCACGAAACGTGTGCCGCACAAGAGTTCACCGGCTGAAAAGTTTGAATTTATGAACGGAATGTAGCTTTTTATCCGAGTATTTCTGCGGCTTCGAGGGATAACTTCTTATTCGATTGCGCAATCGATTTAGCCGTCGCTCGGAACAACCGAGCACGCGATTATGCAAAACGATTTTTTTCCATCGCGGAAGCGGCGATGGTATCGGTTTCTGGAGTAAACACGAAGCGGTTGTCTCGCGAAACGAGTCGAAGAATAAAACGGAAAAGTTTGAACCGATGTCCCAAGGCAACAGTGTAGAGAAAACGCTGAGGTATGCGGTAGATATAAAACGCTTTACGATCGATGACGACGGCTGCTGCCATGAAGCTTTTTCGCGGAAGTGCATTAACCGAAGATAAATATACGCTTAACTGATTTGAGTCCGCGTTGAATGCTAATATCGTGGCCCAACGATACGGGAACACCGTCGTCGGGCAATCGTCCAATTCTCGCGCGCCGCCACGACCGTGAAGCTTAAAAGTGTTAAGGCTAATGGTCGTTACACTATAAACGCTTCAACGGTGTCTAACGTTCGGTCATTAACTTCTGCTCCATTCAGTCTGAGACCGTCGATGATTCCAGCTTCATCCTCATTGGCGTAACTGGAGAGGGTCCTCTCCAGAACTTGTCCTCTGAATGCCAGCTGATGTAACGCGTGGCGAAACGCCTCGTAATGGCTGTATAATATGCAACTGCAAAACACTATTGTTAGAATAGTGATACAACGTGTAGCAACAGCAACGCGTGACAATACAAGCGATAGTAACGACGATAGTAATACACGTCGACCTAACTCGTACCTAGTTCCTAGAAACGCAGCAACGATCTAACCCATAACGATAGAAGGATAATTCTCCGAAGAAAAATCCTAGCTACGCCAATGCCCTTCGCCGACAAATTGAGAATTCTTGAAAGATCGTCGCGTTATCGCGCACTCGTAACTTCATAAATCTTGGTCTGCCGACCTGGTAATGGCCGATCAGAGGTGTATGTCGCACTCGTTTCGCTCGTTTTATGGATTTTCCGGTTATCGTATCGAATTCATTATTCATCGGATCGGACATGCAACGAGTCGCGACCAGAAACGATCGGACTAATGAGATCGAAGCAGATAGCGACAACTTCATCAGCGCGCCTGGATATTCATCGACGCGTGCAATTGCGATCCTGGATATCGTTGACATTTTGTCGGAGGAAACTACTCGAAAGAGTGAACTACTGAACTGGGGTTTCAACCCGGATCCGAGAGTTTAATATCTGAATTTGATTTGTAAGGCTGTAGGAAACCGGACGTTATAAAGCAGGCCGCTATAAAGTGAAACGCGGGATATAAAGTAGGGCAATAATAAGTTATCGGTTGTTTTCGCGTTTACAGCAATCCGGTAATAATCGAAGTAACGATCCGAGAAGCTATCTATTCGAAGAAGCGTTACGGAGCTTTTAATATACTTCTGCCGCTTTTATCGTCGAAAGACGCATCTTAATTGCGATTGCGCTCGTCCACAATGCGGAGCATTCTGCGATTAATCAGCAGCCGACTTATCGCCCTGGTACGTTCCCTTTATCGTCTCTATTTGTTCGCGGTATCGTTCGCCGACCGATACTGACCCAGCAGCGTACTCCGCTTTAATTCAGCGCGGCACACGTCGCGGTGCTCGATGGACTCGCGTGAAATTAGCTTATCGCCGATTCGGTTTACCGTTTCTCGAAACGACACGCTTCCGTGACTCCAGAAATAAGTCCGGACAGCTTCCAGATTCCGCTCGACGAATCTGGAGAACCAACGCCGGTATTTATACCCCTTTCGGTAGCAACTATTTCGAGCCTGGGATTAACGTGAATTTGCGGAGAAAAACGACCCTGGTTTCCGGTTATTAAACATTCAATTACTTACTGCAACGATGAACGAGACAGCGAGGAATGTTTCTTGTAATTTCACACCTCGTGTTTTCGTTTTATGACTGTCTTTGCTCGGAGACCGTCTTCGTTTTCTTAGCCGCCTGTTACTCTTATCAGCACCTGATAAAACCGTGTTCTTTGGTACGGTTCAACGACAGTTGACTCAAGGCTGTTCAAGGTTATTTCTGTGTTAATAAGAGATAACAGTTTGTTTAGTTCGTTTTGTATTTCGTGTTTAATCAAAAGTTTATTAGTCGGGTTTCTGATAAGCAGCGTGAAATAGATGCAAGATACATTTCTAAGTCCACACGAATTTACGATCCAATCGGGGTTCGCGCTAAAGTAGATTTCGTGAAATTCCCGCCACAAAATGTGTAGCAAATCTCCAGAGACGGGTCCCCCCAAAAAAACTGTTAAGAGGTTGAACGTCTTGTAGGGTCGCGAATTCCGAAACTCGGGAATACGTAATGAGAAACTACACGGCCTGTATAATTTTACAGCGAAACGCGATATGTCCGCCTAAGCTTGACCAGCTCAACGAGCTGTCACGGAGAAGTATCGTTTTTCGCTTTGAAAAATAAGGCGAAAAAAAAACAAGAAAGAGAATCTCCCCCTGATGAGTTTCGGGGCTCTCGCGGTGAAACGAGGCCAGAACCTGGTCCGTCGACGGGGTGATCAACGAGAAATTGTAACGGGGATTTTCGACGAGGAGCCGGCAGTTTATATAATACTCGTTCCTGTTCGCCGTGCAAATTCGCGATTCACAGTGCGTGGTCAGTTCGCGATTTATTAAAGCCCCGCATTCAGGGTGCGTTCGAACACCCTCTGGCGAGCGTTGATTCGCCAAGTCATCGTCGTTCGATTTGCATAACAGTGAAAAGCAACTCCCTGGGTTGAAAATTATGTCCCTCGGGGGTGGCGCTTTATTGCGTCTTTCAGTCGACGCGCTGCGGCCTTTTAACCGTTAGACTACGCTTTCAGTCATTTTCTTTTTGCCGTTTCACCAGACTTTCGCATTTAATTTCGCTTTCGAATGTTAAACCGGCATTTATCCAAAGATTTTTTACAAATATGTGAAAACGGAATACTTGTATATTTG
The DNA here is from genome assembly GCF_050947335.1 of Megachile rotundata. Taxonomy (NCBI): domain Eukaryota; kingdom Metazoa; phylum Arthropoda; class Insecta; order Hymenoptera; family Megachilidae; genus Megachile; species Megachile rotundata. The sequence continues at coordinate 21,726,071 of NC_134984.1, read as the reverse complement.
ATCGTTGAACTGATCGCCACTTAGCGTTAAACGCATTCATTAACCCCTTCCCTTTGACGAGTCTCACTCGTGACGCACTCACAACTCAAATGTGATTAATGTTACTCAAATTTTGAATACTCTTCAACTTGAATTTTAGATCCAACTATAATTTGCGTTGTCAAGGATCCCTGAATATAAAATACTTAGAACATTTTAATTTTCTTTGTTCGTTTTAATGTTATAGTCCTGACTGACGCACCTCATAAATAAATGGCACGGCAAGGGGTTAAGAACGTCAATCTTTAAATTGACATGTCGTAAGCGTCTCAGTATCGCGTCACCGAATCACGTCAAGGTTTAATATGACGAGGTCTATCAAAGTGTCGTATTCGAGTGAAATATTTGATAGTTAAAACGCAATTTAAAATCTAAAGCGACTATCTAGAAATAGCCTATTATTGTCCTCCCTACAAAAAATAATCCGAATGAAGCCCTGCTAAAATAAACATCGAACGATAACAGAAGTAATCTACCAAGGATTAACGTCATTACCGTAACAAAAGTGTGCCCGAGTGCACGTTTTATAGACTGACCCCTGTGTATTCCTGTCGCTGGAAGATGTTTGGACTTAATTTTCCCCTCCGGTCATCGTTATTGTACTCGAACCGGGCTTCAGAGAAAATCATGGAGTGTCCAGCAAGGAGGGCAACGATATTGTTCGGCCATATGTTACCAAAACGTGGTCAGCTGTTTATGACGCCGGGTGAAACGTCCCCGACGGCTGGAGCCATCGATTGTCCATTTATCAATCGGTCGGTATCGGTTCTCCGGATCGTCCCGGGGAAAGGGAAATGAAACGACTTCGACGTGAACAGGGAGTAATCCTGCCGTTCCTGGGGGACAATATCTGTCGCGATTGCGAACGATAAACCCGGGACCGGTGCTTCTTTCCATCCGATGCGCTGATTCGATTCGATCGACGTCGACCCTTCGTGGCCATAGAAAATTTGATGCTTTGTAGGAACTGCACAGGGATGGATTGGAATTTTGTGAAACAATCAACCACCGGGGTTAAATTGTTCGATTCGGGATTCCGAGAAGCATTGATGTTTAGGATCAGAATGTAGATTGAAAGGACACGGCTCTCCATTCGACCGGCTGAATGCACCCTGAACTGATTAAACTTGCTACCTGCAAGTCGGATAAAAGTTTGCGTCAAGTTTTACAGGGTTTAAAGCGTTCTCTCCAACTCGCGATTTTTGTCATCGGCATTTTGCTTTTTAGCTATCAAGTATTCGCTTTGTAGTATCATGACCCGAATAAAAAAAATGACAGCAGTTTAAATTTGGAACAGTAGAACGAGTAGAATGTGGGTTCTATTCGGACCACGTAAATTCTATCACAGCAAAATTCGTAGCAAATTCCGGAGTAAAAGAATTTCAAGAAAAGTATACCAGCGAAAAATTCGAGTCACAGTGCAATTCTCTTCGCAAGAGAAGGTAAAATTCCGTAAGGTCTTTTTAAAATCAATCTCTCGTAACACGTCGGTCGCGGGGATCAGGGGAATCAATCAGGCGAGATGAACGCGTTCGCGGTGCAAAGATCGCGGCGGAAACGGCTCGCGCGTAGTGGATGCACGTTGAATGGCTCATTTGAAAATTACACGCCATTCTCGCGTCAAGCAACGCCGACGTCCGAAGACGTTGCGTGACCCCGTCTGGCCTCGTCCATGCAATATACAGCATTTTGCGTCGGTACAAGTCACAGTTTACCTGACTCACGGGTATTCCCTAGCCAGTGTCTCGTCGATCAACGCTGCTCCGTCTTCGGGTTCGTGATTCAGCGTTCCTCGAGTCCGCGAGCTTTAATCGTTTGGTGGTTCGCGAATGGGTCGAATCGTCGCGAACGTTGCCAGTCTCGAGCAGCTGGCCTCGACAAATTGATGGCCCGGATGTCAAGGTAGCTGTACGCGGCTCGTAAATTGTCGTGGACAAACAGACCGGGTATTCTTCGTTGGCTAGCGTGCTTCGATCGATTGATTTCAGGGTTGTCGATATCCTCGAAATATTCCCTCGTGGTTACAACCTTTGGGACTTGCATGGTTTATTTACACCAAGTAATGAGTTTATGGAGTCTTCGAGGAACCCTTCGCAATCTTTGGTATCAAGACTAATAAAAACTACTAATTGGTCCAGCACGAGCTTGTTCTCAGCTACTGAATTAGAACGACCGTAAATCGTTCAGCACGTAATTGAAACGAAGGGAAATAGTCACCCGATGAATTATAACGCGGAGCTATTTCGAATCTTCGATCCTCTAAAATTACGTAGGTATGCACCGGTGCAACAGCTGGTCGTGCTCGATCACGCGAGTCCATCGGAATCTGTGTGGATTTATGGTCTCTCTATTCGAGTAGCAACACGTGTAGACGAGTTTCATGAAAACTCCATTAGCGTTTCGAGTGCGTCTCGTAAAAGGGGGCTGGAACCAGACTACTCGGTTTTTAACAAACAGACTAAAAGTACCAGTTGCCAGACGATGTAACGCGATCTCTGGAAACGTTGATCTCAGAAGATCATTGTATCGTACCCACAGTAGCGATTCTGCATCGATTTCACGTTACCAGTTGGAATGGACACCCGAGCGGGGCTCGCAGTCGTTACGGAGAATGCAACTTGTAACGTGCATCCTGCCCGGAGCCATTTTGAACAGGTACAAATGATTTCTGAGAGGATGTTGACTGTGCGGCTAAGGCAAATGATGCTGTATTGCTGCGGGACAGTGACGACGATTCGAGTTTAATTTCGCAATGGCCACCGAATTAGAACACTCGTGTTCATCAGGTTTTTAATCAAATCTTCAGCAAACTTTAATGAGAATATTTACTATTTAATGAGAACTGTTTGGGTTATATTAACTGTGTGAAGTTGTGTGAAGGTGTATGAACATTTATAAGAATATAAACTAAATACACATGAATGTAGTAATTGAAATAATACGTAAGACACATGTGTTGCTTTTATACAGATGTAGTATAGCTTAAGCTGCCACCTGTCTGGGGAATCTTATCCACATGCCCCATTATCGGAACAGCGACACGAAGTTAACGAGGGATTACTCTTTAATGGAGGCATTAAAGATGTGATACGATTAATAGAAATCCGTCGTTCGTCGACAGCGAATCTTGATCGGTGCAATAAAAATCCGGTGGCTTTCCTTCGCGGCAGCGATCCGGAAAAATGCTTTCTCGAAACCAGTTAATCCCGTTGAATCGCGAGCCCACGCGAGATGGGGATGGGGTAGAAATATCCCGGCGAACAGCCGACGAAATCGTTTTCATCTGATCGATCGATCATCCCTGGAGGCCCAGCGGGCACGAAGTACCCTGCTGAGAGCCTGCATAATGTATGCGACTAATTGCCAGTCGTTTCATTGGCTGTAATTTCGCTTCGGATTCCACGCGCCGTCTTGTTTCTTAATGGCTCGTCAGCTGACTCTGCCACCCACACGAGCGATCCCACGATTTATTCGTCTCTTTTAATCGAACTTATCTCGATGCAAATTCAAAATCAACCACGAGTATTAACGATGTTCCTCTCTCTCTTCTCTCCGACGTCTTTCTCCTGTTCTACTAATTAGTTGTAATTTGCTCCGATGTTATCCGAGCGTTCGATTCGCACATGAGACTTATTTTCTTACTTCCGCATTGATCAATGAACTCGTGCGGTGATGTGTGCTTTTACGATCGAAGCTTTTTATGGAGATCGATGGAATTATAATTAACTGAAGGTAGGCGAGGATGATGGAGTACGATATGGAGGTGGGTCTGTGTGAGAACAATGTGGAATGTGGTGTTTATACCATGCGTACCGACGTATAATATCGCCACAAGTTTTATATATCTGTAGTGTCTGATATTGTCACGTGACTCCATGCGTGGTATTTGCATACATAATAATTCCACGCGTGATAGTTTCATGCGTAGTAACTCCACGCGTGCTGTTTCCACATATAGTAATTCCACGCGTAATAGTTTGATGCGCAGTAATTCCACGCGTAATAGTTTCATGCGTAGTAACTCCACGCGTGCTATTTCCACACATAGAAATTCCACGCGCAATAATTTCATGCGTAGTAACTTCACGCGTGCTATTTCCACATACAGTAATTCCACGCGTAATAGGTTCATGCGTACTAACTCCACGCGTGGTATTTGCACACATGGTAACTCCACGCGTAATAGTTTCATGCGTAGTAAGTCCACGCGTGCTGTTTCCACACATAGTAATTCCACGCGTAATAGTTTGATGCGCAGTAATTCCACGCGTAATAGTTTCATGCGTAGTAACTCTACGCGTAATAGTTTCATGCGTAGTAACTCCACGCATGGTATTTCCACACATAGGAATTCCACGCGTAATAATTTCATGCGTAGTAACTCCACGCGTGCTATTTCCACACATGGTAATTCCACGCGTAATAATTTCATGCGTAGTAACTCCACGCGTGCTATTTCCACATATGGTAATTCCACGCGTAATAGTTTGATGCGCAGTAATTCCACGCGCAATAATTTCATGCGTAGTAACTTCACGCGTGCTATTTCCACATACAGTAATTCCATGCGTAATAGGTTCATGCGTAGTAACTCCACGCGTGCTATTTCCACATACAGTAATTCCACGCGTAATAGGTTCATGCGTACTAACTCCACGCGTAATAGTTTGATGCACAGTAATTCCATGCGTAATGGTTTCATGCGTAGTAACTCTACGCGTAATAGTTTCATGCGTAGTAACTCCACGCGTAATTTGCGCCGTATATGTCACGCCGTATCGATATTTATACACGCAGTAACTCCACGCGTAATAACATCACACATGGCACTTCCACGCGTAATAACTCCAGCCGTGATATCTCCAGTCGCTGCATCTTCACGTAACTCAACGTCTGGTATTACATTATATCGTCATGCAGAATATTATCGCGTGCGATATCTACACGTGGTGCCACAATTAATTTAAACATCGAATACCAACGATATTTCACAGAATCTGACTTGCACTTTTATTTTCCTCTTCCGATACCTAACAAATTATAATACCAATTCTAATTACTAGCTGGCAAGGATAGAAAACAAGGTGAGCGGTGTAAAAAGCGAAGTATCAAAATTGCTAGCCGAAGCATTAAATTACTAGCTGAGTAATGCTACCATATTAAACGGTAGAGTTTCACTTCCCGTGAACAGTTGCTAGTACATCGTGTACGATAGAGCGAATAGGAAAAAATGAAAAGAGAGAGGTAGGCGTGGCAAAGGGCGAGATGAAAGCAACACCCGCAACAATCATGTTAGGGCGGGTCCAGCGTTAGAGCGGAAGCGTGTTTCGCAGTGGTGAGTTGTTAGCGATCGAACAAACGAGACTGTCAGTTAAGGTGACATAAAAACGAGTGTGCCGGCGTCGCGTGATCTCGTAATATCCGTCGACGATAAGCCGAGTGTATAGGTAGATCTGCGTAGCCGGGATTGTTCGCAAAGGCCATCGAGCGATCGCGCAACAAATCGTCTATTTTAAATACAATCGGAAGGGGACCCCGACTAATTGGAATTCCTTTCAGAACACTTGTTCGGCGTATCTCGTTATGCCTCGAACAAGCATTTTACGAAGACTGTCGCAACAACAATCGTCATAGTTTCACAGAAAATGAAATGGTCTATCATCGCGATATTAACAGCCCAAACGAGTCCACCTGTTTCGTTTCTTTAAGATTTTAATTTCCCGCGTATTTCAGGTCGTTTGTCAAAATCAGAGAGTAGGTTCAAAGAAGTGGAAGCAATTTACCAAACGAACTTTCCAAGCTCCACCTCCATTCATCCACAACTGATAAAACTGCAAAGTTCTAACTGCTGCATGTTGCCAACTTTCCGGACCAATTCCTTGCCCATAAAAAGCTTCCGAAGACTCTATCTACTTAAGACGAAATCTCAACCAAAACCTAAATCGTCTCGGTCCAATCGCGAATGTAGCGCGAACAATATTATTATAACGCTACTAACGTCAACGATAATTGCCCCGGAATCCATAAAAACGAATTCCCCGACGGAAGGTTTACCGACCGGTCTTTTCGATTACTCGCACGGGTCTCGGTTACGGCCCATAAAAGACTTGGCTTGATTTACGTTTACAGTCGCGTACTCGTACGCGGAACGACTGTATTTCAAGCGTTCGGTAGCGTACGCTTCGCGTGTGGCCCGACGGAAAACAACGGAACAAATCAGCCGTGCAATTAGTCGCGAGCAACGGGACTCCAGACACAAGAGGGTTGGTCGAGGGCGGACGGTAAACGAAAGGGGTACGATAATCCTTACAAGGTAAACGCACAATGTAGGAACAATGGTTCGCTGTCGGATGCCTGGTCGCGAGAAGTACATTAAACTGCACTTAACTTTCTTTGCTCTCTTATCAACCGTTATCTTTTGGCGCTTTTGTATCTTCATTTTTTGGCTGAGCTCGTGTCAACTTGAGAGGCGTATGTGACTGTATTTTAACGCAAAAGTATTTTCGACAAATGATAACAAATTATTAACTATGGAAAACATGTGTCTCGTTTGAATAGTAAATATGATCTGTTTGAGAGAACTGACTCTAAGAGGCAATGCAAGGGCCTTCGCAAAATGACTGAACATACCTAGCCTCTCAAGAACCTCAGACTTGTTGAAGTAAATTTACCTGCATCGTTGCATTAGAAATATAGTATTTTGGGAGCGAGGTTGAAAATTGAATAACCTAAGAGTCTGCAAATTTTTGAACTTCAGAATTTGTATATGTATGTGGTGACTCATAAATGTTACTGTATTTTAATGAACGGTGACAATATTTTCAAAAAATGATAAATTATATTAACTAATAATTTTAACAATGGAAAACATAATGTGTCTCGTTTGAATGGTAAATATGATCTGTTTGAGAGAACTGACTCTAAGAGGCAATGCAAGGGCCTTCGCAAAATGTCTGAACATACCTGGCCTCTCAAGAACCTCAGACTTGTTGAAGTAAATTTACCTGCATCGTTGCATTGGAAATATAGTATTTTAAGAGTGGGGTTGAAAATTGAATAACCTGAGAGTCTGCAAATTTTTGGACTTCAGAATTTGTATATGTATGTGGTGACTCATAAATGTTACTGTATTTTAATGAACGGTGACAATATTTTCAAAAAATGATAAATTATATTAACTAATAATTTTAACAATGGAAAACATAATGTGTCTCGTTTGAATGGTAAATATGATCTGTTTGAGAGAACTGACTCTAAGAGGCAATGCAAGGGCCTTCGCAAAATGTCTGAACATACCTGGCCTCTCAAGAACCTCAGACTTGTTGAAGTAAATTTACCTGCATCGTTGCATTGGAAATATAGTATTTTAAGAGTGGGGTTGAAAATTGAATAACCTGAGAGTCTGCAAATTTTTGGACTTCAGAATTTGTATATGTATGTGGTGACTAATAAATGTTAGGTGACAATATTTTCAACAAACGATAATAAATAATATAACTAATAACTGTAACTAGACTACAGAAAGTATGATGTGTCTCGTTTGAATGGTAATGAACTGCTATTTGAAAGAACTGACCCTAAGAGGCAATGCAAGGGCCTACACAAAATGTCTGAACATACCTAGCCTCTCAGACTTGTTGAAGTAAATTTATCTGCATCGTTACATTAGAAATATAGTATTTTGGGAGCGAGGTTGAAAATTGAATAACTTGAGAGTGCAAATTTTTGAACTTCAGAATTTGTACATGTCCACATATTGTTTTTTTAAAGTTTGAAGATTAAAAATTGAAAAAGTGTCTAAACTTATAATATTCAACATACTATTGTTAGAAAATAGAAATTAACGAACGGTCGACACAGGCCATCCGCTTTTTGTCATTGCACTTCCCCTTCCTCAGGGAACTTCGCTGGACCCAAGTACCCTAAACAGCCACTCTGACGGGGGTGTCCTCAAGACAGGATCGTGTCAATGAAGACACTCTTGTATTGGTTTTCGCCGTGAAACGTCAGTAAACGTCAGTAAACGAATTGAAACGTCAGTAAAAGAATTGCAGTTACTTGTTTTAAAATCGCCCACAAATTATTTGATATACAACCTTTCCTGATATACCTTACACTATGAGTCTAATTCTATACGAGGACCAGTTAGTATTTTGCGAATATCGAATACGCCACTGGCGATATATCTAATTGGCCTATCTCGGTCAGGTCCCGAAACGGGCGAACAGGAAACGCCGAGATACCGGTTGAGGCTAAATCGTCACCCAGATAACCGCCTTGAGAAATGCTTGCGGAAATGACTAGCTCTCTGTATTTGGCGTTGTCACGTGTCCCGTATAAGCCGATTAAAAATCGCATTGACAAGCGATACGGGCAACGGTACCCCTTTTCACCGCGGAGGAACAAGCTGGAAAGGAGGGTAAATACGCACCGGTAACAAAGAAAACATTCTAAGTTACGCTTAATCTTTTGATGAACCTTGGAGGAAGAAGTAGAAAGCCAGTGGAAGTTAATCGCGAAGTAATGATCTGTCACGCACGAAGCAAAACTTCGTGTGTTATTAGAGAAATTGCAAAGGAGGCTTCTTGTCAGAATCACGCTGATTGACGGCCGTAAATCAGTGTCGCGTTTCGTCGGCGACATCCTTTCTGAAATAGTTCATTTTAGTCTGAGAATGAACTCTTTATTAAATCGCACGATATTAATGAAATATTGACCTTCGAGTTTTGCAATAAGCAAATTACACGGTAAACCGAATAAACCCGCGCCTAATGAACCTGTTCTCCTCAGACTAGATTTCTAATAATTCCGTTACAATACCGCACGAACGAGAAATTCTTGCGACTGTTAACAGCTTCATTAAGTGAAACCTAACGAAGCTAGACATTTACATCTATATTAGCGATCTCGCAAACAGGTCGTCGGCTAATTGGTTCCAGCGGTACAGGTTCCCGATCGTCCGTGGAATCGTTGAAAAATCTCGGCTGCTAGTCGGAACCGAGAAGAGCGGTAATTGAAGTTTCATAATAAGGCAACGAAACCAGTCTAAGCCTAACGAGATGGCTGCCGGCGATCAAGGATTGCGCAGTAGTCGAATTAGCCCAAAATATCACTAATTCTTATGACATTCTCGGGTCAATTTTTATGGCCATCTTTGAGACAATAAGAATTCATGTAGGGTAAGGTTGCTTAAGTCGTACCTGTTCTATATTTGAAGTGTTATACTACAGCTACATTAGGATTAATTTATATGACAACACAAAAATTGTTCAGAGTTGTTCTAATAAACAAAAACAATATTTACACTAGAATCAAATAGCAAATATAGTTTTTACATATTTGCTAAATACTCATTGTTCTTTTTAGGGGGTACGACTTGAGCAACCTTACCCTATATCGCCGCTAAAAATTACACGATATGTACGAGATATACATATGACCCTCATATGACTCGTACGACCCTCATATGATTCATATGACCCTCTGAACTTTGATGCACGTCTCCGAAGACGCAAAAATAATTAGCAATTCGCGAGAAGATTCAGAGTACCTCGGATCTCATTAACCGCGAAAACGAACGAGGAGGAGTATCGCGGCAAAGAACCTGCCTTCTAACGACACCAGATCCTATCTAGATGTAAATGCTAGCTGCGAGCTGGTTTCTCGCATCCGGACCCTTTACGGCTACCCTTACGCGATATCGAAAAGCTTTTACCTTTGATGCGACGTTCGATGCCGTTCCTCTGCGTGTATCAGAGTGAACGTCGTCGTAACACGCGCGAATTGGAAACGTTTCACGGTGCAATGACCCCGGCACTATCTCAATGTGACTACGTATTGCGAGCAATTCGATGCTCCTGGCCTGCCTGTTAGGGATACTTCGCCACGATGCTCGCCAAAGCGGAATGCCACCACGAATGCACCCCTATCGATCGAATTAGCGAGATCGCTTTTGGATATTCGTCGTTGACTGATACTTCTCAAATATGTCGTTCAGATACGTGTTCATCTGTTCTTATTTTGGTTAGGTTTGTGTGTAATTTGGGTTACTTTTATGGTCTAGTTTTGATACACTTTTGGATACACTTATGGCTCAGATCTTATTCAGTCTTGATTTGTTCGTGGTTTCGATCCACTGTCTGCTGATCTTCTACTTTAGATTTTGATATTTTTATTTAGTTCCGTACTCTGCTAGGTATTATTTCTGTACTGAAAATTATAGGAATGATATTTCAATTCAGTACAAATAATTTAAGTACTGGAGCAATATTTTTACTTATTTAAATCAAGAGTCATCTTATATTTCAATTCAGTACAAATAATTTAAGTACTGGAACAATATTTTTACTTATTTAAATCGAGAGTGAACTTATATTTCAATATTTCAATTCAGTACAAATAATTTAAGTACTGAAGCAATAATTTTACTTATTTAAATCGAGAGTGAACTTATATTTCAATAATTCAATTCAGTACAGATAATTTAAGTACCAGAGCAATATTTTTACTTATTTAAATCGAGAGTCAACTCATATTTCAATAATTCAATTCAGTACAGATAATCTAAGTACTGCAGCAATATTTTTACTTATTTAAATCGAGAGTCAACTCATATTTCAATATTTCAATTCAGTACAAATAATCTAAGTACTGCAGCAATATTTTGACTTATTTCAAGAGTGAACTTAGGAATTTTCTCTCTTACCTCCAACTTTTAGTCTAACATAGGACTTTTTGTCTAAAAATTCATGTGGAGTTAAAATATCGGTACTACAGTAATATCACCTTGCCACAGAGCTTCCTATCATGTGAATAATAAATTTTCCGTGACGAATACGTGATCAAACGAGCCGTTCGTTAATGTTCCATTAGTTACGACACCTTCGCAATGTTGTCATTTTCCTAATTGCATATACCATCATCGTCAAGGCTAGTTTCCTCTGCTAGGTAGACCCACGAGCCAAAGATAATTCGATTCTTTTCCGGCCGACGACGGAAACGTTCCCACGGATAACACGACACGCACGTTCTGTTTCGATCCATGGAATTCACTGTGTCACGAAACGGAGTTCCTTCGCACGAACAAGAAATCGCAAGGAACCCGAGTGCATTCCGCTACGGTAGCCAGACCGTCATCGTGTCTCTGCTCGTCGGCTGCGTTGTACGCTTTTCCCACGATCTACCCCGTCAATCTCGATATTTATGTCTTTCTTCGTGCTCTCGAACGATGAGGGGACATCGAACTACTCCGGAGGGTGGCACCTAAAACCCTCGTTCTTTCAATAAAACCTGCTGGTTAGGTTTGATAATCATGCATTATTCTTATGCAAAATACGATTGTTAAATTTGAACCAATGTGGTCGAGTTTGGAAATAAGTTTGATCAGCGTATGAAGGGTTAGGTTGGGTTTAATAATCGCGGAACATGATTCATATGTAAAATATTTTATTAGATTTGGAACAACGATGTGGTCAAGTTTGGAAATAATTTTGATGAGGATATGAAGGGTGGTTAGGTTAGGTTTAATAATAACGTATCATAATTTAACTGCAAAATAAGATTGTTAGGTTTGGAGCAAATAAGATGTGGTCAAGTTTGGAAATAATTTTGATCAGCACATGAAGGGTGGTAAGGTTAGGTTTAATAATAACGTATCATAATTTAACTGCAAAATAAGATTGTTAGGTTTGGAGCAAATAATATGTGGTCAAGTTTGGAAATAATTTTGATCAGCATATGAAGAGTAGTTAGGTTAGGTTTAATAATAGCAGATCATGATTCATTTGCAAAATACATTTGTTAGATTTGGAGCAAATAAGATGTGGTCAAGTTAGGAAATAATTTTGATGACCATATGAAGTGTAAGCAAAATGAATGACCATATGAAGTGTAAGGTTAAAAATACAGAAGTTTTAAAGTCCTACTCAAAGATCCTTTGTTCATTGTTTGATGTTTCTTCAACATCCACAATGTTGCAAGAAAGTTTCACAACAAAATGACAGCTGGACTTGAACTCATCAAATACAAATTATCCTTGAGCCGTAATGAAATTAAAATGATGTGATCGTAAAAACACGTACTTTGTCTGATCAGTGAGCCTAAGAAAAAGTTGTCAAGGCTGTTCAGCAGCCGTTCTACGGAATCGCAACGAATAACATGATTTCTATGGCGCATATCGTATCCAGGAGAAAAAAGGAACGATTAGAAGGCGTGACGAGGGAGGGTCCAATGAAAACGGCCTTAGTGAAACGCGGGTCGATCGAATCACGTCGCGAAAAAAAGGCGTGAAACGTGGAAATCCAATTAAGATTCCTTGGCGCCACCCAGCGCGACTGCCTCGGCACATTAATCAGAGAAACGCGTATCGTTGAACGTTTGTCTAATAACCGCGTGCCAGCGTCGTTCGCTCGCTTCTAATGCATAAATAAGCATTTACGACATTACGCGAGCCGATTGGAGGATCGGGCGATTTTTATTCGTACGCTGCAACGCACCCTTCTTTTCAGGAGAGCTTGACACTTTCAATTTCTTATTTTTCAAATTATCAAATTTGAGATTCGCAAATTCTCAATTTAAAGCTTGAGATTTGCAAATTCTCTAAGTTCAAAATTCCTCAAGTTCTCCAAATCTTAAAATCCTTAAAATTCTCGTTTGGGAATCGGGGGACTTGGGAATTGGGAGCGTGGGAATTTGAAAGCTTGGGAGTTTGGGAGCTTGGAATTTAGGGACTTGGGAATTGGGGAACTTGGGATTTTGGGAGCTTGGGAATTTGGGAGATTGGGAGTTGGGGCGCTTGGGGATTTGGGAGCTTGGGAATTGGGGCGCTTGGGGATTTGGGAGCTTAGGAATTGGGGGACTTGGGAATTTGGAAGCTTGGGAACTGGGGGACTTGGGAATTTGGGAGCTTGGGAATTTGGGAGCTTGGGAGTTGGGATGCTTGGGAGTTGGGGAGCTTGGGAATTTGGGAGCTTGAGAGTTGGGATGCTTGGGAGTTGGGGAGCTTGGGAATTTGGGAGCTTGGGAGTTTGCATGCTTGGGAGTTGGGGAGCTTGGGAATTTGGGAGCTTGGGAATTTGCATGCTTGGGAGTTGGGGAGCTTGGGAATTTGGGCGCTTGGGTATTTGGGAACTTGGGAGTTGGGGAGCTTGAGAATTTGGGTGCTTGGGAATTAGGGAGCTTGGGAATTTAGGAGCTTGGGAATTTGGGAGCTTGGGAATTAGGGAGCTTGGAAGTTGGGGAGCTTGGGAATTTGGGCGCTTGGGTATTTGGGAACTTGGGAGTTGGGGAGCTTGAGAATTTGGGTGCTTGGGAATTAGGGAGCTTGGGAATTTAGGAGCTTGGGAATTTGGGAGCTTGGGAATTAGGGAGCTTGGAAGTTGGGGAGCTTGGGAATTTGGGTGCTTGAGAATTAGGGACCTTGAAAGTTCTACAATTTTCAGATTCTTGAGGTCTTCAGATTACACAACTCTAAAACTTCTTAAATTCAGAATCGCTGCAGTCCTCAAATCCTACAAGTCCTCAAGCCTAAAATTCTCTCTACATCCCCAAATTTGCACTCGTAGGTGCGTCAGAAGCGTCACAAATGCACCACAAGTGAGTCACAAGTGCAACACGAGACTTATCAAAATAGTGAACGGGTTAAAAGCATGGAAACATCAACTAATGCCATCAGGCCGAAGATCTTCGAAGAAAAACACCGAACCAAAAGCCCCAGCCCTGCCAACTGGACTAATAAACCTGCAGCATTGGAAGTCAGCCAGTGTACGGTCTGGAAAATCTAAAATCTTCCCGTTCAAAGAATCGTAGCCGACGGTGTTTCGCGCGAATTCATCTATTCGCAGCATTATGCCGAAGCCCGGATATACTATCTGCTAGCTAAACCAGAGCCAGAATAGAGCGATAAACCGTGGAACGCCGGTTGAGCCCATCAATCATCGAGCCTGCCAGCAAACCGGAAGACACCTAACCGTGTCCGCGCTCTTTATCATCCCTCGGCTACGAATCGATAGCTGGCTCCGAGGCTGCTAGCAACGACACGATGGGACACGGTTAGCATTTTCAATTAGCGACACGGAGAACCTGTGTGACAATTAAGACCGGTTTCACGGCGTCGGCGTACGGGCCGGCAACACGTGAAATTGAACGCGTCGGAATCAATTACGCGAAATAATTCACTAACGCGGTTATATTATAGACGTCGACAATCGTCGATGTGCGATACCCATTTGTCTACCGGCATGGTCAGTCGATCGGAAAATCCGTGACAGAGAATTCGTTCCTCTCGATGACAACGTTTAACTACACCTCGATGCGATTTAATCGTTTCAACCCGGTTATGGCTGATATCGAGCTCTTTCATTGATTTAGAGCCTCGATAGTTTTACCAGTGGCTTGTGTCACTGATATGTCGTGTGTTTTGAGAAATTTGGAAGTTTGAGAGTTTGGGAGCTTGGGAATTTGGGAGTTGGGATGCTTGGGAGTTGGGGAGGTTGGGAATTTGGGCGCTTGGGAATTTGGGAGCTTGGGAATTGGGGAGCTTGGGGATTTGGGAGCTTGGGAATTGGGGGACTTGGGAATTTGGGAGCTTGGAAACTGGGGGACTTGGGAATTTGGGAGCTTGGGAATTTGGGAGCTTGGAAATTTGGGAACTTGGGAGTTGGGGAGCTTGGGAATTTGGGAGCTTGGGAGTTGGGATGCTTGGGAGTTGGGGAGCTTGGGAATTTGGGCGCTTGGGAATTTGGGAGCTTGGGAATTGGGGAGCTTGGGGATTTGGGAGCTTGGGAATTGGGGGACTTGGGAATTTGGGAGCTTGGAAACTGGGGGACTTGGGAATTTGGGAGCTTGGGAATTTGGGAGCTTGGAAATTTGGGAACTTGGGAGTTGGGGAGCTTGGGAATTTGGGAGCTTGGGAGTTGGGATGCTTGGGAGTTGGGGAGCTTGGGAATTTGGGCGCTTGGGAATTTGGGAGCTTGGGAATTGGGGAACTTGGGAATTTGGGAACTTGGGAGTTGGGGAGCTTGGGAATTTGGGTGCTTTTGAATTAGGAAACTTGGGAGTTGGGGAGCTTGGGAATTTGGGCGCTTGTGAATTTGGAAGCTTGGGAATTGGGGAGCTTGTGAATTGGGGAACTTGGGAATTTGGGAGCTTGGAAACTGGTGGACTTGGGAATTTGGGAGCTTGGGAATTTGGGATCTTGGAAATTTGGCAACTTGGGAGTTGGGGAGCTTTGGAATTTGAGAGCTTGACAAATGTGCACATCTGACGCTTCAGAGTCTTGCGACAGTTTGTCAATTTAGGAAGGTGGAGATTTAGACATTTGAGAATTTGGAAATGTAATTAGGAGATTGAGAAGTTTGCTAATTTTTAGACTTGAAAATTTTAAAGCTAGATAATTTGAGAACTTCTAGACTCGTACAAAACATGAATGTTTATTGATACCATTGAGATAAAGTCCATACGAGATTACAAGGCACCCAGGCATTGCACCACCGCATTGTCGCAATAGGAAAATAATAAAATATCCACTTAAGAATGTTCCACTCCACCAGCTCCGACAACGAGTCGTACATATTAATATAAGTATTACCCAACCTAAAGTGTACTTGATTAAATCGATCGTTGTACGTGACACCCTCCCGTGCTGCACCTCATATAACATTTTCCTGCCACATCGCCGACTTAAATGAAAAATCCAAATACTCGTATTCTCAATAATTCATACTACAACGTAGCCAGGTACAACAGTCGACTACGAACACGCTCCTCATGCATAATTTCAAACACCCGTGCACGAAGGTGCATTCTACCACGCTATCAAGTAAAAATGCGGGTGTCTCGCAACGACACCATGGACCGCATTATCCGCACGGCTACGCGAGCGTGTTCGACGAGGAAATGATTTACGGACGCTGGCACAGTTGCCAGCGGAAACGTAGATAAAGAGGAATCATTTGCAGCCTCGCGGACTAATAAGCGAACCTGCTCTAATTGGGATGAACTTCTCGGTCGTTATCGTGATCCACGGACAGCCTAATGGATGATACTTCCGATGATCGACGCGAAACGATCAACGCAAACAACTCTGGTATTTCTTTCTTTCGACTTGCGTGGGAGACTTGCTATGATCTGCACAGTGCATGGTTGGCGTTTTTAACTCCTTGCAGTGTTTTGACGAGTCTGAGTTGGGAATTTGGGAGATTGGGAATTGGGGAGCTTGGGAATTGGGGAGCTTGGGAGTTGGGGCACTTGGGAGTTGGGGAGCTTGGGAGTTGGGGCGCTTGGGAGTTGGGGAGCTTGAGAATTTGGGAGCTTGGGAGTTGGGGCGCTTGGGAGTTGGGGAGCTTGGGAATTTGGGAGCTTGGGAGTTGGGACGCTTGGGAGTTGGGGAGCTTGGGAGTTGGAGAGCTTGGGAATTGGGGCGCTTGGGAGTTGGGGAGCTTGGGAATTTGGGAGCTTGGGAGTTGGGGCGCTTGGGAATTGGGGAGCTTAGGAATTTGGGAGCTTGGGAGTTGGGGCGCTTGGGAGTTGGGGCGCTTGGGAGTTGGGGCGCTTGGGAGTTGGGGCGCTTGGGAGTTGGGGCGCTTGGGAGTTGGGGCGCTTGGGAGTTGGGGCGCTTGGGAGTTGGGGAGCTTGGGAATTTGGGAGCTTGGGAGTTGGGGCGCTTGGGAATTGGGGAGCTTAGGAATTTGGGAGCTTGGGAGTTGGGGCGCTTGGGAGTTGGGGCGCTTGGAAGTTGGGGCGCTTGGGAATTTGGGAGCTTGGGAGTTGGGGAGCTGGGGAGTTGGGGAGCTTGGGAGTTGGGGCGCTTGGGAGTTGGGGAGCTTGGGAGTTGGGGCGCTTGGGAGATAGGAAGCTTGGGAATTTGGGAGCTTGGGAGTTGGGGCGCTTGGGAATTTGAGAGCTTGGGAGTTTGGACGCTTGGGAGTTGGGGAGCTTGGAAATTTGGGACCTTGGGAATTCGAGAGCTTGTGAGTTGGGGAGCTTGGGAATTGGGGAGCTTATGAATTTATAAATTTGGGCTCCTGGAAACTTGATACTGTTGAACACCTTAGAAAATGCACCTCTAA
Organism: Megachile rotundata; assembly: GCF_050947335.1. NCBI lineage: Eukaryota > Metazoa > Arthropoda > Insecta > Hymenoptera > Megachilidae > Megachile > Megachile rotundata. The sequence continues at coordinate 21,708,966 of NC_134984.1, read as the reverse complement.
AAGTACCACCACAATTTTCCTCTTCATTTCCCTTGGGACGCTCACCTATGTCAGACGTGGGTCTCGTCATAGTGACGCACTCACACTTCTACGACAAATTTTACTCGAATTTTGAATACATTTCAATTTGGAGTTCAAGTCCAACTATAATTTTCATAGTCAACGACCGCATGATACCAAATCCACATAACATTTCAAGTTTCTGTGTCTGTTTTCATGTTATAACTCAAATTACTTCTGACTGACGCACTTGACAAAAATATCATAGTGCAAGGGGTTAACTTGTATAATATTCTCCATGCTTTTCGAACGAAACATGCACTGTTTTGTACAAAACATGCCATATCTCCTATTTTGTTACAGTATTACTTTTTAGTATGATTCATACAGGAATAAAAATTGAAGTAGTCTGATAAATTGGATATCAAAATCAAAGGGGTTGAAAGTGATTAATTCACAGAATTTGTGCTGAGTTGATTGGTGTGTCGCAACATCTCTTGGTAGACAAGAACCCTCGGGAGCCACGGTACGTCTTCATAGAAAGCACATGCCTCGGTTAGGCGACCGTCTCCGGCTTCCGTAAATGCGCTCCCGTGAGCGTTTACCAGCTAGAAACGAGGTGCAGGTATCCCAGATAACAGACAAGCCCGCGGAATGCAGGCCCGCCGAACTCCTACATAGGCAGGCGTTCTATCTTCATGGCTGACCGGTTCGTAGCGCCGTAAGTAGCTTATTCTGCCTGTTTAAGAGACTTAAGGCCATTCGACGTGTCGTTGCTCGCGTTAATACTATAAATATATCAGTTTTTTACCTTTGATCTACGTTTATTGTATCAGAAGATAGCGATAAATATTTGCAAACAGTGTAATAAGTTCGATGCAAGAACAAATGGGTTGTTTTATCAGATTTATGGCTTTGTTCGGGACTATTGTTGCTTGGTGGGCTTGTGTGAGCATAAGAGTAATGAGGGGATGCTGATGGGCGTTTGAGAAAATGATGTGGTTCTGGAACTTTTGACTTTCTCAAAATTTTTTAAATGTTTCTTTATTTTGAAATAAATAATGAATAATATAGATGAATCTTCATATTCCGCAATTCTTCAACCTCTCATATTCCAAAATTTTTAAGCAACAAATCTCATAATTCTCAAATTTCCAAGTTCACAAAATTTTACAATTTCCAAACTCCCAAATGCTCAAATTAAATACCCAAACTCTCAAACCCCCAAATTCTAAAATTCCTAAATTTCGAACTTCCAAAACTTTTCCATTCACAAATTCCCAAATCCCCATTTCAACCCCCAAATCCTCCAAAGAAGCATACAACTGTTCCTGCTTTTCAGTGTCCCTTTCAGAAAATTACAAACGATGAAAATCAAGTAGTAAGTACTTACGTCGAAAAAGAATGAATAGAGAAGAAAGCGTTATCGTGACAGGTGCCCGATTTCCCAGGCCGTCCCGTGTCACGTCGAAAAGGTTCAGACTCTGGAAACGATAGGATACGAATAAGTATAGATCGAAAGCCGTATTCCGGGGGAAATTCAATAAGGAAGCGCGAGCTGGGGGATGTTAAGCACCCTTCGTTGAAAGCAAAAGTGTCCATGTTTCGATTGAAACGAAAAGTCGATGTTCGGTCATGCATATCCGCTGTTACTCCAAGCTGAATAATGCGTGTCTCTGAATGTTTGCTGTAAAATTTCTTTACTGTACCTCGACATTATCTTCTTTAGAACTTTTGCGTTATTGTATTTTTAACTAAACTTACATTTAAAAAATTTTTTAAATACAAATGCAATAAATAATTGCCATAAAAGAATTAGTTAATGTATCATTATTAGCTGAAGAAATATAACAAAACTGTGAAATCATCCCTTAAACAATTCTGTTATCAAGTGAACACTGTAAACATTTTGACCAAGTAAATTTTTCAAAAATTTTGCTCATGTAACTGATTTAAATATTTTGACAATGTACATACTATAAAGATTCAGTCCCATATAAATTTTTTTTAAATTTTGCTCATGTAATTAATTTAAATATTTTAAAAATATAAAGACTATAAAGATCCAGTCCATGTAATTGTTTCCAACATATTGCTCGTATAAATAATTTAAACATTTTAAAGATATAAATACTATAAAGATCCAGTTCATATAAATGCTTTGAACATTTTGCTCATATAAATGATTAAATATTGTGACGATGTAAATGTTAGAAAGATGCAGGGGATGAGAATGTAGCGAGCATATTGATCACGTTAAATGATATTCCGATACGTGAAACAGTAACGATGCACTTAGTTGCAAAATTGAATAGCGATTAACAGAGGGACGGTATAATAGCAGGTAATTATTTATCGACTTGCTCACTGCTCAGCAGTAGATACAGGTATCGATGAAACCACACGTCAACGTGATTAATTGGAAATCGAATAGCTGCTGAATGAATCGAATAGGTCTGTCTCTTGGTTTACATCCACCTCTTGTGTAACAGAGAGCGAATGCTAGTTTCATGCTAGCTGATCTAGAACATAAGCCTTGGAAAGAGGATTTCAAATGCATTCTCCGTGGAAAAGATTTCCTTAGGGTGTCTGTTTGTTCAAAGTATTACACCATAATATGGTTATTAAATTTAATATAAAATCCAGGTCTGTCTGAAAAGTGAAAAGTTAAATTCTACAGAAAATTAAAATTCAGAATGATTTGAATGTAAAATTCATCCAAAAGAATTTATCCTTTAAACCCATGACCTTCACCCGGTCAAGGTTAACCAGAAATAACGAGTTCGTGTTATCACAGTTAATCGTTAACAGATCAAACAGACATATTTAGCGGCAATATTTGCAAGCTCGAAACAAAGCTCGCAATGACGTCCGTTTTCCCAAGAGAAGAGTCCAAAGGCACTCTGTTCGATGTCAACGCGCCACTGCCTCGAGGCCGAGGTTTTTAACGTTTTTTTTCCCTTCGCAGCACTCGACTGGCTTTGTTTCTCGTCGTTCGTTGCTCGTGAATTACGCGGCTGTGTAACCATGACCCGGATCCCGTTAGCGCGAACTTCTTTTCGTCGCTCGATGGATCTGGCCACAATGGCACGCTTGATCGTGCCAACCGATCCGTATCGGTGCTAACGAAACCGATCTTTTCCATTGCGAGAATCGTCACCAGTGCACCCTCTTCTCCTCGCGCGTTATTTTTAACAACGGCGATTTGCTGCAATCCACTTTCAGATTTCGATGCGGGTACTTGGGAATTTGGGGATTTCGATGCTTGCGAACTTTTGGGGTTTCGGAAATTTTTCTGGGTGGGTTGGGAATTGGGATTTGGAAATTTCGGAGGTTGGGAATTGGGGAGATTGGGAGTTGGGGAGATTGGGAGTTGGGGAGCTTGGGAGTTGGGAGATTGGGAATTTGGGAGTTTGGGAATTTGGGAGCTTGGGAAGTTGGGAGCTTGGGAGTTGGAGAGCTTGGGAGCTGGGGCGCTTGGGAGTTGGGAGCTTGGGAATTTGGGAGCTTGGGAGTTGGGGAGCTTGGGAATTGGGGCGCTTGGAAGTTGGGGAACTTGGTAGTTGGGGCGCTTGGGAGTTGGGGCGCTTGGGAGTTGGGGCGCATGGGAGTTGGGGAGCTTGGGAATTTGGGAGCTTGGGAGTTGGGGCGCTTGGGAGTTGGCGCGCTTGGGAGTTGGGGAGCTTGCGAGTTGGGGCGCTTCGGAGTTGGGGCGCATGGGAGTTGGGGAGCTTGGGAATTTGGGAGCTTGGGAGTTGGGGCGCTTGGGAGTTGGGGCGCTTGGGAGTTGGGGCGCTTGGGAGTTGGCGCGCTTGGGAGTTGGGGCGCTTGGGAGTTAGGGCGCATGGGAGTTGGGGAGCTTGGGAATTTGGGAGCTTGGGAGTTGGGGCGCTTGGGAGTTGGGGCGCTTGGGAGTTGGGGCGCTTGGGAGTTGGGGAGCTTGGGAATTTGGGAGCTTGGGAGTTGGGGCGCTTGGGAGTTGGGGCGCTTGGGAGTTGGCGCGCTTGGGAGTTGGGGCGCTTGGGAGTTGGGGAGCTTGGGAATTTGGGAGTTTGGGAATTGGGGACTTGGGAATTTGGGAGCTTGGGAATTTGGGTGCTTGAGAATTTGGAAACTTGAGAGTTGGGGCGCTTGGGAGTTGGGGAGCTTGGGAATTTGGAAGCTTGGGAGTTGGGGAGCTTGGGAATTTGAAATTCTGGAAACTTGATACTGTTGAACACCTTGCAAAATGCGCCTCCAAAAGTACCACCGCGTCTTTTCTCCACATTTTCCTTGGAACGCTCACCTATGCCAGATGTGGGTCTCGTCATCGTCCTTGAAGAGCCTGACACAAGAGTATGAAAGATCGAGCTAAAAGGAGGAGGCGCCACATTTTTAAGATTCAGACATCAGAGTCGAAAAGACTCGGTCATTAATATTGATGAGTTTTCGCTTTATTAAAGCGGCCGATTATTCATTCTGGACGGTACGCGTTAATCGAGCAGTTGGAACACGGGTAGACAAGGAGGAGGACCGGAACCAGTTCTCGATCAAAGGAATCCTTCGTGTACAAAATTATTCACAGTGTATTTTTAGACATTTCCGTAATATATTTTACGTGCGTCGCGTTATGGTGTAATTCGCGCAGGTTATTAAATGGCGGAACGTTGATCGTTCCCCGTTTCATTCTCTGTCGGATGATCACGCGATCGTCAGCGTCGATAAACGCCGTTTCTCGAGATAGAACCGCAAGAAACTTGTTCGAGAAACGTACGAACGAGTCATTACTCGTTGAACATTCGATCGGAAAAAAATAGCGAGCAATAGATGGGTTTTCTTCGTGGCTCGAACCGGTAATTTTAGGTTAATGAATTTAATTGGTCGGTCAGATAGTCTGGAAAGCGGGTAAATATTATGATCGACCGGCGTACAACCTGTTATTACCTTGTTTCTTTTTTCTCGTCGAAAATCCGACAAGCCCGCGAGTAAATCATTTGAAACTATTACCCGGTCGGAAATGCTACTATATCAATTACTCGTGGATATCGACGTGAGTTATTGACACGAGATACCTGCCACTCGGACAACCTGCTGATTCGTGGAGTCAGAGGCAATTTGCTTGATAATGTCGATAATGTCTTAAGCTTACGGACACGCGACTTTATACGTGCTTCTGTATCGATCAACACGTTCATTCTTTCACAAAAACTTTACCAAAGTTTGATACATATTTAACAGCGAATTGATCATTTATCGGAAAATCCAATCTCTCTTGCACTTACGCAATCGTTAATTAAAACAAGCTGTTGATAACAGATTACATTATACACATACCTTAAAATAATTTTTAAATTCAAGGACATAAACACTGGGATCTAAAAATTCATACACATGTTTAAATTAAATATTAACTGACTAAATGTATTAGCCAAATGATTTTCCATGTACCTTTTTCAACGTACCCTTTCAACGTACTATCTAGTGGTATTCTAAGTTATGGTCACTGTAGTTTCACGAGTTCGAAGATGCGTTAAACGTTGATGGAGGTTATTGGAAACCTCCGCGTCTTCAGGAATCTTGCACCTTGAGAAATTGCAACCGCAGACCGCTGCATTAACTAAAGTGCACACCCGAAGACACCGACGCTGTATCGCGTTATTAACCCCGTCGTCCATCATTTCCCTGGTCAACAGGTTTTTTGTTCGTCGTCACCGAGAATACGATCGACCTATTAATCTACCTTGCGGCTTCGTTCAAGGATGCGCTGCAATAGCTTTGCGAAGCGGGTGCATCGTGGATTGTGTAACGATTGCATCTGTTGGTGCACGAGCTTTTCTTCGTGCCGTCGAAAGAAACGACCAGGCTTTCGTTGCGCAACGTCGCTTTGGCAGAATGTTTTCTTGTGTCGTTCCCGGAAAAAAACGGGACACTCGGCATTAAAATAAACCGACCTGAAATCCTGGCCTTTTCTTGCTGCCGAACATCTCTTCTTTTTGGGCGCCTCTTTGGGAACTTGAGACTTTGTTGATTATTAGGGAGAACTTGGATTATTTTGGGGAGTTTGGGAAGCTTATTGATTTGGGAGTTTTGCAATTTTGGGGTTTGAGAGGTGGGAGTTAAGGGGTGGATTGTGGGATGTGGAAGGGTGGAATTTGGGAAATGGGGACTTAGAGTTGGGACATTAGGAGTTCGACGTTTTAGTCATTTGGTACCTCGTTTGGGAATTGGGAACGTGAGAATTTGAGAGTTTGGGAGTTTGGGAGCTTGAGAATTTGGGAGCTTGGAATTTAGGGACTTGGGAATTGGGAAACTTGGGATTTTGGGTGCTTGGGGATTTGGGAGCTTGGGAATTGGGGAGCTTGGGGATTTGGGAGCTTGGGAATTGGGGGACTTGGGAATTTCGGAGCTTGGGAGTTGGGGCGCTTGGGAGTTGGGGAGCTTGGGAATTTGGGAGCTTAGAAATTTGGGAGCTTGGGAATTGGGGGACTTGGGAATTTGGGAGCTTGGGAGTTGGGACGCTTGGGAGTTGGGGAGCTTGGGAATTTGGAAGCTTGGGAATTTGGGAACTTGGGAGTTGGGGCGCTTGGGAATTGGGGAGCTTGGAATTTGGGCGCTTGGGAATTGGGGAGCTTGAGAATTTGGGAGCTTGGGAATTTGGGGACTTGGGAATTGGGGAACTTGGGAATTTGGGAGCTTGGAATTTGGGTGCTTGGGAATTCGGGAGCTTGAGAATTTGGGAGCTTGGAATTTGGGGACTTGGGAATTTGTGAGCTTGGAAATTCGGGGGAGTTAGGAATTGGGGCGCTCGGCAATTTGCAAGCTTGGAAATTTGGGGACTTGGGATTTGAGGGATTTGGGAATTGGGGAGCTTCACGCGTTGCAAATATGGGACTTTGGATATGTAGAATTTTGGGAATTAGGAACTTAGTTGACTTAAGACATTAGAAGTTCGAAATCTTATTTTAGACCTCAATGTTGGGGAATTTAGAAGTTTTTTACTTCGAGAGTTTGGGACTTGAGAAGTTTCATGATTTGGACTTGACGGACATTGCACATTCGGAACTCTAAAATTGAAGCACTACGAGTGTTGCAACTCATAATTAATTGATTTGGGACATCAGAAAGAGGTCTCACTGGTTTGACACATTAAATATATTGATATCTTACAAATTTGGAACCTTCATTTAGAACCTTCTATTCTCATAATGTTAAAGATGATCCGATAGGGATTCTGATAGTTTAACACTAAAACTACCAAACCAGTCCAATGACCGCTCCACAAGTTTCTTATTATAAGGCACACATTTCGTTGAAGAACATTCCTTAAAATCAGCATTATTTTTCACCAAGATAAAGAATAAATGTGTGTACTAATTTATGTTCCGTCGTTTGCTTATTTATTTTTCAACTTCATTTTCAATTTCAAATTAAGTGCACATTATATGTCGGTAGGTTTAGTATTAAGGTCTTGAGTGGTTTCGAAAGTCTGCAACATTGTAATATAGGAAGTTTGAAACCACAGAAGTGTTACATCTCATAATACACCAAAACTTGATGTCTAAGGTAATTTCCTAAACAATTACATTTTAAGATTCTCAAGATTCAAGATTATGAGATTGTTAAATTTTGTTAAATTTCAATTTTCGAAATAGAAAGTTTGACAGTCAAGCGCGACTTCAACTCTGAAGTCAAGTTTGACTTCACCTTTGAGGTTAAGTTCGAAGTCAAAGAATAAACACAACAATGCAAGAAATCACATCCTCGAAAGTTTGCAGAGTTGCAAAAGTAATTATCTCAACCCAAAGTAACCAGAACCTCTAATATTTCAGCGGCATCGATTCCGTATTAATCATCGAATGATTAAATTATTCCGCGTCGCTTGCGAGGGGAGTCGCACCAAGGGTGCAACCCCTTTCTTTTCACGAGCACGGCGAAAAAGACGTACAGGTAGCAATTAAACGGTGAACTGACCGTCGGGAAAAATGTTAATAAGAACGACCGTTTCGCGGCACGTTAATTACCGGAACGGTGAGAATTTATTATCTCGATGGAGCCACGTGCTCCCCGTTATCACCATTACGTCTCAGTGCACGTAGAATAAAAACTCGTATCGATGTTACAAGAAAAATTTTTTGAAATTTACGCTGTTATTACGAGCGAGTATGCACCTCGGCCTCTCGAGATATTTACGTCGCTGGAATTATAGTGTTTGATGGGCAGAGTGTAATTGCACGGGTGCCGCGTGATAAATGAAGTTACTCGATGCACGTTTAATACGGTGAACGAAAGGAATCCTCATCGAGCAGCCTATACAAACACAGAGATTAACCGTACGAACCCCGGTCCGTTTCTCGGTAAATCGCCACCTCCTTGCACCTGCAATTTCAGGATAATCGTCACTGTCGGGTCCGATGCTCTTTTCCCGGTTATATTTAACCGGTGACGTTTTAACGCGCTCTAAAATGAACCTCTTTCAAACATTCGATTCTAAAGTGCCACTTTTCTGCTGTCAGACGCCCATTAAAATAATTGCGTCATTTGCTCTGTTCTGTGTATTCAACCATTGCTTTATTTTCCTGCTGGGACTTATATTTTAAGCGTACCGATATTACTGAGAATCTGTAGGCTATTTATTCTTCGAACATTGACATCAAAGAGCGGATTCGAGAGAAGATCGGTAACAGATGTTGAAGACAAAGAATGATTCACGAATCATTGATATGTTACGAATCGAAAGAATTATCGAGAGTTGTCTTGCGTCTTGAAACCTCGTTACAAAGCGAAGGTTAGAAGTAAAGGAAGGTTTTGATTAGCGAAACGATATCCGAAGTTGTAACGCGGAAACTCGAACGCGTGGGTTGATAAAGCAGCCGCCAAGCAGTCTAGCATTCTCTCTGCAGTTTTCTCGCCTCCTCTTGCATGGATCCTTCTCTCCTTTTACCCTTCGGCTCGTCTGCCTTCGCGTTTGCCCGTCTGTCAACTTTGTCTTTCGCTTCACCCTTCGCAACGAGCACGCATGCGAGCGAACACCCGACTCCCGCCCTTTCCGCCTCGTTAATTACGTGTCGCTAATTGTGCGTTATCCGCTGCATCGAACCGCGACCTTTTCAGTTCTTGCCTGCCCTCCGCCTGCCCCCTATCTTCCTTCGTTACGATCTCGAGCTGCTCTCTTCGCCGGTAATAAAGCAATTAAGAGACAGATTTCTTTGGGCTTTGCTTCTGGGTCAATCTTTTTCACGGTTCTTTCACGGTTTACCTTCGGAGGATTTTCTTGTTATTTTGTTTTTTGTGATGGGATTTTATTTATTCTGCTGCGTGTTGATGCAATAATTTTGTAGGGTAGAGTTAGAAATATTGCACTCTTATGGGGTTGGAAATATTGTACTTTTATGGAGTTAGAAATATTGCACTCTTATAGGGTTAGAAATATTGTGCTCTTATGAGGTTAGAAATATTCCACTTTTATAGGGTTGGAAATATTGCACTCTTATAGGGTTAGAAATATTACACTATTATAGGGTTAGAAATATTACACTATTATAGGGTTAGAAATATTCCACTCTTGTAGGGTTAGAAATATTCCACTCTTATAGGGTTAGAAATATTCCACTCTTGTAGGATTAAAAATATTGCACTCTTATAGGGTTAGAAATATTCCACTCTTATAGGGTTAGAAATATTCCGCTCTTATAGGGTTAAAAAGTTTGATTAGGTTAGAAAATTTGTTTACCAACGATTCCAAATTTTGAACAGTAGCGTAGATATTGTGATTTGTAATTTTATGAAAATTTGATTACATTCTAGTTGCGATTTACATATACTACTTTCATTATATTCTACATGTACTACTTCAATCAAATTATGCATGTACTACTTCAATCATATTATACATGTACAACTTTAATGATATTATACATGTACTACCTTAATGATATTATACATGTACTACTTCAATTATATTATACATCATGTACTACTTCAATCATATCATACATGTACAACTGTAATGATATTATACATGTACTACTTCAATCATATCATACATGTACAACTGTAATGATATTCTACATGTACTACTTCAATTATATTATACATCATGTACAACTTCAATCATATTATACATCTACTACTTCAATTACATTATATATCATGTACTGCTTCAATAATTATTATACATGAATTACTTCAATCATATTATACATGAATTACTTCAATCATATTATACATGCGCAACTTCAATAATATTATACATGTATTACTTCAATCATATTACACATGCGCAACTTCAATAATATTATATATGTATTACTTCAATCATATTACACATGTATTACTTCAATTATATCATACATGTATTACTTCAATGATACCATATATGTACTGCTTCAATTATATTATACATCATGTACTGCTTCAATAATATTATACATGTATTACTTCAATCATATTACACATGTGCAACTTCAATAATATTATCCATGTATTACTTCAATCATATTACACATGTATTACTTCAATTATATCATACATGTATTACTTCAATGATACCACATATGTACTGCTTCAATTATATTATACATCATGTACTGCTTCAATACTATTAAACATGTATTACTTCAATCATATTATACATGTGCAACTTCAATTATATTATACATGTGCAACTTCAATTATATTATACATGTACAATTTCAATATCATTATACATGTATTACTTCAATCATATTATACATGTGCAACTTCAATATCATTATACATGTATTACTTCAATGATACCATACATGTACAGCTTCAATTTTATTATACATATATTACATTGATTACACTATACACATACATCATAATCATTAATGTTGTTCAATGAACAAATTTCACTACCTCATACAGATTTTGTAGATGTTCACATGACGTGGTATACCTTTAACCTTTACCAGGGAAAAATGTGCAGCAGGAACGGCCATAAACTATTGCGTGAAATCTACGACTGAAGTTAAGAGCGATAGCGAAGGTTGTAGAAAGTGAAAGAAATCATTTTAACACATTCCCTATTACATCGGTTACCAAGTGAAAAGATCGAAAAGATAAAATACACCTACCACTTATGCGGGATAATAAAATTTCAATTGAAAAATGAAAACGTGTCTTACGATACGATCATATTTCCGTGGGTATTTATTAATTAATGTAATATTTCCTTGGTATATCTACGTCATTTTTCGTCGAATCGAATAAACATTTCCGTCGTTCGCTAATGAATTCAGAAATTACCGGACGAGTTCAGAAATTAATAATGAATAGGATGGAAGTGAATTTTTCTGAATAGCCATAAATTGACAGATTCAACCAAAAAATAAAATTGCACGATTAATCCCAGTAGGGTATAAAATTTCGAATGAAAGAAGCACTCACTGAAATTACGACTGGCAATAACGTCGACGATTCCTTCGCAACCCTCGTTGGCCGAAAAATTTCTGATTTATCTCGCCACGACGTTTACCCCGTCGAAAGGCCGGTTTTTATCTTGGCCCTGTTCATCGTACGCCTTTCATTCAGAACGGCGTGGTGCTTCCGCGGAATACGCCCGCGATACGATCTTTCGTGCTCGAGAAACCTTGCCCCCTCGAACAGATCTTTCCCTCGAAATCTCTTGCCTCGTGGAGAACAATAACTGCCCGTACGAGCTGGTGTCGCGAGACTCTGCCATCCTCGTTTCTCATTTTCACGCTCCCCAAAAGGTTCTCGCTCCTTCCTATCCTACGCTCACCCTCCGTTTATTTTTTCCTTGCCTCTCGCTTACGATGACACACAATCCCGCTTTATTTTCCCGTTCAAACGAGCTTGGTACAGTGTAATTACTGGGATAAGGATGTAGAAGCTTTTCTTAGACTTCTTAAAAATAATTTGCTGTTTGACATGTTGATATTATTTTATTTGTTCTGTCATTGTTACACTGTGTATGTGTCACAGGATGCTGACGTTTTAGTCATTTGGTAACTTGTTTGGGAATCGGGGGACTTGGGAATTTGAGAGCTTGATAGTTTGGGAGCTTGGGAATTTGGGAGCTTGGGAGTTGGGACGCTTGGGAGTTGGGGAACTTGGGATTTTGGGAGCTTGAGAATTTGGGAGCTTGGGAGTTGGGGAGCTTGGGAATTTGGGAGCTTGGGGATTTGGGAGCTTGGGAGTTGGGACGCTTGGGAGTTGGGACGCTTGGGATTTTGGGAGCTTGAGAATTTGGGAGCTTGGGAGTTGGGGAGCTTGGGAATTTGGGAGCTTGGGAGTTGGGGGACATGGGAATTGGGGGACTTGGGAATTTGGGAGCTTGGAATTTGGGAGCTTGGAATTTGGGAGCTTGGAATTTGGGAGCTTGGGAGTTGGGACGCTTGGGAGTTGGGGAGCTTGGGAGTTGGGGGACTTGGGAATTGGGGGACTTGGGAATTTGGGAGCTTGGAATTTGGGAACTTGGGAGTTGGGACGCTTGGGAGTTGGGGAACTTGGGATTTTGGGAGCTTGGGGATTTGGGAGCTTGGGAATTGGAGAGCTTGGGGATTTGGGAGCTTGGGAGTTGGGGGACTTGGGAATTTGGGAGCTTGGGAATTGGGGACTTGGGAATTTGGGAGCTTGGGAATTTGGGAGCTTGGGAATTTGGGAGCTTGGGAGTTGGGATGCTTGGGAGTTGGGACGCTTGGGAATTGGGGAGTGCGAGTGTTGTATGAATGAGGTTGGTATGAGTGCAGAGTGAGTGAAATTGATAAGACTGAGATATTTTTGGGTTGGCAGGAGTGTGGTAGATTGAGGAAGATCCGGAGAGTGTGTGTAAAAGATGTCCGTGGAGTGTGCCGTTTGTACGCATTAAACTTTAGAATTAAAACTACGTTAATTAAATATATATAAATATGAAATATAAAGTCATCAACAACATTATTCCCCCACACCCTCCTCCCTAAAATTTCTCCAGCATACTTCCATGTATTAAACACTTATACTTCACTGAAATAAAAAAATCTTTACATTAGTTCAGTAATATTCAGCCTCCATAAATTCTAAACCAGTAACCTTGTAATTTGTACTATCTTGATAAAGATCAGTATCTGTTGGTTTAAAAAAGAATTTACGAGCAATCACTTCCTAGAAAACAGTTTTTTGTACGTTTTACAGACCCGTCATGCTTATTCTCATGAACGTGTAATAATTACGTTCACTTTACATAATCGATATTTCCAACATCAATCGTGACATCGATCTCCGCAACTTTTTCAAATGTCGCAAAAAGTGGGTTACAGTTCGACTGTTCAACATTGAAAGTTCCAACACGGAACATGTTGATAATAACGATCGAGAGAAAAAGTGGAACGATACGTTCTCAATACCATTTAACTTTACCTTGAAGTTACTCGAATGCAACAAAATTGTGAACCTTATAACACTTTTTATGAAAAAAGTTACCCTTCAAAAAATGTTACAGGATGATTAATAAAGAGATGAAGTTGGTCTAACACGTGTCAAAGTGGCAGATAATTGTCTGCAGCTCGGGAGATGAAAACGCGTTTACCTTAATTGTTTCAACATACTTTTCGTTTAATCAGCGTGAGTAAATCGCTGGCTCGCGTGCCCGCGCTTTGAACAGTTTAACTAATTACACGAGGAATCCTCGTGATTTCCAAGCGGACGCCGGAAACGGCCATCACGAGACCTCGAGCGTACGCTGGTAGATGTGGGACAGGAAATTTCCCCCGTGTTCGAATCCGTCAAATTCAGCGTGCGTGGCTCGTAACCATTCCTTGACATTATTAACCCTCAAACAGGGGCTAGAAATACTAGAAAATAGCGATCTAATACCTTTTCCGAGTAAACAGACTTCTCTGCATTCAAGATAAAACAACATATCGATAGAAGATTGAGATCATATAGTAGATGTTCATGTAGTAGAGTGTTATAGAGTAGATAATCCATAAGATAAGAATAATCATACGTTTATCGTAATCTCCCTTGCAATCACAGATCTTTTCTGACTATCTTTGGAAAACGTAATCACGTAAAACAGGGTAGAACATACCGTGAGACCAGAACAAAAATGATAGTGATTCCAGCTTGGCAAACTTGAGTCAACTATAATTTCGTGCGAAATCGTTCGACAGATCTTTTATCACCAAGTCGCTATTAATGTGCTACAAAGGATGAAAGATACAGGACGACAAGCAGTCACTTTTTGCTAATTTTTTCACCCAATTTAACTCGTTCGCGCTTAATTTCGTGAATGAAAGTTTTACCGGTTCGTTTCCTCGTTACGAGCACAGCTGAAAATTCATCTTTCCTCCGGCCGTAAAACATATTCGACTCCAACGTTGCACACGTGGTGACCAGATCCAGCGACCGAGTGACTGAGTGCTTTCGACACTCGGTGTTTGAATATCTCCTCGAAAAACTAGGCTGAAGAGTTTCGAGCACCTCGTGGATCGTTAACTCGCCAAAAGAACTCTTGGCCATAACTGCTATCTGAAAATAATATGTGACGTTTGATTTAAAAGAGCGGAGATAACCTTAAACTCTGTTTAACGCGTTCGCTTAAAAAGAAAATCGTAAAAGAGCCGTAAAAGTAGATAAAATATTCTGTCGTCTCGTTTCGTTGATATACGAGTTCTTCAAATTTTACGATCTCTATAATCTATCTCCCTTAAGTTTTTCTTCGATTGCTTTTTCTTTCGATATCAAGTTTATCTTCATTTTTAACGTTTTGGATCATTATATATTTGTTAAGAATTTTAATGTTAAGAGTTTCAATGTTAACCATTTTCATTAAAGATAAAATCTATTAAAAGGAGGTTTCGAGCGATTGAAAGGTAGATGTCCAAATTTGTAAACCTTGATTAGAATTTAAAAGCAGTAGCGTCAAAGCCGAAAGTCACGAGTGTTCACGCGTATACACGCATTATCTGATTGCGCTGAATTCCGTTTGCGTTCGTTGCTACTGTCCAGGAAGTGACGTCAGAGATCGCACAGCGTGTACGAAACGCGCGATCAGGATTTACGCGCGCGTGAACTCTCCTCCCGGTCCGAACTGTCGTTGCTCGTAGATTGAATCAGCCTCAGGTTAACTTTGCACCGCAACAGGAAACAATTCGGGAAGCTACCGCGATTTAGTTTACACAGGAAAGATAATTCTTTCGTAATTCACAAAATTTATCGATTCGATCTTTATGTTCGAACTAAAATATTTATATCGAAACGGGTATAGGGAACTTTTTACTACGTCTCGTTCGTAGTCTCGTATTCGTTCTTATAGGGTTTTTACAAGCGTCAGAGAAACCGTGTACACAGGACAGAAGTTGATTTGCGGCCAAATACCTGTAGGAATCGATCGGATGTAAAACCGAGAACGGGTTCCCATTGCTATTCAGCGTTAGGAATCGTCCCGTTGTTATTACGATTCCCTGCGATGTTCTGCTCGTTCGAGAGAATCCCAATCGACAGACTGATGATAGGCTGGGAGAACAGCCGGGTTCGTAGGAGTCGAGACGCGGATTAGACCATCTGCGGTTTGCGATTGGCCGCGGCTCGTCGAACAAATAACAAGTCGGTGAACAGTCGCGATTATCGTGTGGAAGAACTCGTACGTGCTTTCGACGCTTCGTACCGGGAGAATTCTCATTTCGACTTCCGTCCACCGTCAAATTAACGCCCGCGAGAACCGCCGTATTACTTCGTCCCTTCGATCGGATGCACTCTTCAAACGGCAAATGCTGCCAAAATATTTTGCTATCTCGGTTCGAAATATATGAAGTTTATTAGCTTGAAGATTAACCCCTTGACAGGTGACTCACAGTCACCATTATATTTAACACTAAACCTATCGGTGTATAATGTACACTTATTTTGAAATTAAAAATGAAGTTAAAAATTAATGAACGAACGACAAAATATAAATTAGTACTCACACTTATTCTTTATCTTGATGAAAATCAATTCCGATTTTAAGAAAGGTATTTTAACAAAATGTGTTCCTTATAATAAGAAACTTGCGGAGCGGTCATTTGACCGCTTTGGTAGTTTTAGTGTTAATACAATAATTTTAAATAAGCATTTTTTAACATGACACGTGTGATGTATAAACACAGTGAAACAAACAATAGTGGAAATTATTAGTAAAGAAATAATAACCTCAAGAAAATTCATTCAACTTTTTAACCAAGTTTTAAAGTTGCTGTTTGTAAACAGTCAAATTACCTTCGAGTGCAAAGGGTTAAGTTAGGTTCTGATAATCATACAATCCAGATCGTTGGACTTCTAAGCTGACTCTAATTAAACTAGGTACATAAATTGTTCTCAGTTTTGTTTAAACTTCAAACTTAACCAAAGTCAAAGTTACCTAAGCTTAGTCTAAGTCTTGTTAGCCTAATCCTAACGAATTTAATTATGCACATTTATGGCTACACAAATCACTGATGATATCCTTGATGGAGTTTAATTAACAGAAAATCGTAGGTGTTAAAAATTACTGACATCAACTGGATTTGTAGCAACCGAGTTTGACTAGAGAAGGCGATGATACTCCTCAGGGGCAAGTTGGAGTAAGAATATCGGTATAAATCATTTGACGATTTCTATTCTCCGTTGAGACGTTCATCGATGGTCGGTCTCGGTAAGACCGGTGTATAATAGAGTGCAGGAATTCTCGAGGCGCGATCTCGCATTTCAGAGCGGGACGCCGCCACGTACGCGAGCGGATACGTGATTTTCGCTCGCATCCCGAACGGTGGTGTACCACGGGTCGGGTTGATCGTTATCGTGATCAACGGCACGATCGTTTAGTTGCCCGTAAATTTCGCGGGGCTTCCCACGCGAGCTCGGATGAATATTCCGCTGGTCCGACCTACAGAGATCGACCTACACTCCGCGACGCGACGAGGAACATGTCGCGTCGCAGGTTTACACGCGATAGCTACGGGAATACGTAACATCCGTTTTACCTGCGACGACCTACTCCGCCGTATATAGCCGTACATCTGTCGATACCACTCGCCACCCACGCTGCCACCAGCTTTCAGCGCGTGCGAGCGTGTGCGTAAATCACGTTGGCGATGGAAACGATCCGCTTCGGAGAGGAGGATCGAAAATGAACGAGATGACGCGTGCACGTTCGCCCGACTTGATTATCGACTCTTTGAATCGCTCCCCGTGCAAATTAATGCCATTGAAACAAGCTTCCTGTGTTCAACTTTGATACCCGAACCTTAAGTGTAAAATCTATTTTTCCTCTACGGTGTCGCAAACTTCATGATTTTTTCTGTTAACTTGTACTGTTTCTTCGCTAGATGAAATCTGCTTTGAAACCAAATTCGACAGGATTAAATTACTGCGACAATTTTTTTTATTTTTGGTTCGGCTAGCTGGGGAGCTAGGAAAAGTAAAGGAGAGGGAGAACGTTTCCGGGACCTGCTAGTGGACTCATCAGTAAGGCGTTCTGGCAGACCCTTGCCTTAGACGCGGGGATGTAAGGAAGGGATGGACAGGAACTACATATATGAATAGGAAGGCTCTTTGAGTACTAGCGAGAAAGTCTAGGTCTCGATTCTATGCACCGTCTAGTGGCGATGAGCATGGGAGTGAAACCGCTAATATTTATAGTCGCTGAGGGATTATTAGCAACTTAGAAGAAGTTTACAAGTTTTCAGGTTTAGCTCTTTAAGACACATTTAGACTCTGCAAGGTAACTGTCTTTAATTGCAGCAAGTTTTAGGTCGATTTCAGGTTGCTCTTCAGGGATGATCTTACATTATACTCTGTAGGCTACAATTGTAAAACAAAGTTCAAATGTCATGCATATTTTGTATTCGATCTTCGAATACGAGAATTAGACTCAGTTTCAAAATTCAAGCGAAAAATGTAACAGTGAAAAATGCAAGAAAAGTTTGTCACAAAAGTTTGTCAAAATTTTAATATCACCTTGCATAATTTTTTAATACAACCCCTCTTAAAATTTGTACAATTTCTTTTTACTCGTGCGGTCGTAAAAATTTTAATCATAAAAAATTCGACTGAAAAATGAGGTACATGTCCAAATAAGTGTCATAAACGTCGAAATAAGAGCGGCTAGAAAAATTCGAACCGTGCCGCATAATTTGAAGGTATATTTCTCGAATTCGACAACTTTCGCCAATATTGCAGGGTTGAAGGGAAACAACAACGTTGCTATCGTTTCGTATTCCGATCGCGGGATGGTAACGTCGAAAACAGAGTGGCACGTATCGAGAAATTTAATAAAAGACCGTGTTCCCGTGGAAATGGGTGGAGAAAAGATCGCGATGCGAATACCGTGGCTTTCGTCGCGAAAAACCTTCTGAAGGTTTCCGTGAGAACCGCATCGTAAATTCGCTATGACGTTATCCATATTCCGTTTCCTGTCCGAAAACGACCTTCCATTCTTCCATCGATCGGAATCGCGGTCACTTTTAACAGCGATTCTGGAATGTCCACGCGGTTTATGCTCGAAAAACGAACAAGAACTCGAAGGAATTCTTGGCTTATCTGCGAAAGAGACACAGGACGTTCAATGAGCTCTCGGATAAAGAGACATTAACGATCTTGAGTTTAATAGAATGAACGCCTGCAGAATTTTTTAACAATTAACGCTGTTCGCGCATTAAATTCCTTCCAGCTCCTAAGGGATTAAATTGCCTCGATCCTTCGATCCGTATTTCATTCTGGAATTTATTTCCGACTGAAATACCTGTTTCGATTAAAATTAACCTCTTTTTGTTGCGTCGGAGCAATCGTGTAATATTAAAATAAAAAACTAGCAAGACATATTCAACGATCTTTAATTGCACGAACTGTAACTGGAATTCAAAACCAAACCGCAGAGTAAATTTTTATTATACTAAAACTGTGATGTCACGAGAATGACTCGAGCCAAGGGGTTAAAACAGTCGTTCCAATGAAACTTCTATAAATATCTCGAATTATGCCCAGCAAATGTTAGAAAGCACAATGATTGTTACAAAGCACAATCATTTGTATAAACGTGAAAGTATTTGTATAAACGTAATAATTATGTACTAATTCGTCGACACCCACGCGAACGTTGAAGTAAAATACGTTGCTGAATTTGTGGACGCAGGTTTGGCGCACGATCTCGGTGTGCGAATAAGAAAGCTCAGGCGAGAGAATCGAGATTGCAATAAGCGAGAAACGTACGTTCATAAAGTTCAGGTAAGCGTATGCTTGTAAAGGAGAACATGGATCGGCGAAAGTGAGATTTCATCTTTACGTGGCCATTCGGCGAGCGGTATTTCACGGTGAACAAGAGCTTCACACCTGCGAGGAACAGGAACTACGTAAGGGATCTACGAAACGTGAGCTATTTATTCTCTCCTCGTGCTTTCGTGGTCGCGAAATTTTTCCAAGAATTTTCCTCTTCGTTGTTGGAAAGCTTCTTAAAATTCTTGCGGTCGATTTATAACTACGCATTCAAACAGCGGGCAACGGCTACGTGATACAACTATGTAAACGTAGCTACAATGCATACTATTCATACTTCCATTACGACATTTTAACCCTTAAATGCATATAGTCGTATAAACGCAACATACCAGTTTTAATCTTATAAATTATATACAAAATGTAGGAAACCTGCAATGAGTAGTGTTGCAGATATGCCACGGACCAATCAAATACACAATAGCGTCATCTGTTCGTTTTAATTTGAATCAACCGCTTTCAAGGTATTTTGTTAGTTGATAACTTTTGGTAAAATTAGAAAATCAAGCATTTAAGGGTTAACCCTTTGCACTCCTCAATTTCTTTTACCTACCGACTCCTTAATTTACAAAAAATATATCAAGACAGGGGTTCTCAGTAAAATGTATTGCAACAGTGCGAAGTACGTGACAAATACATTTTTCATTTATTTTAAATAGTAAATAAATAAAAATATATATATTTAACCAATCTATTTATCTGAATTATTTATAAGATCCAAGAGAAATGTGTTGTCGAACCACACTCGACATAGGAGTGCAAAGGGTTAAGAAAGTATTCCATGTTATTTTGATCCTGTTATATTTTAAGAAAATATTTTGCCATGTTTTCATCTTATATCGCCTGAGAGCCGACTAATTTCGCGGTCTTATTTCCCGAGACTTCCAAACTCGAATCGGATTAATTTAACCAAGTGCACGAGCGTGGCAAGGCGTTCGTCAGCCGTAAGACAAGTAAGAAACTGACATCAGAAGTTCTCGAGCAAGTCGACTCGTTCCGCACGAACAAAGTCAGATCCACTGGCCCGAATTGTATCCCCATAGTCAGCAGTACGTAGTTCCGAACGATTCCGTGTAACTAGCCAAACAAGCCCATGGGTGCATTGAACCCAATATATTCCTGGTGTCGCAGAGTTCAAACGATCGGGTCTCAGCTGAGGCTAAGAATAGTAAAACAATAATCTCTCCAGTTGTTTCATAACTGCAGTAATTGAGCAACGGCTGGTATATGAAGGCTCAGATGTGAAGTGTGCGTGGATCAATGATTTCCAGAAGCTGTTTCTTGGAATTTGGTATTGGTCGGTTTGGTACGTTGCGTCTGTTTGGTCTTTTTGGGTCACTGGGGATGTAGGTATGGATTTGAGGGTGAGATCTGAAGTCGTTGGAATTTGGAGATGGGGATATGGTGACGATCGAATTTGGGGACGTGGGAATTTAGGGAAGGTCGAATTTGGGGAGGTTGGAATTTTGGGACGGTCCATTTTGGGGACGTGGGAATTTAGGGACGTTGAGATTTGGAGATGATCAAATTTGGGGGCGATGGAATTTGGGAACGTTGGAATATGGAGACGTTGGAATTTAGGGGTGGTGGGACAGAGGATGACCGAATATGGGGACGTTGAGATTTGGATTACACTGCAATTTGGGGACGTTGGAATCTGGGGGTGTTGGAAATTGGTGACATTGGAATTTGGAGGTGGTGGGATATGATGAGGACCGAATTTGGGGACATTGGGATTTGAGGGCGGTCGAATTTGGGGACGATGGAATTTGGGAACGTTGGGATTTGGGGACGTTGGGATTTGGAGACGGTCGAATTTGGGGACGATGGAATTTGGGAACGTTAGAATTTGGGGACGTTGGAATCTGGGGGTGTTGGGAATTGGTGACATTGGAATTTGGGGGTGGTGGGATATGAAGAGAACCGAATTTGGGGACGTTGGGATTTGGAGACGGTCGAATTTGGGGACGATGGAATTTGGGAACGTTGGAATTTGGGGACGTTGGAATCTGGGGGTGGTGGGATATGAAGAGAACCGAATTTGGGGACGTTGGGATTTGGAGACGGTCGAATTTGGGGACGATGGAATTTGAGAACGTTGGAATTTGGGGACGTTGGAATCTGGGGGTGTTGGGAATTGGTGACATTGGAATTTGGGGACGTTGGGATTTGGAGACGGTCGAATTTGGGGACGATGGAATTTGGGAACGTTGGAATTTGGGGACGTTGGAATCTGGGGGTGTTGGAAATTGGTGACATTGGAATTTGGGGGTGGTGGGATATGAAGAGAACCGAATTTAGGGACGTTGGGATTTGGGAACGTTGGAATTTGGGGACGATGGAAATTGGGAACATTGGAATTTGGGGAGATAGAATTTGGATCACATTGCAATTTGGGGACGTTGGAATTTGGTGACACTGAAATTTGAAGGCGTTGAAATTTTGGGGACGTTGAACTTCTGGGTTGTTGGGATTGAAAGGTGCTGTCATTGGAAATATTGGAACTTCAGGATTCTGGAACACTAGAACGTTTCAATCCTGAGATTCTAAGTTCATACGGCTAACATAGACACGCCTAATACCACATGACATATCAAATAACATTGTGCCTAAATAAATTCAGAACCTCGCCATTCTGCGACATCAAGTTGTCAAAACATTGCGATACCGATCTCCAAACCTTTAAGTATCTGTCCCTGAGACCCACATATAATAAAAAAGTTAGCAATCGATAGTTTCGAAAGTGCAATCAGTTGCATCAACAACAGGCAATTATCTGAGCTCTTGTAACTCGATCAGATAGCGAATGGAAACAACAGTTCCTTAGTTAGCGATAAGCGATCGAACAAGTCGATAGGACTTGAAAGAAAGTAAGAACGAATTAATTGACAGGCGAACGGTAGGAGGCTTGATGCGATGAAGTCGCCAGTTTGGGGCTGTTCGGTATCACGATATCGGGTTGTGGACCCTCGACGACACAAAAGACTTATCGAGTTTCCCATCCAATCAATGTCACGAGCAAACGTTCATTAACGTTAAGACACGCCTGGTGCTTGTTACAGCAGCAGCCATGATATGACACTCGATTGAGAGGAAGAGCGTGCAACCGACGAGCAGCCAGCATGAGGAAGTTACTGCAGTTTTTGGTGGTGCTATTGTTGGGTGTCAACGCCAGACGAACGGACGCCGACGCCCCGGTGGACGACGCTTACGCTGGTCAGCGTCGCGGTTCCCTTCACAAGTCTAATTACAACAACGGGAACAACAATTACAATCCTCAGTCCAGCTCACCCTATCTGCCGTATCAGCAGCCCAGAGAGAGAAAGCCGAACATTGTCCTGATTCTGACGGACGATCAGGATGTGGAACTTGGTTAGTCACCTTTCTATTTTATATGTTTCGTCATCTGCTTCTCACTTTCTACCAGAGATTACCTTTCAGATCTTCGCTCATTTTCAATTACCTTTCTTACCTTTATTTTCTGCGAATGTAATCGTTGATGAGTTTCAAGTCTCTCAGGTTTTCTTTGTATGCCAGTTATTCAATGATTTTCTAACGAAACGGGTACGGCCATTTTCCTATAAAGTACCATGCTCATGTGGTACATACATGCTCACATGGTATATACATGCTGACATGGTACATACATGTACACATGATACATACATGCTGACATGGTACATACATGTACACATGATACATACATGTACACATGATACATACAAGTACACATGATACATACATGCTGACATGATACATACATGTACACATGATACATACATGTATACATGATACATACATGTACACATGATACATACATGTACACATGATACATACAAGTACACATGATACATACATGCTGACATGGTACATACATGTAGACATGATATATACATGCTGACATAGTACATACATATAGACATGATACATACATGCTGACATGATACATACATGTACACATGATACATACATGTACACATGATACATACAAGTACACATGATACATACATGCTGACATGGTACATACATGTAGACATGATACATACATGCTGACATAGTACATACATATAGACATGATACATACATGCTGACATGATACATACATGTACACATGATACATACATGCTGACATGATACATACATGTACACATGATACATACATGTACACATGATACATACAAGTACACATGATACATACATGCTGACATGGTACATACATGTAGACATGATACATACATGCTGACATAGTACATACATATAGACATGATACATACATGCTGACATGATACATACATGTACACATGATACATACATGTACACATGATACATACAAGTACACATGATACATACATGCTGACATGGTACATACATGTAGACATGATACATACATGCTGACATAGTACATACATATAGACATGATACATACATGCTGACATGATACATACATGTACACATGATACATACATGCTGACATGATACATACATGTACACATGATACATACATGTACACATGATACATACAAGTACACATGATACATACATGCTGACATGGTACATACATGTAGACATGATACATACATGCTGACATAGTACATACATATAGACATGATACATACATGCTGACATGATACATACATGTACACATGATACATACATGCTGACATGATACATACATGTACACATGATACATACATGTACACATGATACATACAAGTACACATGATACATACATGCTGACATGGTACATACATGTAGACATGATACATACATGCTGACATAGTACATACATATAGACATGATACATACATGTACACATGATACATACATGCTGACATGATACATACATGTACACATGATACATACATGCTGACATAGAACACACATGTAGACACGATACATACATGCTCACAGTAGTTATTCAATAAATTAGTAACTTCAAGCCATAACCAGGTGTATAAATACTACATACAGTTCTTATACATATAAGAACAAAAGCACAACAAAGTCAGTGGACATCAAAGAATTAGAATAAAGTATGCCGAATCCATTATTCAGAAAAGTAGTCCGCAGGTAAAAAGTCGAAAGAAACAGATCGAAGAAAGCGGATGACCGAAAACGCGATCTGAGAGCAGGCCAACCCCTCTATCTTTCAATCCGACCCGACTATTTTTCGAAGCATCTCTCTGATGGTCCGTTGCGGTTGGTCCAATCCCTCAGGTTCGCTGAACTTCATGCCACGGACCCTAAGGCGAATAAGGGACGAGGGAGCCGAGCTGAGACACGCATACGTAACCACTCCCATGTGTTGTCCGAGCAGGAGTTCCTTACTGACCGGCCGTTACGTTCACAATCACGAGGTCTTCACGAACAACGACAACTGCAGCAGCCCCCAATGGCAACGAGATCACGAGCCGCACTCGTTCGCCGCTTACCTGAGCAACGCTGGATATCGTACCGGTGAGTACTCGCCCTATGAACCACTTTTCACCCCTCTTGATGCGGTTTTTGCTGTCCGTTCGGTAAAAAGAGACAGACTTCTTTTTTGAATTAGGTGTGAAGGGTTTTATTGTCGATGGGTTGCCGAGCGTTCTATTGCCACGTATTAGGTCACATATTCTATTGATAGCCCGTATGCTATCTATGGCTTTGCATCGACGTATGCTGAATTAATAATGCGACGATAGTGTGTTATGTGACAATCAAGTGTGTCATTATGTAGAATCGCAAGGCGTTGTACCGGTGAATTCCTAGTTATTGTGCTATTACACGTGCGTTGTATTGCGTTCATTATGCGTTGTACGATGTGCTGAATTTTCATGCGTTGTGTCACAGCGTGATGCATTACTATGCGTTCTATCACGACGCGTTGAAGTCACAGCGCACCGAAGCACTATGCGTTGTAGTACGACATGTTGAAGCACTACGCGTTGTACTACGACGCGTTGAATTTGCAGCGCGCTGAATTACCACGCGTCGAATTACTGTGCGTTGGACTCACAGCGCGCCGAAGCACTACGCGTTGTACTACGACGCGTTGAATTTGCAGCGCGCTGAATTGCCACGCGTTGAATTTACTATGCGTTGAATTTACCACGCACTGAATTACCACGCATCGAATTACTGCGCGTTGAACTCATAGCGCGCCGAAGTACAACGCGTTGTACTATGACGCGTTGAATTTGCAGCGCGCTCAATTACCACGCGTTGAATTTACTACGCGTTGAATTTACCACGCACTGAATTACCACGCGTTGAATTACTGCGCGTTGTACTCACAGCGCGCCGAAGTACTACGCGTTGAGTTTGCAGCGCGCTGAATTGCCACGCGTCGAATTACTGCGCATTGAACTCACAGCGCGCCGAAGTACTATGCGTTGTACTACGACGCGTTGAATTTGCAGCACGCTGAATTGCCACGCGTGGTACTACCGCGCGTTGAATTTGCAGCGCGCTCAATTACCACGCGTTGAATTTACTACGCGTTGAATTTACCACGCACTGAATTACCACGCGTTGAATTACTGCGCGTTGTACTCACAGCGCGCCGAAGTACTACGCGTTGAGTTTGCAGCGCGCTGAATTGCCACGCGTCGAATTACTGCGCATTGAACTCACAGCGCGCCGAAGTACTATGCGTTGTACTACGACGCGTTGAATTTGCAGCACGCTGAATTGCCACGCGTGGTACTACCGCGCGTTGAATTTGCAGCGCGCTGAATTGCCACGCGTTGAATTTACTACGCGTTGAATTTACCACGCACTGAATTACCACGCGCTGAATTACTGCGCGTTGTACTCACAGCGCGCCGAAGTACTACGCGTTGAGTTTGCAGCGCGCTGAATTGCCACGCGTCGAATTACTGCGCATTGAACTCACAGCGCGCCGAAGTACTACGCGTTGTATTACGACGCGTTGAATTTGCAGCACGCTGAATTGCCACGCGTGGTACTACCGCGCGTTGAATTTGCAGCGCGCTAAATTGCCACGCATTGAATTTACTACGCGTTGAATTTACCACGCACTGAATTACCACGCGCTGAATTACTGCGCGTTGTACTCACAGCGCGCCGAAGTACTACGCGTTGAGTTTGCAGCGCGCTGAATTGCCACGCGTCGAATTACTGCGCATTGAACTCACAGCGCGCCGAAGTACTACGCGTTGTACTACGACGCGTTGAATTTGCAGCACGCTGAATTGCCACGCGTGGTACTACCGCGCGTTGAATTTGCAGCGCGCTAAATTGCCACGCATTGAATTTACTACGCGTTGAATTTATCACGCACTGAATTACCACGCGCTGAATTACTGCGCGTTGTACTCACAGCGCGCCGAAGTACTACGCGTTGAGTTTGCAGCGCGCTGAATTGCCACGCGTCGAATTACTGCGCATTGAACTCACAGCGCGCCGAAGTACTACGCGTTGTATTACGACGCGTTGAATTTGCAGCGCGCTGAATTGCCACGCGTTGCACTACGGCGCGTTGAAATTACAACGCACGGAATTACCACGCGTTGAATCACAGCACGTTGTATCACGGTGCGCTGAATCACTACGCGTTATACTACGATG
Source organism: Megachile rotundata (assembly GCF_050947335.1). Lineage (NCBI taxonomy): Eukaryota > Metazoa > Arthropoda > Insecta > Hymenoptera > Megachilidae > Megachile > Megachile rotundata. The sequence continues at coordinate 21,682,161 of NC_134984.1, read as the reverse complement.
CGTTGAATTGCCACGCGTTGCGTTACGACGTATTGAACTCCTACGCGTTGTGTCACGATGCGTTGAATTCGCAGCGTTGACACACTATGCGTTGTACCACAACTCTTTGAATTCACCATCCCTCCATTGTATTACAAACTAAAATATTGGTCCACCAAGATCATAAAGAACGAGAGACTCCAAGAGAAAGAAACACAGATCTAAAGTTCAGATGACCTCTTACCCTTGATAACTAAGGTTAGGGGTTTTTCATCACGACTCTCATGAAAACAAGCTTATTCATAATAAACATTGAGTTGTCCAAGACAGATAAGAATGCCCAGTGATCCGCGAGGGTGCCACAGTATCGTCGAGACGATAATTTAGACAATTTGTAGTTGTCAACGGTGCGTTTAGTCGCGTCGAGATTCCAGCAGAATAATTTATTACTTCGCGTTCTTCTACTGAGATATACACGGATCAGGGAATTTGCTGTTCGTTCAGGATTACTGGACGAAGAGCTTCGATTTGTATTACGTCATTGTACGCATTCAGTGACCCGTGACAGAGAGAGAGAACATCTGGGTAACTTTAATTGAAAAAAGACTTCTACGCGAGTGTAACGCTCTGCTCCTCGCTCGTAATTGGAGTCAAGTACGTTCGACGCGATAAATCCTTGTTGCATAAGCAATTACCGTGGACACGAGTCAAGTTGTAGCATTAGTGCTCCTTTTTTACTTGCTCGTGAAACAAGGGGTCGAAAATCTTATCTTTCATCTGATCAGACATATCTTTTCCTTTGCAATTTCATTTTTTGATCGCTTTCGTGAGTGTACAGTCCATAACAAATTTAAATAACTCTGAAGTAAAACTTGTTTGTTCGAATAAAGTTACACTTGTTTATTTCAAATATATTGGCAGGTAAAATAGTCTTAGTGTTCGTACTATCTGAACGCCTATGTTTTAAATAATTAACTAACACAATTCAACAAAACCTGTAAAAGTTTAGCAGCAATCTCCACCACATTTTCGATCACGACTTCGAACATAAATTTCCATGAATAATCGGCCGGCCATCAAGTCACTCACGGCATAAACAGCAACGTAAAAAGTTTCATAAGCGCACCGGGTTACGAGGCAGACCCAAGTTCAGGACAATTATAAAGTTTCGATGCGTGTCATCCCGAAAACATGGATTGTGGCTACCTGGCGAGAGCGGTGTTTTACCACAGGCCCAGGATACGTCGTGATTCTCGTTCCTCGACCATAATTACGTGCCAAGCGAGACACTCGAACCCGCTCGAGGCCGGTGCAACCAATATGGCAATGGATTCCCGTAGAATTCTCGAGCTTCGATCTCGCCGGGCGAGTTCCAACCACAATTGTGTCCTTCTCCCTTTATGGCCGTTCCTCTGACCTTCTTACGTTTGTCCAAATCTTGTCTACTGTTTGTGAATCTTGCCATGACGCAGTCATGACTGAGGTGGATTCATGAATGCAAGGATTAAGGTTTACGGGGATGATTTTTTGAGGTTAGGAATTTTTTCATGGGACGTGAAATTATTCTTCGTTTTAAATCTGTAGCTAGATAGATAAATCGTAGGAGGGTAGACAAGGCAATGTTAATATCTACATATATGATTTTTGGTTGAGGGTTGGCTGTAAAAATAAAATAACCCTTGAAGAGGTTGAGAGAAATATAGATGTGACATATTTTACACATATAGACATGCAAACAGTTCGGTTAGAAACTTGTCCTAATCTATATATATGATTTTTGATTGAGGATTGGCTGTAAAAATAAAATACACGTCCACATATGTAACCCTTGAAGAGGTTAAGAGAAATACAGATGTGACATATTTTACACATACAGTCATGCAAACAGTTCAGTTAGAAACTTGTCCTAATCTACACATATGATTTTTGGTTGATGATTGGCTGTAAAAATAAAATACGTCCACATATGTAACCCTTGAAGAGGTTAAGAAAAATGTAGATGTGACATATTTTACACATACAGTCATGCAAACAGTTCAGTTAGAAACTTGTCCTAATCTACACATATGATTTTTGGTTGATGATTGACTGTAAAAATAAAATACACGTCCACATATGTAACCCTTGAAGAGAAATGAAGATATGATACATTTTACACATAC